>NC_077228.1:252015336-253215336 GCF_027887165.1 Monodelphis domestica
AAGAGCATGAAATACCTGAAAAGGTAAATATGAAGGACAGGGAAAAGGAGAAAAATGTTATCTTCTTCTTTTACTCAAACTCTCTTCTATAAGGACTACATTTATATCAATCTATGTATACTAACATGTGGGGAAAATGTAATGTGTAAATAGGGGGAAAAGAAAGACCAAATAGAATAATCGTTCTCACACAAAGATTCACGTGGGAAGGGGAGGGGAAGAAAACTCCTATAAGAAGGAGAGGAAGAGAGGGGGGGGGTTACTTAAACCTCAATCTCAGGGAAATCAACTCTGAGAGGGAAAAACATCCAGATCCATTGGGATCTTGAATTCTATCTTACCCAACAAGGGTAGGGAGAAGGGAAAACCAAGGGGGCGAGGGGGAGAGGGAAAAGAAAAGGGAAGGGAAAGAGAGGGGGGAAGGGGATGGAACAAAAAGGGAGGGACTAAAAAGGGAAACATATCAAGAGAGGGGACAAGGGGAACCGATTTAAAGTAAATCACTGGACTAAAAGGTAGAGCCAAAGAAGAAAAGGTTAGAATTAGGGAAGGATACCAAAATACCAGGGAGTCCACAAATGACAGTCATAACTTTGAACGTGAATGGGATGAACTCACCCATAAAAAGTAGATGAATAGCAGAATGTATTAGAATCCAAAACCCTACCATATGTTGTCTTCAAGAAACACATATGAGGCGGGTTGACACCCACAAGGTCAGAATTAAAGGATGGAGTAAGACCTTCTGGGCCTCAACTGACAGAAAGAAGGCAGGAGTGGCAATCATGATATCTGATAAAGCCAAAGCAAAAATAGACCTGATCAAAAGGGATAGGGAAGGTAATTATATTTTGTTAAAAGGGACTTTAGATAATGAGGAAATATCACTAATCAACATGTATGCACCAAATAACATAGCACCCAAATTTCTAATGGAGAAACTAGGAGAATTGAAGGAAGAAATAGACAGTAAAACCATATTAGTGGGAGACTTAAACCAACCATTATCAAATTTAGATAAATCAAATCAAAAAATAAATAAGAAAGAGGTAAAAGAAGTGAATGAAATCTTAGAAAAATTAGAATTAATAGACATATAGAGAAAAATAAATAGGGATAAAAAGGAATACACCTTCTTCTCAGCACCCCATGGCACATTCACAAAAACTGACCATACATTAGGTCACAGAAACATAGCACACAAATGCAGAAAAGCAGAAATAATAAATGCAGCCTTTTCAGACCACAAGGCAATAAAAAAAATGATCAGTAATGGTACATGGAAAACCAAATCAAAAACTAATTGGA
The DNA here is from genome assembly GCF_027887165.1 of Monodelphis domestica. Taxonomy (NCBI): domain Eukaryota; kingdom Metazoa; phylum Chordata; class Mammalia; order Didelphimorphia; family Didelphidae; genus Monodelphis; species Monodelphis domestica. The sequence goes on from NC_077228.1 coordinate 252,016,645, forward strand.
AACTAAACAATATGATACTCTAAAATCGTTTAGTTAGAGAAGAAATCATAGGAACAATTAATAATTTCATTGAGGCAAATGACAATGGCGAGACATCCTTTCAAACCTTTTGGGATGCAGCCAAAGAGGTAATCAGAGGTAAATTCATATCCCTGAGTGCATATATTAACAAACTAGGGGGAGCAGAAATCAATCAATTGGAAATGCAAATAAAAAAACTCGAAAGTGATCAAATAAAAAGCCCCCAGCAGAAAACCAAACTAGAAATCCTAAAAATTAAGGGAGAAATTAATAAAATCCACAGTGATAGAACTATTGATTTAATAAATAAGACAAGAAGCTGGTACTTTGAAAAAACAAACAAAATAGACAAAGTCAATCTAATTAAAAAAAAGGAAGGAAGAAAAGCGAATCAACAGCATCAAGGATGAAAAGGGGGGCAGCATCTCCGATGAAGAGGAAATTAAGGCAATCATTAGAAATTACTTTGCCCGATTATATGGCAATAAATACACCAATTTAGGTGATATGGATGAATATATACAAAAATACAAACTGCCTACACTAACAGAAGAAGAAATAGAATTCTTAAATAATCCCATATCAGAAAATGAAATCCAACAATCCATCAAAGAACTTCCTAAGAAAAAATCCCCAGGGCCTGATGGATTCACCAGTGAATTCTATTCTATCAAACATTCAGAGAACAGTTAATCCCAATACTATACAAATTATTTGACATAATAAGCAAAGAGGAAGTTCTACCAAACTCCTTTTATGACACAAACATGGTACTAATTCCAAAACCAGGCAGGTCAAAAACAGAGAAAGAAAACTATAGACCAATATCCCTAATGAATATTGATGCAAAAATCTTAAATAGGATACTAGCAAAAAGACTGCAGCAAGTGATCAGAAGGGTCATCCACCTTGATCAAGTAGGATTTATACCAGGAATGCAGGGCTGGTTCAATATTAGGAAAACCATCCACATAATTGACCACATCAATAAACCGACAAGAATCACATGATTATCTCAATAGACGCAGAAAAAGCCTTTGATAAAATACAACACCCATTCCTATTAAAAACACTAGAAAGCATAGGAATAGAAGGGTCTTTCCTAAAAATAACAAACAGTATATATCTAAAACCATCAGCTAATATCATCTGCAATGGGGATAAACTAGACGCATTCCCAATAAGATCAGGAGTGAAACAAGGATGCCCATTATCACCTCTACTATTTGACATTGTACTAGAAACACTAGCAGTAACAATTAGAGAAGAAAAATTAAAGGCATCAAAATAGGCAAGAAGGAGACCAAGTTATCACTCTTTGCAGATGACATGATGGTCTACTTAAAGAATCCTAGAGACTCAACCAAAAAGCTAATTGAAATAATCAACAACTTTAGCAAAGTTGCAGGATACAAAATAAATCCACATAAGTCATCAGCTTTTATATATATCTCCAACACAGCTCAGCAGCAGGAACTAGAAAGAGAAATCCCATTCAAAATCACCTTAGACAAAATAAAATACCTAGGAATCTATCTCCCGAGACAAACACAGGAACTATATGAACACAACTACAAAACACTCTCCACACAACTAAAACTAGACTTGAGCAATTGGAAAAACATTAACTGCTCATGGATAGGATGAGCGAATATAATAAAAATGACCATCCTACCCAAACTCATTTATCTATTTAGTGCCATACCCATTGAACTCCCAAAATATTTCTTTACTGATTTAGAAAAAAACCATAACAAAATTCATTTGGAATAACAAAAGATCAAGGATATCCAGGGAAATAATAAAAAACAAACACAAATGATGGGGGCCTTGCAGTCCCAGACCTTAAACTATATTACAAAGCAGCAGTCATCAAAACAATTTGTAAATAATTTTGACTACATCAAATTAAAAATCTTTTGTACAAACAAAACCAATGTAACTAAAACCAGAAGGAAAACAACAAATTGGGAAAAACTCTTCATAGAAACCTCTGACAAAGGTTTAATTACTCAAATTTATAAAGAGCTAAATCAACTGTACAAAAAACCAAGCCATTCTCCAATTGATAAATGGGCAAGGGACATGGTTAGGCAGTTCTCAGATAAAGAAATCAAAACTATTAATAAGCACATGAAGAAGTGTTCTAAATTTCTTATAATCAGAGAGATGCAAATCAAAACAACTCTGAGGTATCACCTCACACCAAGCAGATTGGCTACCATGATAGCAAAGGAAAGTAATGAATGCTGGAGGGGATGTGGCAAAGTAGGGACATTAATTCATTGCTGGTGGAGTTGTGAACTGAACCAACCATTCTAGAGGGCAATTTGGAACTATGCCCTAAGGGCAACAAAAGAATGTCTACCCTTTGATCCAGCCATAGCACCACTGGGTCTGTACCCCAAGGAGATAATGGACAAAAAGTCTTGTACAAAAATATTCATAGCTGCGCTCTTTGTGGTGGCCAAAAACTGGAAAACGAGGGGATGCCCATCAATTGGGGAATGGCTGAGCAAATTGTGGTATATGTTGGTGATGGAATACTATTGTGCTAAAAGGCATAATAAAGTGGAGGAATTCCATGGAGACTGGAACAACCTCCAGGAAGTGATGCAGAGAGAGAGGAGCAGAACCAGGAGAACATTGTACACAGAAACTAATACACTGTGGTATAATAGAACGTAATGGACTTCTCCATTAGTGGCGGTGTAATGTCCCTGAACAATCTGCAGGGATCTAGGAGAAAAAACACCATTCATAAGCAGAGGATAAACTGTGGGAGTAGAAACACCGAGGAAAAGCAATTGCCTGACTACAGTGGTTGAGGGGACATGACAGAGGAGAGACTCTAAACGAAACTCTAATGCAAATATTAACAACATGGCAATGGGTTCGAATCAAGAACACATGTGACACCCAGTGGAATCACGAGTCGGCTATGGGGGGTGGGGGGGAGGAAAAGAAAATGATCTTTGTCTTTAATGAATAATGCTTGGAAATGATCAAATAAAATATTATTGAAAAAAAAAGAAAGAAAATGAAAGTGGCTTATGTAAATAAAAACAGACTGGGACCTCCTAACCTTAGAACTAAATACACTGTCTATATGGCTGAGGGGGACAAAGGAAAAGTAAACCTGTAAAGATATAGGAATTACATATGGTTGGCAGAGGACTTCTCCTAGTTTTCTTTTGCTGTGAATCAAGTCATTTTTCTTCAAATTCAAAGAGGATATAAGGTATAAAATAAGAATAAAAATAAAGTTCTTTCTTCCAGAGGGATTTAAGTTGTCTTATAGAAATAATTTTCAAGACTTCCTAAAACCTATTTGCTCAGTCTTCCCTTTTTAAAATAATTACCCTTTTCCTTCCCCATCAGTTCTTAGTAGTGAGAAGGAATCAAGAAATAAACTTTCCATACCTCTAGAGGGATATTTATGTTCAAATCCTGGCCCTGCTTCTTACTATGTGGCCTTAGGAAAGTCACAACCTGTCTTGGTCTCGGTTTCCTTTGTTTGCCTCAGTTTCCTCTTTTGTGAAGTGGAGATAATAAAACCTAACTCACGGGGTTGTTGTGGGGATCAAATGAGATAACTATAAAGCACTTAACACATTAGCATGTTTATATAGATTTAATAATTTATATAGATTTAGATATCGTTATTATTATATTGTACAACTTGAGTAATGTATTGTAAAAAATAGACTCGAATACAGGACTACAATCCCCAAGAGCCTTTGTTCCACTTCCCCAGAATGCCTTGTAATCTCACCTGGGCCGAGATCAAGAAGGTATGTAAGCTGATTCAAAGGCTTTTGAGGGCTTGGCTCTTTTTGGACTTCCATTTTGGAGCAGGCTGTCTCTTGTGTGATGTGAGGTTATTTTGTCTAGGCCTCTGGCCTAGGCACATGTTTCTTACTTGTATATTCTTTAATCTTTAACCTTTAATAAACCTCTAAAAAATATAATACTCCTTGCAGAGGGAAACTAATTTCTACCTGCCTCAGTCTCCCCATCTCCCCTAAATTTTAATCTTTACAGTTTGGTGACCTAATGGGGAAAAAAAACTCAATCTTCTGAATTCTTTTCTAATCTTTAGTTCATCTTTTAATATCTAGTACCTAGGAAAAAAATTTTTTTGAGCCATATCTCTCTGGCCAAGGTTTTCTACCCTCGCAAAGCTGCTACAGGCTCCGGACCTGCTGCCCACCCCACCCGGCTGGGCCCTGCCGCTTCCTGCCTGCAGCCTGCAGCCCTAATAGTCCTCACCTGGTACCTGGTCCCGGCCTTGCCCACACCCAAAGCCGCTCCTGATCCTGGCCTCTCACCGGCCCGCTGCCTGCCTATTTCTGCGCCCCAGACCCTCGAGCACAACCCCAGACAGCTCATCACCCAGATCCTTGGAGCAGATCGCTCAGGACTCATTGCAACCAGCTGGTAACAGTATTGGCCACGTGGGCGGAGGGGAGAGTAGAGAGGGAAAGGAGACCGGGTAATTTTCCCTTAGGCTAAGCCTCCACGTGGATGGGGGTATTGACCACAGGGGGATCAGAGCAGGGGAGAGAGAGAAAAGACTAGAGAGAAGAAACATCTTTTCAAACAGAAACCTAAAAAGCAATGGGTTTAAAAGGATTTTTGACTCTTCTGGCAATTTCATTGATTTTACCTGCCTGTCTGGGAGCAGACTCAGCCCAAAGATCCAACTTTAACTTTGGGGAGGAAAATGGGTGGCCCAGCGAACTGGAAGCCAGGCCCAGAGACGGGAGGTCTCTAGTTAAAATCTGGCCTCCGATGCTTCCCAGCTATGGGGCCCTGGACGGATCCCTTGAACCCCATAGCCTAGCCTTTACTACTCTACCTTCGGACAATAGACATTTAAATGGATAATTAAAAACAAACAAACAAACAAACAAACAAAAAAACCCAAGGAACTTTGAAGAGACTAAAGGCTATATTCTAAGGAATTTCAGACTCCAATGGTTTATAAAAAAATCTCTGTATTCTATTGCATTGTTTTGTTTAAGATATAACTTTGTGATTTTAAGTTCATATATTACTGGATTGAATATTATTCTGTGAACTGAAGGTTGATTGAATTTATTTTGAATGTACTGAGTTTTAAAATTCTGTTGTTTTTCCCCTATAACTGTGTTGAACAAATATTATTGTGAATAAGCCCATATATGAAAAAACAGCTTTTTCTATTTTGCTGAGGATAGATGGACTTCAGAACTGGTTATAATTGTATTAACAACCTTGGAAATTTTAATGTGCTAAATACCTCAAATGATTTGATTTTAAGGGTTTTTTAAATATGATTTTTGGAATTTTTTTTTAACAATCTGGTTATTTTTGCCTGCCTCTACCACGAGGTAAGGCCCATTAGCTGAAGTGAAATACATTTTATAAACCCCCAACCTTCCCACATGTGAATGGAAGTTGGGCAGTTAATCTCAGGGCATTTGTATCCCTATAAGCCTCCAAGAAAAAGGAGCACCCCTTTATTTATGCTCTTCAGCTCACTATTTTACTTCTACCAGAATGATATATAGATTTCTTGATTATGTTCTAAACCCAAGATAAGTTTTACTTTGTTTTAAAAAATATGTTTAAATACAAAGGTTGAAGGATTGCTATGTTTGTAAAAATTGTGACAAATGTCCATCAATTCATAGGTTTTAAAAATGTCATACAGCAACTTATGTGAAATATGAAAGTGTGTTTGTTTGCTATTGTAATTAATTGGGCTATTGAGAATTTTGGGGATTTTGATATCTACATATTTGTACTACTGTATTTTTAAAGATGAAAAAATTGTTAACCTTGTTCAATTCATTTGCCTTCTACTCACAGTGATCATGGCCAGATACAAAGAGGAAATGGATCTCATTTTTTTGGTGAGAAAGCCTTGTATTTTATATTTTCTTAACTGACACAGAGTGTCAATGGTTATAAGCTATATTTTTGAATTTTTAAAGCTTTTTTATTATTATATTTTTCTTGCATGTGCAATATACTTTTTCAGTTTTTTTTATTATTTTTTCTCTCCTTTTTATATTTGAAGCACATGTCACCAGTATTAAGATTTTCTTTAACCTTTTGATTTTTAAGTTTAAGATACATTTGCTAATACATGCCCTAAAAGGCTTGTGACTATTAAAATGATGCCACTAATTATTTAAATAAATTATGGGACTTTGCTTAATGATTCTGTCTGATTCCAGGACAAGAGATACACACAAGAGCCATTTCATAGGGCCAAAGAAAGGCCAATCTAGGATGGATTGATGCACTTCTAGGCCAATACAAAGGTCTTGAACCTAGTGTGAAGACTCGAGGTTACTATGTTTAACATGTGTTAAGACATAGGCTTTCCTTGTATCCACACTCACCCTGAAGATACTCACAGACGAGTATCCCTGAAACCTTGGCTCCTATAATCTGGTCCCCTTTTCTGCCTCTCATAGTGTGGTACCTTTCTGTAGTCCTGGCACTGACTGGGTAAATGCATCATTACTTAGATCATTTTTATTGGGCCCTGATTCAAGGACCTGTTATAGATTTATTTTTCTTCTACTTGGAATTTTTACACATAAGACTTTGATAGTCTATATTTTCATCCAGAAATTTTTCTTTTCTTTTGGATTTTCTGATGTCTTTTTAATATCTCTTGCCAATTGATTCATATACCTCATACCTCAACCATGCATCACTAACTGATTCTGAATCTTTCAATCACCCACAACACGGGGGAATGTAAAAAAAATCATTATTTAAAATGCAAAGTTTAAATTCCTTTTGAGAAGAATTTTAGGTAAAGAAGATGCTACCTCTCTGAATCTAGAACTGAACTGTTGGAGAAGCCACCATGAAGAAGCCTCCAGACCACAAGTTGCACAAAATTGAACTTTGGGTGTGGTTGATTGAACATTTATTTGTATGTATACTTTTATGCCAAAGGGGACTGCCCCCTAACAGCTTTTTGTCAATGTGTTCAGCAATTATTGGTTTTATTCTTTTTTCTCTTATCCTCACACTATTGTAATCTTTTAAGTTTATTATGTTTTTATGATCCTTTTGGGGAAAAAATAATTTTTCCAAAAATGATCACACGAAGGAATGTAAAAAATAGACTCAAATACAGGACTACAATCCCCACGAGCCTTTGCTCCACTTCCCCAGAATGCCTTGTAATCTCACCTGGGCCGAGATCAAGAAGGTATGTAAGCTGATTCAAAGGCTTTTGAGGGCTTGGCTCTTTTTGGACTTCCATTTTGGAGCAGGCTGTCTCTTGTGTGATGTGAGGTTATTTTGTCTAGGCCTCTGGCCTAGGCACATGTTTCTTACTTGTATATTCTTTAATCTTTAACCTTTAATAAACCTCTAAAAAATATAATACTCCTTGCAGAGGGAAACTAATTTCTACCTGCCTCAGTCTCCCCATCTCCCCTAAATTTTAATCTTTACAGTATACAGTTCAATCCTACAGACTGCTCGTCTCTTAACTTCATGAGGAAATAAATATTTCATCACTTTTCCCACACCAACACCAATTGCTGCCTAATTGCCACCAAAAAAAGGTAAGCACAAGAGCTCTGGAAAGAGCAACATCACCCAGATCACTGGTCCTGTTTCCCTCACAGTCCTCAAAGTCATTGTTCAAAGATGCGGCTTTTGTGAACAAATCAGCTATTCCTACTAACTGCTTCTGCATTCACACTAACTATTAGTGCACAAAGGATACATAACATGTATCCTACCTTCTTTGGTGGCCATAAGATACCAAAAAACCAGAAAAAAGAATTCTTTCCACCAAATTCTTTGCCACTATTGAATGATATAACATCAGAAAGGATTGTGATTTTGTCATTGGAAATTATATTTGAGATACCTGCATTACTTTGCCACCCTAAAGACCCTGGGTGCTTTATATCTACCTGGCATTTGAAATCTTCTATATGTGCTATCTCCCCCATTAGAATGTGAGTTCCATGAAAGGAGGAACTGTCTCTAACTTTCTGTTTGGATCTTCAGCACTTAAGCACACAAAGTTCTTAATAAATGTTTTTATTAATTCATCCATTCAGTCATTCAATCCCAGATATTATGCTTGAATATGTACACACACACACACACACACACACATATGTATATATGAAGTTACAAAAATCACCTCTACTACCTGGGCCTCAAGCTCTTATCTATCTATAAAAAGGGTAAATTATACTAGATGAACTCTAGAGTTCTTTATAGCTGTAACTCAACTCATTCCACATTTGATTAAACACATATACACAAGTAGCCTTTTATAAAAAAGTTATTGGTAAGATAGATATTTAAAAGTCTAATTTTTATTCCTTTAAAAATAATAGTGGCAAAATCTGGACTAACTACATTATAAGAATGTTATGAAGTAGAAGTCAATCCCTTTCTAGTTGCACCCTGTGATAGACATTCAAGAATATATAGATGCAGAACTACTACACCATACTGTTGCTTATTCAAGAACAAGACTGACTTACTCAAGCTTCTAAGTATAAATTCAAAAATTACAGCTATGATTCAACTCAATCAGCAGGGAGAATTCCTTTATTATTGGCCCATTTAGTTCAACTCCCTAGAGTTACATGAAAGAGCAATGATTATAATAATATAATGTCTCATTTGCATTGAGAAAGTGAAATTTCTGAAAAACTGAAAGCTTATTCTAAAAAAGAATAAAGATCTGAAGATATCTAAAAAGACTAAAACTTAGAATACTATTGTACTATAGTTAGTTAGTAGTAGTCTCTCGGTAACCGAGGATGACGATTGTCTTTGTGCGTTTTCATCTATGATAGATGAGTGTGCACAAAGACACTTGTGCGTGAAGGAGATTTAAGTGGAAAAATCAATGCACAGAGACAGTCCCACTCTCTCGGCGTTGGAAGCCTGGGTCCAGTGGCACGAAAAATAGTTATACCTGGAGACTTCCTCAGCTGCATTGGATGGCTGTGTTGTCCTTTGTGCTCCAACACGCCCTAAGTACTCCACAGTGCTTTGCTGTGTCACCCTCTCAGCCATTGAACCTTCTTATTTGTTTCTTCCATCTGTTCAGCCAAAGCAGTCTTCACATGCTGGGGGAGCAAAGCCTTAGTTCACCAGGGGTCGACGACCCGATGGCTACCCTCACAAGGTTTAGCCGGCCTGTCGAAGCTGTTGCCCGGGGTGTGGCCGCTGCCACATGCTAGCAGCTACTGGGAGCCACAAGTGAGAGCTGGGTGTCAGGTGGGGGTCAGAGGCTGGAGAGCTGCCCTAGGAGGGCACGACAAGCCCTCCATACCAGAGATACTACCCCTCCCTGAGCACCCCATACACATATTGTGCTATAAGGAACAATAAACTACTTGATTTCCGTACAAACTGGAAAAGCCTCTATGAACTGATGCAGAGTGAAATGAGCGGAACCAAGAGAACATTGTACACAGAGACTGAAACACTATGGGACGGATCAATCGACTTTGCTACTGATAACAATGCAATGATCCAGTAGGATCCTGAGGGACTTATGAGAAAGAATGCTATCAAGAGAAAGAACTATGGGAATAGAAACACTGAAGAAAAACATATGATTTACTACTTGTTTATATAGGTATAGCATTTGGGGTTTTGGTTTTTAAAAGATTACTCTATTATAAAATGAATAATATGGAAATAGGTATTGAGTGATGATAAATATAGAACCCAGTGGTATTGCTTATTAGCTCTGGAAGCAAGGGAGGGAAAAGAGGAGGGAAAGGACATGAAGCATGCAACCATGGAAAAATACCCCCCCAAAATAAATAAATAAAAAGACTAGAACTCTGAAAATTTTAAATATTTTAAAAGAAAAGTGTCTCTTAAAATACCACAAATACCTTGGCTCTATTACAAGGAACATTCAAGATAATTTAGCATGTTTCTTGATGGCTCAATATTACTATGAATATCAATTATTTATTCATTCTTCTTTCAAATATTGATTGGTTGGATATTATGTGCATAAATCCCATGCTTTATTCCTCTCACCATCTTAGCTAGCCAGAGGAATAGTCATAAACTAGATCTAATAATTACTCACAAATGTTCTACTTATGTAATGACAATCTCTGACATTCTTTTTATTTCTCCCAACATATTCCAAACCTTCTTTTCTCTCCTCAAGTCTCCAAGCACTTCCGACAATTTCACCTCTCTCATTAGCTGAGGATCTTGCCTCTAACTTGGCTGAGAAAATTATGGGCCTTCCATTTGAGTTCCCTTTCACCTCATCTCTTCGTCTCAAAACCTCTTGATATAATTTCTCAGTCCCTTCTCCATTCTCCCCAATCTGGCTATTGGGACATTTCTCCTAGCCAAGTTCAACCCTTTTACATGTGCCCTTGTTCCCATCCCTTCCTGTTTAATCCAACTGATGGTATATTCAATCATCGTCACTCTGATTAACATAGAAGGTTCTTGCCAGTATGGACTTTTTCATTCTTTATACTTGTGTTCTAATAACTAACACACTGCCTGACACAGAAGAGATGCTTAATAAATACTTGTTAATTGATAGACATAAATGAGACAAACCCCTAAGGTTAAAAACTATATACATAGTTACTGACTACACTATGGGTATTACGGTGAACATTGGGAATACAAAGATAAATAAAATTAGGTCACTTCTTCCAAGGAGCTTATTATATTTTAGTGCAGCAATGAATGCCCTTGTAGACCACTGAAATGCACAGTGACTAAATTAGAAGTAAAATGTATGAATTTTATGACAGTGGTTTGCCAACTAGGGCTTGCTACTATCACTTATTTCTGGGTTTGTTTGTGGCTGCATAACATCAAAGTTTTCAAATGTAAGAGTAAAAATAAGCACGAACACAAACTCAATCATGAAAGAGCCATTTCTCTTCATTTCCTACCTAGCTATATCCTTTGATCTGGACTGCAATATAGCCATGTTGGAGCCTCAACAATCAAAAATCTCATCTTGTATGTGATATTGCATCAGCTTTGGTAGTCACATCTCATCAGTTTCCTTAGTGCCCTTTGATTATAGGACAATGCAAAGTACTCCTCCCAAAGCCACCAATTAAACAGAGCTTCCCAGGTCAACTATGTCTTCTTTTCCCAACAAGCTACATTTACTTAAGAGTGAAATCTATCATGATCATCCCATTTATCCAGTGTGTTCTTTACCCTCAATTCCTGCCTTTATTGTTAGGCCTTATCTTTTCCCCATTGGATTGTGAGCTCCTTAAAAGTAAGAACTTTCTTTTTTATTTGAATCCTCACTGTTTATTAGCACAGTGCCTGGCACACTGTAGGCATTTAATAAATTTAGGATTGATCATATAAATGGTAATTATTTATGTAAGTCCACTAATTTCTTTAAGTTCTAATTTAGATAGCAATAAAGTTATATTTCTTTCAACCTAATAAAAAGCTACAATTTTCCAATTTGTTCTCTCTGAATTTGTTTTTTGCCTCCCTCCTGTATTTTAAGGAAATCTATGGGACACATAATTAATTCTTTCATTTAAGACATTAAGGCATACTGAAGACCAATTAAAGGGAGAAAACAAATATAAAATGTATTTTTAAAGTCAATGACCTATGAATGAAAAATCACCAAAATGGAAAAAGAGATCCAAAAACCTATGGAAGAAAATAATATATTAAGAACTAGAATTATATATGGGGACGCTAGCAATTTCCTAAGACAATAAGAAATAATAAAGCAAAATCAAAAGAATGAAATAGAAGAGAGTGATAAACATCTTATCAAAAAAACTGACCTAGAAAATAGATCAAGGAGAAAATAATTAGAATTCCTGGAAAGTTAAAACTGACCTAGAAAATAGATCAAGGAGAAAATAATTGGAATTCCTGGAAAGTTATGATTAAAAAAGAGTTTAGACACCATAATCCAAGAAATCATTAAGGAAAACTGCCAGAAATTCTAGAAACAGAGGACAAGATAGAAATAAGAAGAATTCACCAATTACCATCTCAAAGAGAACCAAAGATGAAAATGCACAGGTACATCATTGCTAAGCCATGTTAAGAAAAAATACTATTAACAACAAAAACTCCACCAATTTAAATACTATTCAAATAACACAAGACTTAGCAGCTACAACATTAAAAAAATAGGACATGGATCACAGCATTTCACAGAGCAAAAGAACTGCACTTATCATCAGGAATTACATCTAGCAAAGACTAGCAAAATTATAAAAGAATACTTAAGCTAAATGAGTTTCAATTATTCTTAGGGAAAAAAATCTAGAACTCAGCAGAAAATGGTGTAGAGAGCATAAATATTCTGCAAATGTCTTACTTCAACACTCATCATACTAGGAAGGTGATCCTGCATCCCTGAGGGGATGTGGCATTGGAACAAAAGTTTCATTGGGTATGTACAAGCTGGAAACACTTGTTTTGCAAAGTCCTGGTAACAGACTGTCTCTGCTGCCTAAGGTCCAAGTTAGCAAAATATAGTCTTGGTAATAAGTTAACTGAGACCAGATGGACTAAAGTGATTAAATTAAATATTGATAGGAACTTAGGAGAAACAGGCCTAATATTACAATGCCAGAGTAGCTACATTGTTGTTTTTTTATAAAGAAAACAAGATGGAAATATACATTAGGAGCTATAAAGCTGTTCATGCTCATTGACCTAGAGATTCCATTACTAAGGTATTACTAAGGTAATAATTACCCTTATTGAGAGGGTAAAAAAAGCTATGTATGTATGAAAATATTCATGAAAGCTTTGTTATGACAAAATAACAGAAATCACAGATGCAATGAATGGGAGAAATGGCTAAATGGATGTGATATTTTAATGTAACATATTGCATTGTTATTAGAAATGACAAATATTGTAAATATAAAGAAAATAAGGGAAATATATGAAAAGATGAAAAGAGAAGAAAAGAATAATATAAACCATGATTCCATTTTTAAAATATCAGATAGAAAATCAAGAGAAAAAAGCATCTAAGTGAAATAAATTCAAAGGTAACTCAAAAACAAATTAGCATACATATATAATTCACATATTTTAAATAAATTATAAACAATGTGGAATTTATGCTTTTGCACATACTTTTTATGCATTTGTTTACAAATGTTTTGCTGATGGTGGTTATTACTGAGTATATAATAAAACAACTTTAAAATAAAATGAAAAATCAACTGATATAACTCATCTCTAGAGTTTTACTTTAACTTACTCCAAAGTTAACTGTTATATTTTCAGTGAGGAGAAAATGATTTCTAGAATCATAAAGAGAATACTGTTTGTTGAAATAAGTAAGAAAAAAGATAAAGAGATAGTTTATAAATAAAGATATGAACTTATTTGGGGATAGTGATCTTTTAAGATAAATAGGATATCATGAATTCAAATTATGAATGCCACAATATAAAAATTATTTTCTTCATAAAAAATCTTTAAAGTATTCAGTCCAAAATATAATCATCTATAATTCATAAATCAAAGAATCAAAGCCAGAAGGGATCTCTAAGACTAAATGGTCCTATTTCTTCATTTTTCACATAAGAAAAATAAAGTACCAAAGTAAAGTAATTTGGTTAGAGACCAATAGCTGGTAATTATCTGAAGTAGGAGTTGTACCCAGGTCTTCCTAACTTCAAACCTATATCTCCTTAACCTCCAAAATTAAAAGCAAGGAATAAGTAAGGCATAGAGAAATTAAAGGATTTGGTCTAACTACAGTAGGTCAGAGCTAGAACTTAAACCTAGGCCTACCAATTCTAAATCCATACTTTTTCCACTGTCTCTCACAGACAGCAAATAGCAAAATATGAACTTAACTCCTAAGGCTGTCAAAGCTATGTATTTTAAATATTGCTTGCAGTGAAGCAGTTAAGCAACAATCACAATATCTATGTGTAGTTATTTTTTTTTAAACCCATAACTGTCCTAATAACAACTCTAAGACAGAAGGGCAAGGCCTGGACAAACAGGGTTAAGTGATTTGCTTAGGGTCACACAGCTAGGAAGTATCTGAGGCCAGACTTGAATCCAGGTCTGAACCCAAGGTCCTTTCCAATGTACTACTACTTAGCTGCCCCATGTAATCATTTCTTTTTTTGTTTTTCTTTTCTTTTTTTTTAAACCCTTACTTTCCATCATAGAATCAATATTGTGTATTGGTTCCAAGGCAGAAGAGAGGTAAGTGCTAGGCAATGGGGGTTAAATGATTTGCCCAGGGTCACACAGCTAGGAAGTGTCTGAGACCAGACTATGTAATCATTTCTAAGGAGAAGCTTAGCCCATGGATTTTTTTAGGGCAATTCATACCCTAAACTGTAATGACAGTAGCAGATTTCTTCATTTTTAAAAGAAGCCTCTCCAATTTCTAGCATATGCAGAATTGGTTTCTACTATATCTCCCACAATGATTGAAAAAACATGGACATTCCCTGTTCTAAATAAAGGGATAGTAATGGACTGCTATGAGAAACTTGTAGTGAATGTTTACATCCTTAAATTGGTACAATTGTATCATTTGGTTGATATCTAGACTTTCTCTTAATTCAGATTAACCCAAAAGGACTTCATCCAAAGTCCCCGAACTTCATAAAAATATATGTAATTTTTTAAAAGACTACCATTAAAAAAAAGTCAACTATCAAACATTGTATCTTACCATGCTCCAACATCTCCTCTGCTGTCTGTAGTGTAATCATTCATGCAACCAAGTAATGTTTCATATATTTGGGAAACATTTTCTTTACATATAACATCATCTTGAGATCCTTCAGCCTTCACTCCTACCGTCTGACAAACCCTGAAAAAGGTATACATGCTTAAATCATGTCTTCTCATCAAAGCTTATATCTTCTTTTCCATATTATATATTATGGCAGTATGGTATATTTTCCCAACACAGAAAGTTAAAAATTAATCAATATCCTCCCTCCCCCCCATACCATTTCCTAGATAGGCCATTTGGTTCTGTGAAATTATCACTAGATTTCAGGTCTTAAAGAGCTAAGCTCTTCCTGCTACCTGTTTGTGACCCAACTTTTCTGAGCCTCTACATCCTTACCTGAAAAGAGGACCAAATAACAAATACTTATTTAACACTAAACATTATTCCAGGAACCACGTCAGAACCAGAGATATAAAAACCAGATAGGTCCTACTCTCATGAAGCTAACATTATCCTGAGTCTCACATTTACAGATAAGTGTAGATTTTAAGCTGGAAAAGGGAGAAAGACCAAGTAAGAGGCTATAGAAGGGATGCAGGCAAGAGGTGAACAGGCTCTGAACAGGCATAGAGGCTGAGTGATTGTAGAGAAGGGAACTGATGAGAGGAAATGGAATCTTAAATAAGACTAAATATTTGGAGAGGAGGTAGGGTAGAAAAGTAAAAGTAAAGTATCAATAATGATGTATAGGTAGCAAACTGTGTGACTTAATGGAAATAGAGAAGTTAGAAGAAGTGGTTTTAGGAGGAAAGATAATGAGTTCTGTTTTGGAAAAATTAATTCATACACATTATATACATACTATCTCTATCTCAGAGGCATTATGTAAAGAAAGTGCTTCTGTAAAACCATAATGTTCCACATAAATAAAAATCAGTATTATTATCTCCCAGGGCTTCTAAAGCCACAAGTCACTATATAGTGGACATAATTCCATGAAAACACAAAGAATCAACATACACACTGTGAATCTTAAAACTACTCAGACTCTACTTTAGAAGATTTGATTAAGCTATTCCCCATTTTTAACAATGGAGGTACTTGATCAGGAATATATTGGGAACTTTTAAAATTACTCCACCCTACTAAGACAGTACCTTAGGGGAAGATAAAGTTGCAAACTCCTGATTGAACAATGAAAAGTCCCTAACTCATAGTAAAGCTAGAACCTTAAGCTATTTTTAGATCTAATACAAAAAGGTGCTAAGTACCTATAAAGGTTAAATTAGTACCTTAAAGGTCAAGCAACTTACAAAAGGTAAGCTTAACAAAGAGGTGTGAAGTACTCAGAGGATTTAATCTAACCAGAGAAGGTGAGAACCAAAGAAGATGAGAACTAAGAATTGGCAGTCCTGGGGAAAAACATCTACTGTGATTGGTAGATATGAAAATTTAGGGTAGGTGATATAAGAGAAAATTTCTTTAAAAGGAAGGGGTAAAAGGTAATTTGTTAGTTGGGAGTTAGAGAGGAGTTGGAGTTTGGAGTTGAAGCGAGGACATTTTCTGAATTCAGTTCAGGAGATTGAGTTCAGTGGAGGACTGGAACTTGCTTGGAGAAGATCTTGTGGTGAGTGATAAAGACTGACTCGCTCTCCCTTAGGCTCAGGTCTAGATCATTTTGGCCTGGGCCTTTTTCTACTGCTTGGCTATTCTCTTCTCCTCTCCTCTCTCTCTTCCTCTCTCTCTCTCTCTCTCTCTCTCTCTCTCTCTCTCTCTCAGCCTCTCTCTCTCTCTCTCTCTCTCTCTCTCTCTCTCTCTCTCTCTCTCTCTCGCTCTCTCTCTCTCTCTCTCAGCCTCTCTCTCTCTCTCTCTCTCTCTCTCTCTCTCTCTCTCGCCTCTCTCTCTCTCTCTCTCTCTCTCTCTCTCTCTCTCTCTCTCTCTCTCTCTCTCTCTCTCTCTCTCTCCTTCCCTTAATTCCCTCATTTATAGTAATTAAAATCTCCATAAATCCCCAGCTGACTTGGGTACTATATATTGGGAATTTCCCATGGCAACCACTTATTTTAGATTTTAAGTCAAAAGACTAAAATTTATCTTTACAGTTTGGCCAAAACCTTTACAGAATTTGGCATTTTACAGTTTTTTAACATTCACAATACTGAAAACAGATATTAACCCAAAAATCTTGCATGCATTTAGCTGTAGTCCAACCTTTACTGACATTATTAACAAAAACAAAACATAAAGTAAGCCACGAACATTTTATCAATGTAGAAATTAATATTTAATTAGATTTTTTTACTTGACAAGAGTTTAGACTGAAGGAAAATTTGTAAGACCTACTTGGTAATTGCTTTCAAGGCATCTCTTCTTGCTTCAGCAAAGCTCAAATCCTTAGAAGAAATATGAGTAACTGCCTTTAAACCTTCTAACACCTGAAAGGCAACATGAAAATCATTAGGACAGATAAAAACTATCATAAGAAAATTCCATTTCAAAAGCCCAATTTAGTAGTACAAGACAGTACAATCTAACAGAGAGAGCACTAGTCTAGGTTTCAGGAGATCTGGATTCAAGATTCAATTCCAACACATATTAGTAACCTTATGCAAACCACTAAGCTTCTGTAACACTCAATTTCCTCATCTGTAAAATGGGGATAATATTTATAATTATCCTTCTTATTCTAAGGGTTCATAAGATCAAAATGAGATGTGTTGGCTATTGTAAACCTTAAAATTTCTTAGACTTATAAATGTTGGAAATTTCACCATTGGGAAATTTCATACTTGGAAAATTTCTTAGTGATAGTCTATTGGAATGTGAACCCAATTGACAAGGGAGGTTCTTCCTCCTCCTTTCTTAAGATTACTTTAGGACAGAAACCTTTTGCTAAACAATGGAAAGGGCTTTGACCTATGCTTAAGCACAGAACAGGAAGTTCTTTGAGTCATGATTGATTTTAGAATTGATACAATAGAGATACTTGGAATGACAGAACCAGGTCTTGGAAAATACAATTTCCACCCTACTCAGTCCTAACAGGATTTAGGAAGGGCTGCAACATAGATCAAGATTTAATTATTTGAGAATATGACCTTCAACAGACATGTGCAAAGCCACAGACCTCTGGGCAGTCCTGGGTTAAGCTAGAGCCACCATTGGCACAGGGAAGACATGGACAGTGATTGGTAGATGTGAGAACTGAGGGGAGGGAACTTGGATGGTTTCCTTAAAGATAGAGGGGTCTGAGGATGGAGGAGGTTGGTTGGAGAGTTTTTTGGCTCTGAGAGGTTGTGCTGCTCTGAAGGAAGCTGGAGGTGGAGGCCCCTGAGACTGTTTTCTCCATTTTGGTCATGTGAGTAATAGGGACTGATCTCCTTTCTTTGCCTCAGCTATCTAAGGGCTTGGGCCTTTTGGCCCAGCCTAAACAGAAGGGGTATTTAAGCCCTATTTCCTTCTCTCCCCTTTCTCTCTCCCTCTCTCTCTCTATCTCTAATTCCTTTCTTCCTCCTGTTTGTAATTAAACTCTATAAAAGGTTGACGGCTGACTTGAGTTTTCATTTAGGAATTACATAGCTGAATTCCTTGGCGACCTTAAATTAATATATATCAGTCTTTTAAAGTGATTTCCTTGTCACACTATCTAAAAATAACATACTCAGCTCCCCAACTCCCATCTCCAGTTCTCTAATTCCTATTCACCTCATTCCTGACTTTATAGTTAAATAATTCACCTATACATTATTTTCTGTTCTGAATTCCTTGCTCCCTAGTCCTATCACTACTAATATTTTGCAAACCACAATCCTGGACTATTTCCTCTATCTGTATCCTTTGTCTCTACTGTTGAATGGAACTAGAGAAAATCACAAACCTGAACCAATTAGGTACTTGTTTGTAGCAAGGCACATCTTTTTACAAGCCTAACTGATTTTTCTATCCCATTTCACACAAAGACTGTTTCAAAATTTCACCTCTATCCTCAAATCTCATATACCATTCTCTCACCTAATCAGCTCTACAAAGGACTTGAATTTATGCTGTAGTGAGAAAACAAGGAATCACTGTTGGTGTTATCCCTCCTTTCTCCTCAACATCTCAAAACTCCTTGATAAAGGCTGATCTTAAACTGAGAAGTTTCAGTAGGGAGGAGAGGGGAGGGAAGGGAAGTTGTCTATGTTGATTGCTCCTACTTTTTCTACTTTCCCTTATTTTTCAACTACTTGCATTCTAGATTCTTGAACTACCATTCAATTAAAACTGCCATATCTAAAGTTATCAATGTTCTCAACAACAAAATTTGGTGGCTTTAAAGTAATCTTTCTTTTCAACTTCTCCAAAGTATCTGATACTGGCATTCAACTTCTCCTCTCAGAAACACCCTCTTCTCTGTGCAGTTTTTTGTTTGTTTTTGTTTGTAGGGGATTTTTTCTTTATTTGTTTTGCAGAAGTAGTCTCACTCATTCCTCTACCAATCTAATTTTTTCTCAGTTTTCTTTGCTGGTTCATAATCCAAATCATTACCCCTAAATATAGGTGTTTTCCTGAACATTCATCTATTCTCTTTCAATCTCCAATTCAAACACTTCATCAGCTCTCAATATGTTTTAATAATTATCTCTGTATAAAGATAATTCTTAAATCTATGTATCTTACTCTAGCCCTCCTGAACTATAGTCACACATTTCCAATTTCACACGATGTTCCAGGGGCACCTCAAACTCCACTTGACCAAATCTAAGAGCTGAGCTTATAAAACCTCATTATTTTATAGTTGAAGAAAACTAAGGATGAGAGAAGTCAAGTGGTTTATCCAAGATTATATTGCCAATAATTTGAAAAGTTGCAAACCAAATTTTCTACTACTTTCCTCACAGCAAAATGATTTTTCAGAGAATTCTTGCTTCTACTTAGCACATTGAATTCCATTCCAATAATTAGTTCAGTTGGAACTAATTTCCACAGAGGTTCTTTATTTTGTATGCATATGACAACAGAGCATAAAAAAAACCTTATTTGTATTTTATTCTCATATTTCCATCCTCATTTTCTATCTTTGATTCCTCTTCAATTCTTAAGGGCTTTTCTCTCAGATATACACACAAGAACTTTAATGAATTTACCACATCAAACTGAAAATAGTGCTTGGATTAAAAAAAAATTATAATTGAATTCCCACAACTCCTAATATGCATGTTCTGGTCAAGAAAAGCTACTTCAAACTTATTATATCTCAAAACCCATATACTTTCATTAGTATCAAAACCAGGGCTCACCAACTTAAGTTTGCCTTTTAGGAAAAAACTTGGAAAGGAACCCAAAGCCAGTGAAAACCCACAGCGAATCATTTCTTCTGTGTTCTGAAGTTCAGAAATATAATTCTTCATCAGTTCATCTGGAAAAAAGAAAGTAGAGAATGCATAACTGTTTCAGGAAATCTATATTCTTCAGGAATTATTTTAAAATATGAGTAGTATAACAACCTAAGTATGAAAGTAGAATATTCCGGCATGGAGGAGAGCCAGTGATGTAGATGGGAGTATTGTGAATGAGGAACAGTAAAAAGATCAGTATTGCTGGGTCATAGAGAATGTGATATAGAATTAAGAGTAAGGGGGGCAGCTGGGTAGCTCAGTAGATTGAGAGCTAGCCCTAGAGATGGGAGGTCCTAGGTTCAAATCTGGTCTCAGACACTTCCCAGCTATGTGACCCTGGGCAAGTCACTTGACCCCCATTGCCTAGCCCTTACCACTCTTCTGCCTTGGAGTCAATACACAGTATTGACTCCAAGACAGAAGGTAAGGGTTTATAAAAAAAAAAAAGAATTAAGAGTAAGTACAGTAAGAAATAAGGCTTTAAAAGGCAAACAGGATTTTATATTTGATACTGGAGGTACTAAGAAGCCACTAACTGAGCAAGTGTGCATATGTATGTGTGAATGCATGAGAGAGAGACAGAGAGAGAACTGGGGACAGAGGAATAACATGGACAGACTGGCACTTAAAGGAAATCAATTTAATAGCTGAGAGGAGGGGGAGCTGAGCCAAGGAGAGCAATTAAAGGACTATGTATCTAATGTCCATTAATGTTAACTCCTTGTGACATGAAGAAAAATACCTTAATGAGTAAATATATATATATATATATATATATATATATATATATATAATTCTGAATGTTCTCTAAGAAAGGCTAAATGTAAAAGTAAAAACTATAACATGTTTATTTTTCTATGTACTTAACAAAGATTATTATCTAGGTATGAGGTGAAGACTGCCTATTCCAATGTAGTATCAGTGTGAGTGGAGAGAAAGGGACATATTAAAAAGTCGTTGTGAAAGCAAAAACAAGACTTGAAAACATAATAGTTAAGGGGAATGAGTGCCAATAAACATTGAAAGTTGTGAGCCTAGATGACTGATAGTGTCCTCAAGAATAACAGGAAAGTCTGGAAGAGGAGAAGATTTTGGGGGAAGGATAACAAGTTGTGATTTAGACACATCAAGTTTGATATTTTTCTGGCACATCTAGTTTGAGATGTCTAAGAAGCAGATATAGATGCAAGACTGGAAGTTAGGAAAGAGGTTAGGGCTGCATAAATATATAATAATAAAATAGATTTTCTGTAGTGGTTTAAGGATTACAAAATGTTTTATAAATACTGTTTTATTCTCTCAACAGTAAATTATTATCTCCAACTTGCCCAGGATCATATATTTAGTAAGTATACAAGGCTACAGTCACATTCTTTTCACCTCCTAGCTGCCTAGATCTGAGAAACACCTACACAGAGATAATTGAATCCAGATAAGGTCACTAAGTAGGTCAGTATAGAGGGATAAGGGAAGAGATCCTACTCTATTTGCCTGAACAGATATGATGAACACAGTAATCAAGTCTAAAGTAGATTAGGAAAGAAATGGACAGACTGTCTGGAGGATTTTCACTAGAAAAGACTTCATTCACTTTTAACTTTATATCTTCAATATATAGTCTAGTTATTAGACCACAATAGTTACTTAACAAATGTTTACTGGTTGGTAGATTCTTAGATAAATATTTTTCATAAGTGACATAGGTGGACATAGTTTTTAGTTTTGTAAGGTTATAAATACTTTCTGTAGAAATTTCAACTTTTATAGAAAAAAAACAACACATCAAATTATGGATGTGGATCTCATTCCAAATTTTCCTTTTATCCTTATTTTCAAAGGATCTAAAAATGTTTTAGAATACAATGGATTAAAGTGAAGAAGAAGGTATATAAAGCATACAAGAATCTTTCTAGTAACCCAGAGAGATCAAATAGGAACATTAACAAGAGTTAACATCCTTTTGAAACATTGTAATGGATGATGACAACAGATTCTAACTTCATTGTGATCTTCAATGCTAATGACATAAAAAATTGTACACATCTGAAAATCAAATCACACTTCTAAGATAATGAATTGCAAAAGCCTTTCAGAGATAAAGAAAGCATTTAATAATTAAGAATTTTTGACAAGGCACTTATTTCCTATAACTCCTGAATAAAACTGCCACAGGAATATGGAAAATGTAACTGTATAATTGCCATAAGTAAGGGTGAGAGTCATAACAGAGAGAACCATGTTCTGAACTATATCCCCACCTAATCTTATACTAGTGGGTGGGAAATCTCAGAGCTGGTCTAAGGGAGTCAAAGTGCTACTTCCAGGCAAAGGTTAAAGGGTGTCTGCTTTTGATGAAAGAGCATAGTAGTCATAATGGGAAGATGGTAGAGTAGGGTATGAGACTACTTCACTCTCCAAACACCTGCATAATAAAAAGTAACAGCACAGGATCAATGCCAAATATAGAAGAAAAAAAATTTTTTTAAAATCTAGAGTGAAGCAAGGGAGCCACGGATAATATGGGAGATTGGATTTGGCTATCTCCTGATTATAACAATGAAGGTACTTAGTTCTTCCTTTATTGGGAAGATTAAATTGTAATCCCCTGTCTATTTTTAGATTTTAATCCCCAACGTGTTAATTCAGTATTTAAAGCATATCTACCCATTTTAACTACAAAAAGGTGTTAACTAACCAAAAAATGTGTTAACTAACAAAAAAAGGTATTAACTAACCACAAAAAGGTGTGAACACCCATTTCATACATTAAGTGGGCAGTCCTGGAGAGAAGCATCTGCTATGATTGTAAAATTTAGGGGAGATGACACAAGAGAAAAAGGTCTTTAAATAGAGAAAATAGAGGCACACAGAAATTAGATTCAACATTCAGTCACTCATAGTTGAACTGGAGATCGATCAATCAAGCATTCAGTCACTCGGAGGAGAGACTGGAAGATCAGTCACTCAGAGTTGGCCTGGAAGACAGACACTTGAGGAGGGACTGGAAGAAAGACACTCAGACTTGTGTGAAGACACTTGGCTGTGAAACTGGAGGAGCTCCTGCAGAGACCTCAAGCTGCTTCTCTCTCTCTCTCTCTCTCTCTCTCTCTCTCTCTCTCTCTCTCTCTCTCTCTCTCTCTCTCTCTCAAAGGTTGAGGGAAAATTAGGGGGGAAAAAAGAGCAATGCAATAGAATTATGAAAGAAAGGTCATTCCATTTGAAAAAGGAATCCAAAAAGCCAGAGGAAAAAAAATAACTCATTAAAAATCAGAATTGGACAAGGGGGAAAAAAAGATTTCCTAAGATAAGAAGTAACAAAGCAAAATTAAAAGAATAAAATAAGAGAAAAGAATATGAAGACAGGTCAAAAGGAGAGAAAAAGAAAACAAACAGTGAAGAAAAATAGAATGGAGAGAAATTCACAAGTAATTATAACTTTTAATGTAAATGTGATCAATTCACCCATAAAACACAAACAGATAGCAGAATAGATCAAAACTTCAAACCCAAAAATTTGCTGTTTATAAGAAAGACAATTAAAATAAGAGATACACATATGGTAAAAATTAAGGGTTGGAGCATAATATACTGCTTCAACTGAAACAAAGAAAGCCTGGGCAGTAATCATGATCTTCAAAAAAGGTAAAATAGAATTATCCAAAAGAGATAAACAGTGAAATTATATTGTGTTAAAATTATTAAATTTAATCTGAATTAATTATTAAAATTAATCTGAAAATTATTGGACTACCTGAAAGCCAAGATCAGAAAAAGAGCTTAGACATCATCTTTCAGGAAATTATCAAAGAAAACTGCCTTGATAGTCTACAACCAGAGGGTAAAATAGAAATCCAAAGAATCTGCCAATCACCCCCTTGAAAAAGATACCAAAAGGATAACTTCCATGAATATCATAGTCAAATTTCAAAACTCCCATATCAAGTAGAAAATATTGCTAACAGCCTAAAAGAAATAGTTCACAGTCATAACAACAAAAGATTTAGCAGCTTCTACATTAAAGGATTGATGGTCCAGGGGGGCAAAGGACCTAGGACTTAACCAAGACTCACTTACCCAGCAAATCTGGACATAATCCTTCAAGGGAAAAAAATGTGTATTCAATGAAATATAAGTCATTCAAACATTTCTGATGAAAAGATCAGAGCTGAGTAGAAAATTTCACTGTCCAATATGAGACTCAATAGAATCATTAAAAAATAAACAGGAAAGAGAAATCAAAATTGTTTACATACTTATAGGGGAAAATGATTCTTGCAACTCCTAAGAATTTTATCATTATTAGGACATAAATTGTGTCCTTTGTGTGAATTGATTATGATGGGATGATCTCTAAAAAATTAAAACTAGGGTATGAGAAAGAGGAAAAAGGAAAAATAGAATGGGGTAAATTATCTCACATAAAAGAGGAATGATGTTTTCACAGTGAAGAGGAAGATGGGGGAATAAGGAAGGAAAGGAGGGATGGGATTAGGGAAGGAAGAAAAGGAGAGAAGGAAGGAGGGAGGATACAAGGGAGAAAGAATGAAACAAAAAATAAAAAATAGAAAAGACAGGCCAATTGAAGGATATAGTGGTCAGAAACTTAAATAGGGGGAAATAATATGGTGAGTAATACACAGTAATAACAATAGTGAAAAAAACATTTTATAAGTCTATTAAATGCCTCATTTCTCAAATACAAGTCATTCCCCAGTTGATAAATGGTCAAAGAATATGAATAGGCAATTCTCCAATTAATTAAAACTCTCTATAGCCATGCAAAAAAAAATACTCTAAAGCTCTATTAATTAGCAAAATGAAAATTAAAACAATTCTTTGTTGCCAACCCATACCTATCAGAATGGCTATAATGACAGAAAATAACAAAATTTAGAGGGGAGGTGGGAAAACTGCGACACTTATGTACTGTTGGGAGAGTTGTGAACTTATTCAACCATTCTGGGAAGCATGGTACAAAAGATGCATTTCAATGTACCAGGGTGGCAGGTATCCATTCTGAGAACCACAAGAACCACAGGAGCGCTGCAACAGGGACGATTATGAACTGGCTGCTTTATCCCCTAATACTAGGTTCTAGGACAGACCCTTGGGGTACTGAAAAGAGTAAAGGGAAAGGGGAATGTAGTTACTAGCAGGGAAGCATGGGGTGATGTACTAAGAAAGTAGGAAGTTCTGAAGTCAGTAGCAGCAGATGTATGCCTCAAAATCTTAGCTTACAGTGGGGTCTCACTTACATCATGTAACCCAGTCTGTAAAGTCTGTCAAATCTTCCCTAATATAAGGGAAGATAAACTCCTGAAGGAGGTACATAATATTTTTTAATTGTTTACCCTGTTTTTTTTTTTTTATCAAGCCTTGACACCCAGTCATTCAGTTTTATGGTTTTTTTCCCCCTATATCTATCAAAGCAGAGTTTTATATACGGTAAGTTCTTAAGAAAAAAAATCAATTGATGTGCATTATTTACATAACAATTTTGTTTTGTTTTGTTTTTTAAATCATTCTCGCACGTTTATGCCAAAGAAATGGCCAGACATGGCGTTCCAACTAAATGACAAAAGCTACTCAATTTCAAGTCCTTTTCCAACATCTCCACAATTCCATGACCAAAATCTTTATATCAATTCTATGAACAAATTACTCTAAACACTTAAAAACTATAAATACAGGAAGCATAAGAAGATGATAATGATATAGATTTAGAAAAGTCACTGACATAATCACCAATTCCTCTTGCTATTGGTCTTGAAAAGGGTACTCCAAATCATATGAACACAGAGAAACTCTTTTACCCGCAAAGAGCACAATGTTGTACTCTCAGTAAAGCAGTAGAAGCAAAGTAATGCAGTAGAAAAGACACTGGACTTGGAGTTAGAATGATCATGTTAGAGTCCTAAGTCTGATACTATTAATTCTGCAAAGTCACAACCTCTCTGGTTTCCTGATTTGTTAACCCATTTGAAAAATCAGAATAATAATGCTTACATTATCTCACAGGCAAGGTAGTATAAGGTAGGTAAGTCCTTTTCCATCTCTGCCCTTCATTTTCCCCCAGGGGTAAAACAAAAAGATGGAATTAGATTATTTTTAAGATGTCACTCATCTCAAGATCTACGATTCTATAATGAAGTTGTCTATGAGGAATGTGTTTCATAAGCTGAAACGTACTGCATCTATGTGACACTGTAATTGTAAAAATATACACACTTTGAAAAAATTAAGCCCAAAATTGTCCCTACATGTTCCCTTTGAATTTGGTACCACAGGACCTCCTATTGTAAAATGTTACTTCTTGGTCATATGCAATATTATATTCCTCATGCATTTTTCTTTAATAAAAAATAAATAATATTCACTTAATTCCTGTTTTAAATTATGTGAAATTCAAAAGTGTAATTCTAAAAGGAATAATTTGATTTCCTACTTATTTCTTCACAATGATAGACATTATTAATAAATAAGTAATTGCCTTAGGGTGTATGTAACTGGAACTTCATTCAAGAGCAGACACTAAAAGATTCTTAACCTTTTGGTGGGGGTATTTTGCAATTTTGCAATCCCTTTGCAATTCTGCAACATTTCAGAGAATGTTCTTAAATAAATAAAATTATAAAATAAGTATGAGTAAAAATGAATCAATTGTATTACTACTATTACCACTACTACTAATAATAATATCTAACATACCTGGGCAATATGCTATGTGTTTTATAATTTTCAAGGCAGTTAATCCACACAATAACCCTGGGTGGGAGGTGCTTTATTATCCCCACTTTACAGATGAGGAAACTGAAGCAAAGAGAGGTTAAATGACTTGCTCACAGCAACACAACTAGTAAGTTTATGAGGCCATATTTGAATTCAGGTCTTCCTCTGGTACTCTATTCTTTGTACCACTTAGCAATGAATAAAGATGTCATCTAATTCCCATTCAACTTCATAGACTCCCTAAAGTCTATCTGAAGACCCCTTGCTCAATGGACCTCAGATTAAGAACCTCTGCTATTCAGGGCATAATTAATTATTACATAAGTATGTTTTCCAGTGATTAAGAAAACCTTAAAATTATATACAACTAGGTTGGGCTTATAATTATACTAATCCACAGTGGCAGTACTTAAAGGCCCCTTTTTCCATTCTCTATCAGTATATACAACAGGGATAATTAATGGTATTAATTTTAAAAAAGAGACAAGACTTATGAATCACTTACCCTGTATAACAGGATCAACTTCTCCTTGTTGATTCAGATAGTATTCATTGCACAATGCTGCTAGGGCCGAGACAGCAGCTTCCTAAAATAAAGTCAAACCTGGGAGGTTATAAAAAGCTTCTAATTCAATAAAACAACTTGAAGGGACTACTAAAGAATTACTTGTGCTTTAATGATAGTGATTCTAAGATGATACTCCTTTCTAAGACATAAATATATTATTTTTTTGTTTGCTTCAAACTCATACCATATCTCTTTGGAGTTAACCAGTTCAAAACAGAATTGGTAAATTGTTTCCCTATCAGAGACAATGTTCTCAAAAGACTAAAGGTTTTATAAATAATGGATTTTCCTTCCTATCCAGTGGAATAATATAGAGGAAAAAATACCATTATCACAAACAGAAATTAACCCCAAATTAGCTAATTTTTATCAATGAACTTCACCAGAAAAGACATTCAAATGGAAAGATCACAACTCAATTTTAGTACTGCCAAATTAGTATGGCAAATTTTGTCTAAACTATCAAAAGTTTATTAAAAGAAAACAAAGGGAAAAGAAAATACTCTAAATGGAAAGAAAATGTCTGGGGGGGGGGCGTTTTTAAAGAAAAATTCTTCATAGATTACAAATTTATAACCAGAAGAAGTTACAGAGGTAATTTAGTCTGACTCCCTTTAATTTTTAAAAGTTTGCTTTTTGATTAACACATGTTTCTTTTCTTCTCCCAACCCCCCATACCAATTGAGAAAGGGGAAAAAACCTTGTGTACTCCAGATTTCCAGTAAATCTTGGAGTTATTTGCATAAGACTCTGCTAAATAGTAGAAAGAATGATGATTCCATGAAGGAGTGAGTTTATGCAATCACTTGAAAGAAAATAAATATTCTTCATTCTCCTTATAAAAGAGATACATAAGATTCTAGACTACCTTCAGGGAGAGATCCATAGATGAGAAAAAAGGGTTTGGGAAGATAAGACAAGTAGAAGAAATCTGGTTCCTAAGTTTCTAGATTTACACCTTATGTGCTCAGAGACTTGGGTGAATTTTCCTTTTGATGAGAAATCTATCAGTGCCTCCCTATAATTTATACTTAGACAATCTGTGTGGATATACATATATTAAGTGAGCAACACACATTATGTTTGTAATAAATATTCATTTTGAAGCAAAAGAAATTTTCACATTATCCATATTCAAAAATGTATAATTCATTTTAAAAACTTGAATCATCAGTCAGTCACTGACTCTAAGAAGGTGAGTAGCACAGAATCATCACTGGTCCCTTGGTATCCTGCCAAACCACTTTAAAAGGATTCATTTTATAAACTTTGCCCAAAAAGGCAAAGTGTGTTGGATAATAGCTCAGTGAAGAGCTAGGATGTGAATGTAGGTTCTTTGACCATAAAAGCCACTGTTCGTTTTACTGACGAACATGTACAAAGACTAGCTCCATTCAATATGCCAATCTCAAGAAGCAAATGATAATCAGTTTAATTCAATAAATTAAAATACCTACTGTGTGCAAATCACTTGTTAGGTGGAGGGAACAGAAAGACAAAAATGAAAAACAACCTATGTTTTTAAGGAGTTTACATTTTTTGGATGAATATATGTACACTGTGCAGATGAGTAAATACAAATTAATTTCAAGAGAAAGAGAACACTAACCGGATGAATCACAGAATACCTTGTGTAGAAGATAGCAGTGAAGCTAAACATTCTATGTGGTTAAGTTAAGGAGAAAATACATTCCTGATATGGGAGAATACCTGTGCCAAAGTATGGAGGTAGAAAATAGAATGCTGCATACATTAAACAATTAGGGGTCAGTCTAACTAGAAACAACTATGAATAGAGTCAAGCTAACAAGAATTTAAGTGCCTACATGCTCTTCGTTGTGGCAAAAAATTAGAAAACAAGGAGGTGTCCATCAATTGGGGAATAACTGAATATGTTGTGGTAGGTATCTGATGGTGATAGAATACTACTGAGCTCCATGTGAACTGGAAAGACTTCCAGGAATTAATGCAGAGTGAAATGATTAGAACCAGGAGAACACTGTACACAGAAACTGAAACACTGTGCCACCATCAAATATAACAAGCTTTTCTACTAGCAGCAATACAATAATCCAGGATAATCTGGAGGAATTTATGAGAAAGAACATGATCCATATCCAGAGAAAAAACTGTGGGAGTAGAAATGCAGAACAAAAACATATGATCTATCATGTGGTTTGATGTGGATAAGATTGGGGTTTTGGTATTAAATGATCACTCTGTTGCAAATATGAATAATATGGAAATAGGTTTTGAACAAGGATACATGAATAACCCAGTAGAAATGCTAGTCAGCTCAGGAAAGGGGGAGGGAAGAGAAGTGGGAAAAATTTTGAATCATGTAACCATGGAAAAATATTCTAAGTGAATAAATACTTTAAAACAAGAATTTAAGTGCCTAGTCACTGCCTTTCAGTATAATACAAAAAAAGTCATTGGTTTTATTAAAATAGATTTTGAAAAAATATTTATGAATTACAAAGGCGCATGTAACATTAAAAAAATAAGATGATAAGAAACAGGCAGGAAAGAAACAGTGGGTTTTGAAAAAGTCTAAAGTAACTCAAACATGAAGTCCTATTCATTTTTAAAGAGTTAAAATTCTTATTTCATTAATAAATCTAAACTGATGGTAAAAATGTTATTGTAAACAAGGGCCCCTTGGAGGAGCAAAGATGGTAGTACCTCACAATTCCAAAGCCTAAGGATAACATAATACAAAATATTTATTCTGGGTAGAAGTGAAAGGATAAGAAAAAGAATGATAACTTTATTGAATTCTGGAAGACAGCTTAAGTTAAATAAATATAAGCCAAGCTACTTCTAATATGTACTACAGTTGGCATAGATATACTTTAATGTCCCTTATGACTTGATCTACACATAAATCTTTGAGTGCCTAGTACCATGCTAGAAAACTATAAAAGTAATTTGTATTTGGCAACAAAAAAGAACACAATAAAATATGAAAAACAAAATATTTTATATGAGATCAAAAAAGTAAGAATACAAGTATCATTGTGACTGATAATAATACCAAGATGCTACCCATCAAAGTAGATACAACCTCATTATAACTATTTCACTGTATAAAACAAAAAAATTATTAAAACAAATATAATCATTATGATTATTAACAAAATTAAAAGAGGAAAGTAAGAATAGCACATAGATAGATGCTCGGTCTTAGAATCAAGATAAATTCAATTCAAGCTTTGCCAGTTTGTGTGATCTTGGGCAAGTCATTTAACCTCCCTAGGTACTTTCTGCCATGGAATATAAGTACTTTACAAATATTATCTTACTTGATTCTCCACAACAATCTATCAAAATAGGTACTATTATTATTACCATGTTACAACAGAAAAAACTAAGGCCAACCAAAATATAAAGGATATTTCTAGAGTCAACCAGTTAAGAAGTATCTGAGGCCCAATTTAAACTCAGGTTTTCCCGACTCCAGGCCACTTCGTGGATAGTGCTCTATCCAAGGTGCCAGATAGCTACCTCTATAAATACTTAGTACTTTAATATGACAAGAGGAAAAAAAAACAGAAAATAATTACTGGATCTTATTAAGAGTCCACAGGTATGAAAAGAGAACTGTACCTTGACATGCTGTCTTGAAGTACTTGAGATAAGATGGAGGCTTTTTAAACTGTCGTCTATTAACCATTGCCAGCTACCTGTTAAAAAAAGAAAATTTTATTTTATTTAATAAAGTAGAAAAGGCAATACCTGCTGTTGAAAAGAAAAATAAGGAAAAGAGGGAAAGGAGGGAGGAAGGAATGAAGGGAAAATCCTCCTAACAAATATGCATAATTAAGCAAAGTATATTTCTATCTCTATTCCCCCATTGGCTAAATCCAAAAAGGATATCTCATTCTGCATTTTAAATCCATTGTCAGTCTAAAAGGAGATATACAGTATGGTTCACAATATGTTCTCTGGAATCCTGGTTGGGTAATACATTCATCTGAATTATTACTTTTGTTGTTATTTGTGTAGATGTATATATCCTTTGTATAAACTGTTCTGGGTCTGTTCACTTTACAGTAGGTCACACAAGTCTTCCCACTTTTCTGCAAAAATGCATTTTTTTCATTTTGTACAATATAGAAATCTTCCATTATATTCATATGCTAAAATCTGTTCAGGCATTCCCAAATGATGAGTACCTTCTCAGCTTCCAATTCTTTTCTCTAACAAAAAGAGTTGCTACAAAGAGCCACTAGGTGGCTCAGTGAGTCAGATAGCCAGGCTTAGAGACTGGAGGTCATGAGTATAAATCTGACCTCAGATATTCCCTATATGACACTAGGTATGCCATTTAAGCTCTGCTGCCTAATCTTTACCACCTTGGAACCAATACACAGTATTGATTTTAAGACTGAAAGCAAGGTTTGTTTGCTTTTTTAACTCAAAGACATTTTATTTTCTTAACTACATGTAATAATAATTTTCAACATACATTTTCCAAAATTGTAAGATCCAAACTCTTTCCCTCTCTCCCTTCCCGTCCCCTTTTCAGAGATGGTAAGGAATTTGATCTAGACTATACGTGTATTATCATGCAAAACACACTTCCATATTTATCACTGTTGTAAGAGCACACCCATACAAAACGCAAATCCCAAAATATAACCTTAAATTCACTGATACAAAAGATAATATGCTCCAATTCACATCCATCTATCACCAACAGTTCTTCCTCTGTGGTAGATAGCATTCCCTATTATATGTCCTTCAGAATTGTCCCAGATCATTGCATTGATGAGAGTTTTCACAGTTGTGATTACCTTATGCAATGTTCTTTTAGTTCTGCTTCTTTTACTTTGTATCAGTTCATGTGGATCTTTCCAGCTTTTTTTTGAAATCATTCTGCTTATCATTTCTTATTTTACAATACCATTTTATCCCCAACATATACCAAAATTTGTTTAGCCATTCCTCAAATGATAAGACATTCCCTCAATTTCCAAATCTTTGCCACCCGAAAAAGAGTGGCTATAAATATTTTTGTACAAATAGGTCCTTTCCCCTTTTCTATGATCTCTGAGATACAGACACAGTGGTGGTATTACAGGATCAAAGGACATATTCAATTTTATTATCCTGAGATGTGAGATGTGAGAGTTAGTAGGTGGAGAAAAGAGCTTATAAGGGGAGACCTGGCAGGAAATAGAGATCTTTGGTGTGCATGTGGAAGAGCAGAGGGGACCCTTGCTGGGTTGTAGCTACAAGCCCATTATGGTGGCCAATAGATTAGAAAGCTAAGTATCTCTCTACTTTTCTCCTACTTTTCCCTTTCTTTACTACTACTACTTTGATTTAATGAAGTTATTAAGCTACAAACAGTCTCGTAGTTTTAAATATTACAGGGTATAGTTCCAAATTGCCCTCCAGTATGGTTGGATCAGTTTACAACTCCACCAACAATACATTAGTGTCCCAATTTTGCCACATCCTCTCCAACATTTATCACTTTATTTTACTGTCATATTAGCCAATATGACAGGTTGAAGTGGTAGCTCAGCATTGTTTTAATTTGCATTTCTCTAACCAAAAGTGATTTAGAATATTTTTTCAGATGATTATTAATAGCTTTGATTTTTTCATTTGGAAAATTGCTTGGTCATATCCTTTCACCATTTGACAATTGAGGAATAGCTTTGTATTCTTATAAATTTGACTTGGTTCTCTACAGATTTGAGAAATTAGACTTTCATCAGAGAAATTTGTTATAAAAAATTTCCCCCAGTTTGTTGTTTTCCTTCTAATCTTGGTTATATTGGTTTTATTTGTACAAAAGCTTTTTAATTTAATGTAATCAAAATTATTCATTTTATATTGTATTGCTCTTTCTCTTGTTTGGCCACAAATTTTCCCCTTCTCCATAGATTTGCAAAGTAAACTATTCTATGTTTCCCTAATTTACTTATAATATCACTCTTTATATCTAAATCATATATCCATTTTAACCTTCTCTTGAGATATTGGTCTATCTAGTTTCCACCATACTCTTTTCCAATTTTCCCAGCAGATTTTGTTAAATAATGAGTTCTTATCTCAAAAGCTGGGGTCTTTGGGTTCATCAAACACTAGTCTGGTAAGCTAATTTACCCCTCTATATTGTATATCTAATCTATTCCATTGACCTACCATTCTATTTATTAGCCAATATCAGACTGTTTTAATGATTTGTAGCATAGTTTGGGATCTGATACTGCTAAGGAAAGGTTTTTTTTTTTTTTAATTTTTAAATTGGTACCATAAATATTTTTGTATAGATAAATATTTTTTTCTTTCTCTTTGATTTCTCAAAGGGTAAGGTGCAAGTGGATACTCAAGGAAGCTAGGTGATGCTATGGGTAGGGTCCTAAGTCTGGAGTGAAAAAAACCTGAGTTCAAATAGGGCTTTGGAGACTTATTAGCTATGTTATTTTCAGTAAGTCATTTAACCTCTGTCTACAATAACTGTAGTTCTCTTAACTGCAAAATGGGGATGATAATAATAAAAATAACTTAACAGGGTTACTGTGAGAGTCAGATGAGGTAATAATTGTAAAGTGTATAGCTAATTCCTTCCCTCCTTTCCCACAATATAGGGACTTTCAGGTCAAAGTGTCAAATTTCTTTCCATAATGGCTATACCAGTTTCACAGCTCTAAAATTAGTGCTAAAGGAAAAATTTGCTGCAACAATTATTTTTCTCCAACTACACAAAACCATTTTAATATTATGTAATCAAAATTGTCCATTTTCTCTTCTGTAATCTGCTTTTTACCTTGTTTTGTCATCAATTACTCTTCTATCCATTGATGCAAAAAATGGATATTTCTTTATTCTTCTAATATGTTTAATATTATAAGGTTTATTATCTAAGTAATGTATTCTTTTGGAGTTTATCTTGGTATACAGTGTGAAATATTGGTTTATTATCTCATTTTTTTCACATTGTTTTTAGTTTCCCAATAGCATTCCCAATATCCAATTTATTGGTAAGGCCTGTCAGTTTCCCTTTTACAACATCCTTCCAAAAAGCCCCTTCTTTCCTCCGACCCTGTCACCAACTCTAGCGTAGGTTCTCAATACCTTACATTGCACTAGCCTGCTAGATGGTCAGCCTGCCTCAATTCTCTCTCCACTCCAATCAATCTTCCATTTAGCTACTAAAGTAAATTTCCTAAAATGCAGATCCCAATATGCCACCTTGCTATTCAATAAACTCTAGTGTTTTCCTATTGCTTCCAGAATCAAATACAAAATGCTCTATTTGGCATTTAAAGCTCTTCATCACTTACCTTTCCAGGCTTCTTATACCTTACTCCTTACATACTCTTCTATCTACTGACATTGGCCTTCAGATTGTTTCATAAACAGAACACTTCATCTTTTAGCTCCAGGAATTTCCTCTGGCTGTTCTTTATTCCTGGAATGTTCTCCCTCCTTTGCTCCAACTATTGACCTCCCAGGTTTCCTTTAATTCCTAACTAAAACCCTGCTTTCTAAAGGAAGCCTTCTTCAACCCCTGAAATTCTATGCCTTCCCTCCATTAATTATATCCTATTTATCCTATATATAGCTTGATATATGTGCATATATTGTCTCCCCCATTAGACTGTAAGCTCTTTGAGGATAAGAACTGTCTTTTGCCTCTTTTTGTACTCCCAGTACTTGGTACAGAACTTGGCACATAGCAGGCACCTAATAAATGTTTATTGGTTGACTGATGTTTGTTTTTGTAGGTTATGCACCTAGTCTGCTACACTGTCCAACCTCTCTGTCACCATTTTGATGATTATTATTTCATAGTATAGTTTGCTATAATTATAAAAATTATTTTAAAGATTGCTTTTGTTGGATCCCATGAATTTGGATATCTTGCTTCATTATTGTAATTTTCTTTGATAAAATTTTCTAATGTTTCTATCATTTGTTATTTGATCCACTAGTTCTTTAGCATTATTTAGTTTTCAGTTCATTTATGGTAGTCATCACACAGACAATTTGATGCCATGTGGAGAGGTATGCAAATTCCTTCCTATTTTTATACAGTTATCAGCAGAAATCTACCATCTTCAATTTTTCTAAAATTCTAGCACATGAAAAAGTGTTCTAAATCTCTCATAATTAGAGAAATGCAAATCAAAACAACTCTGAGGTACCACCTCACACCTGGCAGAGTGGCCAATATGACAGCAGAGAAAAATAATAAATGTTGGCGGGAATATGGTGAAATTTGGACATTAATGCATTGCTGATGGAGTTGTGAATTGATCCAACCATTCTGGAAGGCATTTTGGAACTATGCCCAAAAAGCTTTAAAAGACTGCATACTCTCTAATCCAGCAGTACCACTGCTGGGTTTATGCCCCAAAGAGATAATAGGGAAAAATGTTTGTACAAAAATATTCATAGCCACCCTCTTTATGATGGTAAAAACTAGAAAATGGGGGGAGGAGGGAATCCCTTCATTGGGGAATGGCTGAACAAATTGTGGTATTTAATGGTGATAGAATACTATTGTACTGAAAGGCATAATGAACTGGAGGAATTCCATGTGAACTGGAAAGACCTCCAGGAACTGATGCAGAGCAAAAGGAGCAGAACCAAGAGAATACTGTACACAGACACTGATACAATGTGGCACAATCAAACGTAACAGAGTTATCTACTAGCAGTAATGCAATAATCCAGGACTATTCTGAGGGACCTATGAAAAAGAATGCTATCCACATCCAGAGAAAGAACTGTGGGAGTAGAAATGCAGAAGAAAAACACATGATTGATCACATGGTTTGATGGGAATATGTTTGGGGATGTAGACTTTAAATGATCACTCTGTTGCAAATATGAATAATATGGAAATGGGTTTTGAACAATGATATGTGTAAAACTGAGGGGAATTGCTCTTCGGTTATGGCAGGGGAAGAGGGGAGAGAAGGAGGAGGGCAGGGAAGGGAAAGAACATGAATCCTGTAACCATGGAAAAATAATCTTAATTAATTAAAGAAAAGAAAAAAAATTTAAAGAAGAAAAATAAAAATAAAATAAAATTCTATTTAGGCCTCTTCTCTCTTTAGCTTTTGGTTATATTTGTTGAATTTGAAAAAAGGGTTCCAGGAAGTCCCCCATTCTTACAATTTTATTATCTCCTAATTCACATAACTTCATTTAAGATATTTAAATACTATTATGCAATTATACTGTCTTAATTTTGATTTGTTATTTATGATACCTTTAATTATGTTATTTCCTTCTTTATCTCTTCTTATCATATTTCTATTTTCTCTGAAATCATGGCTGCCATCTCTAGTTTTAAAAAAATTTCAAAAGATGTATAATAGGCACTGCTATATCCTTTTGTTTTAATTTGTCAATCTTTATATTGCAAGTATACTTATAAATAGCCGCTTCCATTTTATGGGTAAATTCACCCCATTTTTGTGTTCATGGCTATGACTATTAATTGAATACTTCCCTACATATTTCTTCCCTACTAACTCTTTTGTATTTTTTGTTTTCTTTGCCAGTGACTGTGTCTTTCTAATGAGGAGAAGCTGGTTATAAAAATGAGGGAACTTGTTTAACACTTGTGATATATAAATTACACTGTGTATTTCTTTTTTCCTTGCCCTTATTTTATTCTTGCATTTCTTGTGGTCAAGCCTTATTTTTTACCCCTTTGAAGTTCTGCTTCTATTTGTTGTGAGTTACTTTCTCTTTCTGGGAACATCCTTTGAGCATTTCTCAGTACAAAATACTTGACCATTACATTTTACTCATATTGCCAATTTATGTCTGAATGAAGGACTTGCACTTATGCTATATCCTGCATGTGTACTCACAGATAATATGTGTT
Source organism: Monodelphis domestica (assembly GCF_027887165.1). Taxonomy (NCBI): domain Eukaryota; kingdom Metazoa; phylum Chordata; class Mammalia; order Didelphimorphia; family Didelphidae; genus Monodelphis; species Monodelphis domestica. The sequence continues at coordinate 252,053,916 of NC_077228.1, forward strand.
GATCTTTTTTGATCCCGACTGCAGTGGTTATCCCATTTTCTGTAGGAATTGTTTGGCCTTGTCTTCTGCTGCAGTTTAGACCCAGACTATCTGAATGTAATTGTGCTAGGCCTGCACAGTTACTGCATGGAGCCTTTTTCCTTCTATACCTGGGACTCTGTGCCTACCTGACATTGGAGCTTTTCTCCTTCTGGGATTCTTTGACCACTTTAGCTCTGGATTTTATTGAGGGCCTCTCTTTTCACTGCCTCAAGATCCAGCTTGGCTCTGTTCTGGTCTTGTTCCTATAGCAAGATGCCACAGTCATCGTGTCTATAAGGCCAAGTTACTTGCCTTCACAATGCCTTCCATATATGGCTTATATCTTTTCAGAGCTTCCATAGGATTTTGGCAAAACACAGGATTTGAGCAATCTTTTTGTATATTCTTGATCTGGGTGCAGTTTATAGCTGATTTGCTTTGGGTTTTCTTTCTCTTTCAATCTGGAACATTTTAAAGATCAAAGTGGAATTTCTGTGAGGTATCTGGATTTCTCTAGGTCCTAATATTCCAGTATTTTCCAAAAATCCCTCCTCCAAATTTTAAAATGGAAAGTCCTAATGATCTTGTTCTAATAGATGCATTTCTGATTATCATGACTTGGTATCAATGGAGAATGAAGAGAAAATAAACTAGCGAAACAAAATATAATGATTGCAAACTATTAAAGGGGGAAAAATTACTTACCAATTACTGGATCACCTCGAAAAGGCATTTTGGAAAGTGACAAATTTTTTATCAAGGTGCAAACTAGAAAAAGAATAAGGAAGTCATTGTACCTTTATGAAAATTCCAAAGCAATTTTTAAAAATTCTAATAATTATTTAAGAATTCTCCGTTGCCAACCCAGAACCTAATAATTGTGTCATTGGTTCCAAAATCAAATAGAAAGGGGGTCACTAATCCATACATAATGATCTCTGTGAGCTATATACTGAGCTAATTTTAAAATGTGATCTTATCTATGTTTTATTGTCTTTTTATTGATTTAGTTAAATATTTATCATTTGTATCTTAATCTGTTTTCATACTGGTTGTTATTACCTAGAATGATGTTATAATGTGGAACAAAGCAGTTAATGTCACTCAAAATATGATTTATTTAACCCAAGTTACTAATGAGCTTAAGTATATGAAGGTTTATAGTACATTTGTTCTCAGAATTCTTTAAAAAAAAACTTCACCAGAATGTCTACAAAGGTGAAGAGAAGATACTTAGATAATGGCTGCCTCACTGAACTGATGTTAGTGACCTTATGTTGTTAATTAATGTTCTCTCTAAAGAACCACATCAATAATTTTGGTACATCTCAGCAAGCAGTAAAAGTTGAAGGAAAAGGATGTGATAATTTGACATAAACAAGAAGAATTTAATGTGAGTCTTTAGAGATATAGCAAAATAATGACTATTTCAATGGTCAAACTATGAACTTGCCCTTTGTTAGTAGAGTGGAAAGAGCACTGAATCATAATGGAGCACTGATTAAGAATAAGAATTAGATTTGAATCTGGGTAGTCCTACTTATTATTTATGACATAGGAGAAAGTATTATTATAAATGCATTTATACCATAATAAGATTCATGGAGTACTTTTCTCAGAAGACATTTAAGAGGTTTGTTAAGACAAGCATAATTACCCCATTTTGCATATAAGGAAACTGAAATTTATTGAACATATTGCTCTTAGGAGCATACATCCAGAGCAGGAAAGTATCTCAGAAGTTATATGACCTCATTTTATATATAAGGAAATTGAGGTGTAGTGAGATTTCCAGAATCATATAACTAGTAAATATACAAATTGAGATTTGAACCCAGATATTTCTTAATTAGAAGTTAAGGTCTGTTTTTTTTTTCTTTAAAAACTATGCCATTTAAATTCTCCTATCTTCATTTTCCATCTCTATAAAATAAGGGGACCTGAACAGATGATCTCTAAGATCCTCACCTATATTTCTCAATATCAAAGTAGTGAAAATAAATAATAGAACTACTTATATTCATGTAGCATTTTGTTGATAAACACCACACTCTTCTTAAGACTATGCAATAACCTGAATCTGCTAATCCATCTCCAACTAAGTCACTATTTTCAGAAGAAAGACTTCAAGTATATCTTGGGAAAAGTCAATTTCATCTCATCCAATGGCTTGGTTACAGCTCAAATTGCTAAGCTTGAACCATAGAAACTCATCCATTAAAATCAGTAACCCACTATACATAAATGATATCATCTGTGCAGCTTTAGTCAAAAGGGCAAAAACAATGTCTTATATTTAGGGCAAAATGATAATGCTAGTATTGCAAAAGTATTATACAATACCTAACCAGAAATTCATTGGCTGTTGAAACTGTCAATTTTAGTCATCTATGTGTCAGCAGATAGAAATGTGTTAACAGATTGTCAAACACAAATTTAGCTAAGTCACAATTGTCAATAACTCAATAAAGCTCCAGGTTAGTGTTGAAGCATATTGATAGATCAAGGGCAATTTAAATACTCCCATGAACTTGACTGTGGGTACTGAGAAGATCTGCATTTCTATAATTTTAGAAACCATCATCCATTCCAAACTAATTTCAACATAAACCAAAAAATAATGTATTGAATTATGTCAAGTTTAGTTCTGTATCATAAAATTACATAATTTGAGGTGTTTTCTAATTCCAGAATTATGTAATTTTATAATACAATACAATACAAGCAATACAAGGGATAAGTCCTTTCCTATCCCAGTCTTACTTCTCTTTGTATTTTTCTTAAATTTATTTCATAAAGAATACATTTGCCAAATATTTTTTACAATATTTCACAGAAATACCTGTAGCCACCTTTGTCCTTAATTTGCTGGGTATCCTTTTGTTTGTAGCATGAGAGAGCCGAACAGGAGAGAAGGACCTTTCCGGCACAGGAGCTCAATCTCCTGCACATTATTAGAGTTCTGCTCTCATAATTACACTTTTAAGTACAGAATTACATTGATTTATAGCATTCATGTGAATACATATGAATATGAAATCCCAATAAATCTATACCCTAGAAGGGACTCCAGACTACAAACATGAACCCCATGAGGCAGGAAATGTTTCATGTTTTTATTCCAGAAAGTAGCACAAAATTAATACTGTGATTTATATGATCACTTATTTAAAGGATGTTGTGCATATTGTGGTAGGAGCAATATTCACCTTCAAGAAAGTTAGGGTAATTTTTTCTTTAAAATGTACTTAAAGAGGGGCAGCTGGGTAGGTCAGTGGAATGAGAGAGATGGGAGGTCCTAGGTTCAAATGTGACCTCAGATACTTCCCAGCTGTGTGACCCTGGGCAAGTCACTTAACCCTCATTGCCTATCCCTTACTATTCTTCTGCCTTGGAACCAATACATAGTATTGATTCCAAGACGGAAGGACGGAAGGTAAGGGTTTAAAAAAATTTTACACACACACACACACACACACACACACACACACACACACACAAACAGTTTTAGCTTTCATTCCCTGATGCAATCAGCTTTTCAAGAATAACTTAAATCATCCATGGACTAGCCTGAATTAGGCACAGCCCAGAACAACTAGCATAGTCTTCAAAGGTTAGAACATAATGAGCTTCTTGCAGTGGGAGATAGGCAGAGGAGAGTAAGGTGAACCTGGCCTGGTCTTCATACTTTCTGGCACAGTTTTTTGGTAATGTCAGAATAAATGTGTGGTAGCTTAATGTGATCTACTCTCCCATAGGGCCATTATTGAGAGATGAGTGTAAATTGCAGCCATTCATAAAAAGAGAACAATGTGAGTAAACTCAATCTAGGGCACTCTAGTTGTGTTGAGTCTCCTAGGCTGGTCATTTAAATTTAAACATCCTCCAAGGTCTCTTCAGAACTCAGGTGTTCCCAAAGTAGCCAGAGGGTACTGAATGGGAGGGTTGGGGATAGGGATATTTTTCAAATAAAAATCCAATTGAAATAGTAATACTAAATCCTATAATTGTAAATGGGTATAGAAAACCATTGGTATATAGGAACCTCCAACAGGAAGAGAATGAAAAAGCAAAGGAGATTCCTGGAATTTTAGGACTGTCTAATAACAATGCTGAAAAAAACTGAGCTTTGCTTTGTTTGTTTTCAACACAGAATTTAAAGGACCAAGCAAAATTTTGCCACCTGGATTTTATTATGATTCATTGGTACAAGTGGAGGGGAGGGGGAGACTTGAGAAGACAATGCTGAATTGTCCCCAAGAGCCCAGAGATATTTGTGGAATTAGAAATATGGATAAATGTGCCAATTGTATCTCTTTAATTTTCCACTCTCACCTCATTATAAATTATTATATATTATATATAATATATGTTATGTATTCTATTATAAATTATAAATCTTAAACTATAATTCTCTCTGTCCACTTCCACAGAAGCACTTCCCCAATCTTAGCAGAAATGGTTATTGCTTACATATAAGAAATAGAGTACAACCAGTGGTCCAGAGGAATTTCTTTGTAGTTTTTTTTATGTTCCTTTGTGTCTTTCCTCCAGTAGAGGAGGGCAGATCCAGGCCCAGAAGAAACAATACCCACAGGGCTCACTACTGAACACAAACATCAGCACAAGAAGATTTGAGACAGGTCTGATACAGTAGTGGCAAGGCAATAGGGCTCAGGCCTACAGGAACACTTTGCCCTAACATAGGGCATAAGAGCTCAGGATACTCATCTTATTGTAGTAATTGTCCTACCTGACCTGACAACAGAAGTGTGGGTAATGTGCACAGGCAAAGGATATAGCAACAGCAGCCAGAAAAGGGCAGAGATTCAAATTCCAGTGGAAGCAAAATTGGCTTACAGTAGTGGAAGCAGAAGAATGGGAGCTAGCTTATACAGTTGCAAAAGGTAGGTCCATTGTAGCATATTGCTTACTCTAATGTAAAACTGATTTGCCCTTCTACATTAATTCTACATCAATTCCCAATGACAATTGTACAACTCCTCAGATCAAGGGGTGGCCATTGTTGGAAGCTTAGCTTTATGGCAAAAAAGGGAAGATGAAAATGTCTAATCAGCCCAACAGATGCCTCTCATGGGATAAAGATTTTATACTCCTTCCTGACCCTATGGATATCCCAGAGGGGGCAAGGTCCTCACTAGTGGGCCAACGAACACTAGTTATGTACTGGTAATACTGAACAATTCTCCCTGCATGGTTATGAGAATAGGTGGCTATGCAACTGCCATCATTTTTTGCTTTGACCTTGATGTTCATGGTACTGTTCCAGCTTATGAACACCTTTTTACATTTGGGAGGGAAGTAGGGGAGAAAGGAAGTCACCTTTTTACATTGAGAAAGATGAACTATAAAAATCTGATATCATATTTCCAAAAGATCTAGATTATTTAAGACCCCAAACTTAGTTCTTCCTGAGACTATCACAACTTCAGGCACTATTTCATGGAAATGTTTTTTGTTTTTGTTTTTATTTCTATGAAGTTTTTACTTATTCTAATAGCCAATCTGAACTACTGAAAGCCCAGAAAGGAAAGTTCTTATCACCAAATTCCTTTTCAACATTAGAAATTGAAATTTTGTCCAAGGAAATGACATTAAAGAGAAAGTATTAAAATTTCCTTTGCTAGTCTTAAAACTGGTCCCTGGGACTCTTCTATCTGACTTGTCACTAAACTTTCCAAATGCATGGTCTCCATAAGAATGTGAGCTCCTTGAAAGCAGACTTATTTTTCCATTTTTTCTCCATTTAGCACAGTTCTTTGAACACAAAAGTATATACTCCTTTCATGCTTCCATTAGTAGATGTTTTGAATACTAGAGGTCAGGGTTGACCAGTACTACCTTAAAGCCATTTAAGTTGTAGGATGGCCTCTAGAACAATTGAGTGCCCAGCCCAGATTTAAGCAGTTGCATAAGTGACATGGAAGATCACAAATTAACATTATCTATATTGTATTATATCTATTTATTTTGTTAAAAATTTCCCAATTACATTTTAATCTATTAAGGCTGAATTCTCAGATTAATTTGATACCTCTGCTCTAGAAAAACCTTAAGGACCTTTACAATTAAGGGGTAGAGTGTAATAGGAAGGAACGATGATATAGTTCAGGATTTGGAAGTACCACTTTTGATAGAAATAGTATCCTAAACTCTCCCTCCATGCAAGTCAGGCTAGAAATTGGTTGGCTCATAGAAATAAAGGCTTGGACTGCTGATATTAAATCCTCATTGCCCGAGTAAAAATAAGTCAGAGGAGAACCAGGGCATACTGATGCTTTGTTGGTAGGTAATTCAAGGCAACAGAGTTCAGTTAAATTAGCCTTATGTGTCCTCAATTCCATTTTGAATATAGTTTCTTTTGTTACATGTCTTATAAGTATTCTATTATGTTCTAGTGTTGATTCTAAACTACAAGCACAGACAAGTATCAATTTTCTCTATATTACAGAGATCACATTATCAGTCATATTTGGCAAACAAATAGTATTTTAAATTTTTTAATTCTGTCTTCATTGATTTTATTCATTCATTTTTAAAAATTACTTAGTAAAAATTACCTAATTTCCTTGCTAAAGATTCTCCTCTATCTTTTATATAGTAAATTCTTCTCCCCTAGCCATAATGTATCTAAACTAGTTATAATTCTTCAAAGGAATGATCTTTTTTATTCAAGTCATGTATCCATTTGACCTTATTTTGTTATACTTTTCTAAATAAGCTATGTTTTTAGGAATTTTGAATACCAATTCACAAATGCTTCTGTTTCTTGCTTATCTGCTTTGATCCACTGATTTAGTTGTCTATTTTTATTGATGTTGTTGTTTTACCAATACCAAATACATTTTTATAGCAATTGCTCTATAATGTTGTAAGAGTCAAGGTTTGCATTTCTACTTTTTCTCATGGTTTTCTCTGAGAGTCTAGACCAGAGGTATCAAATTCTCAAACCAAACATTTCATCATACTCTGAAGTATAGCCTGAAGCTATAAGCTTGAACCATGTTAAAATGTTATTGGAAAATATTTAACACAATAAATAAAAATACAAAAGAACATAAATGTTTGTAAATGCTAATTGATTTCTTTTGAATTCTCAATATAGCTGATTAAATAATTATGTAATAGTAGTCTCAGATAATTCTTTTCATTTCTTCTCTCTGGTGAATAAAACAGTGCAAAAGATAGAGCACCAGGCCTGGAGTCAGAAGAGACTACTAAGTGGCTCAGTGTATAAAGTGCCAGAACATGTTAAGAAGACTTATCTTCTTGAATTCAATTCTGGTGTCAGACACTTACTACCTGTGTAAGTCACTTGACCCTGGTTGCCTCAGTTCCCTCATCTGTAGAACGAGATGGAGAATGAAATGGCAAACCACTCCAGGTTCTTTGTCAAGAAAATCCTAAATGGGGTTATGAAGAGTTAGGCACAACAGAAAAACAACTGAAGTCAGGAAGACCAGAGTTCAAATCTGAACATTTACAAGTTATAAGATGGTAAATCACTTAATCTCTATTTACCTAAGTTTCCCAAGATTGTTGTGAGGGTCAAATGAGATAACTGTAAAGTGCTTAGCATAATATCTGGCACAGTACTATACAGATGGCACCTATTCTTAGCATCATGATCATCATCATTATTAGAAACTGATTTTTGTCTTTCTTTTTCTTTAAAAGATTGTTTGGTAGTTTACTCCATTAGTTGTTCTCAAATTAACAGTTTTATCAGTTCCACAGAATATTTTTATTTTCAAGCTTCTCTTTTATGGCTCTAATTTCAAGTTTTTATACATTAAGCCCAAGTGAAAGCTGAATGTCCAAAAAAGCAAACAGGAAGTTTCTGCTCAATTATGGTTAGGCTATATGACTTCTGAACTTTCATTCATTTCATTTCATTGAGCTACAATCAATGATGGTAGAATAAAAATTAAAAGAATAATGTGCTAGTGCTTAGAAAGTGAAATTTCTGTTCTCTAGAAAATTGAGTTTCTTGAAAGAGTTCAATTCCTAATGTGTCAGACAAAAATTGAGTTACTATCGTGGTTAATATTTAATAATGTCAAACACATTTAAAAGACTCAGAACTCTGTGTATGAATTAAGTAAAAACCTTTTTGTTCTTTTATGAAAGTAAAACTGGATCTCTTTCTCAATGACCACATGTCAACTTTTTACATAAAAATTCTTTCAAGTCATATAGGCAATAAAAAAAATTAGATGATCAAAAAGAACTAAGACTACAATGCAAGTGGCATAGCTGAGCAAGTGGTGCCTTTCAGTATGAGAGGAGTTGTAGAGTCTTCATTTAAAGAGAGTCAAAAACTGCTGCCTCTGCAAATGCTAAAGTAAATGAATCTACTATAAACTGCTGACTTACTGTAATGTTTTGCTTTTATTTTAACTTCTATATATACTTCTACATATTCTACTATATATATTACATACTTCTAGTTTTGTCTTTGGTTCTAATATCAAAATTATTGCCAAATATATTCTTTTTCCATCTCCATTCAAGTACCCAGTAACTATTCTGTTAGACAAAGACTTTAAAAGAAGAAAAAGAGTTCAGCAAAATAAATTTCTGACTGCATAAGAAACAGTGCATATCTACAATGCCACACAAATCTGATGTAAAGGAGAAATATAATTAAATTGTAATGGTGTTATTTTTTATGATGAAAAATCTCATTTTCCCTGGCAAGCCAAAAAAAAAAATATGTAGCATCATTTAGGGTATTGTTATATTCATACTTAGGAAGAATAAAGAGCCATATCCCACCATTTCCCATCTTCTATACATTTAAAACTTACCTGATTGTCTCATTAGTTCTCCTCCCAATCCCCTGAAAATTAAAAAAAAAAGAAAAGAAAAGAAAATAGATGCTTATAGAGGCATTGCAGAAATAATGGTCAAATAATTACTCAAATATTTTCAAGACTATAATTTCAATGAAATCTAATCATTTCACTCTGGATTTTCCTTCAACCAATAAAAATTTTATCACTTCCTCAACACATCAAAAGGTTCTTTCATTAAATTGCTTAGAGCCAAAATTATTCTTTACCTAATGACGAGCTTTTCAATACTGAGTTTCTCCAGACTAAAAAAATATGATTCTTAGAGAACAGTCTTGTCACAATATAGCTTTTTCACATGGGACCTGAAAGAATTTATGTTAAATTGGCATATCTTTTAGAATCTAGTGTTACTTTCACAACACAATTTCCAATTTCATTGGAAAGATTAAAAAGCATAATCAATTTAAAAAATAAAGCACACATATACATCTACAAAGCAATTCTAGGAAAATTTATATCAACTATTTCTGATAAATGTTTAGATTCTAAGATATATAGGGAAATAAGGCAAATAAATATAAATAGAATTAATAGATATGTGGGCAAAGGACATGAATTTTTTTACTTTTTTTTCTTAATCATAATAAGTTTCCAGAGCCATGTTCTTCTCCATCCTCCCCCTATAAAAAAATATCTCAATATATACTCTGAGTCTATCATATCTTGAGATGGGTAGCACTTTTCATAAAGAGAACCTCAGTTAGTCATTGTTGATGAGATTTTAAGTCTTTCAAAGTTGTTTGTCTCAATAATATAATTTCTGTTTATAATATTGGTATTATTTTCCTGGTTCTCATTTCATTTTGCATCATGCAAGTTTTTTCATATTTTTCTGAGATAGCTTCTTTAATTTTTCTTTCTTAAATAAAGTTCCTATCAATTTTTTTTCTTAAATTATCATAGCAATTTAATCCAAGTATCCCTTTCTTTCCCCCTCCCTGAGAATGGGGGACCCACACAGCCTATTATTTTTTAGAAAAAGGAAAAAAATCAGTAGTAACATAAATCAATACAAAGAAAAGGCCTGAAAACATGTGCAATATGTAGTACTTATGACCCTTCCATCTCTACAGAGGGTAGGTTGGAAGTGTCTTCTCTATCTCTTTTGAGTCCTCCTTAATCTTTATAATGTTATTAGATTCACTTCAGATTTTTTAAATGCATAGCTATTCTTCCCACATACATTACTGCACATACTGTGTATAGCACTTTCTTGGCTAATTACTTCATTCTACATCAGTTCATATAGATCTTTTCATGCATCAATGTATTCATGTTTTTTCTCCTTTATTTTCATCTGTTGTTAACTTTCTGAATTCTTCTCCTCTATGATTTATTCCCTTAGAATCTGGATCTAAGTTTCTCAACCTCTTCCCAGACATTCATTATCAAGTAACTTTTAGATGGTCAGAATTAGCCCCAGTTGGATGCTACAATGAAGTGCTGTAAACAACCACTGCCTGTCCCCAACCATCTCCCTCTTCCCCATCCCCCAGTCTCTTCCCTATCTCCTCCATTTTCCTCCCCTCCCAACTGGTAGACTTCTGTTACTTACCATCCCCAGCAGTTCAGAGCTTTGTAGCACTGCTGCTACACTCCAGCACCAGCTCTGCTGGTGTTTTAAGACATGGTTGACTCTGTATCATTTCACTGGTGTTACTGAGTTCCCTGACTTGGCATTGGCAGTTCAAAACTATTCAAAGCTTGCACTTTGGGGATGGTGGCCCCCAGCAGGCTTTTGCTTATAAACCATTGCAACTGCTGGTCTATCTATCGTGCACAGGGCAAATTTCTACAGCCTGGAACCAAGATCTCCATGTCACTGGCAAGAAGGAGTAAAAAACAGTGTCTGCAAATAGGTTTCTTGTAAGCCTGTGTCCTTGAGTCTGCTAGTCTGCTAATGTAGCTGTTGCTGGCAGTATAGGAGGTGAAGGAAGGGGTGCTAGGTGAGATTAGGGGCAGTAAAGTAAGCATCAGATTCTAGGTTTGAAGTTTATTCATTTTTTTAACCTTTTCAATCCTGGGTGTCCTAAACCATGGAAACAGCTTAAGTTGCTTTGACTTTGGTAAAAATAAAAAAAAAAATCTGTTTTGGTGAGGTTGAGGAGTAATAGAGATCAGAAAAAAATGTTGCATCCTTCATCTTGTTGCTCACTTTATGCATAAGCCCCACTTCATCTTTTCTTACAGCACAATAGTACTCCATCATATTCATATACCATAACTTTTTTATTCATTCCTCAACATCCTCTCTTCTTTGCCATCACAAAAAAAAAGCTGCTATAAATATTTTTGTAGGTATGGGTCTTTTTTCTTTTTGACTTCTTTGGAGTGAACTGAGTAGACATATTGTGAGAGAAATTATATACATAATTTAATCGCTTTAAAGGTAGATTACAGGCAGATTCTGCTTTCCAGAATGACAGGACCAGTTCATAACTCTACCAATACTGCATTAATATACCTCTTTTACAGAATTTTAGAGAATTTATAAAATTATAAAATATTTATTTGCATTTCTCTGATTTAAATTTTTTTTTTCATTTGATAGCTTTTTCATATTGATAGCTTGGATTTCTTCCTTGGAAAACGGCCTATTTAAACTTTGACTATCAGATGGGAATGAAGCACAAGTTAGAATGATTTTCCCATATAACTTTGAAATAAGACCTTAAGTAGAAAAACTTGCTGCAAAGACTTTTTGCAGTTTCTATCTGTTCTTCACATTTTTATTTTACTGGTTTTGTTTCTTCAAAGTTCTTAATTTTACAAATGCATAATTTACCACCTATGCACAACTTTATCATTTGTTTCACCAGAAACTCTTTCCCCAACCATGAAGCTGACAGATTGATTTCTTCCATTCTCCTATAATTTACTTATAATACTACTCTTTATGTTTTAATCATTATATCTATTTTGAGCCTGACTTGTAAACTTGCATACAGAATAAGATGTTGGTCTGTAATTAGTTACTAGGAGACAGCTTCCCAGTTTTTTCAACAGTTTTGTTGAATATTGAGCTCCTGTTCCAATAGCTGAGATGTTCAGGTTTATCAAACTATATGCTACTGTCCTTATTTACTTCTGCATCTTCTTTATCTATTCTGTTCTATGAACAACTTTTCTATTTCTTGGCATTTCCAATGCCAAAATATTTTCATTAGGCTTTAGAGTATAGCTTGAGATCTTAATACTTCTAAGTTTCTTTCCCTTCAAATTTTAAATTTACTTCCTTCCTTGATATTCTTGACCTATCTTTCCTTCATATGGATTTTCTTTTTAGCTCTATGAAATTCCTCAAGTTTGATTACTATGACACTAAGGAAGCAGATAAATTTTGGTAGTAAAATTTGGTAGTACCATTTTTATTATAATGGCTCAACCAATAAATAACTAATACGTTTTTTTCAAAATACTTGGATTGGAATTTGTATAAAGAATTATTTCATAATTGTATTCATATAGTTCCTCTGTATAGCTTGTCAAGAATATATTATACTTTTATATTTATTTTAAATGGAAGGTCTATATCTCTTTCTATTGGATTTTGTTAGTAATATGCAAAAATGTTTGCAATTTGTGAGTTTATTTTTTATCCTTCAGCCTACTGAAGTTCTTAATTATTTCAATTAACTTTTAAGTGACTAATTAAATTCTTATTACCTACAAAAAGTGGTAAATTTGTTTCCTCTTTACCTATGTTTAATCTCTTTAATTTCTTTTTCCAGTCTTGCTATGGCTATAATTTCTAACACTACAAAGAATAGTAATGGTGAAAATAGACAACATTGCTTCAGCTTATCTCACTGTGTGGGACAGGGGTGCTATGAACAATGGACTCCTCCACAGAAAATATAAAATATTAGATTCCAGGAGCCAAGGATAAGCCAGACTTTATTAAACCTTTTACGTGGAAGGGAAAGGAATCATTCCTGCCTGCAGTGAATGCCAAAGTACAGGACAGACAGATTTTATCATAACCTACCTGCCCCAGAAAGGAGTACCTTTCTTGAGACAGAAAGGTAACACTCCCTGGCTGGATGCCATGGGGAATGCCTGCATCTACATGTAAAAACACTTTTTATAGTAATCAGGAAGGAAGATTCCCCCCCCCCTCTTATCCCATGAAGGCCCACCCACCCCCACAAGTCATGACCCTTACATCTCTCTCTCTAATAGCTTATCAAAACCAAAACCCATGATTTTTCATGTTGTTCCTGGCTTTGGACAGTGAAGATACATTTGCAGGGAATATAGTATCTGGGGGACCTCCTGTTCTCATTGTATCTCTCACTCCTTCCTGGCTTCTCCAGGACTGACTGGCCTCAAAAATTAAAAAGAGTAAATGCAACTAAGATACTTAATGTGAGGTTACAAAGCTGGGCGACTAGAAGGATGGTGATGCTTGACAGAAACAGGGAAGTTCGGAAAAGGAAAGGGTTTGGGGTAAGGGTAATATGTTCAGTTTGAGGCAGATTGAGTTTCAGATGTCTCTCAAACAACTATTTAGAAATTCTCATAGATAACTGATAAAACAGGAGTGAAATACAGGTGAGAGACTGGTACCAGATATGTAGCTTGGTGAGTCATCTCCATAGAATTTATGAGGTTAGCAAGAGAGATAGCATGAGAGTAAAAAATAGAAAATAATACAGAACTTTAAGGAACACCTATAGCTGAGAAGTATAATATAATATAGCAAGAGAAATGGAGAAATGTAAGTAGAAGGAAAACCAGGAAAAAAAATTAGTGTCTTGAATACAGGAGAGAGAATCCAAGAAAAGAGGGTAGTCAATAAAGTCAAATGCAGCAAATGGGTTGAGAAAGATGAGAACTGAGGGTAGAATCTATTTTGTTTGTTTAAAGATCCTTAGTTATTAACAATGCCTGACACATAAGTACTTCAGAAACTAACTCTCTCTCTCTCTCTCTCTCTCTCTCTCTCTCTCTCTCTCTCTCTCTCTCTCTCTCTCTCTCTCTCTCCCCCCCCCCAATTCATCAGCTTTTATTTATATCTACCTACATTATATATAAATACAAAAAACTGCTTCAAATCACTAATAAGAGAAATACAAATTAAAAAATTTAATGTTTTATCCTCAATACCCAGCAAATTAGCAAAGATTACAAAATTGAGGTCAAGGACAAAAAAATGTCACATATATATCAAAAATATTTCTTGTAGCCTTTTATGAGCTTTATCAAAGCCCAAAACCCCTTTATGGGCCTCATCCAAGAAATGGAAATAAAATAGATTTTCATCAACTGGGGAATGGCTTAAAACTGTAGAACATAAATATAATGCATCTTAAGAAATAATAAATATGAAGAAATGCAGCAAACTATGAGATTCACATCTACATGTAAACAAAATATAATGTAGATAATGATAAAACTGATCACAATTACAATAGTTAATTTTGTCTGAAGAATGGGTAAGAAATGTAATCTTTCTTCCTTTTTATACATGCAGAAGCTAAGGGGTGTTGAAGATGACAGATACTGCTAGATTTATTGGTCATTTTTGCTAACACCCCCCCCCCACAAATTCCCCTTTTATTATTAATTACAAAGTGTAGGTAGGGGATGGGGAGGAAATGTGGTTAGAAATAAAGATTATGTGAAAAAAAATAAACAAAAAGTAAAAGAAAAGTTTCAGAAGGCCTCAAAGCACTATAAAATAAATCAACAAGTATAAATGTTAGGTTTAATACGCTAAGTGCTGGAAATACAAACACCAAAAACCAAAATTGCTTCTCTAAAAGAACTCAGTTGTATTAGATATGATATAATATGATATGAGGTAATATAATGTAATGAATGCAATATAAAAATGTAATATAATACAATACAATGAAAGTTGGGTGGTGCTAGATAAATGTCAGGTCTGAAATTAGGAAGGCCCGAGTTGAAATCTGGCCTCAAACACTTCCTAGTTAATCCTCACTTAACCCTATTTGCCTCAGTTTCCTTATTCATTAAACAAGCTGGAAAAGAAAATGGCAAACCATTGAGTATCTTTACCACAAAAAAATCCAAATGGGGTCACAAAGAGTTGTACATGACCCAAAACAAATGAACAACAGCAAAATATAATACAATGTAACATAACATTCATAATAATGTAATGTATAAGGTAATATAACATACTATAACATAATATGATAAATATAATACAATATAACTACTTGAATATGATAATACATGACATGATCTTCCATAGCATAAAGTAACACAACATAACAAAACATAATGTAATGTAATATAAAATATAAATACAAAGTAGCTAAATACAAGGAAGTTAGGGAAGGATGCTACATACTAAGTATGCGAGATAAGAAATGGTGAAAGTTACATTTAGGCAACAAGCATTTGGTAAAGCTTAATATTTTCAAGAAATTGTGCAAGAAGAGGACCATTATAGCAGAGGATTTTAAGAGAATGATGTGTTTTCCAGAGTAAGACTGTAGATGGAGTTGAAGTCAGTAACGTTATGAATACCATCAGCAGAGAAATTAAGTGGCCTGAGCCGCTTCCTCAGATGAAAGCCATAGGAGGAACTCACCAATAGTAAAAGTGGGCTCACATGACTGAGGTATGTTCTGGCTAAGAAAATTTCAAGGAATTAATGAATGTTTCAGGAAGAGAGTGTAGATACGACATGATGTTAAAGTCTTGGGGGGGGGGGGAGAAGTGCTACATTGGTTGAGTCTTGAGGAAATAAGAAGGGAATTCATTTTAGGCATAAAGAATGACAAGAACTAAGGCATGCTAATAATAAGAAGAAACAGAAGACCAATTTGGCTTTTCTGTATTGAAAATCAAAACATGGAATTTAGGAGGAGAGGATCCTAGAAATAACAGGAAGTGTTAGAATTAATTGATTAGATGCATATAGGCAATATGATTAAGGAAAATCACTGGGGCAGCTGGCAGAAAGAAGTGTCTATATGAACATATAAAAAGATGAGAATGAAGCTATCTAAAAAAATAGTACTGATTGTAATGATACATCTTGGCTCAGAAAATCAAAAGATGAAATATTACTCCTTTCAATAAAGAGGTAGGGGATTATGAGTATAGAGATATTTGCATGTATTATCAAAAGCAGTCACTGCATTTAGTAATTTTACTAAACAATTTTTCCATTGCAATGAAGGGAAGGAACCATATATTTTGAAATTATTGATAATGAAAAAGGAAAATGTTTTTAAAAGAAAAATTAGAATTAAGAGTAAGATTTGATGACTCTCATTTGTCTGGCCAATGCTGTAGGAATAATAGGAATAATGTAGGAATAATGATATTTTTTTAAGGCTACCAATTGTCTCAAATGACATCTTTCCTAATTCTTTTTTTTCTATTATATTTCTGAAACTTTGCTTTTTGCCCATAAGGCCTATCAAAAATTTATTGGATTCTGATTATACATCATAAGTGATGGGAATATCCTTCAGCAAATAAGAGATACTAAAAACTACTTAAATGGTATTACTTTTTCAGCACAGCTTGGCATGAAAACATATATTTCTATGCATTTTACCCTAAAGTTGGAAAATATTACGTCCTTGCCACAATGACATTTGACATTAATCTTCCCACTGCAACTAGGGACAAAACAGTTTCCCAGGAAAATGAAATTACATGTTTTAAAGATATGTCCTCAGATCTGAGAATTCAAAATAATACATCATTTAAGAATTAAACCAATTCAGCAGCTTACATTAAGGACTTGGGTAGAAAAAAATCATTGATCTTTCATTTTTACATCACCTTTATGGCCACAGAAAGTTGAAGGTGAACTTACTCAAGAATTTGCTGGTGACTAAAAAATAGCACCTTAAAATTTCAACTTTAAGTCTACCAAATTATTTTCCCCATTTTTGTAGATCAGAAAATTAAGGCTTAGATATATTAAGTGCATTGTCAGTCACTTATTTAATTCATATTGTAGGTTGAATTTGAACTCAGGTCTTCCTGAATCTAACACTATTCTCTAGCCATCATGACATACTGTTCTTTGTGTTTATTAAGAAGAAGTCATAAAGGAAAAAATATACACTTCTCAGCTTTTTACTCTTCTTCAGGCCAAGATAGCATTTGGCCTATATATATATATGGAATGAGATTTTAGGAGTAAAGCTGAAGAGTTTGGTTAAAAAGGTCTCATCAGCACTTGCCATTAAGAGCCTACTTTATTATCAACAAAATGCATCACCTTCCTACATGTTTCTTTTTTAAAGGCAGTGATCAAGATGAATCTCCTAATGGTAACATGACTATTTCAAAGTGCTGCTTCTTTTCATGGATAATTTTTTAAAAACACAACTGTTCTTTAAAATTATGATTTTTATACTACTCACCACAATATGAATATCTTTTATTTCCTCCTCTATAAACTAAAACAACTCACAATTCTTACAAGAAGCAAACTGTACTTTATCTTGAAGAACAGTATTAAGTAGAGTTTCAGTGCTGTACTTGAACTTGGGACTGTGCCATCAAAAGCAATAAAGCTTAACATTTACTCAAGTGTCAAAAGCTATTCAATTTGGAAGCTCTCCAGAAAGCCAAGAGCTCCTGCTGACATGCAGTATTCAGCTTTTATATTAGTTTTGAGTTAATGGTAATTTAAGCTTTCTCAATATAATGTCAACAACTAGTCTGGCTATTCAGTCCCTATACTCAAAGCAAGAATTCCATTTTTCATGACTTCCTTCCCAGTCCCCAAGCAACAGAAAATATTACCTTGGTTTCCAACTTTGCTTCACATGCCATCACAAAAAGCATTTAGAACTTCTACTGTGTACAGATTGTACTCTGCAATACCATTTAGCTAAACTGGCTGACTCTCTTCTGACTTCAAGTAATACTACTAGAAAAACTTTCCCTCTTGGCTGTCAGAAGACTCATGGCATAATCTGACCTTGTTTTGATTTTTAACTTCTAAGAACACTATATCTTCAAAAGAATTGAAAATTATACTGTTCTCAAGGAGGGAATAAAAACCTTTGTAACAAACAAAATATTAATGGTTTAAACTCAAAAGGAAGCATTTTGAGTGGATATTAAGTTTCAGATCCCATAGATATAGTAATGGGGCAGCTATCTAGCTCAGGATATACAGCACTAGGCCTAAACTTAGGAAGGCCTGAATTCAAATTTGACCTTAGACATATACTAGCTGTATAACCCTGAGGAAGTCACTTAACCTTTGTTTGCTTTAATCACCGGAGAAGGAGATGGCAAACCACCCTGGTATCTTTACCAAGAAAATTCCTTGACCAGGATGATCCACAGTCAAGAAGAGTCAGACATGACTGAATAACAACAGGCTAAAGTAATATCATTTAAATTTATGACCTTAATCAAACAAAAGCATATTTAAGTACTGTCCCTGGCCTAATGAGCTGGTAATTGTCAAAAAAGAAAAGAAAATTTCCTTTGACCCTAACAGCAACAAAGTAGGGCTACAATAGTAAATTTTGTGCAAGTAGAATGTTGAACATAGGTTCAGAGTTCCTCCCTTAAGGCACTATACTTCAGAAGGTTTAGCGGCTATTTGAAAGAATATTTCTACCTGGCTTTCAAACTGTTGAGAGTAAAAACACATAGAGACCGTGGAACCATAAAATTTTACATTTTTTACTTATGTCTAGAGATAAGATGTCTGGTTTGGATAAAAAAAAAACTGCAATTTCCCCCATGTTAATTTAATGACTGTTCTAGGGGAAGAACTTTAGCTTTTTTTCTTCTTCTAATCTCTATTATTCATTCCACCTGCACAGCAAACCAAACTATACTATCTCTTCCACCCCCAAAAACAAAATATCATGGGAGGTCATTGAGAAGACTAATCTAATAAATAAACCAGCATCCTGGAAATATGGAATTAACACTTGTGCACAGAAATCAGCTACTGGAAGGAACTGAAAATAATAAAAATTTCATTCAAGAAGCTATGAATTCTGGTCTTTAACTGCTGTTGCAACTTCAGTTCTATTATAAAGATTATTATAAGCCTTTGCTTATAATTAACATCTGACAGCAAATGGGTCCTACTAACTACTATATGGCTAAGAGGCTAATGTCTGACAATCTAGTTTTCCAATATCATTAAGAAGTTAATTCCATTCTGATCAATTCCATAATATTAAGCATTCCTGGGAGATAAGTAACAAGTATAGAAAAACTACCAACAATTCTTATGGGCTTGATAACTCTGCTGCTTTTAAGGAAGAAATAGCATGAACAAAATGCTTTTCTGTGAGTATCCAAATACATCTCCAGACTACATATGCAGTACAGTTTTGTCCAGAATCAGTTTTTCTTTTTGTTCTAAAACAACATAAAGCAAAACTGAAAAAAAAAAAAGACCACACATAAAGTTTGGTTTCCTACATTACTACTGGATCTCACTAGTATTATTAGGATATCCAAAAGCCATCATTGAAATGAAAACCATAGACATCATAAGTATGAGATGACTCATCACTAAACAAGTTTGACTTGTTCTGCAGATTGCTTGCTCGGAAAACTAAGCCAAAACAAATAGTTAGCTTGTTTTCTGAATTACTTTTAACTGGTAGTTAATTACTATTCTGAGATTTAAAGACATTCTGTTGCAGAAAAGTTAGCCATATTTATAGGTTTGCTTAAGTTATTTATTATTCTTTTCTCCCAAAGTGTAAGAGTATGAAGCATAAGATCATAAAAACTATTTAATAGTGATCCAAATTAAAAGTTTTATCTATCATGAGAGCACTTAACAGTTAGTGTAAAATATCAACATAAGTAAGAGATGCATTTCATGGAAGAAAAAAAAATTAGGAAGCATTCTCCTTTAGTGTGCTAATAAATTTCATTTCCTTTCAATCTGATTACTCACTTTATTTGACCTTATAGTCTTATAAATCTAAAGTCGGTGAAATATGCCCTGGGGGACCAACTCCCATCTGATTGAGAAAATCCCAACAAATCTAAAAGAAATTAACAAATAACAAGATGTAGTGCTTCTGAGATAGTTAAATTGTCAAGACAACAACTCATGACAAAAGTTCCAATAGTTCCTTCTAAGTAATGCAAATACACTTTAACTAGGAAGGTTAAAGAAAAATCTACATGGTATCCAGAATGCCAAATAAAAAAGAATTTTGTTCTAGTAGAATAAAAAACAGACATTTGAAATTGAGGACCTACTAAAGAAAATATATATGGCCTCTAAACTGAAGCTCAGGTTTTAGATATAATAAAGGCAAGCAATCATAGTAGCCATTCATATTTTCAAAATGCTTTACAGTTTATAAATTTTCTTATATACATCACTTTTCTTGATCCTTATAACATAATGGTGAGGTATGTAGTGAAAATAGTACCTCCATTTTATTGACAAAGAAATTAAAGTTTACAGGATCAAAATTTGTGTCTCATGTTTCTTCCATTAGTGTTCTTTCTCCAATGCCAGGAAAGCATGGTAAAACAATCAATACTTACTAAGTACAAAGCAAAGCTAATCTTAATTTCTAGGGTGCATAAGGAGATAGTCCTGAAGTGTGCTAGACTACTATGTTCAGTATATTAAGCACTTAGCATTGTACTATCATCATTTACACAGTTACTCAAAGGCCAGGCAAGAAGAATAGAAGAATTATATAAATCTTTTTGTTTTTATTTTTGCCAGTTTTTTTTTTTTAAATCCTTATCTTCTTTATATAAATTCTAAGGCAGAAGAGCAGTTAAGGTTAGGCAATTGAGGTGAAGTGACTTGCCCTGGCTCACAGAGCTGGAAAAGTGTCTGAAGCTGAATTTGAAACAAAGTTCTCCCTATTTCAGGTCTAGTATTCTATCCACTGTCCTACTAGCTACCACTCTGTAAATTCTTTTAAAAAAATTTTGCTGATTTTCATTTTTACACCACCTATTTCCCAGTGTATCACTTTTTTCTTTCACTTCCAGAAAGTCATCCCTTTATAACAGAGTTTAAAAAAAGAGGGAAAAGCAAATCAGCAAAACTAACCAACATATCTAGTCATGCATTATATGCAGAGTTCATATTCATAGTGCCTAAACTATGGGAAAGAAGTAGAGAAGGTGTTCTTTCCATTTATGTTGTTGTAGTCATTGTTTTCCTGGTCCTACTTAATTCATTTTGTTTGTATCAGTTATGGTACGATAATATTACATTCATATATCCAATTAATTTAGCTATTAGTCATTGGTCATCTATTTTGTAATCAGTTCCTTGTTAATGCTTCTATAAATATTTCTGTGAATATGAGACACTTCTTGTTGTTATTGATCTCCTTAGGGTATATGCCAACAGTGGCATCTCTAGATCAAAGGCTATAGACATTTTAGTCACTTTATTCAAATAATTTATTTTTCATAATGGATAGACCAATTAAGAGCTCCAACAAAAGTGGATTGTTGTTGTACAACTAATTGTTGTTGAACAACCATCATTGTACAACTACTTTAGTACTCACAATTACTACTACCTTTTCTCGTTTTTATCAATTTTCTGGGAGTGAGCTACCTTGATTTGAAATGTTCTTACTATCAGTGATTTGGGCTATTTTTACATGGTTGGTATTAATTTACAATCCTTCACTGGAGAATTGTTTGTTCATATCTTTACTTACCTACTGCTTAAATTCAATTTTTTTCAAATCTGTATTAGTAATATTAAATTGAATTTGGGAGCTAAGTGAGCACAGATTATGTGATGGTTTTCCCTTTTTCTTGTACATATTAAATATCTTCATTATCCCACACACCTCAGTTGTACTCCTTCCTTACCTTTGCATCAGTATGTCTCTCTTTAAGTCATAGTTGAAGCAATATCTTATGCAGGCTTTATGAGCCTTTGACCTTTTGCTGCTGTTCCTCCAAAACTACAGTGTATTTTACTACTTTCATTCTATTTTGATGTTGTATATGTTTTTATAAATATGTTGTTCTTAATCTCTGGGTACAATTTTAAGTTTTAATAGTTACTAAATAACTTAAAAATATATGTAAATCATCAATATTAGAATGCAAACTTTTTGCAAGGTGAGGTTCTATTATTTTATGTACTTGTAAACAAAGCAAGGAAGTAAGTGCTTGTTGCTTGCTTGATTGAAAAATTTAAAGAACAAGAGTTCAAAATCTTACCCAATAAAATATAGAGAAATCAGAATTTTAATCCTTCTATTAAAACACAGAAGAGCAATCAGAACTATTTTTTAATGCCCACCTTACCTGTACAGTTGACGATCATAAAGCTAAAAATAAATGATGGAAAATATTTTAGTTATTTAAACAAATAAAATTATATTGATTGCTTTATATCACAATAGGAAATTCAAAGAAGAGGAAAATGTAAAAAGTCACAAAAATGCAGTTTTTGGAGTTTTTCTGGCTAAAGAAAGGTGATGATGCCTACTTGAATTTACAGAATTCCATTTATTCTAAAACTTCAAAGTCCTTATCACATATTCATCTTCATGATATTCTTGACAATTGCTAGTCAAAGAACCTAGATAAGGTCCCACCTCTGTACTACTTCCTACACTGCTTGGGTAAATCATCTGTTTATATATAAAAACCAAACAGCTAAATTAGATGTCCTATAAAGTCCCTTCCAAAGATAAATCTATATGAAACCCTGAGTACTATCTACAATTTGTAACAGATTAAATTAAGGGACATAAAAATAAAGTTTGTCTAAGATCACAAAATTTTTCAGTAATAAAGCCAGAATATGAACTCAAGAAATAACAATGCACAGCAATATCATAAATAAGCTTTTACTAGGAGTAAAAAAATGATAAAACAAAAAAACTTCTGAATTCTTTCAAAATTGCTATTTTCTCTTCTGTGGATAAGATCACCATAATCTCCTATCATCCCAAAGTGAAAGCATTAATTATTTTGCTCCAGAATTTTCTCTCAAATTCATCTTGACAAACTTAGCCCAGCACATTAAAAAGGCCCTCCAAAATCTCTCATCTATCTTTGGACTTGATTTCATAGTATTTTTCCCTAAAATATTCTATATTCCAATTAAACTGAACTATTTAGAATTTCCTTTTCTGGTCATCATCTTCTTCATTCAGGTTCTCTCCCTTTCTACCCAGCTGCCAACAGATCCAGCAAAAAATCTAATTCTTCCTTTCCTTTGAAAAGATCATTTCCTTTATGCAAATCTTCCTAATTGTCCATGCTAAAAGTTGTCTTCTCAAAATTCTTGTTAACATGAAACTTTTCACCTAATTTCTTACTATTTTTCTATTATCTGTTTTCAAGAAGATAACTCCCCTTCTGGATTCTATACTTCTTAAAAGCAGAGACGCCTTGGTTGATTTCATAATTCTTCCCTATCCTCTAACATAATATACATGCTTAATAAATGCTTGATAAATTTAACTGAATATTCAAAAGCTATGATTTGAACTAATGAATCTGTTCATGTTTAACTTAAATAAATTATTTAAATAGTAAAACCTGAAGAATACCAGTAATGTTTAATTATGCATGTAATATTGAAATCCTGTAATTTTAGGTTAAATCTGAACATCTGAATTATTATATCATTTTTATCATCATCATAACTACTACAATTACTACTTATTTTGTATTACTGGACAGCTAGATAGCACAATGGTTAAAGCTGTGAATCTGTAGTACAGAAAAACTGAGTTTAAATCTGGCCTCAGACATTTATTTGCTGTGTGACTGTTAATCTCTGCTTCAATTTCCTCATCTGTAAAATGGGTCTCACTACTTACCTCTTAATATTCTTAGGATAAAATGAGATTATATGTGTAAAGCATTTTGCAAATCTTAAAATACTATATAAATATTGGGCATTATTACTGACACTAAAACTTGGATAGATTCAAAATGTTCAAAATAATTTTAAGGTAATACCATTATCATCCTCAAATATAACTCTTGTCTATCTAATAGCTGCAATAGAGTTTCTTAACTCTTGCAGTAGAAAGAACTTTAATTCCTTCAACAATTTTTAGTAATCAAAGAATGAAAGGGATGAATCTTTCAGTTGTTAATTTCTATCACTTTAAATAATGAAAGATACAAAATATTTGAGAGTTCCATAAAAAGAGGAAAGAGTTTCTCTTTGAAGGATCCCGAAGTAAATGGAAGCAAGAAATACTTTCTATAAAAAAGTGGCATTCATGGCATGATATTGTTATGGATAAACAAATATGGATACAAACCTGCTGATGGATCTGTTTAAGTCCTTCCAATGACTTTTGATCCAAATAATCCGTAATTGGCCTGTAAAATTATAAAGATAAAAAACTTCATACAGAGTAAATTACAATCATCAAATTGGATAGCATAATAATGAAGAAAAAAACAGGTTAAAAAGAATCAACTCCCATTTGACTACTAGGGACTAAAAAAGAAATTCTTGCTAAGGAATGAAATCACATTGGGAAATGAAGAAACTGGGGCATTAGTCAGAAATTGAGGCAAATGAAAGGCCCTGACATAATCTTTCCCATTTAGATTAACAATGGAACCAGCATTCAAACTATAGAGGGAACAAAACTAAGTAAGGCATGTTTAACCCAATCAAGAGTTCTGGAGGGGACTTGCCCTAATAAAAAATTCCAAACTCAGAACTGATGTTGAAAATATGAGTAAACAGAAAAAGTATAGTACACAATCAAGAAGTTGAGAAGTTTTAAAAGTTCAATCCAAAAAAAAAAAAAAAGGATAAAGTAACTCCAAAACAATTAGAATTAGACCTCAAAATAAAAAAAAAATGGTCACAAAGATCATATAACCATAGACTCAGAGCTAAAAGGAAACTTGGATGTCTTCAAGTCCAACCTCCTCATTTTACAAATAAAGTACCTGAGGCTCATAATGGGGAAGTGACTTGTTCAAGATCACATGGAGAGTAAATGGAAGAGTTGATATTTGAGTCTAAGTCCTCTGATTCCAAATACTGCCTTTTACACAGTATAACTCAGCTTCCCTATGTGAGTGGAAGAAAGAAATGAAGGAAGAGATAAAAAATTAAATGAAAGTTCAAAAGAAAAAAAAAAGAATATATAGCTTAAAACGGGATAGATTAGTTGAACAGAGGAAGTAGAAATTCTAAAGCAAATAATAGAATCCCTGAAAACCAGAATAAAACAAAGAGTATTAAATTATTCCAAGAGGCAATAAGATATATTAGAATAAAATAGAAACAGAAGAAAATGTAAGGAATCTACCTTCAAAGAAAAATTGAGCTGGACAAAGAGAGTTACTTTAAGAATCACATGATTTCCTTAACAGTGATACCAAATCTTTTAGAAATGGAATGCCAGACCCTGTCCCCACCCCACCCCACCCCCAGTCCTCATGCCATACCCACACATCCCCAGAGACAGTGTGCCATGCCTCTTCCCCTCACCAAGTGCCAGGCACACCCTGCTCCCCCCCATCCCACACAGGGGAGAGAGAAAGCACTCCCACTGAGCTGCTGGACAAAGGAGTAGGTGAAGTGAGAAATGTCCTCAGCAAGTGTAGGCAGAGGGAGGGGAGTGGCCCAAGTGTTCTAATCCCCTCCAGCTCTGAAGCCTGTGAGCTACCCACATTATCCCCCTGTGCACTCCCATTGGGTTGCTGGGCAGGTAATGTGAAAAAATGTTATAAGGTATGGTGGAGATGGGGAGGGGGAGCAGCTCTGTCAGAGTTCCTCTGTCTTTCTACTAACCAACTCTTGAGGGGGAAAGGGGGTTTATGGCTACGTGCCCACAGTGAGCACTCTGTGTGCCATCTTTGGCACCCATTCCATAGGTTCACCATCACTGCCTTAAAACTATGACCAATCAACAAAATTGAACATAGTATTTAAAGAAATAAAATTGCCCAGACTGATTAGAATCTGAAATTGAAATTAAAAAAAAAATTCATTGATCACCTCCTCAAAAAAAAAAAATCCCCAGCTGAAAACATGAAGTAGTATCACAACCAAAATCTAGAGTTTTCAACTCAAAGTAAAAATATTTCAAAAGCAGCCCCAAAGTTCAAGTACTAAGGATTCAGTCAGGTAATATCTTGTAAAGATATTGTAAGATATGCAAATCATGTAAGAATAGCATCCTATTTGAATAATTTCATACTAATATGTGAATGAATCAAAGTCATAAATACTACCAGACGTTACCTGATCTGTTGAAATTTTAAAGTTAGTAATATAATAGGCATTTTTTTTAAACATGGGTACTAACATGTAGCCAGATCATGTTGATTTTAAGTCCTCCCTGCAGTAATTTAATCAGTCCAGTCAATAAGAAGAAGCTAAAAAGGAGTTCCAACTGAATATAGCACAGACAATGGGAAGGCTAAAGTGAAGAATGGAGGAGATTGCTAGATTGTGGCATCAAAATTGGGGAGAAACAATCAGCATGAAGCTGCTGGTAAATGACAACAGTTATCACATAAGAAGAATCAGCAGGAACCAAAATTGAAGTTGGTAGGTTAAGATGAATATGGTCAACTCAGTAGACGGGAGTCAAGAGCAAAATGACAGGACAGCTATAAGTGATAGGAAAATTAATCAATCAAAACTGGTTACCAGTATAGCATGTTACTGACTGATAGGCTGCTATATAATACGAACAACTCTTGGGGCAGATATGCATGTTCTGAAAATAATGCTTGTATATATACACAGTTCTTCCTCAGCACACTTCTTTGTATAATTTCTTCCCCTCCATTCCTTCCCATTCGTTTCCTTCTGAAACTTGACATTCTCTAAAAACTATGAAACTTGAATACCTAAAGCCAAAGATCACAAAGTTATCATTATGAAAATAAAAGATTAATATTTTTTAACAGTCCATCTACTCATTATTCGTTTCTGGATAGGTGTATTGAGCTTGAGTTTATAACATATCAGATCAATTGCTGGGGAATACAGGAAATATTAATGTGTTTTTTATAAATAAGTATCCTTGAATATAGAGTGGTTCGTTTATTTATTTAATTAAATATTAATGTATTAGTTAGTTTATTTATTATTTAATTAATTAACTTTTGTATTTCACTGCAGTGGGGAAAGCAGTTCCACAAATAGGTCTTGACTCATCAGAAGAGATAATAACCTAGGACATATCAGCATCAACAGGTGAAATGCAGGAACTTGAAGACTGCAATGCTGGAGCAAATGAACTAAAATTAAAATGGATGAGACACTAACCAAAAAAAAGTCACATTTAATTGTACAGAGAGGTTTTATCAAAGATAACTGAAAAAATTATGCAAATGTATTTATACCTATTTTTCTCAGTTGCTAGTTTGTATAGGGCATAGGTGATCTCAGCACAGGCCAGAACAGCTCCATGTCGAGTATGTAAATCAGAGCACATAGCTAAAGGCAGTAGCTTTGGGAAAACTGCAAAATATGCAAGGAACTTATTTTATTGACAGAACATATAAAAATTAAATATAAAACTATAAAGCACTAAAAAATCTGCCCACTCATGATAATAAAATAAAAGTAACATAGTAATATCTAGCATCCTACTGATTTAAATTTCCATTTAACACCCATTTAGAAGATACAGATAAGTTTTATGAATATCACCACCACAATCTTTTGACTGCAAA
The DNA here is from genome assembly GCF_027887165.1 of Monodelphis domestica. NCBI lineage: Eukaryota > Metazoa > Chordata > Mammalia > Didelphimorphia > Didelphidae > Monodelphis > Monodelphis domestica. The sequence goes on from NC_077228.1 coordinate 252,081,437, forward strand.
TAGTCTAAATGAAAAATGGCACCCCTCAGTTATGAATACTTTAAAAAACACAATCTTAAATTAAGTATTTCTTTAAGACTATACAAACTTAAATTACACAAAGTAGCATATAATTAGGACTTGCCAGCCTGAAATACATTAAATTATAACAAGTATATTATTAGCATAATATACTGTTATGTTTCAAATGCTTTTATAAATATATAAATGCTTTTTAATAATTCAATTGTCATTATTACTTTCCTACGTGCTGTCAGCATCAGAAGATAATAATGTTGATCAGGATATTATTAGTTAAAATACTGACACAGGAAAACAGATGATGTGTAAAACAGAGATAAGCAAAAGGCTACAGTTGTGCTCTCATCTTTTATTGCTATTCAGTCATGACCAACTCTTTGTGACCCCATTTGGGAATTTCTTGGCAACAGTACTGGAATAGCTTGCCATTTCCTTCTCCAGATCATTTTATAGATGAGGAAAAACAGGGTTAAGTGATGATCCTAAGGTCACAAAGCTAGTAAATGTCTGAGGCAAAATTTGAACGCAGGAAGATGAATCTTCTTGATTTTAGGTTCAGTGTTCTTATTTTGCACTTACCTTGCACCATCTAGTTGCCCTCATCTTGTGATACCCTATACTTTATTTTTTAAATGTTTTACTGATATATTTTATTTTTATATACTACCTAGATTTCTCTATGTTCTACTCTATACCCCTCAAAGAGAGATATCCTTAATAAAAAAGAATAAAAAAGGGAATAAAATAGAGTTAAGCAAAACTGACCAACAAACTGAAATAGTTTTGTTTGCAGTATAAAGTCGGGATGTACCTTCCCATTTATCTTTGGGTTAAGCTTGATCATTATAACTTCACCTTTTTAGACTTTTCTTCTTTTGGTTGTTCTTTCATTTCCATTGCTAAAATCATTGTGTTCACTGTCTTTCTGGTTCTGCTTAATATACAGTTTATATGTCTTAAAATCTTATAGCAGTAAAATCAGATGAAATGTCAGTCTAAATCTAATTTCTGCAAAATTGCCTTCCAATTTTCTCAGCAATTCTGTTCAAACTCAGTGCTCTTTCTTGGGTAATTTGTGTTTTCAGATTTACAAAATCTGTTTTTATTTTAGTTCAATTAACTGTGATTCTTCCCCATCTCGTCGGTTCCACTCATTTTCTTCCCTATTTTTTCCTTCCATACAGGTATTAAGTATACAGTAAAATTGACTTCCAGATTCTTAATACATTTTATAGTTATTTCAAAGTGACTTCCTTTTTTAGTATTATCTCCTGAATTTTGTCTCCTATATGAAAATTCTATTGATTTTTCTAATAAATTGCAGTATTGAGTTAATTCAGTTAGTTTCTATGCTTTTTTCCCCTAGGATTTTCTAAGTAAAACATTTTGTCATTAGCAAACAGGGAATAGTTTTGTCTTTTAATACCTATCTTTAAATTCTTTGTTGTTTTAGTAATGTTTCTAAAAATGGAAATCAGTGAAATGAAGCCTATGTCTAGAGTCAGAAAGATTTGAGTTTAAATATAGCTTCAGACAGTTTTGTGAACCTGAGCAAGTAACCTATTTCTCAAAATTGTTGTGAGGATCAAGTAAGATAATATTTGTTCTTAGTACAATGCCTGGAACATAGTTGGTACTAAGTAAATGCTAGCTACTATTATTATATTGAGAAATTTTCTAATGTTCATCATTGTTTGTAATAATAGATGCCAGTTTTAGACATGCAATTTTTATCATATTCAAACAAAGGTCCTTTTATGCCAAAGTAAAGCTTTTTTTTTTTTAGCTTAAAAAAACATTGTACTTGGTTGCAAATTTATTCTGCATCTATAATCACGATGTTTAGAATAGTTTTACTCTTTTTTCTTTTTTTTAATAGGCAGTGGGATCAAGTGACTTGCCCCAGGTCACACAGCTGGGAAGTGTCTGAGGTCAAATTTGAACCTAGGACCTCCCATCTCAAGGCCTGGATCTCAATCCATTGAGCCACCCAGCTGCCCCCAATAGTTTTACTCTTAAAAAGGATTATGTTTTCTTCTTTTACTAATGTGCCTAAAACCTTGGAAAAATCCAATTTTATAATAGTGAAAGAACTTTTTGGACAAATGGCTACAGTCATTTGATCATAATGTTAAATAAAAATATTCATAATAAATACTTCTCTTTTGCTGCTTAGATATTACAAGTAAATTTGCCTCATGAAGGGAGTTTGGTAGATTGTTTTCTTTCTCAAATTTTCAGGAATATTTCATTAAGTTTTATAACATTCTCTTAGTCCATCTACATCAAATAATACTTTATTGGTAGTTCCTTTAAAGCTAGTTCAATTTGTTTTCTGATATTGCAGTATTTAAAAATTTTAGTGTTTTCTCCACTTGGTCATATTCTAAATTTATAGATGATAGTTTCTTTTGAATTCTCAATGTACTGACACTTAACTGAAAATGATAGGTTCATATATTTCTTATCAAATTATGATTTCAACTGGTTTATTTTTATTTTGTCAGTTTGATTTTTCCACTACTCTTTCTTTTAATCAAGTTGGTTAAAGTTTTCTAAAAATTTTAGCTTCTAGTTTTTGTTTCTATAAGCTCTCTAAGTCTTTATTTTAAAATTTATTTCATAAGACCCTTTCGGCAAAGAGAGGTTAAGTGATTCCCAGAATCACAGAGTCACTAAGTGTCTGAGATAAGCTTCTAACTTAGGTCATCCTGACTCCAAATTTAGTAAGTATATCCAATATGCAAACTAGAGGCCTCATTAGTGTTGGAATTCTGAATAATGAAGATAAATCTAATACCCTCTACTCTTTAATGCCCAGACATAACTAATTTTTAATGATTTCTAGTTGAATGTTCAACATTTACTCTTATGTGCTTATTTTAAACCCTTTTCCTAAGGACAGTTTTAGCCACATCTCATAGCATAAATTTTGCATACATTATAATAACTCATAATAACTTTCTTTTATTTTTGTTTCTATGATTTTTTTTTCCTTTAACACAATCATTGTTCAGAATATCCTTGTTAAAGTCCCATTAGGGCTGTGTCTTTTGCTAATGCTCTCTTTGTTGATTACTTGTTAAAACTGTTATGTTCTCCAAAGGGTGAATTCAGTATTTCTGTGACTTTATGTAAATGTATTATTTCTACATATACTAGTATAGAATCTGTTTTTATTGAGATGGTACATGGTGATAAAAATATTTATATTCTTTAATGCTTCCATTTAAAAGGTGCTAATTTTTTCAGCTCTAAATTTAAAGTCTCATATAACTATTTTTCTTTCATTTGTTTAAAATACAACAGCACTTGGGTACATGCTTTCCATACTGTTATTCACTGCTATAGTTCCTCTAAGCAAAATATAATTTCCTTGTTTATCTCCATTGAAAGAGTTAATTTTATTTTTCCTGATAGCACATCTAAAAGCATTTCCCCCCTTATCTGTATTTACCTAATATACAGTAAATTTTGTCCCAGTCTCTCATACAATCTCATTGATTGTATTTCTGTATTTACTTTTTAGAAACATTTGCTCTAAGCAACAAATTAAGTATGTGGTGTTGCTTTCTTATCCATTTTTGACACTCATTTTATGGAACTATCCATTCTATTAATATTTAGCTTTTAAGAGCTAGACTTAGGCTTTCCTTTTTTTCATGTCTCTTCTTTTAAGCCAGACTAGTTTTTTCACTTTTAATTTTTGTGTGTGGTTGATCTTTTCATTAACATTATTATACTTTGTTTTCTTGAATCTTCTTATTTTACTAATGGTTCATATAAATCCTTTCATGCTTCGCTGTTTTCATTTGTCACAGCACAATAATATTCTATTATATTCAAGTAGCACAATTGATTTAACCATTCTTCAAATGAGGAGCATCTACTTTGTTTCTGATTTCTTACTATCATAAAAAATGCTATTATAATTATTTTGGTGTTTGTGGGGGCTGTCTTACCAATGACCTCTTTGAGGCATAAGCCATTAATATTATCTCTGGATCAAAGGATATAGACATTTTAGTCCCTTTATTTGCATAATTCCAACTTCCTTTTCAAAATAGTAGTGGTAACAAATATATTAACAATGCACTACACTACTGTGTCTATTTCAACAAACACTCCAATCATAACAATTCACATCTTTTTTCATTTTGAAACCTCGGGGTTGTTTTGATTTGCCCTTCGTTTGTTAATAATGATTTGGAATATTAGTCTATATTATAATTAATGGTTCTAAATTATCCTTTTGAGATTTCTTGTACTACATTAATTTTGTGGTACAGAAACTCTTCAGTTTCATGTAATCAAAGTTATTTATTATATTTTTTCATATCCCTTTTTTGGTCAAGAACATATACCCAACCTATTACTGAGAAAAGCTTATAATCTGCTTCTCTTCTAATATTTTTACAATATGATCTTTAATACTGCAATCATGTATCTATTTAGAATGTATTGGGGCACACAGTGTAAAGTATTGTTTTGAGCATAATTTCTGCCAGACTACTTTCTAGGTTTCCTGATAATTATCAAATAAGTTTATTCCTGAGTAATTTATGCATTCCAATTTACCTATCATTGGCTTACTAAATTTCACTGTTTCTGAATATCACTTGTCTTCCTTTTTCACTGATCTAGCTATCTATTTCTAAAATACTACTAGAAGGGAGGCAACTAGGTGGCGCAATGAATTGATAGCCAGGCCTACAGATGGGAGGTCCTGAGTGTGTAAATATGGTCTCAGACACTTCTTAACTACGTGATCTTAGGCAAGTCACTTTACCCCCACTAGCTGGCCCTTACCACTCTTCTGCCTTGGAACCAAAAAACAGTATTGATTCTAAGATAGAAGGCAAAGGTTTTAAGAAATCATCATCATCATCATCATCATCATCATCATCATCATCATCATCAAACTTGATGCCTTTGACAAGTGCTGCTATGTAAAATAGGCTGAGGATTAGTATTGTTAATCCCCCTTTTTCTAGACTTCTTTTCATTATTTCCATTGGCATAGATCTCTTATTTTTTCAAATAAATTTTATTATTTTATCAGGTATTGCAAAGTACCCCACTGATTATTTGATTGGTATAGCAACAAAACTGTAAATAAACTTTGGTAATATTGTCGTGGATGGCTATCATATTCTTCCAGGTATTTAAATTGCTCTATTAGACGTGTGATTGCAATACAAGAATGATTACATGAAAATGAAGAGTATAAAAGGCATATATACATGTGTATATATATAATATAGATAAAGTGTTTTTTTAATCTGCTGAGATAATTACTGATTTTATAAACATAATTTTTAATATAACTAATCTGAGCATAAATGCAACTTGGTTAGGATGAATGAGTTTTGGATAATTTACCATACTATACCTGATAGAATTTTATTATATTTTCATTAAAATGTTTTAAATCAATATTCATTAATGATGTTGATGTTCCATGGTACATTTTTCCTTGGTTTCTAATTGAATACTTGTCCTAAAGGAGTTCACAAACTAAGTTACATCTTTTTGTGCTATATCTTGAACTTCTTTTTTCATCATAACACAGTTCTATTTCATCCTACATTTTCTGTTGGGCACAAAATAGTCCTTTGTGATTTGAACTGACTTCCTTTATGTGTGAAGGTCTTTCTCCTAGTTACAATATTTGTTTGTTTGTCACTGAAATCATTAAATTTAACCACTAAAAGTTTGAAGCATATGAGTTTTTAATTTGGTTTCCAGGAGGTGATTCTTTCAAATGACACTTTGTTTTCTGTGTTCAGAAGTTCTGCAGGGTTTTTTGTATTCATACTTTTCTGGGAATTAATAAATTCTGTCTTATCAATTATATATTTATTTTCCTGTATATTATACAATTATTCATGGATATCTGGACAAATTTAGCTGATTTGAAAGCCATATTTACTTCAGCTACTAATATCTTCCCTATTCATTTATCTACTTATGATCAAGATCCTAAACTAAATTTTCTTCTTCCTAAAATCTCTGATTTCATTTTGGTTCTTTTTTTTCCCCTTTATGTTCACTAATTGCTAAGTTTATGATTCATTCCCTTGAAATTATGGTTACTTCAACAGTGATGGCAAAACTTTTAGAGAGGTTGGCAAAGTGAGAAATGCCCTAACGCATGTGTGGAGAGGGGGAGGAGAGTAACCTGACCCCACATCCCTCTGGCTTTCTAGTAGTGAACTCTGTGTTGGGGAAATGGTGGATGTGCCCACAGAGAGGGTGCTCTGTGCCCCTTCTTGCACATATGCCATAGGTTCACTACACAGCCTCAGAGGCTATACCTCAAAAGTCATTTTAGCCTCCCTCCCTACTGTGAGGTTCATGTTTCACCAGATTTGGTCTCTACCTCAAGTGACTTCATGGACACAACTGTCTCTGGCTAGTCAACATTCCCCACAAATTGACTAGAATATGAAGTATGCTGAAATCTTGTTCCAGTTTTTTTTCTCCTCAGTTCTCTGGCTAATTATTATGGCAGCAAAGAATATTGCCATACTGAATTCCTAGCTAGAGTAAACTGTTGCCTTTCAATTTTCTAGGGTGCAAGAAGGAGAAGAGTGGGAGAGTTGGTGGAAATCAGTTCAGCTTGTATAGTCCTGCCAGAATGTGCTGAATTAGGTGCTTTAAGGGTTCTAAGTCTTTTCTTTTGTTCATTGTATTTTTACCTCATGGTTCCTAAAGTCTTTGATAATGGAGACAGTTGATAGTACTTTATTTCTTACACATAATTCCTATTTTGGAGAATTCTTGAGGAAGGAGAAAGTATCTAGGTTCCATCTTATTGGTCACATAGACCTGAAATTCCCTACCATTTATATAGCACTTACTATACACTAGGCACTTTGAAATGCTTTACAAATATTATCTTGTTTAATCTTACAACAACTTGAAGAGTTAGGTCTTCTTGTTATCCTCCCCTTTATATTAAAGAAATGGAAACAAATGGAGTATTAAGTGATTTGCCTATGGTCATACAACTAGTAAGCATTAGAGGTCAAATTTGAACTCAGGTCCTCCCATGTCTAGGCATTAGCATTCTATTCATTGTGCCACCTGAGGTATTATGCAAACAAAAGAACAATGATATTTTATTGATTCAAACTTGACATTATTCTCTTCATCCATACATGTAAATAAAATGTATAAACAAAATATAGTGATTGTATATGAATTAAAACAACCCCACCAATTCTGAAATGTTATTATGTTAACAATACCAATAGGCTCAATGTTGCCAAACAATATTTTTCTAAGACAACTTTGGATTTTTTTTTCCTTTCCACTTAAATTAATGCCTAACTCTTCCCAAGCTGAAAACATTTTAATTGTGAATAATTCAAAAGCTATCTTAAATTACCTAATAGCTGCAATTTAAATATTGATATAATGTTTAAATTCACAATATATAATCACTATAAACACAACCAATGCAATGGAAAGCTAATCAAATCAGTCTATTCCCATGAATGAATGATAATCTGAAAAACTGGAAGTAAAAGGATAGCTAGGGGATAGCGCAAGTGTGTCTTCCTTTTTAACATCTTTTAAAAAATAAGTTATTTTTTAAGGGAAGCTATAATTTGATGAAAAATTTCATCAGCTTTTATAGACACAAATAATTCTCTAGGGAATTACAAAAATATATTTCAAAGTAGGAGTGAATCTTTACTAAGGTCTGATATTACCCATAAATATAAGGGAAGAATAATTTATTTACTTAAGAGAGGATCCAGCAAAACAGATACCTTGGGTAGCCCAGGCCACCTGTAGCCAAGATACCATGAGAATCTCCCTTATGTGCAACCTATTTATCAACACTCCATTTGCTTTTTACCTTTCTACCTCCCCCCTGACCTCTTTCCCCACTCCATCCTAACCCCTTTAGAAAGGAGTTGAGAAATTATACTGCACCTAAACACTATTATGAACAACACTATGATGAGCAGGAAGCCTACTGCTATGGAACACCAGGCCTTGTCAACTTCCCTATCACTACTCCTTCCAATTCTTGGTCAATGATCTGATCTTCCAATGTATAAGAGAATACCTGGTTCTTCCTAACTTCCCTGGTGCTGAAGTCTTCTCTTGCTTTTTGATTTGTACCCCTAGTGCTTAGCACACTGCTTGGCACATAAGATTGCACTTAATCCGTGTATTCATTCATTCAACAAAAATATATCAATATTTGTTGAAATAAGAACCATTAGACAAATCTGCATTTTGTCTCTTAGGCTTGGTTAGCTGTATGGTTAAAATTTGTCACTTTGAGAGGAAAAAAAAAGAAATTCAAACTAATGCATGAACATAGAAGAAACTTTGGAATGCTAATGCCGCTAACCATTGGTTATTTATTTAGTCAGTCGGGTTATTTAGTAAAGATCTGAATTCAAATGTAGCTGCAGACACTTATTAGCTATGTGATCCTGGGTAAGTCATGTAACTGCTGTCTGTCTTAGTTTCCTTAACTGTAAAATTGCAATCATAATAGCACCTCTCTCACAAGGTTCTTGTGATCATTAAATGAGATAAAATTTGTAAAAGTGCTTATCTCAGTGTCTAACACATAGCAGGTACACATAGCATGCTTGTTCCTTAAAAAAAAAAAAAAAACTCTTGACCTCAATGAGTTGAATATCTAGAACTATCTTGGTTTAAGTTCTACAATAAGTTAAATTAGAGTCAGTCTTACATATTAAGCAGATATACTTTTCCTTATGCCTATAGATAGATCAAATAGAAAAACTTGATTTCTGAAGTCAAGTATGTGTTCAAATCATGTAAACATGATCATAGTTACTATTTATGAATTTTATAGAAAGCTGGGGATTAACTCAGTTACTGACACTCACCAATAGTTGTAATATATTCTGGTGCTTGTGGAGTAAGATTATGCAAAGCCTTAGTTGACAGTCCTCTGATAACTCTGAAAAAGTGGAAAAAAATCATTTTCATATGCTTTTCCTTTATTTTGGTGCTTCTAGATTATATAAGAAGGGTAATAAGAGGATAAAAAAGATATGTACATTTATCAGTCTGTAGATAAGAGTATTAATCTCATAGTTCATTAAGACTACTAAGATTAGAACAAAAATAAATTGAAATAGCAAAATGCTAGAAAGAGGCAGTGTTGTATTCTAGTGAATAAAAAAACACTGAATTGTAATTCCAAAATTTTTACCCATACACTATCTCATACACATATACATATCTACATACATACACATGCAGATATGTTATATTAAGGGGGAAGTATCTTTTATTTTCCTTGGAATTATTTGTGTAAAGGAGAAGAACAAGGAAAATTTCAAACTCTGCCCTTTTCAGATCTTGAAAGGCTACCCATAGTGATCTATTCACGGACTACAATAGAATAAAATTTAGAGTAGTTCATTCTGGATTGTGAACAAAATGAAATCTTGAGTATTTCATTCACAATTTGGAAATGGAATATTCAGCATACTTTTTTTACTGGAGATGTTAAAAAGCTCCTTAATAAACTTGAATAGATTATAAGTTCTTGACTACTGGATGACAGAAACTAACAACATGAAGACAATATCTGCCTGGCTGAGAAAATCAGTCACATCCCTTGGGCCAATATTAAAAAACAAGCTAGACAACTGTAAAGTGAGTTAAGATGATGAGATGTGACAATCCAGAAGAAAGTCAGCTTATTCTAAAAACAATAAAGTGTTGGGGATTTGCACTTTTCCCCCTCTATTTCTTGAAAAATGTAGCAAGGGGATCCGAAAGCATAAGAGAAAACTGAGGAATAGTTTCTCTCTCTACTACTATCCCTCAACAATAAAGAAAAGCAGGCTCAAAAAGAGGGGCAAATGAAAGGAAAAGACCAAAGAGGCTTACAGGCAAGATGTCATATGATAAAGGAACAATGTGAGAAGTTCATGAGAACAGAAATGACTTTTGGGGTCCTGAGAAATTAATTTGTAGAGGTGTGTTCTGTATATGTATTTCTCTCTACTAATATAAACTAGATATGTGCTCACTCTTCTCAATGATGCAGTGCATTTGTGCCACAGATTTAAGGAGGGAATATTTCTTACTACTGCTCATTCTATATCATTTCAATGAATGTTTGCTTTTAGCTCATTGTGTTAAACAGCTATCTACTGAAGGTAAACCTATTAGTTAGTATCTATAAACAGAGTACTTTGGTCATAACTGTCCCTTTAAGAGCCCAATCCATTAGTGTGAGACATAGGATGGAGGGAGAAAGAGGTACTAGGGGAGTACTATAAATAAAAGGGTTGTATCCTAACTATATCTGGGATGCCACCATACATTTGCAAGGGCCAGCTAGTGACATTACTATTTGGGATTCCCATCCTTCAGTGTCCTACAATTGTAGAGATCCACTAGGAAAATTAGTCATTTTGTCTCTTTTATTTTGTTTTCAAATTATAAACAAACAGCTTATTTTCCAATATGTTTCTTTTATAAGTCAAACAAATTCCTTTGAGATACTTTTTGCATAGTAGAAAGCTTACATACTGATGTCAGTAATAAGATGATATGAAAAATATAGACATTGCATTTTGAGACTACTGATATGTATAAGCCAAATGTTCCTAGAAACACACATTAGTGTCTCATGATCTTAGCAACAAGGATATTCAGAGTACCTTGCTTAGAAGGACAAAACCCTGTTGGTTTTTCATAAATAAATGAAAATGGAGGGTTTTAAAAATGCTTCACACAATAGCTGTCTCAGAATTAGAATCAGAAGTGAAAACGGATTATTAGGGCTCTTACATAGCAAAAAAGATACTGCATAGAGATATATCTGGAAACTGAAGTGGAAGAAAATGCCAATCGAAGGACTAAAAATTGGTATACATACCTCCACATTTCCCAGTAGATGACACTGAGAGTAGAACTTAACAGGAAATAATGCTGAAAACTCAGTATGGAAACCTTAATAATGGAGCTTATGGCTGATGGCTAAAGAAATATGGTTGATTGCTAGACAATCCAAGGGGATCAATTTATGATCTACATTTGAAAATACAATGCTCTAAAATGACAGTATTTGAACGTTTACTTACAATGGATAATCAGTTTGATGATGTAGAAAGTTCTGGCAATAATTAATGTGAAGTTACATGTCAGTGGCTCAAGAAAGGAATGTAGAGGTGGTGCATAAGAGGCTGAATTCCAACAATTCAGCATTATGAAATGGAATTTTGGGGTCTAGGGTTGAAGTTACCATGGACCCTAAAAACAGTAAGCCTAAAATCATTGTCATTATTATGTATGACTTTACCCCAAGAGTGTGGGGTAAAGCCCATTTCAAACTTTCAACCTTTTCAAACATTGAATGATAACACTGAGTTATCTTACAGCTTATAAAAAATGAAAACTTGGAATATTCCATTTAAAGCTTACAAAGGGCACTAAACTTTGAGTAGCTCATACTGTAAGTGACCAATCTATAAATTTTAACAAAGTATGTCACTTTAAGATTTTGGCTAGCCAAAGTAAGATATGCTTACACATCTTTTCTGTTTTGGGGACTCTAAATCAGCATTACAGGATTACAGGTCCCTGGCCTAATGGCAAGGGTGTTTTGCAGCAAAAGAAAGTTGGAACACAATGGTTACCTACAAAAAGGGGCAGCTCTAGGGAAGCTAGTGGATTGGTCTTTCTAGAAGAGTTGCTGTGCCAAGAAATGGCAGTATAAGAAAAAAAGACATCAGGGTTCTGCAATACTGAAGACATGAGGTCTCTCATTTACATGTGTTGTCTGTGTTTTTACCTCTCTACTGGTGTACTCAACATGTACTCAACTTCTTTCTACTAATGTGATAGGTATTTCTAGAAACACCATATTTACAGAGAAAATAAGTTGTACAATATGTTGTAAAACATGCTGAACAATAGTAATTGTTCACGCTATGCCATTTCCTTAGCTCATTATGTCAAATAGCTAACTACTGAAGGTAAAATTACTAATATGGCTCACAGGTACAAATGAGATACACAGTTTTAGACATAGTCACTAAGTGAATTTCTTTTGTCTATACTAACTGGCTACAAAGATTTGGTTTTTCTTTTTTTTTTTCCACTGAAGGAGAAAAGAGATTTAAAAGGGAGAAGGGGGCTAGCTATGGTGTTACCCTTACCCCAAAAAGAAATAAGGATCACTAAAGCATTTTTAAACACACAGAGGGTAAAAGAAGAAAATTCGGAAGGAAATAAAAACAAACAAGCAAACTCTGAATTGAATTTATTAAATACAGACAGGTAAGTGATATAGTGGATAGATTATTAAATTTGGAGTCAGGAAGGCCTGCATTTGAATTCTGCCTAAGATAAAGTAGCTGTATGATTTTGTGCAAAACACAACATTTGTCTGCTCCAGTTTCCTCATCTTCAGATGGGGAATATTAGTACCTATCTTCTAGGATTGTTTGAGATGTTTATAAAGCACTTTGCAAGCTAAAAATGCTAATTATTATAATTATTGTTATTGTTGTTTAATTTTATAAAAAGCAAGCCATAACAGATATTCATTATTTCACATATAATTATCTTTTTTAGTTCTGCTTCATATATGGAAATATTCTTTTCTGGGGTAACTGTTAAGTTCAGATTCTTTTTAAGGAGTCAAAAGAGTGTGGAAAAAAAACAGGGAAATGGAAGCTAGGGGGCAAAAAACCAGGATGGGATCATCAAGAACAGATCAAAGCCAAAGAAATCTCATATCTTTTTTTGACAAGATTACTAAACTAGTAGTTAAGAGGAATACAATGGATGCAGTTTAATAAATTTTAGCAAAGTTTCTGATGGAAGTTATCTCATACTATTTTTGTGGAGAAAATGAAGAAATAAGGATGAGATAATATAATCTGATGAGTTCAGAACAAACTGCTAGTCTCTAAGAGTTGTTGATAATGGTTTAATGTCATTGTGAGAAAGGGTACTAAGTAGACTACATCAAGAATCTTTGCTTGGCCTTGTGCTATTAACATTTTCATCAGTGACTTGAACAAGGGCATAGATGGGTATGCCCATCAAATCTCTGATGGAACAAAGCTGAGAAGACTATTTAACAAGCTGAATGAGTCCGGATCCAAAAGCATTTTAACAGATTAATTGGGCTGAATCTCATAAGAAGAAATTCAACAGATATAAATGCAAACGGTCTTATACTTGGGTAGAAAAATCAACTTCTAAAAGCAAAAGATGCAGGAGACATGGTTAAAAAGCAATTGTTCTGAAAAGGATCTGAGGGTTTTAGAGGGCAGTAAGCTCATATTTTGAGCTTCCTTAAGTAGGGATTAGTCTCATTATACTCTATCCCCAACAAACTTCATCTGGAATATCTAGTTCAATGCTAGGAACCAGCTTAAGAAAAACAATGATGAATTATAAAGTGTACAGAGGAAGACAGTTAGCATTGTGAAAGGCATTGAATCTACTATGGCATTTGAGGACTGGTTAAAGAAATTGGACATATTTAGCCTAAAGCAATTTGGTCAAGGCAGTTGTGAAAATCATCTGCAAATATATGAAGGACTATCAAATAGAGGAGATATTAAGCCTTGCTTTAAGTCCAGAGGCAAAATCAGTAACAACAAGTAAAAATTGTAAAAACTGGGAGGCAGTGAGGTGGCTCAGTGGATTGAGAGCCAGGTCAAGAAAGGAAAGGTCCTGAGTCCAAATCTGATCTCAGCCTCCTAGTTGTGTGAAGCCTGGGCAGGTCACTTAACCCCCATTACCACTCTTACCTTAGCCCTTACCACTCTTTCACCTCGAACCAACACATAGTATTGATTCTAAGACAGAAGATAAGGGTTTAAAATAAAGAAAAAAGAAACAATCAGAAATTGCTATCAGGAAAAACTTCCAAATAATCAGAACTGTCTAAAAGAGAAATGAATGTGCTACCTCTGGAGGTAGTGGGTTCCCCATTCTTGGAAGTTACCTCTTCATATTATTAGGTATTTTAGTCTCATAGTTAAACTTGCATTATAAGATATATACACAACCCTCTGAAATGTAGAAAGAATAAAGAAGAAAACCTATCAAGTGTTCTAATAGGAGGTAATACAAGAAAAAGATGATATGAATAATAATAAACCGATACAAGAATTTTCAGCTTCAAGAACACAAAAACCTAGATTTCATGTCCCAATTTATATTCTACTCTTTAATTACCTTCATCTGCTTATTAGTTAGCATCACTTAATAGGCATTTGAAAAGAATTGACCATCTCAAAAGCTGGGACACATCTACTAACATCAAAAAGAACTCTCTATAAGGAAGAGCAGTGACATTTGCCTGTTATCTGAAATGGAGAACAACCATGCAATATGATGAAGTGGTTTATTTCCTCATGGGCTTAATGGCGCAACTCTATTTAGTACCAATATAGAAATTACAGCACTCCAATAGGACAAAACTTTCTACAAGAAATTAATTCAGTCTTCTCATACTCAGCTTTAATGTCTGGAAACACTAATAATCTGTTTATGTTCTGGATTATATACCTAGAGTTTTCTTTTGAAGTATTAGATTTAACTACCAATGAAATGTTGAGATACCTTATGACTGCTACTATAATTATGAAAATTGCTATTAAAACCTGCTTATCTTGTTATGAGACAACTCAGATGAATAATAGCTGTCAGCACAGTTCTGAGTCAGGATGATGATACAATGTGTGTGTGTGTGTGTGTGTGTGTGTGTGTGTAGGCATGAATAAGCCAGGTAAGAACACTTAAAGTTACCCTGACATTAAACTGAATTTAACTTTCTACCACCATGCCAATACAAATCCATTTATAAATTTATGACCTAACAGACAATATATTAAGAATTGTCAAAAGGGATTAAAAAAAATATAATCCACTGTAACAATAGGCACTTAATAGGTCTATAGTCCTTCATAAGAGTTCATTTTGCAAACATAAATTCATTACATGTTTTGGAAAATAAAGTAGTCAGGTACATAAAGTTGAAGAAACATGATCTTAATACTTAAGGCTTTTAAGTAAAATTTAGTCATTTATGTTTGAAGAGGAGAAAAAAATTGTTTTTTTAAAGGATGAGAACACACAAACACATTTTCAGAGAGATACCTACCCATCCCAATGGTTGATTTTCATGTTAATAAGATGGTCTATCATTGATTTAGTATATTCGGCAAAGCCAGCAATATTCACACTGAAAAATAAATCACATGTGCTTATGTTAACATTTTTAATTATTCAGATTTAGATTTCAGCATAGTCTGATATTACATGTGAACAGATAAAAGCAGAAGTCCAATATTGATTATAATTCAATCAATGCCAAATCCACAGAAGAAATGGGCTGAAAGGTCTGGTAGTCAGAGATTTCCAGGGATATCCTAAAGTGAAAATAAATTTCCAGGGCAGCCCATCATTTGACTCTGACCTCATAGAGCTATGATGAATCAAAGTGTATTTCTGGAATAACTCTGGTTTGTATTTATGTACTGATCTTCAAAGTTAATGTAACTTCTGGGACTATGCATCCTTATCTTCATCCCAGTCACTTTCTGCCTTGACAATTTCTGCTCCTACTATTCTTTTACCATCCAAACCAAGTCACCAGAGAACATACTGGAAAAGAGCTAAATCACTAGTCTATACTCCCTAGGACTATACATTCTCATTTTTACTCCAGCCACTTTTTTGTCCTTTCTACATTTCACTTCTTACTATGAGAACTGATAAAATTAATATTAAAAAAGCCTCTGGAAATGGTATGCTAATGGACCTCCCAATGGTCTTACTCACCTTTTTAGTAAATTCCCAAGCCATAAGTCATTTCTTCATTTATATTGAATTCTTTGTCCCCTTAAGGGCAAGGGATTGCCTCACTTTTATATTTGTATCCCACTAAGTAGGCATACAATAAGTATAAAAACATTTTTCCCATTTATTCATTCTATGAGATATATTGCTTAAATTCCCTAAATTTAGATAGCAATTTAGCTTTAGATATAAGATATCTCAGAGATCATAAGATAAGATTATAGATCTAGACCTTGAGGGGACCTTAAAAGTCACTACATATAGGTCCCTCATTTTAAGACAAGGACATTGAGATGCAAAGGGTTAAATAACTTGGTAAAGATCACATAGGTAAGAAACATCTGACATAAGATTTGGGGTTCCATGACTCAATGTCCTGCACTCTACCTCAATAAAGCAACAGTGTATATCTTGATCACATAGCTATTTGTTTAATAATCAACAAAGTCTTCATTATCACTATGAGCAGACCTACCTAGATTTTTCTGAGTTATAATACAGTTTGTTAGTGCTAAAGTTACACTACAAATGAACTTTCCTAAATTAATATACATGCATTTTTGGTAAACCAAACAATATTGAATCCTGTATGTATATACATTTACTAAATTAAACATTTGAACTTCAGATAGAGAGGAGTCCTAAAAGTAGGTGATAAAGCTATATCTCACTTAAAATTAGGAAATTAGAAGGAAAGAACCTAGCCAAAGATTTCATGAAACAAGTCTAAGGTCATATGTTACTAAGGAATAGGCAAAATTCAGTATGAACTATAATACACAGGTAGAAGGGTATCAAAAAAGGAAAAAAAAGATCTATAGGCAAGCCTAAGATTAGTATGTTATAAGAATGACCTATAAAAACCTTTCCAAAGACTACTGGTTGGCTACGAGAGGGAGATGGGAGGAAGGGAGGGAAAGAAAATGAATCATGTTACCATGGAAAAATATTCTAAATCAAATAATTAAATAAAATTTTTCAAATAAAAAATAAAAATAAAACAAATTTGGGAGAATAAAAGAGAAAAATTAAAATAAAAAAAGACCTTTCCAAGGAACCAGTTGCTAGAAACGTGGAGGAAACATCTTAAATAAATGAAAACACATGAAATCTAATAGCCTAAATATAACATGTAAAAAAAACTTTTAACAGAGATAATAAATCAATCTTTTCAAGTTTAAAAAAGGCTTCCCAACTGCCAGATACTTACATATTGAGTATATCAATAGGTAAGCAAGAACAAAAGCAGGTAATATTTCCCATTACCCTGAACCCTACCTCTGACTCCTGCCCAGTGCTACAGGAATAGTCAGTGCAAACAGAAGATACCAGTAACTGCTGTCCAATTCCCACCAAAATAATATCACCCTTCTTAATAGCAGAGAATGGAAGAACTCTGTCTAACATGAGGACAAATGGCAAAAAAAAAAGCAAAGAATGGTAAAGGTCTGATAACATCTTTGATAACATTCATCTTTGTGCTTAACAGTTTACAAAGTAAGGCCAAATACATTATCTTATCTGAACCTCTCAATACTCTGATGAGTTAGAAAGGAGAATGATTGTCCCCAATTATATAAAGATGAGGAAACATCAGCTTACCAAAAGTCAAAATTTTTAGCAAATACCAATATTGAAATATTCAATGAAGAAAAGAGGAAGAAGACTGAGCTGTTAGTACAATTTTTAAGTGCACATTAAATTTAACAAGATAACATGAAAACATCCCTTCTTGACTGGGTTGACTTCTACATTTCCTTGGTATTCTTCTGCCTTAACATTATTTTCGTCATCTCTGATTGAAAATCACTTTCCTGACATCATAATTATATCTTGAAAATTAAAGCAGTCCGGAGTAACAAACAAGAGAGAAAAATTCACACACTGATAGTTTCTGTAAATTTATGTCTCAATGAACACCTCCAATCCATCATCTCTCTACCAACAGATGGGAAATATGCTTTCTCATCAGGCTTCTACTTTCAAAATTGGCCATAGTATTGGGCAAAGTTTTTAAGCATTTAAATGTTCCTTTCCTTTACAATATCAAAGTCATTGGATATTCTGTTGTCTTTGTTTTATTTGTTTTACTCTTCAGCAGTTCACATGTGTTCCCAGGCCTCTGTGATCCAATACTTTTGGTCGTTTCTTCCAGTAATATTCCATTATAATAACATAACATAATTTGGTCTATTTTCCAATTAATGTGTATACAACGTGGTTTATAATCATTTTAACAAAGTGTTTTGTAATTGAAAATTTTTATTTAATTAATTAATTTAGAATATTTTCCCATGGTTACAATATTCATGTTCTTTCCCTGCCCTCCACCCACCCATACCCTATAGCCAACATGCAATTCCAGTGGGTTTTATATGTGTTATTGTTCAAGACCTATTTCCATGTTATTGATATTTACAGTAGGGTGATCATTTAGTCTACATCCCCAATCATAACGCCATCATCCCATGTGATCAAGCAGTTGTTTTTCTTCTGCATTTCTACTCCCACAATTCTTCCTCTAAATGTGGATTGTGTTCTTTCTCATAAGTCCCTCAGAATTGTCCTGGATCATTGCACTGCTACTAGTAGAGAAGAGTATCCGACTCTGTGTATATTGTTGTCCTGGTTCTGTTCCTTTCACTCTGCATCAATTCCTAAAGGTCATTCCAGTTCACATGGAATTCCTCTAGTTCATTATTCCTACAAAAAGTGTTTATATAGGTAGGTGGCACAATGGATAGAACTTCAGCCTGGAATCAGGAAGACCTAAGTTCAATACTGTCTCAAGATACTTAGCTATCTAAGACCCTAGACAAGTCACTTAATTCTGGTTGCCTAAGTTTCCTCATCTGGAAAATAAACTGGAGAAGGAAACGGCAAACCACTTCAGTATCTTGGTAAAGAAAACTGGAAATGAGATCATGAAGAATCAGAAAAAATAAGAACCAACAAACAGCAACAACACAAAGATATTTTTCACACATGGGTCCCTTCCCTTTATTTTTAATTCATTGAGATTTTTGCCACCCAATGGTTAATGCAAGAACATGGGTATGAACAATTTTATGATTTTGAAGTAAAGTTCTGAATTGCTTTCTAGAATTCATAATTCCACCAAACAGTGGATTAAGTGTGCTTGATGGTCTATATGGCAACAAATATCTACTATGTACCCTGTGTTAAGTGCTGAGAATGCAAGACAAGGTAAAGGAACAAAATAGTCCCTGTTCAGAAGTTTACAGACTAAGGAGAGGGAAATATGTAACTATCTAGTGCATAATAAAGCTAATATTAAAAAGGAAACAATTAAAACCTTTAAACACCTTTCAGCCAATTTCTCTAATAAAGCTCTCATTTCCAAGCTAAATAAAGAGTTGATACAAGTAATATGAAAAAGAGACATTACATAATTGATAAATGATCTAGGGATATGAACAGAAAGAATGGAGAAAGAAAAAACTTATGATGATGCATACATAGCCAAGTAAAACATATGTTCTATAAAAAAAAGCATTGGAAATCCTCATAAACAAAGAAGAGATTAATAAAATAGAAAGAAAGCCATTGAACAAATTAAAAAAAAAAGACAAGGCATTTTTTTTATTAAGAAAATAGACAAGGACTTCCGGTCAATATGGAGGCTTAGAGAAAGCTAAAGTTCAGATCTCCAGAAACCCTTCCCTACCGATCTCAAACGATAAGCTCCTCAGGTGCCGAAATTCAAAACGATCAACAGCACAGACCCTGGAAATCTTCCTCCTGGACCTGGACCTGGATCAAAAGGTACGGCTCCCCTCAAAAGCCAGAACCTGAGATCACTCGGAACTAAGGGGAGGAGCTCAGAGTCCAAAGCTCCGGGAAGCCATGGCCCCTCCCCCCCTCAGAGAGCAGGGTCTTCTGAAACAACAGCAACCCTAAGGGCCGACAAGACAGCCTCACGGCCAGCTATTCTGAAGGCAATTCTGGAAAACAACCCGACCCAGTCCAGTCGAGGGGGCGCCTTAGCAGCAGGGAAACAGAGAGAGCCGGGTGAGAGTGTGGTCCCCTGGTCCGACCCATCCATTCCAGTTCCAGTGAAAGTCATTGCCTTAAGGAACACTCAGTTTAACCCAGGGAAAGCTCATAGAATGGACAATCTGCCCAGGACTAAAGCCTCTGAACACCAAACAGAGATAAGAAAAGCTAATCCTCCCCATTCAGAGATGGCAAACTCCACAGAAGCACAGAAGCCCCAAAATCCCAAGAAAAATAAGAAGAAAGGGACGACTTTGGACACATTCTGCGGAGCCAAAATACAAAATACAGAAGAGACAGAAGACGATACGCAAGAAAATGCTCTGAAACCTTCCAAAAAAAATGGAAACTCCCCACAAACCCATGAAGAATCTGAATCAGAAATGACCAAAAAGATGGAAGCCTTCTGGGAGGAAAAGTGGGAAATAATGCAAAAGAAATTCACGCATCTACAAAACCGGTGTGACCAATCTGAAAAGGAAAACCGGGTTTTAAAGGCCAGAATCAGGCAACTGGAAGACAACGATCAGGTAAAAGAGAAAGAATTAATAAAGCAAAGCCAAAATACCAAGAAATTAGAAGAGAACATGAAATATCTCACCAACAAGGTGACAGATCTAGAAAATAGAGGGAGAAGAGACAATTTAAGAATAATTGGACTTCCAGAAAAGCCAGAAATAAATACCAAACTTGACATCGTGATACAAGATATAATCAAAGAAAATTGCCCAGAGATTCTAGAACAAAGGGGTAATACAGCCACTGACAGAGCTCACAGAACACCTTTTACACTAAACCCCCAAAAGACAACTCCCAGGAATGTAATTGCCAAATTCCAAAGCTATCAAACAAAAGAAAAAATCCTACAGGAAGCCAGAAAGACAATTTAGATATAAAGGAATGCCAATCAGGGTCACACAAGACCTTGCAAGTTCTACTCTGAATGATCGTAAGGCATGGAACATGATCTTCAGAAAGGCAAGAGAGCTGGGTCTTCAACCAAGAATCAGCTACCCAGCAAAACTGACTATATACTTCCAAGGGAAAGTATGGGCATTCAACAAAATAGAAGATTTCCAACCTTTTGCAAAGAAAAGACCAGAGCTCTGTGGAAAGTTTGATACCGAAAAACAAAGAGCAAGGAATACCTGAAAAGGTAAATATTAAGGAAAGGGGAAAGGAGAAAAATGTTATCTTCTTCCTTTATTCAAACTCTCTTCTATAAGGACTACATTTCTTTCAATCTATGTATACTAACATGTGGGGAAAATATTATGTATAAATAGGGGGTAAAGAAAGACCAAATAGAATAATCTTTCACACACAAAGATTCACGTGAGAAGGGGAGGGGAAGAAAACTCCTATAAGAAGGAGAGAAAGAGAGGGGTTTTTACTTAAACCTTAATCTCAGGGAAATCAAGTCTGAGAGGGAAAAACATCCAGATCCATTGGGATCTTGAATTCTATCATACCCAACAAAGGTAGGGAGAAGGGAAAACCAAGGGGGGGGGAGGGGGAGAGGGAAAACAAAAAGGGAGGGAAAGAGAAGGGGGAGGGGGAGGGAACAAAAAGGGAGGGACTAAAAAGGGAAACATCAAGGGAGGGGACAAGGGGGACTGATTCAAAGTAAATCACTGGACTAAAAGGTAGAGCCGAAAAAGAAAAGGTTAGAATTAGGGAAGGCAATCAAAATGCCAGGGAGTCCACAAATGACAATCATAACTTTGAACGTGAATGGGATGAACTCACCCATAAAATGTAGACGAATTGCAGAATGGATTAGAATCCAAAACCCTACCATATGTTGTCTTCAAGAAACACACATGAGGCGGGTTGACACCCACAAGGTCAGAATTAAAGGATGGAGTAAGACCTTCTGGGCCTCAACTGACAGAAAGAAGGCAGGAGTGGTAATCATGATATCTGATAAAGCCAAAGCAAAAATAGACCTGATCAAAAGGGATAGGGAAGGTAATTATATTTTGTTAGAAGGGACTTTAGACAATGAGGAAATATCATTAATCAACATGTATGCACCAAATAATATAGCACCCAAATTTCTAACGGAGAAACTAGGAGAATTGAAGGAAGAAATAGACAGTAAAACCATATTAGTGGGAGACTTAAACCAACCATTACCAAATTTAGATAAATCAAATCAAAAAATAAATAAGAAAAAGGTAAAAGAAGTGAATGAAATCTTAGAAAAATTAGAATTAATAGACATATGGAGAAAAATAAATAGGGATAAAAAGGAATACACCTTCTTCTCAGCACCACATGGCACATTCACAAAAATTGACCATACATTAGGTCACAGAAACATAGCACACAAATGCAGAAAAGCAGAAATAATAAATGCAGCCTTTTTAAATTAAGGCACTAAATTAAGTGCCTAAATTAAGGCACTCATATTTATAAAGAGCTAAATCAATTGTACAAAAAATCAAGCCATTCTCCAATTGACAAATGGGCAAGGGACATGGATAGGCAGTTCTCAGATAAAGAAATCAAAACTATTAACAAGCACATGAAGAAGTGTTCTAAATCTCTTATAATCAGAGAGATGCAAATAAAATCAACTCTGAGGTATCACCTCACACCTAGCAGATTGGCTAACATGACAGCAAAGGAAAGTAATGAATGCTGGAGGGGATGTGGCAAAGTAGGGACATTAATTCATTGCTGGTGGAGTTGTGAACTGATCCAACCATTCTGGAGGGCAATTTGGAACTATGCCCAAAGGGCAACAAAAGAATATCTACCCTTTGATCCAGCCATAGCACTGCTGGGTCTGTACCCCAAAGAGATAATGGACAAAAAGACTTGTACAAAAATATTCATAGCTGCGCTCTTTGTGGTGGCCAAAAACTGGAAAACGAGGGGATGCCCATCAATTGGGGAATGGCTGAGCAAATTGTGGTATATGTTGGTGATGGAATACTATTGTGCTAAAAGGAATAATAAAGTGGAGGAGTTCCATGGAGACTGGAACAACCTCCAGGAAGTGATGCAGAGCGAGAGGAGCAGAACCAGGAGAACATTGTACACAGAGACTAATACACTGTGGTATAATCGAACGTAATGGACGTCTCCATTAATGGCGGTGTAATGTCCCTGAACAATTTGCAGGGATCCAGGGGAAAAAAACACTATTCATAAGCAAAGGATAAACTATGGGAGTGGAAACACCGAAGAAAAGCAACTGCCTGAATACAGTGGTTGAGGGGTCATGACAGAGGAGAGACTCTAAATGAACACTCTAATGCAAATATTATCAACATAGCAATGGGTTCAAATCAAAAAAACATGTAATGCCCAGTGGATTTACGTGTCGGATATGGAGGGTGGGGGGAGGAAAAGAAAATAATCTATGTCATTAATGAATAATGCTTGGAAATCATCAAATAAAATATTTAAAAAAATACCAAAAAAAAAAGAATAGTGCCTGGCACAAAGAAATAACTTAATAAATGTTTTTTTTTAACTAAAAAAAAAAAGAAAATAGACAAAACATTAATTTGACTTTTAAAAAAGAAAGAAAACCAAATTACCAATATTAAAAATGAAAAAGGTAAATTCATAACCAATTAAAAGGAAATTAAAGTAATTATTAGGAGTTATTTTGCACAATTACATGCCAACAAATATGACAACTTAAGTGAAATAGATATTTTTAAAAACATAAATTGCCCAGCCTAATCAATGAGGAAATATTATATTTAAACAGCTCTATCTCAGGAAAAAAAAAATTTGAACAAACCATCAATGAATTCTCTAAGAAAAAATCCCCAGGGTCAGATGAATTTACAAGTGAATTCTACCAAACCTTTAAAAACAATTAATTACAACAGTTTGTAAACCCTTTGGAAAAATTGGAGAAGAAATGTTACCAAATGCCTTTTCTGACATTAATTTGGTGCTGAAACCTAAACCAGGAAGATCAAAAACAGAGAAAAAAAACTAAAGACCAATCTCCCTAACGAATATTGATACAAAAAAAAAAAAACATCAAATAAAATGCCAGCAAGGAGAAAACACTGTACCAGGTGGATGTTTTACCTGCAATGCAGGCCTGGTTCAGTATTACAAAAACAAACAGCTTAAGTGACCATATTAATAATAAAACCAACAAAACCATATGATCCTATCAATATATTCATAAAAAGCTTTTGACAAAATACCACATCCATTCCTATTAAAAAACAATAGAGAACATTGGAATAGAGCTTTTCCCTTAAAGTTATAAATAGCATCTATCTAAAACCATTAGCAAGCATTATGATCATAAGCTAGAAAAAAATCTTCCCAATAAAATCAGGGGTGAAGCAAGGATGCCCATTATCAACCCTACTATTCAAAACTGTATTAGAAATGCTAACTATCAATAAGAAGAAACTGAATTAGGATAGGAATAAGAAAAAAAATTATTACTCCTTAGAGATGATGTGATAGTATAGGTAGAAAATTCTAGACAATCAACCAAAAAGCTAATTGAAATAATCAACAACGTTAGAAAAGTTATAGGTTATGAAATAAACCCACATGAATTTCAATCTATTAGCAATAAAATCCAACAGCAAGAGATAGGAAGAGAAATTATTTTTTAATGTCTATTTAATTTTAATAAATTTCCACACAAATTTTCCAAAGTTATATGGATCACGATGCCTCCCTCCTTCCTTGAGTTGACAAGTACTTCAATCTAGTTTATACATGTATTATCACATAAAACATTTTTATATTATTCATTTTGCTAAGTGAATAATCTTATAAAAGCAAAATGCCAAATAGTATACCCAAATAAATAAGTGTTAAATCCTATGTTTTCACCTGCATTTCTACTCCAATAGTTCTTTCTTTGGATTCTTTTTCATAAGTCCCTCAGAATAGTCCTGAATCACCTTGTTGCTATTAGTAGCAAAGTTTATCACATTTGATCATACCACAATATTTCAGTTACTGTGACTAATGATCTCCTGGTTCTGCTTATTTCACTCTGCATCAGTTCATGTAAGTCCTTCCAACTCTCTTTGAAATTATCCTATTCATCATTCCTTATAGCACAAAAAATAGTCTTTCCATCACTATTATATACCACACTTTCTTCAGCCCAACTTAGAGGCATCCCTTTTGTTTCCAATTCTTTGCCACCAAAAAAGGTATAGCTATATTTTAGAATAGGTCATTTCCAAATTTTTTAAATCTATTTGGGATATAGACCTAGTAATATTAGTAGTAATATTGCTAGTTCAAAAGGTATGCATTCTTTCATATACCTTTAGGCATACTTCCAAATTGCCCTCTAGAATGGTTGAATCAATTCTCAATACAACCAGCAATACATTAATATCTCAATTTTACCACATTCTCTCCACAACGTTTATTATTTTCCTTTATTCTCACACCAATCTGTTGGTACCTCAGAGTTCTTTTAATTAGCATTTCTCTAATCAAAAGGGATTTATAGTATTTTTTCATATGATTATTGATAACTTTGATTTCTTCATCTGAAAACTGCTTGTCCATATCCTTTGACCAATTATCAATTGGGGAATGACTTGAATTCTTACAAATTTGGCTTAGTTCTTTATATACTTGAGAAATGAGACCTTTATCAGCGAAATCTGTTATAAATTTTTTCCCAGTTTGTTGCTTCCTTTCTAATCTTGATTGCATTGGTCTTGTTTGCACAAAACCTTTTTAATTTAATATAATCAAAATGAATCATTTTATAACTTGTAATGTTTTCTATCTCTTGTTTGGCCATAAATTCTTCCCTTCTCCATATATCTATTAGGTAAATGATTCCACATTCCCCTAATTTACTTATAATATCACTCTTTATGCTTAAACCATATAACCATTTTGACCTTATCTTGGTATAGGGTGTAAGATATATATACATACCTACCTAATTTTTGCCATGAAGTTTTATAATTTTACCAGCAGTTTTTGTCAAATAGTGAGTTCTTACCCCCAAATCAGGGATCTTTGAGTTTATCAAACACTAGATGGTTGAGATCATGTCTATCTTTGTATATGTACAAAGTGCTGCTGAAAGGAAGGTATATTCTTTCATATCCCTATTCAATTTTTCCAGCAATTAAATTTAACTTTTAAAATTCTATTAATCTATCTAAACTAATTAAAATTCTGACTATTAAATATAAATAAAATTTTATTCACTCCTTACTTCTCTCTAATTTGTGTAGATAGATCACTCCGTAAGTTTGCCCTACCCCTACCGTCGCATCCCATTTTAGGTGCTTCATGGTGGGGGACAGAAGTAAACGTGTGGTGCATGAGAGGTCTCTCTCTCTCTGTGATGGCACGGTGGTGGAAGACGGTCTAGAGCAGGAGCTCTGGTGTGTATTGTGCACTCGAGGGCTTGTGTAGGGTTTGGTGGCTTGGCAGCTTCCTGATTCAGCTCAGGGTATTTAGCTAGGTGAAATTTTCTGTCACTTTCTTATATTTCCCTTTATTTTTCCTACATCTCCATTTATTTTATAGAATGGTAACCACTAAATCAGAGGTATCCTTTGGCCTTGGGCATCTTCTTCTAAAAATGAGGAAATTGGAGCTCCTCCAGCTCTATATTTATAAGCCTATAAGCCTAAAGGGTAGGTAGGTGATGCAGTAGATAGAATGCCAGGCTTCGAGTCAGGAAAACCTGAGTTCAAATCTGATCTTAGGTGCTTACTAGCTGTGAGACCTTGCGCAAGTCACTTCACCCTGTTTGTCTCATCTGTAAAAAGGGCTGGAGAAGTAAATGGCAAACCATCCCATTAGATTTTCTAAGAAACCCCTGCCCCCAAAAGAGGTCACATATGATGAAAAGTGACTGGACAAAAACAAAGGGCCATCAGTGTGGTTGAGAGGAAAGGGTGTTGGTCCTGGAGACTGAGGTCCTGTGTTCAAATCCCTTCTTATCTCATGAACTGGGAAAATCAGTTAATTTCCTTGGGCCTCATCTGTAAAATGGAAGTGGTTGGTCTGGGTACCCTCTGAGGTCCCTCCCAATTCCAGATCTAGATTTAAAGGTGGGGACGACTCTAGTGTCTTAACAGGATGGTGAAGAAGCCAGTTTGTTTGTAGCCACTGGTGTGTGTGTATATCGGAGAACGGTGAGTAGCTAGAGACTGACTGTGGCCCCCATGGGAAGGGCCTCAGGGAGTAGTGTTTGACAGACCTCAGAGCACTTCTGTCCAACCTCCTCTCTTTACAGAGAAGGAAAGAGACCTGCAGGCAGGACAAAGATCCAGGGGTAGAAATTGCAAGAAGGCAAAGGTTGGTTTGAAGCCAAAGACAGCTTCCTGATCATGAGAGCCAGCCCAGAGCAGAATGGGCTGCCTTAGGAGGAGGCAGGAGATCTCTCTTAGTGGATTACAAGGTCTTCAAGTGAATGCAGGATCTTGTAGATGGACATCCTGATCTCAATAAATGGCTTCTCATGTTCCTTCTGTCTCAGATATTCTGTGATTCCAACCGAACCTAGCTCAAACAAGCACTGTCGCTGAGCCAAGACCCCAGGTTCTCCTATATCAGTGTCCAGTGGGTTTTGTGTTCTGGCTGAGGAATATGGTTGCCCCTATGGCAGAGAAGTCATTGGAGCTTTGGAACTGTAGTGGCACTGAGAGGGGGAAAACAGGGATTTTAGTCTCTTGGATGGAGGCAACCAAAGTGGCTCTTCCCTCAGAAGTTATCTAGGATGACGTTAAGTTCTAAAAATTATCTCTGATTATAAAAGTTGTATAAGTTACTATTAAATGTAAATAATTGATTCTTACCTTCTGTCTTAGGATTAATACCAAGTATTAGTTCCAAGACAGAGGAATGGTAAGGGCTAGGCAGTTGGGGTAAAGTAATTTGCCCAGTCACACTTTTTTTTTTCCTATTAAACATTATTTTATTTGATCATGTTCCTTGGAAACAAAGATCATTTTCGTTACCTCCCCCCTACCAACACCCCTCCCAAAGCCGATGCGTGATTCCATTGGGACATGCGTCCTTCATTCGAAACCATTTCCATATTGTTGGTATTTGCATTAGGGTGTTCATTTAGAGTTTCTTCTCAATCATGTCCCCTCAACCTCTGTAGTCAAGCAATTGCTTTTCCTCAGTGTTTTTACTCCCACAATTTGTCCTCTGCTTGGGAATAGTATTTTTTCTCATAGATCTCTGCAGAGTGTTCAGGGACATTGTAGTGACACTAATGGAGAATTCCATTACATTCGATTGTACCACAGTGTATCAGTCCCTGTGTATAATGATTTCCTGGTTCTGCTCCTTTCGCTCTGCATCACTTACTGGAGGTTGTTCCAGTCTCCAAGGAATTCTTCCACTTGATTATTCCTTTTAGCACAATAATATTTGATCACCAACATATATCACAATTTGTTCAGCCATTCCCCAATTGAAGGGAATCCCCTCATTTTCCAATTTTTTGCATCCAGAAAGAGTGCAGCTATGAATATTTTTGTACAAGACTTTTTCCTTATTATTTTTTGGGGGGGTACAAAACCAACAGTGCTATGGCTGGATCAAACGGCAAACAGTCTTTTATCACCCTTTGGGCATAGTTCCAAATTGCCCTTCAGAATGGTTGGATCAGTTCACAACTCGACCTGCAGTGAATTAATGTCCCTACTTTGCCACATCCTCTCCAGCATTCATTACTTTCCTTTGTTGTAATGTTAGCCAATCTTCTAGGTGTGAGGTGATACCTCAGATTTGATTTGATTTGCATCTCTCTGATTATAAGAGATTTAGAGCACTTTTTCATGTGCTTATTAATAGTTTTGATTTCCTTGGCTGAAAACTGCCTGTTCATGTCCCTTGCCCATTTATCAATTGGACAATGGCTTGATTTTTTGTACATTTGCTTAAGCTCTTTATAAATTTGAGTAATTAGGCCTTTCTCAGAGGTTTTTGTTATGAAAATTGTTTCCCAATTTGTTGCTTCTCTTCTCTTTTTGGTTACATTGCTTTTGTTTGTACAAAAACTTTTTAATTTGATGTAATCAAAATTGTTTATTTTACACTTTGTGACTCTTTCCATGTCTTGCTTGGTTTTAAACTCTTTCCCTTCCCACAGGACTGACATGTTTACTATTCTAATTCACCTAATTTACTGATAATTTCCTTCTTTATGTTCAAGTCATTCACCCATTCTGAGTTTATCTTGGTGTAGGGTGTGAGGTGTTGATCCCAACCTAATCTCTCCCACACTGTCTTCCAGTTTTCCCAGCAGTTTTTGTCAAATAGTGGATTTTGGTCCAACAAGCTGGGGTCTTTGGTGTTTGTCATATACTGTCTTGCTGAGGTCACTTACCCCAAGTCTATTCCACTGATCCTCCTTTCTGTCTCTTGGCCAGTACCAAATTGTTTTGAGGACCGTTGCTTTATAAGAGTTTGAGATCAGGGACTGCAAGGCCACCTTCCTTTGTATTTTTTTTTCATTATTTCCCTGGATATTCTTGATCCTTTGTTCTTTGAAAAGAACTTTGTTATGGTTTTTTCTAAATCAGTAAAAAAAAATTTTTGGAAGCTCAATGGGTATAGCACTAAATAGATAAATAAGTTGGGGTAGGGTGTTCATATAGTTCCTGTGTTTCGCTAGGCAGATAGATTCCTAATTATTTTATTTTGTCTAAGGTGATTTTGAATGGGATTTTTTTTCATTCTAATTCTTGCAGCTGAACTTTGTTGAAAATATATAGAAATGCTGATGACTTATGTGGGTTTATTTTGTATCCTGCAACTTTGCTAAAGTTGTTGATTATTTCGACTAGCTTTTTGGTTGATTCTCAAGGATTCTTTAAGTAGACCAACATATCATCCTCAAATAGCAATAAGTTGGTCTCCTCCTTGCCTATTTTAATTCCTTCAATTTCGTTTTATTCTCTGATTGCTACTGCTAGTATTTAAAGTACAATGTCAAATACTAGAGGTGATAATGGGCATCCTTGTTTCACTCCTGATCTTATTGGGAAAGCATCTAGTTTATCCCCATTGTAGATGATGTTAGCTGATGGTTTTAGATATATACTGTTTATTATTTTTAGGAACAACCCTTCTATTCCTATGCTTTCTAGTATTTTTAATATGAATGGGTGTTGAATTTTATCAAAGGTTTTTTCTGCATCTATTGAGATAATCATGTGATTTTTGTTGGTTTGCTTATTAATATGGTCAATTATGTGGATGGTTTTCCTAATATTGAACCAGCCCTGTATTCCTGGTATAAATCCTACTTGATCATAGTGGATGACCCTCCTAATCACTTGCTGGAGTCTTTTTGCTAGTATCCTATTTAAGATTTTTGCATCTATATCCTTTAGGAAGATTGGTCTATAGTTTTCTTTCTCCATTCTTAACCTGCCTGGCTTTGGAATCAGTACCATGTTGTTGTCATAAAAGGAATTTGATAGAACTCCCTCTTTGCTTATTATGTCAAATAGTTTGTACAGTATTTGGATTAGCTGTTCTTTGAATGTTTGATAGAATTCACTTGTGAATCCATTAGGCCCGGGGGATTTTTTCTTAGGGAGTTCTTTGATGGCCTGTTGGATTTCTTTTTCTGATATAGGATTATTTAAGAATTCTATTTCTTCTTCTGTTAGTCTAGGTAATTTATATTTTTATAAATATTCATCCATATCACCTAGATTGGTATATTTATTGCCATATAATTGGGCAAAGTAGCTTTTAATGACTGCATTAATTTCTTTTTTTTTTGGAGGTGAGGTCTCCCTTTTCATCCTTGATGCTATTAATTTGCTTTTCTTCTTTCCTTTTTTTAAATTAGATTGATCAGTACTTTGCATATTTTGTTTGTTTTTTCAAAATATCAGGTTCAAGTCTTATTTATTAATTCAATACTACGATCACTTTCAATTTTATTTATTTCTACCTTGATTTTTAGGATCTTTAGTTTGGTTTTCTTCTGGGGATTTTTAATTTGTTCGCTCTCAAGTTTTTTGATTTGCATTTCCAATTCATTGATCTGTGCCCTCCCTAATTTGTTAATATATGCACTGAAAGATATGAATTTTCCTCTGAGTACTGCTTTGGCTTCATCCCATAGTGTTTGAAAGGATGAGTCACCATTGTCATTTTCCTCGATGAAATTATTGTTTCTATAATTTGTTCTCTAACTAAGCGATTTTAGAGTATCATATTATTTAATTTCCAATTAATTTTTGATTTGGCTCTCCATGTACCCTTACTGATAATTATTTTTATTGCCTTATGATCGTCAAAGATTGCATTTATTATTTCTGCTTTTCTGCATTTGTATGCCACATTTCTGTGACCTAGTATATGATCAATCTTTGTGAATGTGCCATGTGGTGCTAAGAAGAAGGTATATTCCTTTTTGTCCCTATTTATTTTTCTCCATATGTCTATTAACTCTAATTTTTCTAAGATTTCATTCACATCTTTTACCTCTTTCTTATTTATTTTTTTATTTGATTTACCTAAATTTGATAGTGATTGGTTCAAGTCTCCCAGTAATATGGTTTTATTGTCTATTTCCTCCTTCAATACTCCTAGTTTCTACATCAGAAATTTGGGTGCTATACCATTTGATGCATACATGTTGATTAGTGATATTTCCTCGTTGTCTATACTCCCTTTTAACAGAATATATTTACCTTCCCTATCCCTTTTAATCAGGTCTATTTATTCTTTGGCTTTGTCAGATATCATGATTGAAACTCCTATCTTCTTTCTATCAGTTGAGGCTCAAAAGGTCTTTTTCCATCCTTTAATTCTAACCTTGTGATTATCAACTCGCTTCATATCTGTTTCTTGAATACAACATATGGTAGGGTTTTGGGATCTAATCCAATCTGCTATTTTTCTATGTTTTATGGATGAATTCATTCAATTTACGTTCAAAGTTATGATGGTCACTTGTGTGTTCCATGGCATTTTGATATCCTCCTCTAATTCTGACCTTTCTTCATTAGCTATAACCTTTTAAAACAGTGATTTACTTTAGATCAGTCCCACTAGTCCCCTCCCTTGATATGCTTCCCTTTCCAGTCCCTCCCTTTTTGACCCTTTCCCCTTCCCCCTATCCTTCCCTCCCTTTTTATACTCCCACCCTCTTCCCCCTCCTTAATTTCCCCTTCTCTCTTACCCTGCTGGATAAGATCAAATTCAAGATCCCAATGGATCTGGGTGTTTTTCCCTCTCAGAGTTGATTTCATTGAGAGTAAGGTTTAAATAATACAGATCCCCACTCTCTTCCTCTCCTTCTTATAGGACAATTCTTCCACTCACCTTCCCATGTGTATCTTTGTGTGACAAAGATTATTCTATTTAGGTTTTTTTTTTTCTTGAAGTATATCTTAGTACCATCAACGATTCCCCCCTTCTTTTTTATTTCTTTCCCCCCCTTTCCCAATATCATCTTGATGCCCCAAACTTTCCCTATGAGTGATTCTTCTTACTACTCTAATGATGCATACAATTTTTGAGAGTTATACATTACATTTTCCCCGCATATTAATAGATATAATTTGATATAAATGTAGTCCTTATAGAAGAGAGTTTGAATAAAAGAAGAAGATAACATTTTTCTCCTTTTCCCTTACCTTCTTATTTACCTTTTCATGTTTCTCTTCCTCTTTGTGTTTGGATGTCAAACTTTCCACGGAACTCTGGTCATTTCTTTATAAATACTTGGAAATCTTCTATTTTGTAGAATGCCTATATTTTCCCCTAGAAGTATATAGTCAGTTTTGATGGATAGCTGATTCTTGGTTGAAGACCCAGCTCTCTTGCCTTTCTGAATATCATGTTCCATGCCTTACAGTCTTTCAGTGTGGAATTTGCAAGGTCTTGTGTGACTCTGATTGGCATTCCTTTATATCTAAATTGTCTTTTTCTGGCTTCTTTTAAGATTTTTTCTTTTGCTTAAAAGCTTTGAAATTTGGCAATTACATTCCTGGGAGTTGTCTTTTGGGGATTTAGTGTAGAGGGTGTTCTGTGAACTCTTTCAATACCTATATTGTCCCATTGTTCTAGAATCTCAGGGTAGTTTTCTTGGATGATATCTTGTATTATGACATCAAGAGTACTGTTTATTTCTGGCTTTTCTAGTAGACCAATGATTCTCAGAATGTCTCTCCTTCCTCTGTTTTCCAGGTCTGTCACCTTGTCAGTGACATATTTTATGTTATCTTCAAATTTCTTGGTCTTTTGGATTTGCTTTATTAATTCTTGCTCTTTTGCAAGATCATTGTCTTCCAGTTGCTTGATTCTGACCTTTAAAGACTGGTTTTCCTTTTCAGTTTGGTCTGTCTTGCTTTTAGAGTCTTCAAGCTCTTTTTGCAATTGCTTGGTTTCATCCATCAGATTGCTGAGTTCCTTTTTCATTATTTCCCATTTTTCCTGCCAGAAGGCTTCCATCTTTTTGATAACTTCCAATTTAAATTCTTCAAGAGCTTGTGGACAATTTCCATTTCTTTTGGAAGGTTTTGGAGCATTTGTTTGTGTTTCCTCTTCTATTTCCTCTGTATTTTGTATTTTCCCTCCAGAAAATATATTCAAAGTCACTCCCTTCTTCTTGCTGTTCTTGCTGTTCGGAGACTGTTGTTCCTGTGCATTGTTTGCCATCTTTATGTTTTTGTTGGGTTTTTTTCCTCCCCTTTCCAGTCAGAAATCTGAGTGAGGAGGGTTTGCTCTCAGTGTAAGCGTCTATTGATCAATGCTTTAGCCTCAGGTTAATTCTCGGTTCTCCACAGCTGCACTGTCTTCCTGGGGGAGCTCAGGGTCTGCCCTCCCCTGCCTGCTAGCATTTTGTGTATTACTGCTCTCAGGTGTAGGTCTTTGGTGGTCTTAGGTAACTCCCAAGACCTGTGGGTGACCCTTGGTTACTTCAGGGGACCCCGTCGCGGACTTGTTAATTATATCTCGCTAGTTCCTGGCACCCGAGATCTGATTTCCCTTTGCCCGCCTGCCGGGGTTTCGGATGTTACTACTCACAGGAGTGGGTCCTTGGTGGTCTTAGTCAGGGTCCCCAGACCTGGGGCTGCCCGTTCTTCAATCCTGGGGTGCCCCTCCCTCACTTGTTGATTCTGGCCAGTGCCGACTTAAACTCTGGCTCCCGTCGCTGTGGTGGGTAGGGGGAGGGTAGGTCAGCTTTTCATTCCCTTGTATTGTGGAAATGCCAGAATCCCTCCTACCATCACTCCTGTGTTTTAGTGTGGGGTCCCTCCGTTCCCATGAGGAAGGTTGGGGGTTGTTTTGGGGGGAAGGGGTCTTTTGAAGTTGTCTGTGTCACTGGGTCTGAGGAGAGGAAGCAAGCGCATCTACTCTGCAGCCATGCTTACCCGGAAGAGAGTTAAATCTCCATTTTTATTTTTAAAATTAATTGTTAAGAGTTACTAACAGACTCCTGATTTGAGAATTAATTTTACAAATGGCAATAAGACTCTTTGTTTATTAATATTACATTTAATAATTTTACTTTCATTTATTACATTATTTATTTTGAGGTTAGATTTATCTTGTTCTGATAGGAGAAGGCTTAAGTCCTTCATTAGTATAGTTTTACTATCTATTTCCTCCTTAAAAAGTCTGGATGCTACACCATTTGGTGTCTATATATTAAGTACTAATATTTCTTCATTATCAAGATTATCTTCCTTTTTTTTTAATCAGATCTATGTAAAAAAAAAAACCTTACCTTTGTAATTGAGGGATAAGTCTTTCAGTATAGAGAAAAAGAAAAAGAGTGGAGACCTCCCTTCTCAAAACAGGGTTCAGAGGAGACAGAAGATGTAATGGAGAAAAAGTTTTGGGATGGTAAAGGGAATAAGATCTAGTAGAGGACAGCTGATGTTTAGTGTTGGCTCAGAAGACTGGTAAGGGCTAGAAAATGTAGGTTAAGTGAATTGCCCAGGGTCACAGAGCTAGGAAGTGTCTGATGCCAGGTTTAAACCTGTGACCTCCTGTCTCTAGGCTTGGCTATCAATCCAATGAGCTACCCAGCTGCCGCCAATCAGATCTATTTTTGCTTTAGCTTTGCCTGAGATTATAATTGGTTTTTTTTTTGTCTCTGTTGAAGGTCGATACATTCTGTTCCAGCCTCTTACCTTTACTCTGTGAGTGTCTACCTGCCTCAAATGTGTTTCTTGTAAACAACATATGGTATGATTCTGGTTTTTAATCCACTCTGCTATCTGCTTCCATTTTATGGTTGATTTCATCTTTATTTCCTTCATGAGTTTCTAACTGCGTATTTGATATGTGTTTTCTCTCACAACTTGAGGAATATGGAAATACATATTGAATGAAAACATTGGTAAAATCTATATCAGATTGTTTACCACTTTGGGGATTGGGGAAGGAAGGGAAGGAGGGATAACTGAATTGTAAAATGTCAGATATCAATTGTCTAATACTATTTCTACATTTAATTGAAAAAAAAAAACTCGAAATGTCTGAGGCCACATTTCAACCCAAGACCCCTAATCTCTAAACCTAGCTCTCTACTCACTAAACCAACTAGCTGCTCCTTTTTAAAGCATTTTTGAAGAAAAGATAAAAAGTAAATAGAAAATTTGGCATTCAAAACTCAAGAGTCCCATAAAAAAAGGAAACAAGAAAGAAAAATCATAGGGATTCAATAAGGATTAACTTATTTAAATGTTTAATATGGAAGAGTGAAACATGCAAGTGCTAAAAACTATATCATTATTAGGTGAGTTAGAATACATAGAGGAAATGAGCATGAGTCATCTATATTGAGATAATATAAAAAAATGAAAGAGTGAGAAAGAAGGATGCATTGGGAAAAGGGAAAAAGAAAGGAAGAATGAGAAAAATTCTCACACAAAGCAAGAAAGAATTTTTGTAGAGGAAAATGGGAGTAGGGTATGGATAGCAACATTTGAACATTCCTCCCATCACAATTGGTTCAAAGAGGGAATACTATACACACTGAATTCAGTATAGAAATCTATTGTAATTAAAAGGGAAATAAAAGTAGAAGAGAATAAGAAGGAGGCAATTAAAAAAGGCAAATCAAATTAAGAGAGGCAGTGGTCAGAAGCAAAATAGACATAAAAAATATATTTATTTGTTTGTTACATTTAAATACCCATTTAACTCCTATTCTCCCTACATTCCCCCCTTTAGAGAAGACATCATTTGCCAAAAAGATATATGTATATATAAAACAAGGTTTACATTTATTGGTTCTTTCTATGAAGGTAGAAAAAAAAGTAATTTTAAATGGTATTTATGTTGATATATATATATATTTATGCACACACGCACATAAAATGCTCATGAAATTTCATGTATTTGACCATGTAGGACTTTCCATGTTTTTCGGAAATTAACCTGTTTATTGTTTGGCACCATATTAGTCCATCAATCATATGCTATTGCTTGTATAGTTATTCCCAAATTGATGAGCATCCCTTCAATTTTCAGTTCTTTGCCACTTCAAAGGAAACTCCTACAAATATTTTAGAATATGAGGGTTCAGGACAATACAGAGGAACTTATGAGAAAGAACACTATCCACATCCAGAGAAAGAACTATGGAAACAGAAATGCAGAAGAATAATATATGATCAATCACATAGTTTGATAGGAATATGATTAGGGTTTTGAGGTTAAAAGATCACTCTACTCCAAATACAAATAACATGGAAATGGGTTTTGAACAATTATACATGCATAATCCAAAAAAAAAAAAGCTTATCAGCTTTTGGAGGAGCAGGGATGGAGAGGGCAGAATTCATGAATCATGTAACCATGTAAAAATATTCTTTAAAAGTACATGTTGATAAAAACTGCTGGGAAAATTGGAAGACAGTATGAGAGAGATTAGGTTTGGATCAGCATCTCACACCCTACACCAAGAGGAACTCAGAATGGGTGAATGACCTGAATATAAAGAAGGAAACTATAAGCAAATTAGGTGAACACAGAATACTATACATGTCAGATCTTGGGGAAAGGAAAGATTTTAAGACCAAGCAAGAGTTAGAAAAAAATCACAAAATATAAAATAAATAATTTTGATTACATTAAATTACAAAGTTTCTGTACAAACAAAACCAATGCAACCAAAAAGAGAAGGAAAGCAACAAACTGGGAAAAATATCTTCATAACAAAAACCTCTGACAAAGGTCTAATTACTCAAATCTATAAAGGGTTAAATCAATCATACAAAAAAATGAAGTCATTTTCCAATTGATGAATGGGCAAAAGAAATGAATAGGCAATTTTCAGATGAAGAAATCAAAACTATTAATAAGCACATGAAAAAGTATTCTAAATCTCTTATAATCAGAGAGATGCAAATCAAAACAACTCTGAGGTATCACCTCACACCTAGCAGATGGGCTAACATGAGAGCAAAGGAAAGTAATGAATGCTGGAGGGGATGTGGCAGTTGGGATATTAATGAACTGCTGGTGGCGTTGTGAATTGATCCAGCCATTCTGGAGGGCAATTTGGAACTATGCCCAAAGGGCACTAAAAGACTGTCTGCCCTTTGATCCAGCCATTGCACTGCTGGGTTTGTACTCCAAAGAGATAATAAGGAAAAAGACTTGTACAAGAATATTCATAGCTGCACTCTTTGTGGTGGCCAAAAATTGGAAAACGAGGGGATGCCCTTCAATTGGGGAATGGCTGAACAAATTGCAGTATATGTTGGTAATGTAATACTATTGTGCTCAAAGTATAATAATAAAGTGCACAAGTTCCATAGGTACTAGAACAATCTTCAGGAATTGATGCAGAGTGAGAGGACCAGGAAAACACTGTACACAGAGAATGATACAGTGTAGTACAATCGAATGTAATGGACTTCTCCGTTAGTGATCCTGAACAACTAGGAGTGATCTACAAGAAAGAACACTATCCACATCCAGAGGAAAAACTGTGGCAGCAGAAACACCTAAGAAAAACAACTGCTTGATTACATGGGTCGAGAGGAATATGATTGGAGATGTAGACTTTAAATGATCATCCTAGTGCAAATACCAACAACATGGAAATAGGTTCTGATCAAGGACACGTATAAAACACAGTGTAATTGCACATGGGAAGGGATGGGGCAGGGGAGGCAGGGAAAGAAATATGATTCTTATAACCAAGAGATAATATTCTAAATTGACTAAATAAGATTTTCCAAAAAAAAAAAAAAGAACATGTAGGATTGTTTCCTTTTTCCCTGTACACCGTAGGACGTAAATAAATAAGTTTTATTGCTGGGTCAAAAGGTTTTATGCCTCTTTGAGAATAATTCCAGACTACTCTCCAAAATGGTTAGATGAGTTAACACCCAGTGTATCAGTGTCCCCATTTTTCCACATCACCATCAGCATCTGTTGTCTTTGTCATTAAAGTCAATCTAATAGGTATGAGATAATATTTTACAGTTGTTTTGATTTGCACTTCTCTAATCAAGAATGATTTAGAGTATTTTTTCATATACTTTAATATACTTTATAGCTTAGAATTTTTATCCAAAAACTGTCTATTCATATATCTTTGGACTATTTATCAGTATGAGAATGGCTCATAATCTTATATATTTTACTACATCTATATATTTTTATTTATCTATATATTTTCATGATGAGATGTCTAGCCAATAAACTATAAATTTCCCCAAAACTGATCGCTTTCCTTATAATCTTGGCTACATTAGTTTTATTTGAACAAAATGTTTGCAATTTAGTGTAGTCAAAATTATCCATTTTACATCTCATAATGCTTTTTATCTCTTTTATTCACAAATTATTCTCTATCCATAAATCTGAGAGATAATGTGTTACTTATGATATCTCCCTTTGTGTCTGGGTTATGAATCCACTTTTCTTGGTAAGAAGTGTAAGATATTGGTTTGTGTCTACTTTCTGCCAGATAGCTTTCCAGTTATCCCAACAGTTTTTACTACATGTTGATTTTTATTCACTTTTGGATCTTTACTTTTGACAAATATAAAGTTACTAGAATATTTAATAACTATTTGTTGAATGTATATTCTTTTATACTAATTTACTTTTCTATTCCTTAGTACTAAATAGTTTTAATAATTATTACATTATAATATAGTTCAAAATCTGGCTATGGCTAGACTACCTTCCTTTACATTTTTTTATTAATTCCTTTGATAATCTTGACCATTTGTTTTTCCAAATGAATTTTACAATTATTTTTCTAGTTCATTAAAATTTTTATTGTAATTTAACTGTAATTCCTCCAGTTCTTTATTCCTTTCAGCACAATAATATTCCATCACCAACATATACCACAATTTATTCAGCCATTCCCCAATCGCTGGATATCCTCACAATTTCCAATTTTTTTTTGCTACCACAAAGAGTGTGGCTATAAATACTCTTTTACCTTATTACCTCTTTGGGGTACAAACCCAACAGTAGTATGGCTGGGTCAAAGGGCAAGCAGTCTTTTAAAGCCCTTTGTGAATAGTTCTGAACTGTCCTCCAGAATGGTTGGAACAATTCACAACTTCACCAGCAAGTACATGACACTTAAAAAAAAAAAACTGATCATGTATTAAGGCATAAAAAACTCAAATATAAATGCATAAAAACAGAACAATTAAATGCCCCCCTTTTTGGTACAATAATGCAACAAAAAATACATTCAATGAGGTATGTTTGAAGCAGAGATTAAAAATTAACTGGAACCTAAATAATCTAATCCTAAAGAATGAGTAGGTTAAAGAACACTCAAAGAAAAATCAATAATTATATTAAAGATAAAGAAAACAACAAAAGAATATACCAAATTTGAAGAATGTTACCAAAGTAATATATAAGGTGAAATTTATCTCTAAATGCTTTCATTGAAGAGAGAGAGAGAGAGAGAGAGAGAGAGAGAGAGAGAAGATGAATGAATAAGCATATAACAAAAAGACTAGGGAAAAAACTACAAACTAGAAATCTAAAATTAAACACACTGGAGAGATTAATCTCATTAGAAGCTTAAAAATGAAAACAAAATTATAAATAAAACTACAAATTGGTTTTATGTAAAAAATAACAAAATACAAAAATGTTTACTAATTTGATTTTTTAGAAGATGAAAATCAAATTACCACTATTAAAAATGAAGAAGATGAACTAAAGAAGATGAAATTAAAGAATTCATTTAGGAATTATTTTACCAAATTAAAGAGAACTTGCAAAAAAAATTTCCCTGATTAATAGATGATATCATAGAATAATTGTAGCTTAAATTTTTTTTTAATTGTCTTAAAATTGACTATGTATCAGTTTGAAGGCAGAAGTAAAGGTACAGGCTAAGCAAATCAGATTAAGTGACTTGCCCAAGGTCACACATCTAGGACGTCTTTGAGGCCACATTTGAACCCAGAACCTTCTGCCTCCAGATATAGTACTCTATCTACTGAGCCATGTAGCTGCACTGGAAAAAGAATACTTAAATAACCCAATCTTAGAAAAGTCAGTCAAATTAGTCATATTCCAAATTCATAAAGGCAATATACAGTAGTATGTATATATATATATATATATATATGTGTGTGTGTGTGTGTATATATATATATATATATACTAGTCAGACTTAAACCGTCTCCTCTCAGAACTAGAAAAATCTAACCAGAGCCATAAATGGGCTCCTAAAAAACAATCCTATGGACCAGATGGATTTAAAATTAATTATACCAACCATTTAAAGAATAATTAATTCCAACTTTATATATACTGTTTTCAAAAATAGGTAAACAAAACAAATTTCCCTAATGAATATCAATGAAAAAATCTTAAATATTAGTAAGGAGATTATAAAAATGTCAGAAAGATTATACACTATAACCAGTAGTATCTATTTAAAACAAGAGCAAGTATTATCTGTAATGAGAATAAACTTCGCAATAAGATGAGAGATAACATAAGGGCTTCCATAATCACCACAATAATGTGCTAAAAATGCTAGCTAAAAGACAGGAAAAAAAATTAAAAGAAATTAGAACATGCAATAAGAAAACAAAACTATTACTCATTGCAGATGATTTAATGGCATACTTAGGAAAAGTTGTATGATATAAAATAAGATCACATAAATTGTCAGCATTTCCCTATGTCACAAAAAAGGCAGGAAGATAGAGAAATTCTTTTTGAAATGACAGCAGACAATATAAATTATTCAGGAGTTTACCTGACAGGACCAACCAAGGAATACAATTATAAAACACTTTTCACACGAAGACAAATTTAAACAAGTGGAGAAAAATACATTGCTCATAGGAAGACCAAGCTAATAATAAAAATGGCAGTTCTTCCACAATTAATTAACTTAATGCCATAAAAATAAAATTTTCCAGGAGTCATTTTACCCCATAAATTTAAAAAATTCAAAAAAATTCAAAAAAAACCCCCATAAATTAAAAAAAAAAGATTGATCTGGAAGAAGGAAGGGCCAAGCATATCAAGTAAATTAATTTATTTTACAAAGTTTGGGGGGCCATATTCTCTCCTTTCTTTGTTCGGTCCCCAAGATGGAAAGTAACTCAATCTGGGTTACATATGAGCAATCATACAACATATTTCCATAATTGTCATGTTGTGAAGACTTCTATTAAAAAAAAAACACAAAGAAAATTAAATGAAAAATAGTGTGCTTGGATCTACATTCAGATTCCATCAGTTCCTCGCTAGATAGCAGTTTTCAGCATGAGTTCTTTGGAAATATCTTGATCAATATATTGTTGAGGACAGCTGACTTTCTGTACAATATTGCTTTTCTTAGTAAAATGTCCTGGTTCTGCTAACTTCATTTTGCATCAAAAACTCAACTTTTGACAGAAAGTAGAGGGGAAACTGAAAAGAAGTTTGGAAGAAACTAAGTATAGACAACCATCTCATACCATATATTAAAATAAAGTCAAAATGAGTGCATGATTTTGAGATAAAGGGTGATACATATCATACTAGACAGGGAAAATTTGGCCTATAATATCTATGGATATGGGAAGAATTTATAACCAAACAAGACATAGTGGACATTATACAAGAAGTAAAAATGGATAATTTTGATTCCACAAAATTTTCTTTAAAATTTGCACTAACTGAATGAAGCCAAGAGCAAAAGTAAAAGAGGAAATGGGGGGGGGGGATTTTTAAAGCAAGTTTCTCTGATGAAGATTTCATTGAATATATATGGAACTATGAAAAGGAATTCTTAACTCCTCTTGTTTATTTTAACTTAATCAATCAAGAACTTGGAGTAGCCCTCCTTTCACACTTAGTCAAGCACTTACCTTGTACTAGAAAAAGAAATTCACACCCTCAAAAAAGTGGATCCCACAAGCACTTATCCATCCTAGGTAATGATAGACAAATTAAGGAACTATGATTGGTTCCTGAGATGTGATGTGGGAGAACTGTTTGGTGGAGAAAAGTGCTTATAAAGTGAGATCCAACAGGAAGTCAGGCACTCTGATTCAGCTTCTGATTTCAGCTACCTGATTTGAACTTTTGGATTCTGGTGGACACTCGGATTCTGCATTGGATTCTACATTGGAGACTCTTGCTGAAGAGACGTATAAACCATAACCACAAAAACATTTTATAACTCTTAATTTGATCATTTTAACTCTTTCAGAACTGAGTCAGATTTATAAATTGAGAGTCATTCTTCAAATAAAAAATGGTCAAATGGCATGAACAGTTTTCAAAAGCGATCAAAGCCATCTACAATCATGTGAAAAAATTATGTAAATCAGGGCTGATTTGAAAAATGCAAATTAAAACACTCTGAAATATCATCTTTATAACAATCAGACTGCCGAATATGATAGAAAAGAAGAAAGCCAAATCCTAAAGGGGATGTTGGCAGAGCTGTAAACTGATCTAGAGAATGATTTTGAACTACATTCAAATGAATATGAAACGTTGCATATCCTTTGACCCAACAATATCACAACTAGGTCTGACTCCAAAGAAAGCAAAGAAAAGGGAAAATAACCTATACATATAAAAATATTTATAAAAGCTCTTTTTGTGGGACAAAGAAGTGGAAATTGAGAAGATGCCTATCAATTGAAGAATGGCTAAATAAGTTGTGGTAAATGTTGTATTGTACAATAAATGAAGAACAGGGTGGTTTTAGAAAAACTTGGAAAAGACATAAAAAATGATGCAAAGTGAAGTTAATGAAAGAAGAACATTAAACACAATAATAGCAATATTGTAAGGATATTGAACTATAAAAGATGTAGTTATTCTAATCAGTAAAATGATCTAAGACAATTCTGAACAACTCATGATGAAAAATGTTACCCAACTCCAGGAAGAAGTCTGAGTACAGATTCAATTGCTCCATTTTCATTCTTTTTTTCATTTTTAGCTACATTGCTAATATGGAAATATATTTTTCATACATACACACACACTTGTGTGTGTCATGCCCTCATAATGGGAGAGAAGGAAGGAATACTGAACTCAACATTTTTTAAATGAATGCTAAAAAAACAGAAATAATACATTTGCTTTTTAGAAAAACAGTATCTGATTAGTTTATGATAGTTAAGTATTATCAAAAAGATGCACATTTATTAGCTAAATTTCAACCAAAAATCTTCAGTCAGTGCATAGATTGAATAATGAATATTACAACTTGATGAATGAGGCTAATGTATTTCTTCCATGTTATGAGATATTTATCTTCAGGTATTAGAACAATTGAAATCATGTATCAACAGTGTGGTACAATCAAATGTAATGAACTTCACTACTAGAAATAATGCAATGATCCAGGACAATTCTGAGGAACTTATGAGAAATAATGCTATTCACATCCAGAGAAAGAACTGTGGAAGTAGAAACACAGAAGAAAAACAGCTGTTTGACCACATGGGTTGATGAGGATATGACTGGGGATGTAGACTCTAAACAATCACCCTCGTGCAATTTTCAAAAATATAGAAATATATCTTGATCAATGACACAAGTAAAAGGCAATGGAACTGCATATCAGCTACAGGGTTTGGGAGGGGGACAGAAAGAACATGAATCATGTAACCATGGAGAAACATCCTAAATTGATTAAATAAAAATTTTCAATTAAAAAAATTATAATAAAACCATGTATCAAAATAACCTGAACTTACAACCTGAATTTCAAATTATGTTTTTCTAAATATTTAAATAAATTTGAAAAACAAAGAAGCATATTTCTTTCACTATTGCTCTCATTAAAAATATTCTTTTTTTTACTGCAAAGAGATAACAAGGAAAAAGACATGTACAAGAATATTCATAGCTATACTCTTTGTGGTGGCAAAAAAAATGGAAAATGAGGGGATGCCCTTCAATTGGGGAATGGCTGAACAAATTGTGGTATATGTTGGTGATGGAATACTATTGTGCTAAAAGGAATAATAAAGTGGAGAAATTCTATGGGAACTGGAACAAACACCAGGAATTGATGCAGAGTGAGAGGAGCAGAACCAGGAAAACATTGTACACAGAGACAAATGAACATAATGGACTTCTCCATTAGTGGCAATGCAATGACCCTGATCAACTTGGAGGAACCTAAGGGAAAATCCACTATCCACATTCAGAGGAAACACTGTGGGAGTAGAAACACCTAAGAAAAAAAACTGCTTGAATACATGGGTGAAAGGGATGTAGACTCTAAATGAACATCCTAGTGTAAACAACAACATGGAAATAGGTTCTGATCAATGAAACAAGTAATACCCAATGAAATTGTGCGTTGGCTGTGGGAAGAGTGGGTGGAGGGGAGGGAGGAAAATTGTAACCAAGAAATAATGTTCTAAATTGACTAAATAAACTCATTCAAATGGGGGGAGGGAAGAATATTCTTTTTTTATGGAGCAACTAGATCACTCAGTGGATTGAGAGCCAAGCCTAGAGATAGAAGGTTATAGGTTCAAACCTGGCCTCAGACACTTCCTAGCCATTGACCCTGGGCAAGTCACTTGAACCCCATTGATTGCCTAGCCCTTACCACTCTTCTGCCTTGAAATTAATACATAGTATTGACTCTAAGGCAGGAGGTATGGGCTTAAAAAATAAA
Source organism: Monodelphis domestica (assembly GCF_027887165.1). Classification (NCBI taxonomy): domain Eukaryota; kingdom Metazoa; phylum Chordata; class Mammalia; order Didelphimorphia; family Didelphidae; genus Monodelphis; species Monodelphis domestica. Next base: position 252,126,399 of record NC_077228.1, read on the forward strand.
AGAATGTTCTTTTTTAAATTAGAAAAAAATGTTAATTTTAATAAATAAAACAAAATTAAAGTACTTCAATGAATTATAAACCTTTCAGTCTTTTAAATTGCATTTTGTATGATTTAAAATGCACAAAATAATAGTATATATAATTTATCAATTAAAATGCATAGACTGAGAAAACATTTTACTGATTAGACATGCTATCTGATCAAATGCTTAGACCAATACAATATACTATATTACATGAATCAAACAACCAGAGGAATAAAAGACATTAAGTACAGTAGAGAAAACACTGAGTTTGGAATCAAGACAACTTGAGTCCAAAATTAGCTGTGTGGTACTGGGCAAATCACTAATGCTTCACCTGCTTTAAATTTTCTCAAATATAAAATGGACTATAAAAGTAATATAGTATATAAAAAAGTATAAAGGTAATAATAGAACCTACATCTCAGGGCTGTTTAAGAATAAAATGAAATAATATTTGTAAATATCTAAGCAAGTAGCACCAGAACATAATAAAAAACATTTTTTATAATTTGAATAATTTTATTTAGTCAATTTAGAACATTATTCCTTGGTTACAATAATCACATTATTTCCTTCCCTCCCCTCCACCCACTCTTCCCGCAGCCAATACACAATTTCATTGGTTAATACTTGTGTCCTTGATCAGAGCATATTTCCATATTGTTGTTTACACTAGGATGTTCATTTAGAGTCTAAAACTACAACCATATCCCTTCGACCCATGTATTCAAGCAGTTGTTTTTCTTCAGTGTTTTTACTCCTACTGTGTTTCCTCTGGATGTGGATAGTGGTTTATCTTGTAGATTCCTCCAATTTGTTCAAGGTCATTGCATTGGCACTAATGGAGAGGTCCATTACATTCGATTATTCCACAGTGTATCAGTCTCTGTGTACAGTGTTTTCCTGGCTCTGCTCCTCTCACTCTGCATCACTTCTTGGAGGTTGTTCCAGTCTCCATGGAATTCCTCCACTTTATTATTCCTTTTAGCACAATAGTATTCCATCACCAACAGATACCTCAATTTGTTCAGCCATTCCCCAATTGAAGGACATCCCCATATTTTTGAATTTTTGGCCACCACAAAGAGCGCAGCTAGGAATATTTTTGTACATATCTTTTTCCTTATTATCTCTTTGGGGTACAAACCCAGTAGTGCTATGGCTGAATCAATTCACAGCTCCACCAGCAATGAATTAATGAAGGACATAATAAATTAGTAAATATAATATATTCTAATTTCCTTCCTTCCTAAAAATAGGATCAATATTTATCTTTTACACAGCTAAGAAGTGGTGTATTACTAAAGTGTTAAACATAGTCTATAATCACAAGAATTTTGAAGCTAAGAGGTGTGGAAAGTTATCAACTGGCTTCTGATTTGTCCAGGAAAGCTTTAAGTAAGCTGTAAGATTTTAAAGAGAACACTTGACAAAGAAAGTAAGAAAAACTTATGGGATTATGGAGCAACTTGGGAAAGAAAAAGAAAAAGATACAGAGAACAAGAATGGAATAACCAAACAAAAGATGTGTAGGTCAGCAAGGTTAAGACATGGAGAAGTTGAGATGTCACAACTATACTATGTTGATATGTCATCTCTTTAAAACAACCTTTGGATAATTTCTCCAACATTGGAATAGGCTCAATCATTGGACTGAAATGTCACTCATATTATCCATATCCTAAATTGTCCACAAAAACTGGGTGATTTTGATACTATAATTTCCAATAAAATATGGAAAATAATTACATTTCAGAGAAGGTAATAATATTGGAGTTTAGTAACTTTTTAGTTTATGGGTCTCACAAGGGACTGTCAGTGACTCTTGAATGGTCTACAACAAGAAAAAAGCAATCGTGGGAGAAAAAGCCTCTACCCCTTATATGAGGATTAGATTTTAATGTTAGCAGTAGTCTTGAGATAATCATAAGCTATATAATGTTAGCATACGTGAGGCCATTTTTGATCATTATAGTACAAGAATTAAGGGTTTGAATTAAGTAAATAACTGCTTTAACATAGGCCTTAATGTCAGCCTCAGTGTTAGCTTTAACCTTCATATTTGCTATATCATCCACCTTGAGCAGTCATAACCTTGATCTTGTGACTTTGTCTTTGGGATCTCGACCCCACCAAGTAATTTCTCCTTCCAATTAGAATACTTCCTGATTACTTCAACCGATCCACATCTTTCTATTTTCATCACTATCCTGAATTATTTTTATACTGGTATAAAAGTTATCTAATTCTCTGGGGTATATAGGAAAGTCTCTCACAGTGCTAGGGGTCTTTTGGTCTTGACCAGAAGTCCAGCTTTATTGGGAGACCTGGCCCTCTCTGAATAAACCTAATTTCTTTATGGCTTAGAGACTCAGTTTCTCTTAATTGCATTCCTGTGATTAAAAATTACACAACACAATATAGACAAAATAAGTGAGTTATCAACTGCTCATACTGCAATGGATAGTAGTGAGCAAGCCAGGAAAGTGCAACATAAATCATCTAACCCAAAATTCTAAACCAGTTATTTATAAAATTAAATCATACAACTTGATTTGGAAGATGGTGTCCTAGAAGGAGCAGAAGTTCAGACCTCTGAATACCCTTCCTAACCGATCACAAACTGAATGCTCCCAGGGGACTGAAAAAACAAACTTAACAACACAGAGCCAAGGAACCCTCCTGGTGGATTTAATCCAAAAGGGATGCCCCCCAAAAAGTCAGAATCCGAGAAAACTTGGGTTTAAGGGGAAGACAGAAGGAAAGTCCAAGGACCCATCCCCCCTCCCACCCAGAGTGCTGAGATTCCAGCAGCAGTGGGAACTTCTGGGCAGACAAAGGTGGTAGTCTGAAGGACATACCTTGCGAGCAGGGCTGGCCTAGTTCAGAGCATCCAACACAGATGGCGGGGAAGGAGCTAGAGAGGGAGCATAGACGTGGGAGCCTGGCCAGAGCTGTGGAGATTCTCTATATTTGCTCCAGCATTCCAGGAAGTTTTGGACTCAGAGCACACCAAACCCAATTAAACTGAACTTAATCCCATCAAAATTCTCCACAACTCAGGGAAACCCAGGCTCCACACCCATCCTCACTGGTTGCTGGATTTTACTCCAATCAAAAGTCTCCAGAGGAGAGGGAATCACAAACACCAAACCCCCCCCCACCAGAGACTACACAGAGAGATCTCATGTTAAAGCTCCAAGAGGGGAAGCCCCTGACAGAAGCCCCCAAAACCAAAAAAATGAGAGGGGCAAAAGCACAAACAAATACAGGGAGTAAAGAAGGGGTGAATATGAGCAAACAACAGAAATAGAAGAAAGAAACTACAATAGACAGCTTCTACTCAGCAAACAGAGCAGAGGGGGAGAGATCAGCAAACGATAAATCAGAAATCCTACTGAATTGGATACAGGCTGTGGAAGAACTCAAAACACAATTAAGAGAGGCTGAAGACAATTGGGAGAAGAACTTAAAAATTAAGATAACTCATCTGGAAACAGAGGCACTTAAACTAAAATGAGAAAATAGTGTCTTAAAAGACAAAATCAACCAGCTGGAAAATGAGGCAAAGGAGATGAAAGACGAAGAAAAGGACAAGAAAGACAAGGTAAAGAGGATGAAAGACAACCTTCAAAGAAAATCAGACCAGAAGGAAAAGGATGACCAAAAAGCCAGGGATGAAATAAAGTGTTTAAGAACCAGAATACAACAACTGGAATTAAGTGACCTCACAAGGCAGAAGGATACTATAAAACAACACAAAAAGAATGAAAAAATTGAGGAAAAAATAAAGCATCTCATTAACAAAACAGATGATTTAGAAAATCGTTCGAGAAGAGACACTTAAAGAATCATTGGTCTACCAGAAGACCATGACAAAAGAAAAAGCCTGGACATCATATTACAGGAAATTATTCAAGAAAACTGTTCCGATATCCTAGAGCAAAAGGGGAAAGTGGAGATTGAAAGAATCCACAGATCACATCCTGTATTTAATCCCCAACTGACAACACCCAGGAATGTTATAGCCAAATTCAAATACTATCAGACCAAAGAAAAGATATTACAAGCTGCCAAGAAGAAGCCATTCAGATACCACGGAAACACAGTGAGGATAAAACAGGATCTGGCTGCATCCACACTGAAGGATCAAAAGGCATGGAATATGATATTCCAGAAAGCAAGGGAACTAGGTCTACAACCAAGAATCAAATACCCATCAAAACTGACTATATTCTTACAGGGGAAAGTATGGTCATTCTACACAATAGAAGAATTCCAAGCATTCATAAGGAAAAGACCAGACCTGAACAGAAAATTTGATGTCCAAGCACAGAACTCAAGAGAATCATCAAAAGGTAATAAAAAAGAGGGGAAAAAGAAAAACAAAACAAAATAACAACGAATTTTTTTAAGAGACTGAATAAGTTAAAATGATGTGTATCCCTATAAGAAAAGAGGCTATTGGTAACTCTTAAAAACTGTTGCTATCACCTGGGCAGTTAGAAGAAGTACATTTAGATGGAACAGTGACAAACTGTATAGGAAGAAGGACAAGATATAAATAGGTATATAGATATATGCATGCATAAATACACATAAGTGTGTGTATATATATACACAACCAGAGGTAAAAATAAAAAGAGGGTAATACTAAAAGAAATGGGAAAAGAAACAAATGAGGGTAAATTTATATGTCACAAAGAAGCTCATGGCGGGAGGGGGGAGAATATCGATACACTGGAAGGGAAAAAAGGTTGGAGATAGGAAATACTCAACTCTTACGTGCTTTGAAACTGACCCAAAGTGGGAAGAATAATCCAATCCATTGGGGCAGAGAATATATTTGCACCCTATAGGTGAGTAGAAGGATAACAAACGGACTGGTGGGGAGGGAAGCAATACAAGGGAAGGAGAGGGGGGGCAATTTTAAAAAGACCACAGGGGAAAATAAAGGGGGTGGGGGAATAAGAAGGGAGGGAGGGAGAAAGGGAAGTAAAATAAAGGTGGGAACTAGGGGGACTGATTATAAACAAACATTGGTGTAAAAGGAAATAGTGAAAGAAGAAAAGGCAGGAACAGGAGTAGAAATCAAAATGCTGGAAAATACACAATTAGTAATCATAACTCTGAATGTGAATGGAATGAACTCACCCATAAAATGCAAGTGAATATCAGAGTGGATTAGAATCCAAAACCCTACCATATGCTGTCTGAAAGAAACACACATGAGGAAGGTAGATACGTATAGGGGGAAGTAAGATGATGGAGCCAAATTTATTGGGAATCAACTGATAAAAAGAAGGCAGGAATAGCATTCATGATATCTGACAAAGCCAAGGTAAAAAATAAATCTAGTTTAAAGAGATAGGGAAGTTAATTAAATTCTGATAAAAGGCAGTATATACGAGGAAATATCTGTACTCAATATGTATGCACCAAATGGCAGAGCATCCAAATTTCTAAAGGAGAAACTAGAGGAGCTCAAGGATGAAATAGAGAGAAAAACTATACTAGTGGAAAATCTGAACCTTCCTCTATCCGAACTAGATAAATCAAACCAAAAAATAAATAAGAAAGAGGTGAGAGAAGCGAATGAAATCTTAGAAAAATTAGAGTTAGTATACATATGGAGAAAAGTAAATAGGAACAAAAAGGAATACACCTTCTTTTCAGCAGCACATGGTTCATTCACAAAAATTGTCTATGTATTAGGGCATAAAAATATTGCAAACAAGTGCAAAAGGGCAGAAATAAAAAATGCAATCTCAGACCACAATGCAATGAAAATAATAATTAGTAAGGGTACATGGAGAGATAAATAAAAAATTAACTGGAAATTAAACAATATGATTCAACAAAACCAGCTAGTTAAAGAACAAATCGTAGAAACAATAACTTCATTGAAGAAAATGACAATGGTGAGACATCCTTTCAAAACCTATGGGATACAGCCAAAGCAGTACTCAGGGGGAAATTTATATCCTTGAGTTCATATATAAACAAATTAAGAAGGGCAGAGGTCAATGAATGCATGCAAATTAAAAAACTAGAAAGTGAACAAATTAAAAATCCTCAGATGAAGACTAAATTAGAGATCCTAAAAATCAAAGGAGAAATTAGTAAAATTGAAAGTCAAAGAACTATTGATTTAATAAATAAGACTAGAAGCTGATACTTTGAAAAAACAAATAAAATAGACTAAGTACTAGTCAGTCTAATTTTAAAAAGGAAAGAAAAAAACCAAATTGACAGTATCCAAGATGAAAAAGGAGACCTCACCTCTAATGAAGAGGAAATTAAGGCAATCATTAAAAACTTCTATGCCCAATTATATGCAACAAAGATGGCAACAAAGACTGGAACAACCTCCGGGAAGTGATGCAGAGTGAAAGGAGTAGAGCCAGGAGAACATTGTACACAAAGACTGATACACTGTGGTACAATCAAATGTAATGGACTTCTCCATTAATGGCAATGCAATGTCCCTAAACAATCTGCAGGGACCTAGGAGAAAAAACACTATCCTTAAGCAGAGGCCAAACTGTGGGAGTAAAAACACCAAGGAAAGACAACTGCTTGACTCTAGGAGTTGAGGGGATATGATTGAGGAGAAATGCTAAATGAGCACCCTAATGCAAGTACCAACAACAAGGAAATGGGTTCAGAACAAGGACACATATGATACCCAGGGGAATCACACTTTAGCTAGGGGAAGGGTGGCGTGAGGCGGAGGGGAGAGAAAATGATCTCTGTTTCCAATGAATAATGTATGAAAATGACCAAATAAAATAATGTTTAAAAACAAAAACAAAAAATTTAATCATGCAGACAAATCAGTCTTGAAGGAGTGTAATGGGGTAGGAGAATTCTATTTGGAAAATGTTATTTATGTGTCAAAGAATGAATATCAAATAAATGACAAGTAATTGAAATAATCACATCATATCAGTTGGAAAAATGTTCAATTCAAATAAAAGTGTCCAAAGCAATTTTTACCATTTTCAAATTATGCATGGTGAAACATTTTGTTCTGACACAACAAACCATACCCAATGAATATTCAAAAAAGTCTATCTACCAGCTCCTCTACCTGGAAGAGTAACAAGAAATATAGCAAAGTTCTTCCTTCCAATCCCCCTCCACCCAAATCGCTTCCAAACAGATCCAGAGAAGGCATTAGAACAACTACTAATTTAAAAATCCAAGAAAAATTCAGAGTAAGTGATTTTCCTGACTCATGTTAACATAAGGAGATAGAAAAAGTGTGTGGCTCAGACTAAATTAGAAAATTATATTGACCAATTATGTAACAAACTCAATGATTTTATATTTTTCCAATGAAAAATTATACCAACTTACCTTATATTTAGGAAGCAATTAGATCGGTTACCAACAGCAAAATAGTCAGCTGTAGTTAAAATGTCAATTCCATGAGGAAATGTACCCTTAAAAAAAAAAATTGTAATTAGTATAGGCATAGTAGAGTGCCAATTCTTTTTTCAAAATTTTTTAAGTATTGTGAAGATTAAATTTAACTCTCCCCTTATTATAACAATGAAATGAATTAACTCTCCCCTGTTTGTGAAGATTCAATTGCAACCCCTGACTATTTTTAGAACACCCTACTTAAAAGTTAAGTATGAAGATCTGCCCATTTTAGATTTAAAAGGCAAAGGTACAATTACCCCATTCACACGTGAGTGGGGGAGTTCTGTGACCCACATGTGCAATAGTAAGTGATGAATCAGAATCAACTGACTGCCTTCTGTGCAGTCCTAGAGCAGAGCATCAACTGTGATTGGTAGACATAGAATTAAGGGAAGGAACAGGAAGTGACACAAGAGAAAATGTCTTTAAAAGGTAGTGACAATTTCCTGAAAGGAGTTCAATTCTTCATGCTTTTGAGTTGATTCTGGTGAAGAGGGGCAGAAGGATCTGCTGACTGGACCCAAGACCCTGTTCCTTTAGACTGACACGTGGAGAGTGAAAAGCTGACTCTTACCTGCTGGATATTCAGAAGAGACCTATCCTCTTGAGAGAGATTCCTTACATCCCCAGTGTCTCAGCTACAAGGGCCAAGGCCCCTCTGGTTAAGAACTAACTCTCCATGCTCAGGGATCGGGTATAAATTACTTAGGGTTTAGGCTAGATATCTTACCTTATCCTCTCTCTGATTTCTCACTTCACTCTTTCTACATTTTGTAAATAAAATTTCTTCAGAATTAATTAAGTTCCTGGCGACCACACTTGTAAATAATCAAGTCCAACCCTTTTAAAATTAATCCTATTTCCCCCTTACAATATTAAAAACAGCAATTACTCTTGAGTCAGAGGATCTAGAATAAAATCCCACCTAAATCTGTTATAACCTTTAAGAGACTAGAAAATCATGAAGCTCTCCATGTTTCCTCATTGGTAAAACTAAGGCGTTAGTCCCTTTCAACTCCAAATCTGTGAGGTAAATAATGCTATATTTAAATTCTAAAATTTTTCTAAATGAATAAACTAAAAATATTTGGACATTAAATGAATTGCTTAAACAATTTTGGCATTTTAACTTCAAAAATTAATCTCTTAAAAATTATCACAATATTTACGATGCTGTAATAATTAAAAAAAATAATATTTCTTGCTACCCAGAGGTATATAGTTTATAAAGTGTATTAGGATGGGTAGACAAACATTCCTAAGTAACCTGGATGCATGCTAACTTAGCCGGCCTATTTCTTTCTACTCCCCCTCACCTCCTGATGTTCTTGTTTGACTCTCCCTTTCTCTTGTCAGTCTCCCCAGTTCTGCACCAAATCTTAGCTTTTATTGATGTACAGAACGTATGCATCCCATACACTTATTGATGTACAGAACGTGCACCCCAAGCTAACACAAACCTGGCGAAACTGTGGTATGTCAAGAATGTTTGATAGACAGGTAAAGTTACTCAGGCAGGGGGAGGGGATGAGCTTCCTTGACACAATGCAATCTATTGTTTACTTTTAAAAATTCATAACTGTAAGAAAAATTTAAAAGTAGCATCCAAAATATCACAAAACTACCACAAAAAAGAGATTCTATAAAATATTTATGCAAACAGATCCTATTCTTTTTTTTTTCATCTGTATGGTATACCTAATAGGGAGATTTTGGAGTCAAAGATTTATACACTTTTATAGTCCTTTGGAGATAATTCCAAATTGCTCTCCAGATTGGCTAGACCAGTTCACAACTTCACTGATAGTGAATTAGTGCCTTAATTTTACCATATACTCTTAACATTTATCATTTTTCTTTTCTACCATATTGGACAATCTAACAGGCATGAGGTATACCCCAACTTGTTTAATTTTCATTTCTCTAATCAATAGTGATTTGGAGCACTTTTTCATGATAATAGGTAGCTTTGTTTCTTCTTCTGAAAACTGCCAGTTAATTCCCTTTGACCATTTATCAAGTGAGGAATGACTTGTATTCTTAAAAATTCGACTCAGTTCTATATATATCTGAGAAATGTGGCCTTTGTCAGGGACATTTGCTGTAAAATCCCCCCCCCAATTTCCTATTTTCCTTCAAATATTGGATGTATTGGTTTTGTTTATATAAAACCTTTTTAATTTAATGTCAAAATTATCCATTTTATATCTTTGTTATCTGTATGGTCATAAATTCTTCCCTTATTCACAGATCTGACATACTCTCCTAATTTCCTTATGACAGAATCCTTTATGTCTATATAAGTCATGTGCCCATTTTGACCTTATCTTGGTATATGGTATAACAATGACAAGTTCTTACCCCAACAGAGAGGAATCTTTGAATTTATGAAATATTCCATTACTATTATCATTTTCTATTGGGTATTATGTACCTAATCTATTCCAATTGCCTACCATTCTATCTCCTAGCCAATATCACACTGTTTTGATTAACATACTTTATAGTACTATTTGAGATGTGGTACGACTAGACCACCTTCTTTAAATATTTTTTTCATTAATTTCCTTGATATTCTTAATCTTATGTTCTTCAAGATGAATTTTGTTATTATTTTTCTATAGTTCTGTGAAATAATTCTGTGGTAGTTTCATTAGTATGGCACTGAATAGGGAGATTAGTTTAGATAGAATTATCATTTTTATTATATTGGCTCAGCCTACCCACAATCAAGTAATGCTTTTCAAATTGGTTACATCTCACTTTATATTATTTACAGTTATTTTGAAAGGAATTTCTCTGTCTCTTGCTGCTGCTGAATTTTGTTGGTAATATATAGAAATCCTGATGTTTTGGGTAGATTCATCTTAAATGCAGCAACTTTGCTAAAGTCATTAATTACTTTAAATAGATTTTTAGTTGACTCTCTAGGATTCTCCAGGCATAGCATTTGCAAATAATGATAGTTTGGTTTCCTCATTACTTATTTTAATTACTTAATTTCTTGTCTCTAATCCCTGTGGCTAACATTTCAAGTATAATATTGAATAACAGTGGGGATAATGGGCACCTTTGCTTCATCTCTGATCCTACTGGGAAAGCTTCTAGCATAACCCTGTAGTGGATCATTGTTGCTGGTGGTTTTAGATATATAATGTTTTAAGAAAAGATCCATTTGTTTCTATGTTCTCTAGTATTTTTAATAGGAATGGGTGTTGTAGTTTGTTAAAAGTTTTTTTTTTTTACAGCTGTTAAAATGATATTATTTCTGTTGGTTTTGTTATTGACAGGGTCAATTATGCTGATAGTTTTCCTAATATTGAATTATGTCTGCATTCCTCATATAAATCATCCTAGCTGATCACACAATAAAGATTCTGGTGATATTCTTCCCTCTTTTTGCTCTTCCAGAAATAGGTTTCAGCACCATATATGAGTCATAAAAGAATTTGTTAGGACACCTTCTTTGACTACTTTTCCAAATAATTTATTTAGTATTGAAATTAAGCATTCTTTAAAAGTTTGGTAGAATTCACTTGTGAATTTGTTCACAGAGAATTTACTGAAAGGTTGTTTAATTTCTTTTTCTGAGATTAGGTTATTTACTTATCTACTTTTCTGTTACTTTGGGCAATTTCTATCTTTGTAAATATTCAACCATTTCATCACTTAAGTGACTTATTTGCATATAATTGGAGAAAATAGTTTCTAATAGCTGATCAAGGAGGTGGAATCAAGCAGAGAAGCTCAAAGTCAACATAAGAATCCTCTCCAACCAACATTAAAATAACACCACACAGGGGGCAGATGGGTGGCTCAGTGGATTGAGAGTCAGGCAAGAGATGGGAGGTCCTAGGTTCAAATTTGGCCTCAGACACTTCCCAACTGTGTGACCCTGGGCAAGTCATTGCCTAGCCTAGCCCTTACCACTCTTCTGCCTTGGATCCAATACACAGTATTGACTCCAAGAAAAAAGTTAAGGGTTTAAAAGAAAAAAGCCACACAAAAAATTGGAAAATGAGGGGATGCCCTTCGATTGGGGAATGGCTGAACAAACTGTGGTATCTGTTGGTGATAAAATACTATTGTGTTAAAAGGAATAATGAACTGGAGGAATTCCATGTGAAAATGGAATGACCTCCAGGAATTGATGCAGAGTGAAAGGAGCAGAGTCAGGAGAACATTATACACCGTGGCACAATCGAATGTAATGGACTTCTCTACTAGCAGCAATGCAATGATCAAGGACAATTCTGAGGGACTTATGAGAAAGAACACTATTCACAACCAGAGAAAGAATTGTGTGAGTAGAAACAAAGAAGAAAAACAACTACTTGATCACATGGTACGAAGAGGATATGATTGGACATGTAGACTCTAAATGATCATCATCCTAATGCAAATATTAATAATATGGAAATAGGTCTTGATCAATGACACATGTAAAACCCAGTGGAATTGCTCATTGGCTATGGGAGGGGGCGTGGAAAGAACATGATTCATGTAACCATGGGGAAATATTCTAAATTAATTAATTAAATAAGCTTAACTTCTTAAATAAAAAATAAATTTTAAAAAAATACCACAAAATGAATACAGGAGTGAAAGAACCAATAAGGAGATAGAGTGAAACAACTATAAAGAAGAGAAAAACCTAAAAGGCAGGCAGTTATTATCTGGGGCACTGGGGTGAGATGAGAGCACAGAAAGGAGGAGGCTACAATACCAAGTGAAGAGCAAGCCAAGAGAAAGCCACACACTCCACCCCTCATTTGCTGCTCCAGGTTTGGAACCTAATCCCAAGCCAACATCCAGATCCTGGGATCTTGCCTGGACAACAGAGATCCAACCAACCCACATTCTGTGAAATTCCAAACCTATAGTGAAGTCAAGAATTCCATCCCAGGGCAATCTGTGCTAAAATAAAATAGCCAGATCTGTGTGGGCCCACAGTAAAGCCACAAGTCCCAGTCTGGGACTGTGGAGAGGAAATAGATCCCAGTTTGGGGTAGTTGGTAGACCCAAAGGGGGTGGGAGGTAAGCCTCCTGATTCCCTTGCCAAAAACTTAAATCAAAACAACTCTGAGACACCACCTCATACCTAGCATATTGGCCAATATAATAGCAAAATAAAGTGATAAATGTTGGAGGGGATGTGGCAAAATTGGGATACTAATATACTGCTGGTGGAGTTGTGAATTGGTCCAACCATTCTGAAGGGCAATTTGGAACTATATGCAATGGGCTTTAAAAGGATGCTTAAACTTTGACCCAGCCATACCAATGCTGGGTTTGTACTCCAAAGAGATAATAAGATAATAGACTTGTACAAAAATATTTATAGCAATGTTCTTTGTAGTAGTAAGAAAATTAAAAAATGAGGAAGTATCCATAGATTGGGGAATGGCTGACTAAATTGTGGTATATGTTGGTGACGGAATATTATTGTGCTGAAAAGAATAAAGAACTGGAGGAATTCCATGTAAACTGAAACAACCGCCAGGAATTGATACAGAGTAAAAGGAGCAGAACCAGGAGTACATTGTACACAGAGACTGATACACTGTGACACAATCGAATGTAATAGACTTTTCTATCAGTAACAATGCAATAACCCGGGACAATCCAGAGGAACTTAGGAGAAAGAACACTATCCACATCCAGAGAAAAAATTTTGGGAGCAGAAACTCAGAACAAAAATATATGATTGATCATGTGGTTCGCTGGGGATATGATTAGAGTTTGGGCATTAAATGATCACTCTACTGCAATTATTAATAATATGGAAATAGGTTTCGAACAGTGATACCTATATAACCCAGTGGAACTGTTTGTTGGCTTTAGGAGAGGGGAGGAAAGAGCAGGAGAGGTGGGATCATGAATCATCAACCATGGAAAAGTATTCTAAATTAAAAAGGAGAAAAATATTCAATTAAAAAAATATTCCTTCTTGACTTTCAGTGAGATAGAGTAAACAATAAATGCACACATTAGAGGCAAGTCTGGAAATAGGATCAAGCACTGAAAAGTTCCCTTTTCAAAATAAAAAAATAATAATAATAAAGTGACATAGTTTAATGACTTAAAAAAAAGTAAATGTAAAGGTCTGATTCTCTCTTCCTTTTTCACCGTCAGAGATAAAGACTGAGCTGGAGCATAAGCAGTAGTGTTACTAAAAGATGGGGATAGAGTGTGATTTTTTTTAAAATGTATTTAATAAAAGGAAGTTGAGAACAAAGCACAAACAAATGAGACAATTTTGAAACTAATGTTTGGAATTTATTATATATTTATTTTTTAAAAGCAAAGCAGAATGAAAGAGTTTCCTCTTATGTTTTGTTTTATATAATGAAATACTTATTTCTGTTATTTGAGCTGAGAATAAAAAGATTTTTTAAAAATCATTGGTAATTCTCCATAGAGGAGATTCATTTAAATGAGAATGAAACACAAGTAATAACTTTGTACACTTAGAGCTATATAAAAGTAAAATTTATTGTCCAGGGAGATAATAAAAATTATTGTAAAGAATACTACTTGATATTTATTTTAGATCTTTACATTTTGCAAAGCATTTTATAAACATTGTTATATTTCACTTTCCTAACAATCCATTAGGTAAGTCCTATGGATATTCTTATCCCCATAGATGAAGAAACTAAGGTAAAGAAGTTCTTTCACTTGTTTCAAGTATCAAAGATTGATATTTCTTGATGTAATATTTACAGGGAAATATGGGGGATTGAAAAAACAGGGGATTCGGAAGGTTTGTAGCAGGGAATGGAGGAGTTGGAGGATGAGAGGGAATATGGCTGCCAGTGAGGCAAAGGGGAGAGATGCCCCTTGCTGAGAGGATATATTTTGAACAAAATGGAATGCCCAAGAAAATGAGCCACTTATGATAGCATGCGGGGATGACTTCTCACTGGATTGCTGCTGAAGTTGCCCCAGAGCAAGTAAACATGGACCCTCCTTAGGGACAAGCCTTTCCCCAGAATTTGGTCACCCAGCAGGGGTCTGATAAGGAACATTTATAATTATATAACTGAACTGAGGTTCAGTTCCCTCTATGCCCCAGAAAAGATAGTCCACTTATCTGACTGTGATATTCAAATGAGATAAATTTTAATAACCAGATTGGATTGGAAAGGTATCAGGGAAAAGGGAAGAGGGATGTCCCTAAATAAGGTTGAAGTCTTTCTTAGCTTTGGAGCTGACATCAGGCTTCACAGGCTGGTGGAGGGTTTCTCTTATTCCTGTCTATACTATATCTGTGCTAGTTTTCTTAATTTCAAAATCATAGCAGTAGACAGCAAGCAACAGGAAAAGTTCTGACTTTCAGAGCTGGTTGGGCCTGTCTCTTTGGGCTGAATAAATAGAAGCACCCTATCCAGACTTGGAAGCCAAAGCTCCTCCCATTTCCAATGCCAGGAAGGAAGAAGTCCTAGTCAGAAGACCAACTGCCACTCCCAGTTGCCCCTTCCCCCACCAACTGTCAGTCTTGACAATTTCCTCTCTCTCTCTAATATTCCCACTGTTGCTTGTTCCAACACAGTGGCAGAAAGTCCAGAACTTGTTCTAGTTTATTTTCCACACTAAGTCTAAAATCTATCCTCTTTATACTCTAGTAGGATGGCTCTCTAAGGTAAGTGGGTACACCTCTTTACTGGTGGGTCTTTAAACAAAGGCTAGGTAACTACTGGTCAGTGATGTTTTGAAGGAAATTCTGGTCCAGTTAAAGACCAAACTAAATGTCCTTTTTAGTCCTTTAAACTTTGAAATTCCATAATTATATGTGATTAATAATAATGTAATAAAGATGGAATATATTTTAAAATATATAATAAGCAGGTGCACAATAAGCAGACTTGTTTTTAATCTTAAACAAAAGTCTGCTTACCTAAAATGTTCCTGTTTCCTCACCTAAAGCATGTTCTAATTTGTGGTTCAAGGTTTGACTATGTGATGACTTTTTAAAAGGAAAAAAATTTTTTCCAGTTTTTAAAAATTTCTAATCCAATTTTTTACAGTGTAATGGTGATACTTAATTAGTCCTCCTTTCCCTCTCACTTTCCACAGAAAAATTGTTTTCCTGTTCAGCGCTCTCAGCTCCTATGAACTATCCCTGCTCTTAGCTAGAACATCATGTTCAAAAATCTTTTTCTGCATCAGAACGTCTCTCTCAGTTAAAAAAAAAAAATTTAAAAATCCCTCCCCACTTTGCTCATTTCATTTTTTATAACCATAGTAGGGCACTGAAATGGGTTTCTTTAAGATCATTTTATTTTTTTCCAAGCTACTTAAAACACTATTAAACAAAATAAAATAAATATTTGAAATACAGCTAAATATAGCAGTTTCATCATGTTCTCCAACAAGACAAAGAGTAAAAAATGAAGTTACAAATGAGGAAAGTGAGATACAGAGTTTAAATGACTTACTCAGAAAACAAATAATTATAGGAGATAGCATTAAAATATAGCTTCTTTCCAACTTTAAGTCAAGTTCCTTATTCACTAGATCATTCTGCTTTGAACTTTAGACTTTTTTACAACTTTAGCCTAAGAGATGAATAACTGTAACCATAGGCAAACACTTAATCTCTGTGTCTCGATTTCCTCATATGTAAAATGGTGATGATGATAATAATAGCACTGATTCACAATGTTGTTCCTGAGTACAAAAGGAGGAATTTGTCAAGTATTCTGAAAAGGTTAAAGCACTATATGAATGTCAGATAGTAAATTACTGATTGTACTGGTGGTATAGTAGTGGTTAGGATGGAGTACTTTTAAATGAAATATCAATAAAGCTTCAAAAGATGTATATTTATACATAATTGCTATGGCCATGGAAGAATGGGAGGTGACAAGAATTTTCACTTTTCCAACAGTTATTTACAAACGATGATATATTATTTAAATGATGTCTCAGTTGTTTCTAAGTTTATGAGATTGATAAATTGATTAGATTTGATGTTAGATGATTAGATCAGATAAATTGATTAGATTATGTAAAAATAATGTAAAACTTTTAATATTATTAATCACTAAATGAGATGCATGTAAAAAAAGTTCTTAATAGATGCCTGTTACGTAAAACTGGTAAGAAATATCAATAGATTACAATAGAAATGCGATTAGATGGACTGAAAACTAGTTGGACATTTTGACTCAATAGGTAGATGCTAATGGTTCACTGTCAAGCAGGAAGGAAAATCCTAGGTATTTATACATGGCGTTGTGCTGCTTAACATTTTTGTCAATGTTGGACACCAGCAAAGATCATGGAGTAAGAACAGCTGAATAGCCCAGCTTCCCCAACAGGTAATCCAACAGAGAACTAGGAAGAACACAAGACCAGTGGTTAGGTAATCAAAGTTGGGGGGAAAAAAGAGTCATGTTTCCAGACCATGATTTGACCTCCATCTGACCCACGAGCAAATGACCATGGCAGGTACTATGAAACAGAGATAGATTTGGATCACAGACTGAGTTTCTTTCCTCAGAATAGGGTGGCAGCTCTTTTCTGTTGACATCAGAGATGGGATCAAGGATTCAAATCTTAAGCAAAGAAAGGCAGCAGTGTTTGTAATCTAAAAGCACAGAGAAGAGATTCAGTCCTGAGCTCCTACCACTTTCTCTCAAATCCAGTGGCCTTTTTTCAGCCCTTATTCTCCTTGACCTCTCTTCAGCCTTCTATATTATTGACTCCATTCTGCTATTTGATACTCTCTTCTCTAGGTTTCCAATACCATTCTCTCCTAAATCTCTTCCTCATTACCTAAACCACTCCTCTGTCTCCTTTACTAGAACTTCAGCCAGATCATACCTTCTACCTATAGGAGTCCCTCAGGGTTCTGCCTTACACTCTCTTCTCTTCTCCCTCTATACCAGTGATGGCGAACCTGGATAACTGATGAGATCACAAGTGAAATAATATAGATCAGTGATGGCAAACTCTCTGTGGGTATGCGAGTGCCAGGCTCCACCCCAAACTCCCCCACCACTGACCCAGTGCCATCCCCGCCCCACCTCCAAAGACTGCTTGCTATGCTACACCCTCTGCCACTGAGTGTCCAGCACACCCTGCCCATCTCCCACCCCCTTACTCCATATAGGGAAGGGAGAAAGAAGGGTGGGTGAAATAAGGAATGGCCTTGGCACACATAGAGAGGGAAGAAGGGGAGTGGCCCAAGCATTCTGCTCCCCTCCAGCTCTGCCACCTTTGAGCTCCCAGTGGGCAACTGATCAGAAGGGTGGAGGATGTGAAAAAATTTCATTGGGCATGGTGAAGAGGGTTAAGGGAACAGCTCTGCCCAAGTCCCTCTGCCTTTCTAGTAACCAACTTGAGGGTACGGGGGGCAGCCACATACCCACAGAGAGTTCGCCATCACTGCTCTATATTATTTCACTTGTAATCTCATCAGTTAAAAAGGATTTACTTACCATCCCTATAATGACATTTCTCAAATCTGCCTATCCTGACCCAGCCTCCATGCTAACCTCTAATCTCCCTTCTCCAGCCACCTTTCAAATATCTCAAAATGTGTGACCGGTAAACATTTTAAAATAAACATATCTAAAACTGAATGCATTCTTTCTTCCTAAATCCTACTCATTTCTCCTCCCTTCTCTGTTACTAAAGAGGACATTATCCTTGATCAACCTCAAAACCTAGGAATCATCCTAAACAATTTATTGTCTCTCAGCTCCCATACTGAATCTGCCACAAAAAAACTGATTTTATGTTTGAACATCTCTCATATTCCTCCTTCTCTCCTCTGTTATTGATAAGAAATAACCATTAAACTACCAACATAAGGAAGCTCTGGGGGTTGAGCATTGGGTTTCGGCTAGGTTTCAGGTTCCTGGTATGGCTCAAGTTTCACATTCTCTGAATCCATCTCAGGATCATATGGCCGTACTCCCTCCCATAACACATCTATCTCTGATGTAATCTACCTTAGAATGTATAAAAGCTATGCTCCACTAAAGCTTGGGGCTCATTTCTTGGGGGAAGCATCCCCAAGTGAGCCCATGAATAATAAAACTTTCTCTCTTCCTCTCCAGGGTATGATCTGAGTTTTTTAGTCATAAGACTATAAAATTTAATGCAGGATTTCATCACATCTGGATTATTGCAATCGCTTGTGGGGAGCCTGCCTTAAGTCTTTTCCCACTCCAAAATATCCTCCATTAAGCTACTGAAGAGATTTTCTTAATGTGTAAATTTGACCGTATCACTTCACTAATAATTTTCAGTAGTTATCATATCCAGAATCAAATAAAAATGCTGTGTTGCTTTCAAAGTCTTTCATAATCTAGCACCCTCCTATGTTTCCAGGCTTCTTTCATCACGCTCTGTCGTTTAATCTTTGATCCAGTGACCCTGGCCTCCTGAAACAAATTCCATCTTTCAACTCCAGGCAATTTCTCTGCCTGTCTCCCATGTCTGGAACATTTTCCGTGTTCATCTAGCTTCCTTTAATAAAATCCCAAATAAAATCTCATCTTTTATAGGAAGCTTTCCCAGCCCCTCTTAATTCTAGTGGTTTCCTTATATTCACTAACTTATTTCCTACTCATCTGGTCTAGTGTTTGCTTTATATTTATTGTATAGATTTGTTAGCATGTTGTCTTCCCACACTAGATTATAAACTCCTTGATGGAAAGAATTGTCTTTTGACTATTTTTATATCCCAAGCAATTAGCACAATACTTGTAACACAGTATTTGTAACATAATAAATGCTTAATGATTAACTAATTAAAGGTTGTACCAATTTTGCCTTGACCTCAAAATGGGATCTCAGACTCAGGCCTGTGAATTTTGGATTTTCTACACCCTGATTAGTCTTTAAAATCCTAGCAACCAGGAATGTATACACCCCTACTTAAGGATTAAGTGTTGAGAAAGATGGCCTATAACAGACATGTGCTACCAAGTGACAAATGAGAAACAATTGACAGACCCCCTGGCTGTCCTAAATCAAGCTTAAGCTACCATTGGTACATATGAGATGTGTAGGAAGTGATGTAAAGAACGGTCTATATATTTCATGTCACTTCCTCTCTCTAGCCTCTCTCATGGAGACGTGGCTCTCTGGCTCGTGTGGCTCATGGCAGTGTGCTGGGCATCTTGGCAGTTTGGGAGTTGAGGCTTGCTGGTGAGGTGACTAGAGAAGCTCTGTAGCAAAAGTTAGGTGAGGCATCTTCCCTGAGTGATCTGGGTGAGTGGTTAGGATGATTCTTCCTTTCCTTTACCTCCTAAAGCACTATCCTCTGAGGAGGCCCCTCATCTCAGAGTAGACCTAGTGGCTGGAAGCCAAGCTAGTTTTAATCTTCTGAGGAGGCCTCGTAGCTGAATTCTCTGAACTTTCCTTGGCTTAGGCTAGGCCAGAGAAATCTTATACCCTTTTTCTCTCTCTTCTTCTTAATTTCTTCCCTCTATTGTAATTAAACCACCATAAAAATTCCAAAGTGACTTGAGTATTTTGTTGGAATTGAAGTTTGATATCAATAACCCCTAATTTTTACCCTTGACAGGGCCTTGGGATTAGACCAAGGTTTGATTACCTCAGGAGTCATTCTGACACTAAAGCAGGATCACAGACTCAAATCCAACACTCAAAGCAAGAGAAGACAAGTAGTGTTAGTTCTGTTTCTCTGACCCCAAAGAGCAATTACCTCAGGCCCTAGGTTCAGATCAGAGGCAAGCAGAACCTTTTTCAACTAGATGACAGAAACAAGGATAAGAAAAAGGTAAGTCTATATATAGTTTGGCCAACTAGACCCAACTAAGATCTTAAACATGAAAGTGCAGGAGGGCAATGATTAGATCACACCCATAAATTAAAATACACAGAAACTGCTAGAAGTTTGAAATTAACTAACCTGAGCTACTCCTGAGTTAAAAAAAGAAAATGTTGAAAGGAGGTGAAAAGAAAATAAGAGAGGAAAGAAGGAAGAAAGGAGAAGGAAAGAAGGAAAAGAAAAAGGAAGGAATGGGGAGGGGAGTGAAAGGAGGGAGGGATTAACTTTCATATCTATGGACAAGAGGATAGTTCCTGACAAAAGGAAAGACAAGAGAATATCACAGATTTTTTCCCCCACAAAGAAATCCAGTGCAGCTAAGAGCATTGGAGGGGGTGTGTGATGGGAAGTGGGGCCAAGCAGCATAGGTGGGAAACTTTTGTACTAGACCTCTCTGATATGTTTCATTTCCAACAAATATAACAAACTGATCTGAATTATCAGAATAAGAACCATTTGAGGAATTAACAAATGGTCAAAGGATATTAACAGTTTTAAAGAAAGAAATCCAAGGTATAAATATTTGTACGAAAAAATGACCTGAATACAAAATTAAAGTGAGGTTCACCAACCCCATAAGCCTCATATTGGCAAAGTTGTTGTTCTTGTTTTTTTAAGTGAGGGATGTTAGGAAATGAGTATATAGGAAATATAATAGTGGAATGGTGAATTGATATAGACAACTGGGAGAAAAAAATGGATAATTATTTGAAGAAAAAAATGTACAATAGGGTAAACAGTTTGGAACTCTATTCTAACAGTGAACGTTCTGTGAATATCCTTTGATATCCTAATGAACTGACCACTATCAGGTCTATATTCAAAGAGAACAAAGAAAGAAGGGCCTAAAATACAAAAATATTTGTTGAAGTTCTTCGTTTTCATGATTAAGAAATAGAAACTAGGAATTGCCCATTAATTGTGGTAGATTTAAAAGAAGTATTACATATGAATATAATAAATTATATTTTATTCACATTTATGTATATAGCTAAATAGATATTGTAACAGTTAAAATAGTTTCTCTACTAAAAAGCATTATATGTTATGAGGTTTATTAAGATTATTAGAAATCAAGGAAATAAGAAAAGCACATGACTAGGGCACATTCACAGTCAATTACTCTACATCTTGCATGCCAGGTAGAGAGACACATGTGCTTAGAAGTGGAAGAAGAGTCTTGGGAGGCAGAGAGCCCTTTAAATAAAAATTGTGTTCTCACACTCAGGTGAGGACTCAGGTGAGATTATAGGGAATTCTGGGAAGTACCAAGGACTTCTGGGAATTGAATTCTGGGGTGCAAATCTCCATTTTTACAATATATACATGTGTGCATGTAAACATGTATATATACATATGCACACATGCATGCATGTGAGAGCACACACACAGGTGTCAAGTTTGCACGGTCAATATTAGGCCTAGAGTCAATAGACCTAAATTGAAATACAGCCTCAGACATTTACCAGGTATATGGACTTGAGAAAATTGCTTAATCTATTTTCCTCAGTTTTGTCAACTGTAAAATGAGATATAAACAATACCTACTTTCCAGAGTTATTGCAAAGATGAAATGAGATAAAATTTATAAAGCACTTAACATAGTGCCTAACACATAGTAGGCACTTCTTAAATTAAGACAGAGATGGATACACATACATACCCAAACATAAACCTATGTTTTGACATGAGAAAAGTCAAAAAGGAGGGTTTCATAGAAACCTGGGAAGAATGGTATGAAATAATACAAAGTGAAAGGAGCAGAATAGCATTATAAAAACACAAAACTTCGAAAGAATTATAAACTCTAACAAAATGCAATGTTAAACCATGATTTGAGAGAACCAATGATGAAAAATGCTATTTACCTCCTGGAAAAAAAAGAATGAACAGTTAGAAGAAGAGTAGTTAGAAAACATGCGTTTGGACATGGCCACTTTGCAAATTTGTTTTGCTTGACTACAACTGTAAACAAAGCTAAGTTTTTCTTTTTTTATTTCAAAGGGAAGGCAAGGGGGAAAGAAAAATAAATGACAATTAATTGAAAAATAAATAAAACAATTTTTAAATCTTTTTTAAGTAACTTGGCATAGACAATCTTGTTTTATGAAACCCCAAATTTAACTTTGTCCTATAGGAATTGCTTTCAATGAACTCCAAGACTGAATAATAGGTCATCAAGCACCTTGAACAGGAGTAATAGAGATATTCAAGTCTTACATACTCTTTTTGGTTTCTTGGTTTCTCTAAATATATTTGGGCCTCTCCCAAAAACCTTTGCCTCAGGTTACAATCCAAGAACCTATGCAACTGTTCAGTTGTCCTTCCTTTCCAAACTTCCCAAAGTGCATGCAGGACTTCAATTTCTTTGAAATTTCCATGATGAACATTTCCATTCCTGATGCATTTTCCCAGAACATTGTTCCCGGAGTCCCAAAGCTTGGCTCTGGGTGGTGTATGTTTATGACTCTGTGTAGTAGCCATATGAATTCTGTCTCCCTTGTCCTGATAAATACTTGTTTTTTTGTAACTGCTTTAGTGGTTCTGTGTTTTTCCAGGTTGACACCATTCATGGTGCATCTTCCTGGAGACATACCCAGTCTCAGAGCATAGACTGATGTGGTACTGGTGTTGTATATATATGACTGTTGTGGTTGGCCATAAGAGGTGTCTCCCTTGTCCTGATTAAGGGCTTATCCTTTCTGTATAATTTTCACACTATCCGAGATTTAAATTTTATTTGAGAAAATTTTCAAGGAAAAGAAGCTTGCTAACTATTTAAATCCAGAAAATGAACTGTTCGGAGAAGGATGCTATAGAAACTGCATCAGAAGATCTAGAATGAACGTTGGGATATAATTATTTGAACTGAAGGGGGTTGAACACAGTTATTTTGAATGTAAACTTTTATACCAAAGGGGACTATTCCCTATTTAGCTTTTTGCCAATGCACCTAGCAAACATTGGTTTTGTGCTCTCTGCTATTATCCCTCTTATCCCTTATATCCCTACTGTTGTAGCTTCCTCTTAGAAGGTTCGGTATTATATGACCTATAATTAGAAGATTTTTAGGAGTATAAGATGATTATGTCAAATGATCCATTGGGGAGACTAGTTTCCCAAAGGATCACAGGGAAGGATCACATTGGAAGATGAAATTAACTCTCCCTTCATCTCCTTTTAAATTTAAACACCAGAAGCATATACACTCTACTTAATGCATAATTGGGGAAGTTCTGAAACCCATGTGCTAAAGTCGGTGACAACTCAGAAATGACTGACTGCCCCCTGGGCAGTCCAAAGCAAAGTTATAAACCAATATAAAAATTGGTCCCCTTAAAGTGGAGGAAGGCACAGTAAGTATAGAAAAAGAAGGGTCTTTAAAAATGGCTGCAACTTCCTGTGAGAGCAGTCTTCGAGCTCCTTCAAGGCTATTGAGGTCGGTGGAGGGTCATCTTCTTTAGTGTGGACCTGGAACTCTATCATTTGGTAAGACTGCTCTGGGATCTTTTCCCCTTGAAATTTGGATTGGTGAGTGAAAAAAGCTGACCTTTCTTTCCTAACTTCCAGGGATTAATACCAGATAGGCCTCCCTCTCGGAGGGGACCACGTGGGTGAAACCCATTCATTAATTTACCTCTGGGCCTTCTGGCTGCGGCTTCTGAATCCCTGCTGGAGAAGAGCCAGGGGCCAGAGCAAATATTTAGGGTAATAAGTCAGACTTCTCACTCTGCCCTCTTTCACATTTCTCTACCTTACTCTTTCCCTCCATTTTGTAAATAAAGCTACTGAAAAGTCATTTTTGACTTAAGTTATAATTTTGGCAAACATATTCTCTCATATTTTAGTCAAATCATTAATTTTAACTCTTACATGTTGGGATATAAAATTTAAGTCATTTACAATGCAGTGATTCTGAACAACTCGGAGGAATCTACAAGAAAGAACACTATCCACATCCAGAGGAAAAACTGTGGGAGTAGAAACACCGAAGAAAAACAACTGCTTGATTATATGGGTCGAGGGGAATATGATTGGGGATGTAGACTCTAAATGATCATCCTATTGCAAACATCAACAACATGGAAATAAGTTCTGATCAAGGACACATGTAAAACCCAATGGAATTGCACATCAGCTATGGGAAGGGGTGGGGGGGAGAGGAGGGAGGGAAAAAATATGATTCTTATAACCAAGGAATAATGTTCTAAATTGACTAAATACATTTTTCAAAAACAAACAAACAAATAAATGAATGAAAAAAATTTTAAGGAATTTAAGCCATTCAAATAATTAAGAGGATGAATACTGAGTTTTAGTTATTAGTAGGAAAGAATGACCTATGATCTTATTATCCGAAACAGACATCCAATCACTTGGATATGGTGTTTTAATTTGGTATTATTTAACATATATAGAGAGAAAGCATATCCTGAAAGTGAAAAAGAGTTAACGGAATCTGAAATTAATTTTCTAAAATGATAGTTAATGTGAGTGAAATATCCAATCCATTTGAGCATGGGTATGGTTGGTAAATAAGTAAAGTGAGTAAAAAGATGCTCTTCTTACATTGTTAGCATTCCATTCTCCAGAAGGGGGAATTCTCCAAAAGGGGGAAATGAGAATGGTGAATCAGTATCTCATTCTCCAAAAGGGAAATGAAAAGTATAACTTTAATTTTTGAGTTTAATTCATAATTTTGAGAATTTTGAATTTAACTTTAAAATTGTTTTGAAACAGAAATTGAAATGCAGCCATTTTTAATATTGTTTTGGCCCTATAAGTACCTAAAAGGTACTTAATTAGAGGGTTTTTTTAAAGTATTGGCCAAGGTTATTTTTCACTATTGTTCTATGCACAAGTGGTATGGGATTCAGGATTTTCGCTGGACACCCCAAAACCCCAGAGGTATCCCAGTTCAAAAGATATGCAAGGAATTCCTTTTCTTGCATTACTACAGTGGAAGTTACTACAAAGTAATTACTACAAAGGAAGGTAACTTTGAACAACATGAACCCTATGATAAGGAGTTTCTGAGAAAAACATTTCCTTTGGCCTCTCCTTTTAGTTTTTTGATAAGCACAGATATGAACCTCCCAGTTTGCTTCTGATAAGCACTCTTTTGTATCTCAGATATCTAAATAATCCCCTGAACTGTACAGTTCATCCCACTTTGTCTTCAAGGCCTATGTTTCACCCTATCACCCCAACCCTGGTCTCGTAGTAGCACATCATCCCATCAAACCATCTCTGGTCACATAATCCCTGTTGTCAAAAGGGAATAAGAATCCCAAACCCCTCTCTTCAGGAAGGCACAATCTTTACCTGAACCTGCCCCCCAGTAATTCAACTTGCATTTAATCTAATAAATTTCTGTTTTTAAGATAATCACTGGATCCTGTCATTCTTAAAGGAACCCTTCTTGGCCCAGGTTAATCTCTAGATCTCTCACAAGTATCAAGTATTTTAATAGGACCATAAGAACATTTCAATGAGGCCAAAAATTACTGAATTTGAGCTTGAAGCTGACAACATAATTTGATCCTATATGTACTTATGAACAAATATGCCAAGAGTTGATCAGTTCCCACTGAAGAATTTGGTTATAGATTTCTCATGTTTTCTTTTCCAGCAATGAAGCTGTTTGAGAACCTGTCTATTGCAATGAAGATCTACAAAAGAAGGTCACTGAAATCTAAATCTGGACCTAAATGACTTTAAAGACATGACAGACTTTGGGAAATAGAGTAGCTTGTTCTGTTGTTCGGATTTTGCTGAAGTGGAGTGCCCATCTTCTGGCCCATCTAGGGAGTGCCCTGAGAAACCAACTGTCCATGTTAACCTCTTATCTCCCTTCCATCACTGGTAACAGATAGTCAGACTCTCCTGAGCACACTGCTCTTTTTCTCTTGTTATAGTCAATGGAGGATCACTATGACCAGAAGGGGAAAATAATAACCTTGCTTTATGAAACCCCAAATTTACCTTTGTCCCATGGGAAATTGCTTTCAAGGAATTCCCAGACTGACCCTGGTCCAAGATTGAACAATAAGTCATTAAGTATCCTGAATAAGAGTAATAGGGGACAGCTGGGTGGATCAGTGGATTGAGAGTCAGGACCAGAAATGGGAGGTCCTGGGTTCAAATCTGACCTCAGATACTTTCTAGCTGTGTGACCTTGGGCAAGTCACTTAACCTCCATTGCCTAGCCCTTACCACTCTTCTGCCTTGGAACCAATATCCAGTATTGATTCTAAGAGGTAAGGGTTTAAAAAAAAAGGAGTGATAGACTCAATTCTTAAGTACCCTTTTTGGTTTCTTGATTTCTTTTATTATATTTGGGCCTCTCCCAGATACCTAAGCCTCAGCCTACAACCTTGTTCCAAAGCCCCTGCTTTACTGGTGAGTTGTTCTTCCTTTCCTATACTTCCCAAAGTGTAGGCACAGGTCTAATCCCAACACTCTTTTGGTTTGTATTTGATACTGGGATAAAATGAGGCTCTCGAGTCATTAAACATTTAACAAGGAAAGAATACACAGCAAGATAAAGTGGCACTTAGCTTTTCTGGAAATAACCCTTCTTATTTATATCTGGAAACAAGTATATTAGTATATCATTAGGGTATGGGAACTCATGAGGATTTGGGTATCCATCAAGTCTGAGAGGCCCCAATTACATTAGGCTGAGACTTTTTATGCTCCCCAACACACACACACACACACACACACACACACACACACACACACACACAAACACACACAAATGGGTCCTATCATAGCTATGGACACAGAAAAAATGATACTATGTGAATGTAATAGAATATTACAGGGGCAGATGTATAGCTCAGTGAATAGAGTATCAGGCCTGGAATCAGGAGGACCTGGGTTCAAATATGGCCTCAGACACTTTCTTGCTGTATGACCCTGGCTGGCCAAGTCATTTAACCCCAATTGCCTAGACCTTACTACTTTTCTGCCTTGAAACTGATACTTATACTGATTCTGTAAGAATCAGATAGAAGGTTGAGTATTTTTTAATAGAATATGACTATGTTATAAGAAATAACAAAGAGGATAAATGCAGAGAAACATAGAAAGATTTACACAATCTGATACAAGCTGAGGTTGGCAGAACAAAGAAAACAATATACATCATGTAAATGGAAAGAACAATAAACCAATAAAAAATAAATATTAAAAAATTAAAAGAACAATCATGGTCTCCAAAAAGGGAAATAATACCCATCTCCACCGTTTCCATACTTTTTTAATGTATGAATATATTTTGGTGATTTTTTTTCTTCTTCCTCTTTTTCCTTTAGGAAATAGTTTATTATAGGGCAGTGATGGCAAACCTCCAGAGACCAAGTCTCCCTCTTCTGAGTGTTCCTCCTCCCCTTACCCCACACGGGGGAGGGAGAAAGTGTTCCTATTAGGCTCCTGGGTAAAGGGGGTGTGTGTGAAGTGAGGAATGTCCTCAGGGAAAAAAGAGAGGGGGAGGGGTATGGCCCAAGAGCTCTCGGCCCCTCCAGGTCTGCCACATATGAGTTGCGCACCTCACACCCCTGTACATTCCCTTTGGGCTGCTGGGCAGAGGGTGGGTAATATGAAAAAGTGTTGTCAGGCATGGTGGAGAGGAGGAAAGGAACATTTCTGCTTGAGTCCCTCTGTTTTTCTAGTAATAATTGTGGGAGGGGAGGGGGGGACTAGGGTGGAGGGTTTTAGTGCATGGCATGTGCTCTCAGACAGTGTGCTGCATGCCCTTTTTGGCATGCAAGCCATAGGTTCACCATCACTATTATAAGGGTTAGCAGGGGCAGGGAAGATTTTATAGGGTGGGATATTTGGGAGGGATTTTAATAATGAAAAATATAAAAATATACTAATAAAACTTTATTTCAGAAATGAAATATACTTTGGTTTTCATTCGCATTGTTACCAACATAGTCCAGATCATAATTAATTTGCTTACCAAAATTACTTCAGTATGTTCAAAACTGGTTTTCTAGTTGTCTTTGTCCCCTCTAATTCCTCCTGAACTCCATTACTAGATAAAAACTTCTAAAAGACTACTTCTATCACTTTAAAGTCTTTCAAAATTATTTTGGTACCACTTGCATAAGACCTCAGGTTGATATTCAAAGCCCTAAACATCTTAAACTACTGCCTAAAATTATGAAATTCAACCCTTAGAAATGAAAGCTCAATGGAGAAACTGAGTATTCAGATGCAGTTTAGCAGGCTATTAATCATATTATTTTGTTTATTTTACTTGACACATACTTAAATAATTCTAATGAAGGTAAATAGTGTCTAGCTATATCTTTTACTGTTCATTTCTAAGGATACAGGAAGTTTAATAAAAGAAGATTCAAAGAAGTTACCATACCTGTCTTCCAACATTCTCCTGGAAAGCAGCCTAGAGAACAAAGAGAACAAAGAGAGCAAAATGAGTCAGGTTTGCTTTTTGCTAAACATCAGACAATAAACTCAAAACAAACATGAAGCACTTTAAATGACCCATGGCTTCATTTTTTAAAATAAAGTCCTCATTGTTAGATGCATAGAGCCTCAAGGGTTGTTTGTCATTCCTGTTTTTATGACCTAATGCTCTTTAAAACTAGTGTACTGCATGACAACGACTTAAGAATGCAAGTTTATTAAGAACTGATCTACTCAGAACAAAGTTATTTGCTAAAACCCAAGTTCATACTAGTACATGAAAGCTAAAATTCAAGAGAACAGAATGAAAACAGTATTATTTTATTTATTAGTTTCCTTTAAAGTACATATGTATAGTCTCCCGATTTAAAAAGTGAGAAATTTTATCTCAGGAGAAAGACTTAGCTTTAAATAATATAAAAACAATTCCTATTAACTTAAGCTAAAATATCACTATTTAACAATGAGATCTCAGAATATGTGATTGATATTTTGGATAAAATAAGATCAATATAGATCCATAAGCTGATCCACCTATAATCAATCAGTCAAGAAACTTCAACAAGCACAGAAACAAATATGCTAAAGATTCTTTTTCAAAATGTTAAATGAAGAAGAATATATATGGTGCTCAAATTATTTTTAAAGTTATCATGCAGAAATATAAAAATATTTAAAGTGATCGTTTCAAACGTAGTTGAAAATTATAGTATGGAAAAGGAAATGGTAATTAGAGAGCATTTCCTCTGTGTGTGTGTGTGTGTGTGCGCGCGCGCGCGCGCGCGCGCACTTCTTTCTCTGTATCTCTATCTCTCTATCTCTCAAAATCAATCAGTCAAATTTACCTGTGTGCAAAAGGCATTTATTGAAATTCAGACTTTACATATGGGATACAGGGTAAAATTATCAATAACCATTTAAGCATTTATTAATTGTCTATAAGATAGACACCAAGGAAATAAAGACAAAAATTAAGTATTAGAAGTTTTCAAGGTAATTGCCTTCTACTGAGACATGTACATGTGAAAATATATGCAAAATAAAACAAATTTTAAAAAGGTTATATAAAAATGGAAGACAACTGTATAACCAGAAAAGATTTCATGTAAAAGATAATTATCACTAATGTCATTCAGTATTGTACTAGAAATAGTAGCAATAGAAATGAGAAGAAAAAGAAACTGCAGGAATCAGAAAGGGCAATGAGTAAATAAAACTATCTCTTTTTGTAGATAATATGAGGGTATACTTGGAAAATCTTAGAGACTGAACTAAAAATTGGTTGAAACAATAATTTTAGCAAGGTAGCAGGTTATAAAATAAACCCACATAAATCGTCAGCATTTCTATATATTACCAACAAGTGCAAATTCTGTATAATTTTAATGTCTAAATATGGCCCTGAAGAGGGAATAATAAAACACACTTTACTCCTTTCTAAGCAAAGGTAGAGGACAAATGGATAATGAATAATGCAAAAATTTTCAGACTCTGATTGAGGTGTAGGTTAGTTTTACTAAAATGCTTGCCCCCCCCTTTTTTATAAGGGTGGTCTTAGGGGAGATATATGAAAATGAAGGTGATATTAAAAAATAAATGGTAATATTTTTAAGTAAAAAAAAATTTTTTTTAAGTAGGACCATAAAGAATGGAAAGAACTGGGCAAAGATAAATCTTGACTTGGTTTTCAAAAAAGGGAATGTCAACTTGAAATCTGGAGACCCCAAGTTTGTAGTAGCCCGAAATCTGAAAAACCCAAGTTTGCTCTTGTCACTGGAGAGTTCTCCTGGAGGGAGGTCTCAAACTGCCAGTTTCAGACTGAATGATAGACCTTAAAGTACTTGATTATCCATAGATCAGTTCCAAATAAGATCAACACCTGGGTGGGACTATCCTTTTTGTATCTATTGTAAATAGGACACCCCCTGTACCCCAGCCTCTGGCTATGGTTTATTTCCCAAGCCTGTTTGTACAGGGTCAGTGTAGTTTGGACACTCCCATTTCCTTGTAGCCATGGTAATGTCAATCAACCATATTTCCCTGTCCCTTAATTCCCCAAGTTCTCCAAGTTCTATTGTTCCTCAGAGACATCATCTAGCTTGGTGATCCTCCCAAGGATACTTTCCCAGAGTCTCAGGGTGTAGACCCTATAAAATTCTTGGCACTGGGCTCTGTGTAACTTCCGAATATTGGATCTATCCCTTTCCTGATTAAAGATCTGGTTTTTCTGACTGTTTAAGTAGTTCTATGTTTTTGTTGTTGTTGTTGTTGTTGTTGTTGTTTTTTAAACTCTTACCTTCTGCCTTGGAACCAATATTGGTTCCAAGGTAGAAGAGTGGTAAGGGCTAGGCAATGGGGGTTAAGTGACTTGCCCAAGGTCACACAGCTAGGCAGTGTCTGCGGCCACATTGAAACCCAGGACCTCCCCATCTCTAGGTCTGACTCTCAATCCACTGAGTCACCCAGCTGCCCTCAGTTCTGTGTTTTTTCCAAGGTAACAGGAAGAAGAAAATAAATCCTCAAAATTATAGGTAAAAAAACTTGATTTGAATTCTAGGCATTCTCCTAGAAGGTATAGTTAAAAGAGTTACTTAAGAAACATTTAAAAAATAAAATAATAATTTTATTCAAGTCAATAATGATAGTTCAATATAGGCTATCCTAATTTCCTTTTTTTTAAACATGTTTTTAATACTGAATCTGTAGACCAAAAAAAGAGGATTTTGTTTATATGAAAATGAAAAAAGAAGATTCTTCATGAAACTATAAATTGACATTTCATAACACTTTAAAGTATATAATAAATTCCATGTATTACTTGTAAAAGCATCTTGGTTGTCTGTGCTTTCTTGCTTTTATTCATTTCTGAGTATTTAACTATTTCAATGGCACTCATAGTAACAAAGAAAATATGAAAAGTAATCCACATAGTGGGTCTATTTCTTTTCTATATATATATACACAAATTACCTTTAAATTAGGAAGTGGGTAACATACTTCAATTTGGGTCCTCTGGAGAAAAAGTTGGCCATTAAATTGATCAGAGCTCTTAAGTATTTGAAAGGTTTTATTTTATATTGTTGATTAGTTTTTGTTGTTTTTATAAATTATACACTTAGTTCTGTTCACTTAAATATATCCCCATTTATATGACCAAAGATTCTCTAAAATTATCTTCCAAATAATGAAAGATAAATAATATGTCAAAATATTACATTACATACATAGACTAATAGTTATTTCCCAACTAAGACACAAATCTAACCACTTAGAATCTTGTCCTTAATTTTTACTTGGTTTTTTTTTTCTTTTATGTCTTCCCTTCAACAACAAAATTTCTTCTGCTTATAACACTTCCATGTTATTGTTTCTTAATTCCAACCCTTCTTATTACTGCTTTACATATTAAGTTTGAAATATTCCTGGACCAACATATAAATATATTTGTAAGCACATGTTTATGTATATGTGTTCAACTTCCCTATCCCTTTTTTCAGATAACAGTGAGGTTCATCTAAAGTCTACTCCATCCATCTCTTCCTCTTATTTTCTATATTCTTCTCACCTACCTCAATTACAATAGCAAATTCCACACTCTTCTTTCTCTTTAAATATTTATATATGTATATCTCCCTCCTTTCTCTCTTTCCCCTCTTTGAATCCTCAGAACAGAATTAATCTGTCCTTAGGTCCTATTTTTATTAGTTTGTTTAATTTTTAACTCCCTCAATACTCTATGAATACAATGACTACACCAAAATGATACTACTTCTCCCTTCATCAAAATGTTAGTACTACATTATCATACAACTTGTTCTAGGTGTTCAAATGCATATATATCTATTTAGATTTCTCTGGATACTTGTTTGTTTCAAAGTTCCTACTCTATTCTAATCTTTAAATTAGAACAGCTTTAAAGTTTTCTATTCCATGAAAATTTCTCTTTTTTTTTTGCACTGTAGATTGAAATTAATAGTTTGTTAACTGTAGTTCCTTGCTACTTAAACTACTACTTTCTGGATTCTCAAGATATTTTTTCCTAAAGTTCTAGCTTTTGTTGTAATAATCCTGGTACTATTATTTTAGGTTTTCTTTCAGAAGGTAATCAGTAAAGTCTCTGTACCTTTCAGCTCTAAATGTTCCAGGGCATTTTCACTTATGATTTCTTAATATGTGTTTTCCAGGCTATTTTTAAAATCATGGTTTTCAAGAAGTCTATGAGAATCTCAAATTATCTTCTTGATCTGATTTCTTACTCTCTCTTTAAAAATCAGATATCTTACATTTTCTTTTCTTTTTCTAATCTTTTGATTTTGTTCTAATATTTCTTGCTATCTCATGTAGTCAATGATTAATATTTGGTATATTCTAGTTTTCCTGGACTCCATTTCTTGGGTTTAGATTACTACTTTATGTTCTAAACTACTTGTGTCTTTCTAATTTTTTTAGAGTTTATTAATTTTTGTTACCTACAAAAAAAATCGATAATTTTTCCTTCTCTGGACAAAACTGATACAAAATTTGATTTAAAGTAACAACTCTTTATTCTGATCAGATATTTTCTTTGCTTTACTTATGCTAGTTCCTAAATTGAAGCTTTATGTCAGAACCAGCCTCTACCATATGATATGTTTTTGGTAAACCTCATTTGGTTCTTCTCTCCTTGGTTCCACTTTCCTGCACTAAGCTCCAAATTCTCCAGTTGGGTGGCTTGGATCCTTAAGGTTCAGAGTGCATCTTCATGACTCTCTTTAGTGTCTTATGATAGAGTTAGGGACCTCAGAGCCACTGGGCCCATGCTGTCCTAGTCTTGGCCCTGCAGTGCTAGACTTGTTACTGCCTGCTATCTGTGCCTAGGAATTATCATGGTCATCTCTCTGGGATAGGATTAAGAAATTCTTTCAATATTGCAGCCTACAGATACATTGCTGTTTAAACTATAAACATTCCTGGTCATCTCTATGTTGGGAAGCTCCACTGTCCTATCATTTGGTTTTAGTGGCTTTCCTACTTTTCATTACTTTCTTCTTATACTGGGAACTCAAGTTCTCCTCTTGTTTAGAGAAAAAAGTCACTTTAGTTTCTTGTTGGATTTCTTGACAATTATACAATTTAGTGCATTCTTTAGGTTGTGTACAAGAGACAGATGGTTGACTACTATTTGGTAAGCCACCTTGGCTAGATGAACATTATTTCCTTTTGAGACTGAGATGATAGACTTGCAAACCAGAGAAATGTTGTGGCTCTGGTCAATACAGATGCTACCAAAGCACTTAGTAGTATCTCATGTAAATTTTATGAACAAGATGGAATGGCATGGGATCGAAGATATTATTAGGTAATTTGGAACTTGATGAATATACAGACATTAAGGTTAGTAAGGACTGTTTTCATATAACATAAAATGCCTAATATCTTGAGAAGGATTCACCTGAAAGTCAGAGCTTTGGGATGTGATAACATACCTAATCTAATGTTCCAGTGATCAACAAAAGTCCACTCAGTCATAACCTCTCCATCATAGGGATTCTGAATCCCTGGCAATCATGATTGAAACCCCATTCTCCATGCCCCACAACCCAATCTACCCACAATGATACATGCCCCATGCCATTAAGCTCTATAGAATGTCTACTCCATAAAGAATAACCTTAATTTCATCTTAAATGGTAAACTTTCCAATTACAAGACAGGCTGTCTAGTCAACTAGTTTTCATCCTCAGTTCTTCTTCCTCACCTGACTAAATCCCATGTGTTGACAAATTCTACAGATTTTACCTTTCAAAATATATCTCTATACAGCTTTTCCTCATCTGATACTGCTACCTTGGTGCAGACTCTCATCTCCTCCTTCCTTTCTGGACTAGTCCAACAGCTTTATGACAGATCTCGTTGCGTACATTTATTCCCACTCTAGTACTTCCTCTACTAAGCTATCAAGCAGATCTTCCTAAAATTCAGGTCTAATCATTCAATTCCCTAACACCTATAGGATTAAATATAAAATCCTTTTTTATCATTCAAAGCCTTTCATAACCTGTCCCTCCCCCTAACTTTTCCAGTCTTTTAAAAACTTACTCATTTCCATATACTCTACAACAGTGACAAAGGCCCCCTTGCTGTATTTCCTGCATAACATTCCATCTCCAGGCATATTCATTAGCTGTCTCCCATGAATGAATAATCTCCCTCCTTATGTCTGCCTTCTAGCTTTCCTGGATTCCTTTAAGGACTAGATAAAATAATGCAAGAACCATCACACTGTTGATGGTTTTCAATTTCTCCTGTATACTGTTTGTACATAATTGTTTATATGTTATCTCCTCCCTTTGACTATGGAAGATTCTTTCAGAGCAAAAACTATTCTTTATATCCACAGTGCTTAGCCCAATGCTTGGCACATGGTATGCACTTAACAAATATTTACTAACCAACTAAACTGAAGGAATCTCCATCTGCCTCTAAATCCTATGCCTAGCCCTGGGCTCATAATTAACATTTTGTCATATAGATGAGTATGCAGATGGAAAGCTAATCAAATGGGATTAACAGAAACTTGTACTTCATTAAAAGAGGCAGTGTTATCTATGACTACAGAGCCAATAGTCTGTGGAAAAAAATCTCATAAACTATTAGATTCATGCCCCAAGATAGTTTTCAAGTAAAAGGTCTATTATAGGGGGAATTCTAGTTAAGATAATGATTGACCTATTTGGTTTCTTAGATCTCTTAACACAACTTGGACAATTTAAACATAGATTCTGTAATCTTCAAGAGTCAGCACAAATTAAATCACTTCAGTAAGGACTTTCTCAAATACTATAGTGTACCTTTATTTCTAGCATTTTTGAACTCTGAGAACATTTATAGTTAGTATCAAAAAGTTTAATACTTAAGAATACTCTAATTACATTTGTGTTCATTGTCTCTAACTAGATTATGTTTTTTACAATTTTGCTCCTAACATAATATTAGATAAATAATAAGTAGACAGCACAATTTATTGATTAACTGATTTTGTGCCTTTGTTTTTGAATGGACTTGTAATTATACAAAGTGTAACAACATGCCTAGGAAGAAATTCTTCTACCAATGCAGATCACCACCTTTTCTGTAACATACAAATCAGAGGCAAGACATGTAGACAGCTCTTTTGAACTTTAAGAAATGTTTTCTATCCATTATGAAATGTTGTCTATTAACCAAAAAATTATAATTATGTATCTATAATGAGAACAAGGTAAATAAATATCACTGAATTTAAGACATGCTGACTTGCCATAATGGATAGCTCTATACAAATAAGGAAGAGATTAAGGACTGGGAGAAGAACTGAATCTGATTTCATTATTATAAAGAACTCCCATGTATAAAGATTAAAATTTGGGGAAAACCGAGGCAGGTAAAAATTAGTTTCTCTCTGCAAGGAATATTATATTTTTAGAGGTTTGTTGAAGGTTAAGGATTAAAGAAAATACAGAATAAGGAAGCACATGTCTAGGCCCAGAGAGGCCTAGACAACCTCACGTACATCATGAAAGAGGCACATCTGCTAGGAAGCGGAAGAAGGAAAAAGACCTTCAGTAGGCAGAGAACTTCTTTAAATAAGAATTTGTAATCTCGCCCAGATGAGAATTCAGTGCGATTACAAAGCATTCTGGAAAGTGAGCAAGGACTTCTGGGGACTGAAGTCCTGCATTCAAGTCTACATTTTTACATTCTCCGTGTGATCATTGTCAGAAAAAAAAATGTTTCCCCAAAAGGATTATGAAAACAGAATCAACTTAAAGATTACAATAATTTAAGGATAAGCGAAAAAAAAAAACCCAATAATAAACCTGCCAGGCATATAACCAACATGCCTTTCATGGCAAAGCTTTCGGTGGGCAACCTCTGGCTTACACAACTTTTGAGCACCTAACAATGCCAAAGGCTAGACAATATAAATTTTGTCTGGTCATAGTAGACCAACTGACCAGATGGCCAGAAGCATTACCTACAGCCCAAGCCACAGCAGCTTTTGTTGCTAAGGTGCTTTTAAAAGAAATTATTCCCCTCTTTGGCTTGCCAGCACATATTGATTCTGATAGGGGAAGTCATTTTACTGATTCTGTTCTAAATCAGATATATTCTTGCTTGGGGATAACTCCAAAATTCCATGTCATCCCCAGAGTTCAGGCCAAATTGAAAAGATAAATAAAGAACTTAAAACTATGATTGGCAAATTATGCCCTGAGACCCATTTAAAATGGCCTGAAATTCTCCCTCTGGCCCTATTTTATCTTAGAAGCAGACCTAGAGGAGACTTACATATTTCACCATTTGAGATGCTTTTTGGACATCCACCTACACAGGCTAAGCCTTTCTCCCCAGCTTATACATCGCTATTAGGGGGATATACTACTATTGCTTCCTATATACAGGAGTTACAGCACAAACTGCATGAGCTACATGAATCCGGAGCTGCAGTACAAGCCGGACCAGTAGACTTCTCACTTCATGACCTGAACCCAGGAGAAAACATGTATATAAAAAACTTCCAGCTTACAGGAGGAACCCAGACTT
Organism: Monodelphis domestica; assembly: GCF_027887165.1. Taxonomy (NCBI): domain Eukaryota; kingdom Metazoa; phylum Chordata; class Mammalia; order Didelphimorphia; family Didelphidae; genus Monodelphis; species Monodelphis domestica. Next base: position 252,163,678 of record NC_077228.1, read on the forward strand.
CCTGGGAAGGACCATTCCAAATATTGTTAACTACTCCAACATCTATAAAGGTTGGAGAAAAGGACTCTTGAATTCATTGCTTACATGTAAAGAGAGCATCTTCTATTGAGACTGATTGACTGTATCCAATATATGCATTGGAGATAACTACCCATTGACAAGTGGAACTGTTTTATTTTGTTTTTAACACGTTGAATTCCTGAATTTATTTTTTTCCTTTTTCTCTTTTCCTTATTTTGTTATTATTTTTCTTTCATTAAAAAATTTTATTTTTCCCCTTTTCTCATTTCTATGAACTCAAGGTACATGTAATCAATATTAATTTTATTCTACAATAATATTAATTTAAATATATATACTTGCTATATTATTAATACATACCCACACAGCTTTAGACTACGGGAACCTGCCATTTGTTGATAATTGTTGTGGGACTATGATTCTAGGAACGGGCTCAAAAAAGGAGCACAGAGATAACCTGGATAATGCCAAAAGAGCTCACAGGTCTAAAAATAAAAAACCAATCCAGGTAGGATTGATGCATTTCAATGACAATACTAAGGACTTAAACCTTGTGTGAGACTCGGGGTTGCGACACTTGACATATGTTAAGATGTAGGCTTTCCTTGTATCTACACTCTTCATGAAAATACCTACAGACAAGTACCAAAGGTTGGCTATCATCCTGGCTCCCTCCATCCCTGAGAATGAAGGTAAAATCAGATGAGGGAATTACACTTCCCCCTATAAAAATAAAAATCTGGTCCTTTTTTTTCTCCTATAGTATGGCAACTTCCTGGAACCTTGGCTGCAAATGGGTAAGTGAAATTTACTGCACTCTGTCCTACAGACTTGTGGGATTGGATATTTCTTAACTGGACCCTAATAAAGGGGCCTGTGAGAAAATTAATTCTTGCTTTCTCAAAATTATATATATTTATAGATTTTTGATGTTTTAATACTGATTTTGAATTCTTCTTTAATACATATATATATAAAAAGGTTTATATTTTTCCTTTAATTTTTTCCCTTTTTTCTTTTGTTTTCTTTTGGGTTTTTTTATTTTGTTTTCATTTTAGTTTTTATTTTCCTTTTGAATTAACACACACACCCCCACAACTAAACCTTACATCCTCAGCTGGACCCGCTGTTTTTTCAACACTTTCTTCAGGGGGGAATTCATAAAATCCAAGATTTAAATTTTGTTCAAGATAGATCTTTAGAGAAGAAGCTTGCTATCTAACTGAATCCAGAGAATGAATTCTTTGCAGAAAGACACCTAAAACTCTTTCACTAGAGGAAGATCCAGAATGAACCTTGGGGTGTGCTTGATTTAACATTTTTCTTGAATGTACACTCTTATGCCAAAGGGTAATGCTCCCCACAAAACATTGGTTTGCTGTTCTTCTCTCTCCTCTATTTCCCCTAATCTACAACTATTGTAGTTTTCCTCTTAGTGGGTACATTTTTGTATACACATGCAGTTAGAATTTTTCAGGGTGCAGGACACTGTTGTTTAGTGATCAATTGGGGAGACTAGTCCCCCAATCATCATCAGGGGGGATTGTAAATTTTAAAATCTCCATCTTGCTTGGGCTAGCACTCAAAATTGTGCACACACACACTATACGGGCATGTGCTAGTCAATGACAAATCAGAAATAACTAACTGCCCACATGGGCTGTCCTAAGCCAAGCTTGAGTAACCATTGGCACTTGTGAAGCACAGGAAGTGAGGTAGGGAACAGCCTCTGGAATTCTCTCACTTCCTGTGGACATGGCTAGGCACCAGATCGTGCTAGGAACTTGAGCACGGAGGAGGCCCACAGACAGATTTCCTTCAGATCGGTCATGTGAGTCAAGGACTGATTCTCCTTTCTACTTTCTATTAGGCCTTTGGGCCTAAACTCCCTCTGACTCTGACAGAAGGTTGAGTTACTTTTCCCCCTCTCTCCTTCTTTCCCTCTCCTTCTTTCTTACTCCCTTTGTGATTAAACCACTATAAACTCCATTCTGACTTGAGTGTTTAATTTTTGGAATTTCATAAGTAAATTCCTTGGCGACCATAAATAATATTATACCAATCTTTAAAGGTGATTTTCACAATCACACATGTAAGGAAACTTCCACTTCTAAGGCAAGTCAGCACCTTCTCTACAACTTAGATCCTTAGAGCTTTGTATGGAGCATCAAAAGGTTAACTGACATGCAAGGTTTCACACAAGCAATGGGAAGACTCAACGCTGGGAACTGAACTCAGATCCTGTTGAATTCAGTTCTTCATGGCTTATAAGTCAGTTTTTTATTCAAAATACCATGTGGCTATCTATACAAATCTGCCAGAATGAATTCATAGGGAAAAATATAAATTATAAAACTGAGAAGACTTACAGAGGCAGCTCTTCTGCAGTTAACATCACGATCAAACACTGTAACAATCACCAAAGCACTGGGGAGAGGGAAAAAAAAATTCATTATTCTAAAGTAAATTTATAAAATACCACAAAGTATATAACCAAAGTAATTAGGAATTGGGATAGTTTTTCTTTGATTAAAAATATTAATTTACTGATTACCTAATGTGCTCCAAGCACTATAATGTATTATGTAGAGAAATGGGAAGAAGCAGATTCAGACATTCTCAAAGGAGATACATATTTAATGAGTAAGGTGGGTATACAAATAACTATATGGTATCATATGAGTATCAGAGTCAATACTCAATTATTAGTTCAAAGGAGAGAGAAAAATGACTTCCAGCAGGAATAGATGTTTCACTAGGGATGTAAAAACTAAGCTAAATTGGCATGAGTAAGAAGTATAAAAGCAAAGAGCATACTGAGGGGACAATGGGACAACAAGTTTGGCTAGAGAAGAAGATATATATATGTAACCAATAAAATATGATTTGCCAAGACTGTGAATTGCAATTGTACAAAAAATCAAGCCATTCCCCAATTGATAAATGGGCAAGGGACATGGATAGGCAGTTTTCAGATAAAGAAATCAAAACTATTAATAAGCACATGAAGAAGTGTTCTAAATCTCTTATAATCAAAGAGATGCAAATCAAAACAACTCTGAGTTATCACCTCACACCTAGCAGATTGGCTAACATGACAGCTATGGAAAGTAATGAATGCTAGAGGGGATGTGGCAAAGTAGGGACATTAATTCATTGCTGGTGGAGTTGTGAACTGATCCAACCATTCTGGAGGGCAATTTGGAACTATGCCCAAAGGGCGATAAAAGAATGTCTACCCTTTGATCCAGCCATAGCACTGCTGGGTCTGTACCCCAAAGAGATAATGGACAAAAAGACTTGTACAAAAATATTCATAGCTGCGCTCTTTGTGGTGGCCAAAAATTGGAAAACGAGGGGATGCCCATCAATTGGGGAATGGCTGAACAAATTGTGGTATATGTTGGTGATGGAATATTATTGTGCAAAAAGGAATAATAAAGTGGAGGAATTCCATGGAGACTGGAACGACCTCCAGGAAGTGATGCAGAGCGAGAGGAGCAGAACCAGGAGAACATTGTACACAGAGACAAACACACTGTGGTATAATCGAACGTAATGGACTTCTCCATTAGTGGCGGTGTAATGTCCCTGAACAATCTGCAGGGATCTAGAAGAAAAAACACTATCCAAAAGCAGAGGACAAACTGTGGGAGTAGAAACACAGAGGAAAAGCAACTGCCTGACTACAGTGGTTGAGGGGACATGACAGAGGAGAGACTCTAAACGAACACTCTTATGCAAATATTAACAACATGGCAATGGGTTCGAATCAAGAACACATGTGATACCCAGTGGAATCACGCATTGGCTACGGGGGCGGGGGGAAGGAAAAGAAATGATCTTTGTCTTTAATGAATAATGCATGGAAATTATCAAATAAAATACTATAAAATTAAAAAAAAATAAAATAAAATGGGAAAAAAAACTAAAAAAAAAAGATTGTGAATTGCCAAAACTGTAAAGGTTTCGGCCAACTGTAAAGATAATTTTTAGTGTCTTGATTTAAAATCTAAAATTAAGGGGTCGCCATGGGAAAATTCCCAAATATGAAAATACCCAAGGGTTTTATGGAGATTTTAATTAATACAAATGAAGTAATTAAGGGAAGGAGAGAGAGAGAGAGAGAAAGAGAAAATAGTAGAAAGGTCCTAGTCACTCTTTATCACTCACCACAATATCATCTCAAGCAAGCTCCAGTTCTCCACTGAACTCCTGAACTGAGTTCAGAGCTCCAATTCAGCTTAAACTGAACTACTAACACCAACTACCTCGAATTCAAAAAGTCCCTTCCTTTTAAAGAAATTTTCTCTTATGTCACCTCCCCTAAATTTTCACATCTACCAATCACAGTAGACACATTTTCCCAGGACTGCCCATTCTTAGTTCACATCTTCTTTTGTTCTCACCTTCTCTGGTTAGATAAAATCTACTAAGTACTTCACACCTCTTTTGTTAAGCTTACATTTTGTAAGTTGCTTGACCTTTTAGTGGTTAATTTAACCTTTATAGGTAGTTAGCACCTTTTTGTATTAGATCTAAATATAGACCTAGCTTAAGGTTTTAGCATCACTATAAGTATGAGTTAGGGACTTTTCATTGTTCAATAAGGAGTTTTCAACTTTATCTTCTCCTAAGGCACTTTCTGAGTAGGGTGGAGTAATTTTTAAAGTTCTCAATACGTAAATGGGGAATAGCTTAATCAAATCTTCTGAAGTAGAGACTGAGTAGTTTTAAGATTCACATATGGTAGCACTGGGTCAGACTGAAGAAAGACCTGAGGTTGTTGTTACGAACTTTCTCAAAGAATGTTTGTAGGAGGATGTGGATTAAAACTTCACATATTAGGAAAAATTATTTTTTAACTATAACAAAATGTATATAGTAATATGTGGATATAGAAAAGCTGAGAAAAAATAAATGGTTCTTCTTAAAACACAAGTGACCAATGAATTTAAAAATATTCAAAATCAATAACTACAAAGATATGTTTTATCTTGTCAATCATCTTTATGTACTCCATGTATCCATATATAAATATTTGTACATATATGCATCAACATTTTATACTCCAACAGAACTAACCAATATTTTCTGAAAGCAATGTAGCAAATTCTCCATGTACACATGCTTTTATTTATTTTTTGTTTTACTTGCATCTTAGACTTTCAAATGGATATGTGTGTTAATAATAAACAATTTAAAATTTTACATAATGATACTTTAGTATTAATGGAGTGATATTTATTGTTTCATGCAAATATTTATCATAATATACCTAAGCACCTTACTAAAACCTAAAGATATATATCTTCCTCTTAAAAGGTTCACAATGTAGTAAAAAATCATATATACACAAATATCTATGATACAAGGAAAAAACTATCTATCAGTAAGAGCTATTCACAAGTAGTAAATTCATGCAAAATCTAGGTGACCAGGGGTAGATATTAAAACAGACAGTATGCGAAGTTCCTTCCAACTCAGAGAAATTCTGACTCTGTTAAATAAAATAAGTATTAAATGCCTACTAGGTACTACAAACCATTACCACTCACTGGATATTATAAGTACCTCCTTGTGCTAGATAGAGTACTAAACACTGAGGGTACAAAGAAAGATAAAAGAAAGTACCTCTTCTCCAGGAATTCATAGATTTCTAATAATAGAGGAGATCACATGTAGACAACTATGTACAAACAAGATATATATGTGGTTAAATTGGAAATAACCAACATAGGGAATACATGAAAAGTGAGAGGTATCAGGAAAGGCTTCCTGTAGAATACAGGATTTCAGGTGGACCTTGAGGAAAGGCAGAGAACAAGGATGTAGAGATTATTGGATAACATTCCAAGCAAGGGAGACAACCAATGAAAATAGAGAGTGGGGAGAGAGAGAGTGTGTCTCCACTAAGAACAGCAAAAAAGCCAGTGTCACTGGATCACATTATTCATAATAGGGTTTAAGGTTTAAGATGACTGGAAGAGAAGGGAAGGACGAGATAAATAATGAGGGGCTTTGAATGCCAAAGACAGGATTTTTATCTTTCATCCTAGAAATGTTAGAAAACTACCTGAGCTAAATAAGTAGGGAGGTGACATAGTCTGATCTGCACTTTAGGTAGACTAGTTTGACAGCAAAAAATGAAATGGACTAGACTGGAGAAAGACTTACGGCAGAAACAAACTATTGCAATATTCTTGTTGCAGCAAAAGAGAATGAAAAAGAGTGGACACATAGGAGAAGTAAGAGAAAATAGTGTTACAAAAACATACAAAGAAGAGAATATCAAAGGAGAAGAGGGCTATCAGATGTCATTGTTATATAAATAAATATAGAATAAAGACAAAAGAATAAGAGACATTGAATTTTGCAATTAGAAATTTGGTATCTTTGAAGACTACAGTAATAGCTGAATAATGAAGTCAAATGTGGGGATAGTAGAAAGAGTAAGAGAATGAATAAAAAGTAAGTATGAATATCTATTGTAAAGGTTCTTTTAAAAAGTTTAACTACAGGAGTTTCAGTCAAGATGGCTGCTTAGAAAGAGCTAATGTTAAGATCTCCGGAAACCCCTTCCTTACCGATATCAAACTGTATGCTCCTAGGACCCAGAAATTCAAAACAAAAAGCAGGAAAGATCCAGGGAACCCTCCTCCTGGACCTGGATCAAAAGGTAAGGCCCCCCAAAAGCAAGAACCCAAAATAACTCAGATCTAAGGGATAGGCAGAAAGAAGGTCCCAGGACCCATCCCCCCCCAACCCAGAGCTCTGAGTCTGAGGCAGCAGCGGGAACCTAAGAACCAGCAAAAGGCCCCAGGACCAGCGATTCTGAAAGCCACACCCTGAAAACAACCTGAGCCAGTCGCAGGGGCACCCAGACAGCAGGAAAACAGAGAGAGACAAAGGGGAGCCAGTAACCCCCTGGCTGGATCCTTCCATCCGAGTCTCAGGAAAGGTCCCTGCTTTAAGACACACTCAATCCGACCCACAGGAAGTTAATACTATCAGGAGCCCTAGAACTCCGAGAAGCCATGGCCCCTCCCTCCTCAGAGTGCAGGGTCTTCTGAGACAACAGTAACCCTCAGGGCCAGCTATTCAGAAAGCCACATCCTGAAAACAAACTGAGCCAGTCATAGGGGCAGCCAGACAGCCTGGAAACAGAGAGAGACAGAGGGGAGCCTGAAGCCCCCTGGCTGGATCATTCCGTCCAAGTCTCAGGGAAGGTCCCTGCTTTAAGACACACTCAATCCAACCAAACTGAAGTTAATCCTACCAGGAGACCTCAGAGCTCTGGGAAGCCTTGGGCCCCCCTCCCCATCAGAGTGCAGGCCTCTCTGGCCCACAAAGGCTCTGAGATACCTCGGGGATAGTGTAAAGCCAGGCTCAGAGCATGGGAGTAAGGCAACGAAGAACTATTGGGAGGGAACTGAGAGCAGTAACACCCATGAACGGACAATTTGCCTGGGGCTAAAGCCTCTGAACACTGGACACAGATAAGAAAAGCTATAGCTCCCCACTCAGATAGAGATGGCAAACAACACAGAAAAGCCTCAACACTCCAAAAAAAAAAAGAAGGGGACAACTTTGAACATATTTTATGGAGCAAAAATACAAAATACAGAGGAGATAGCAGAGGAAACACAAGCAAATGCTCCGAAACTTTCCAAAGCAAACAGAAACTCTCCACAAACCCATGAAGAATTTGAATCGGAAATGATCAAAAAGATGGAAGCCTTCTGGGAGGAAAAGTGGGAAATAATGCAAAAGAAATTCATGAATCTACAAAACCGGTTTGACCAAACTGAAAAGGGAAACCAGGCTTTAAAGGTCATAATTAGGCAACTGGAAGACAACGAGCAAGAATTAATAAAGCAAAGCCAAAACACCAAGAAATTAGAAGAGAACATAAAATATCTCATTGACAAGGTCATAGATTTGGAAAATAGAGGGAGAAGAGACAATTTAAGAATAATTGAATGCTCTTCTGGTAGTATAATTATTAACGGCAAGCTCGACATCGTAATACAAGATATAATCAAAGAAAATTGCCCAGAGATTCTAGAAGAAGGGGGCAATACAGCCACTGAAAGAGCTCACAGAACACCTCTACACTAAATCCCCAAAAGACAACTCCCAGGAATGTAACTGCCAAATAACAAAGCTTTCAAGGAAAAGAAAAAATCTTACAAGAAGCCAAAAAAGACAATTTAGATATAAAGGAATGCCAATCAGGGTCACACAAGACCTTTCAAGTTCCACTCTGAATGACCATAAGGCATGGAACATGATTTTCAGAGAGGAAAGAGAGCAGGGCCTTCAACCAAGAATCAGCTACCCATCAAAACTGGCTATATACTTCCAAGGGGAAGTATAGGCATTCAACAAAATAGAAGATTTCCAAGTTTTTGCAAAGAAAAGACCAGGGCTCTGTGTAAAGTTCGATATCGAAAATCAAAGAGCATGGAATACCTGAAAAGGTAAATATGAAGGAAAGGGAAAAGGAGAAAAAAGTTATCTTTTTCTTTTATTCAAACTCTCTTCTATAAGGACTATATTTATATCAATCTATGTATATTAATATGTGGGGAAAATGTAATGTGTAAATAGGGGGAAAAGAAAGACCAAATAGGATAATCTTTCTCACACAAAGATTCACACGGGAAGGGGAGGGGAAGAAAACTCCTATGAGAAGGAGAGGAAGAGAGTTTTTACTTAAACCTTACTCTCAGGAAAATCAACTCTGAGAGGGAAGAAAATCCAGATCCATTGGGATCTTGAATTCTATCTTACCCAACAAGGGTAGGGAGAAGGGAAAACCAAAGGGGTAAGGGGGGAGGGAACATAAAAAAGGGAGGGAAGAAGAGGGGGTTGGGGGACAGAACAAAAAAGGAGGGGCTAGAAAGGGAAATATATCAAGGGAGGGGACAAGGGGAACTGATTTAAAATAAATCACTAGATTAAAAACTTAGAGCTGAAGAAGAAAGGTTAGAATTAGGGAAGGATATCAAAATGCCAGGGAGTCCACAAATGACAATCATAACTTTGAACGTGAATGGGATGAACTCACCCATAAAATGTAGACGAATAGCAAAATGGATTAGAATCCAAAACCCTACCATATGTTCTCTTCACGAAACACACATGCGGCGGGTAGACACCCACAAGGTCAGAATTAAAGGATGGAGTAAGACCTTCTGGGCCTCAACTGACAGAAAGAAGGCAGGAGTGGCAATCATGATATCTGATAAAGCCAAAGCAAAAATAAACCTGATAATATTTTGTTAGAAGGGACATTAGATAATGAGGAAATATCATTAATCAACATGTATGCACCAAATAATATAGCACCCAAATTTCTAATGGAGAAACTAGGAGAACTGAAGGAAGAAATAGACAGTAAAGCCATATTAGTGGGAGACTTAAACCAACCATTATCAAATTTAGATAAATCAAATCAAAAAATAAATAAGAAAGAGGTAAAAGAAGTGAATGAAATCTTAGAAAAATTAGAATTAATAGACACATGGAGAAAAATAAAAAGGGACAAAAAGGAATACACCTTCTTCTCAGCACAACATAGCACATTCACAAAGATTGACCATACAGTAGGTCACAGAAACATAGCATACAAATGCAGAAAAGCATAAATAATATCAGATCACAAGGCAATAAAAATAATGAACAGTAATGGTACATGAAAAACCGATTCAAAAATTATTGTAAATTAAGCAATATGATACTCCAAAATCGTTTAGTTAGAGAAGAAATCATAGAAACAATTAATAATTTCATCGAGGAGAATAACAATGGCGAGACATCATTTCAAACCTTTTGGGATGCAGCGAAAGCAGAAATCAGAGATAAATTCATATCCCTGAGTGCATATATCAACAAACTAGGGAGAGTAGAGATCAATGAATTGGAAATGCAAATAAAAAAAACTCAAAAGCTACCAAATTAAAAACCCCCAGAAGAAAACCAAACTAGAAATCTTAAAAATTAAGGGAGAAATTAATAAAATCGAAAGTGATAGAACTATTGACTTAATAAATATGACAAGAAGCTCGTACTTTGAAAAAACAAACAAAATAGACAAAGTACTGGTCAATATAATTTTAAAAAATAAAGAAGAAAAGCAAATTAACAGCATCAAAGACGAAAAGGGGGACATCACCTCCAATGAGGAAGAAATTAAGGCAAGCATTAAAAATTACTTTACCCAATTATATGGCAATAAATACACCAATCTAGGTGACATGGATGAATACATACAAAAATACAAACTGCCTAGACTAACAGAAGAATAAATAGAATTCTTAAATAATCCCATATCAGAAATTGAAATCCAACAAGCCATCAAAGAAATTCCTAAGAAAAAATCCCCAGGGCCCGATGGATTCACAAGTGAATTCTATCAAACATTCAGAGAACAGTTATCAAAATTCTATACAAACTATTTGACACAATAAGGAAAGAAGGAGTTCTAACAAACTCCTTTTATGACACAAACATGGTACTGATTCCAAAACCAGGCAGGTCAAAAACAGAGAAAGAAAACTATAGACCAATCTCCCTAATGAATATAGATGCAAAAATCTTAAATAGGATACTAGCAAAAAGACTCCAGCAAGTGATCAGAGGGGTCATCAACCATGATCAAGTAGGATTTATACCAGGGATGCAGGCCTGGTTCAATATTAGGAAAACCATCCATATAATTGACCACATCAACAAGCAAACCAACAAGAGCCACATGATTATTTCAATAGACACAGAAAAAGCCTTTGATAAAATACAACATCCATTACTATTAAGAACACTAGAAAGCATAGGAATAGGAGGGTCGTTCCTAAAAATAATAAACAGTATATATCTAAAACCATCAGCTAATATCATCTGCAATGGGGATAAACTAGATGCATTCCCAATAAAATCAGGAGTGAAACAAGGATGCCCATTATCACCTCTACTATTTGACACTGTACTAGAAACACTAGCTGTAGCAATTAGAGAAGAAAAAGAAATTGAAGGCATCAAAATAGGCAAGGAGACCAAGTTATTGCCCTTTACAGATAACATGATGGTCTACTTAAAGAATCCTAGAGATTCAACCAAAAAGCTAATTGAAATAATCAACAACTTTAGCAAAGTTGCAGGATACAAAATAAACCCACATAAGTCATTAGCATTTCTATACATCTCCAACACAGCTCAGCAGCAAAAACTAGAAAGAGAAATCCCATTCAAAATCACCTTAGACAAAATAAAATACCTAGGAATCTACCTCCCAAGACAAACACAGGAACGATATGAACACAACTACAAAACACTCTCCACACAACTAAAACTAGACTTCAGCAATTGGAAAAATATTAACTGCTCATGGGTAGGAAGAGCCAATATAGTAAAAATGACCATCCTACCCAAAGTTATCTATCTATTTAGTGCCATACCCATGAAACTTCCAAAAAATTTCTTTACTGATTTAGAAAAAAAACATTAACAAAATTCATTTGGAATAACAAAGAATCAAGGATATTCAGGGAAATAATTTTAAAAATACAAAGAAACGGGGGCTTGGAGTCCCAGATCTCAAACTATATTACAAAGCAGCAGTCATCAAAACAATTTGGTACTGGCTAAAAGACAGAAAGGAGGATCAGTGGAATAGACTTGGGGCAAGAGACCTCAGCAAGACCATCTATGACAAACCCAAAGACCCCAGATTGTGGGATAAAAATCCACTATTTGATAAAAAAAACTGCTGGGAAAATTGGAAGACAGTGTGGGAGAGATTACGTTTGGATCAACACCTCACACCCTACACCAAGATAAACTCAGAATGGCTGAATGACTTGAATATAAAGAAGGAAACTATAAGTAAATTAGGCAAACACAAAATAGTATACATGTCAGACCTTTGGGAAAGGAAAGATTTTAAAACTAAGCAAGACTTAGAAAGAGTCACAAAATGTAAAATAAATAATTTCCACTACATGAAATTAAAAAGCTTTTGTACAAACAAAACCAATGTAACCAAAATTAGAAGGGAAGCAACAAATTGGGAAGCAATCTTTATAAAAACCTCTGACAAAGGTTTAATTACTCAAATTTATAAAGAACTAAATCAATTGTACAAAAAACCAAGCCATTCTCCAATTGATAAATGGGCAAGGGACATGAACTGGCAGTTCTCAGCCAAAGAAATCAAAACTATTAATAAGCACATGAAAAAGTGCTCTACATCTCTTATAATCAGAAAGTTGCAAATCAAAACAACTCTGAGGTATCACCTCACACCTAGCAGATTGTTCAACATGACAGAAAAAGAAAGTAATGAATGCTGGAGAGGATGGTGCAAAGTAGGGACACTAATTCATTGCTGGTGAAGTTGTGAATTGATCCAACCGTTCTGGAGGGGAATCTGGAACTATGCCCAAAGGGTGATAAAAGAATATCTGCCCTTTGATCCAGCCATAGCACTGCTGGGTTTGTACCCCAAAGAAATAAGCAAAAAGACTTGTACAAGAATATTCATAGCTGCATTCTTTGTGGTGGCCAAAAATTGGAAAATGAGGTGATGTCCTTCAATTAGGGAATGGCTGAACAAATTGGGGTATCTGTTGGTGACAGAATATTATTGTGCTAAAAGGAATAATAATGTGAAGTAATTCCACGGAGACTGGAACAACCTCCAGGAAGTGATGCAGAGCGAGAGGAGCAGAACCAGGAGAACATTGTACACAGAGACTGGTGGTACACTGTGGTACAATTGAAGGTAATGAACTTCTCCATTAGGGTCAATGCAGTGTCCCTGAACAATCTGCAGGGATCTAAAAAACACTATCCACAAGCAGAGGATAAACTGTGGGAGTAAAAACACCAATGAAAAGCAACTGCTTGACTACAGGGGCTGAGGGGAAATGACTGAGGAGAGACACTAAATGAAGACTCTTGTGCAAATAGCAACAACAGGGAAATGGGTTCGAATCAAGAACACATGTGAAACCCAGAGGAATCACGCGTCGACTATTGGGGGCAGGGGGAAGGAAAAGAAAACGATCTTGGTCTCTAATGAATAATGCTTGGACATGATCAAATAAAAATTATTAAAAAATATTTGTTAACTTAAAGAAAAAAGATATAGCAAAAGAAGAAAGGAAAGAACTAAGAGAGGATTTAAAAATGCTAGGGAATTCACAAATGATAATCATAACTTTGAACGTGAATAGGATGAACTCATTCATAAAACATAGACAAATAGGAGAATGGACTAGAATCCAAAATCCTACCATATGTTCTCTACACAAAACACACCTGAGGTGGGTAGATACTCACAAGTTCAGAATTAAAGGTTGGAGCAAGACCTATTGGGCCTCAACTGATAGAAAGAAGGGAGGAGTTCCAATCATGATATCTGGCAAGGCCAAAAATAATAACAGACCTGATTAAAAGGGATAGGGAAGGTAAATATATCCTGATAAAAGGGAGTATAGACAATGAGGAAATATCACTAATCAACATGTATGCACCAAATGGTATAGCAACCAATTTTCTAATGGAGAAACGAGTAGAATTGAAGGAGGAAATAGACAATAAAAATATACTAGTCGGAGACGTGAACCAACCACTACCAAATTTAGATAAATCAAATCAAAAAATGAATAAGAAAGAGGTAAAATAAGTGAATGAAATCTTGGAAAAATTAGACTTAATAGATATATGGAGAAAAATAGAGACAAAAAGGAATACACCTTCTTTTCAGCAACACATGCTACATTCACAAAGATTGACTATATACCAGGTCATAAAAACATGGCATACAAATTCAGAAAAGCAGAAATAATAAGTTCAATCTATTCAGATCATAAGGAAATTAAAAATAATGATCAGTAAGGGTACATGGAGAGCCAAATCAAAAATTAATTGGAAATTAAATACTATGATACTCCAAAATAGGTTAGAGAACAAATCCTAGAAAAAATAATTTCATTGAAGTAAATGACAATGATGAAACATTCTTTCAAACATTATGGGATGAAGCCATAGCTGGACTCAGGGGAAATGTTATATCCTTGACTTCATATATTAACAAATTAGGGAGGGCAAAGATCAATGAATTGGACATGCAAACCAAAAAAACTTGAAAGGGAACAAATTAACCCCCCCACACACACCAGAAGAAAACCAAATTAAAAATCCTGAAAATTAAGGGAGAAACTAATAAAATTGAAAGTGATAGAAGTATTGAACTAATAAATAAGACTTGAAGCTGATATTATGAAAAAACAAACAAAATAGACAAAATACTGGTCAATCTAAGGAAAAAGAGGAAAGAAGAAAATCAAATTAACAGTATTAGGGATGGAAAGGGAGAACTCAACTCCAATGAAGAGGAAATTAAGGCAATCATTAAAAACTATTTTGCCCAATTATATGGCATAAATATGCCAATCTAGGTGATATGGATGAATACTTAGAAAAATATAAATTGCCTAGATTAACAGAAGAAGAAATAAAATTCTTGAATAAGCCCATATCAGAAAAAGAAATCAAACACCCCATCAAAGAACTCCCTAAGAAAACATCCCCAGGTCTGGATGGATTCATTGGGGAAGTCAATCAAACTATCAAAGTCTTATGTGTAAAAATTCTATGTAAAGTAAAAATAAATCTATAACAGGTCCTTGAATCAGGGCCCAATCAAAATGATCTAAGCAATAATGTATTTACCCAGTCAGTAGCCACAACTACAGAAAGGTACCACACTCTGAAAGGCAGAAAAAGGACCAGATTATAGGAGCCAAGGTTGGAGCCAAGTTTGAGATACTTGGTAGAATATGGAACATGGAAGACCTGCTTTTAACACATGTTAAAAAGCCTCAACCTCGAACCCCAAACACGTTCAAGTCTGCTTTCTCTAGGCTCAAAATTACTTCAATCCCACCAGAATTGGATGGTCTCTTTGACCTTGTGCTCGATTGGCACTATGCAATGGCTCTTTTCGGTATATCTTGTCCTGGAATCAGACAGAATCATTAAGAAAAGTCCCACAATTTTTTTAAAACAATTAGTGGCATCATTTTTATAGTCACAAGCTTTTGGGGCATGCATTGACAAATATATTTTAAACATGTAGTACTGAAAAAATAAAAAAGTTAAAGAAAACCTTAATGCTGGTGACATGTGCTTTAAATATAAAAAAGGAGAGAAAATTTTTTTTAAAAAAACGGAAAAAGTATATTGCACATGCAAGAAAATATAATAAAAGTCTTTAAAAATTCAAAAATGTAGCTTATAATCATTGACACACTGTGTCAGCAAAGAAAATATAGAATGCAAGGCTTTCTCACCAAAAATAAGATCCATTTCCTCTTCATGTCTGGCCATGCTCCACTGTGAGTAAAAGGCAAATGAATTGAACAAGGTAACATTTTTCATTTTTAATGAATAGTAGTACAAATATGTAGTTATCAATATCCCCAAAATTCTCAATAGCCCAATTAATTACAATAGCAAACAAACACTATCCTATTTCACCTAAGTTTCTGTATGGAATTTTTAAAAAACCTATGAATTGATGGATATTTGTCACAAGTTTTTATAATCATAGCAGTCTTTCAACGTTGGTAATAAACATATTTTTAAAAACAGTAAAACTCATCTTGGGTTTTCAACATCATAAACTCTATATATCATTCTGGTGGAAGTAAAGTAGTGAGCTGAAGAGGATAAATGAGAGATGCTCCTTTTTTGGAGTCTATTTATGCCCTAAGATTACCTGCCCCAACTTCCATTCACATATTTAGAAATGCGGGAAGGTTGGGGGTTATAACTGTATTTTACTTCGGGTACTAGAATTGACCTTACCTCATGGCAGGGGCAGGAAAAATAACCAGAGATTTTTTAAAAAACTTCTAAAAATCATATTTTAAAAAACCCTTAGAGACTTCTGGTCAAGATAGCAGCTTAGAGGCAGCGAAAGTTCAGACCTCTGAAAACCCTTCCTTACCAATCACAAACTGAATGCTCCCAGGACACCAGAAATTCAAACTGAACAACAGAACAGACCTGGGAAACCCTCCTCCTAGACCTGGATCAAAAGGAACGGCCCCCCAAAATCCAGAACCCTAGATCACTCGTAACCTCAGGGCTGGCAAAAGGGCCTCAGGGCTGGCTATTCTGAAGGACTCACCTTGAAAGCAACCTGAGCCAGTCTCTGAGGAGCCCAACACAGATGGCAGGGAAACATAGAAATAAGGGGGAAGCCTGTAGCCCCCTGGTTGGGTCCTTCCATCTGAGTCTCAAGAGAGGTTTCAGCTTTAGGGCACCAGCTGAACCCAATCCCATCAGGAGCCCTCAGAGCTTCTGAAAGGACAGAAACTTCAGGGCCAGCTGGCAAAGGGGTTGCTCCGAAGGGCTTACCTTGAAAGCAACCTGGAACAGTCTCCAGGCATTCAACACAGATTGTGGAGGAGGAGGTTTTTTGCTTCAGGGTTCATTCAGCCCAAACCAACTGAATCCAATCCCATCAGGAGCCCTCAGAGCCCAGGGAGGGCATGACCCCTCCCCCAATACAGAGCAGGGTCTTCTGAAAGAACAGAAACCTAGAGGCGGAGTCAAGAAAGCAGCCTAGAAGGAGCATAGACCTGGCAGCCTGGCCAGGGCTTTGGAGATACTCCATATTTGCTCCAGCCTTCCAGGAAGTTAAAACTCAGAGCAAACCCAGCCTAAGGAAGCTGAACTTAATCCCATCAAAAGTCTCCAGAATACAGGGAAGCCCAGGCTCCCCACCCATCCTCATTGACTGCTGGACTTTAAACCAATCAAAAGCCTCCACAGGACAGGGAAGCTCAAACCCCTGACAACCCTCCCCCAGAGACTACACCAAGAGATCTTCTGTTAAAGCTCCAAGAGGGGAGAGTGATAGAAGTCCCCCCAAAAAAAACAAAAAAATGAGAGTAACAAGAGCAAAACAAATACAGGGAGTAAAGAAGGGGTGAATTTGAGAAACAATGGAAAAAGAAGAAAGAAACTACAATGGACAGGTACTACTCAGCAAATTGAACAGAGGGGGTGAGATCAGCAAACGATTAACCAGAAACCCCAACGAATTGGATACAGGCTGTGGAAGAACTCAAAACACAACTAAGAGAGGCTGAAGACAATTGGGAAAAGAACTTAAAAATTAAGATAAGTCATATGGAAACAGAGGCACTGGAAATAAAACGAGAAAATAGTGTCTTGAAAGCCAATATGAACCTGCTGGAAAATGAGGCAAAGGAGATGAAAGACGAGGTAAAGAGGATGAAAGACGATCTTCAAAGAAAATCACACCAGAAGGTGTGATTCACTTCACTGGCTTCCCTCAAGTACCAGCTAAAATCTCACCTTCTATGAGAAGCCTTTCCTAAAATCTCTTCAATCTAGTACTCTCTCTCCATTGAATATTTAGCACAATGCTTAGCAATCCAGTGTTTAATAAAGGTTTGTTGACTGTTATTATTATTAA
Source organism: Monodelphis domestica (assembly GCF_027887165.1). Lineage (NCBI taxonomy): Eukaryota > Metazoa > Chordata > Mammalia > Didelphimorphia > Didelphidae > Monodelphis > Monodelphis domestica. The sequence continues at coordinate 252,181,217 of NC_077228.1, forward strand.
TTATTATTATTAATTTTTATTATTGATTGTTTTTTGAGTTAAAAATATAGTAATGGAATATTACTCCAACCACTGACAACGTACTAGCATGCCCATCATCAGGTACCAGGCACAGGGACAAATATGTCTCCTTTTAGGGAAAACTAATCCAGGTCACAGGAGCAGCTAAGTGACACAATGGATTGAGTGCCAGGCCTCAGTTCAAATATGGCCTCAGATACAAAATAGTTTTGTGAAACTGGACAAGTCGTTTAACTCTTTTTACCTTAATTTCCTCATCTGTAAAATGAACTAGAGAAGAAAATGGCAAACCACAACAGTATCTTTGCCAAGAAAGACCCAAAAGGTCTTAAAAACCAGACACAACTGGACAACAAAACAACAATTCAGGTCACAAGAGGGAAGAAAGAAGAATGGATCTAACAGGAGAGGGGAAAGCTAATGTCCAAACATAAAATAATAAAGGATTATACGTACCAGGGTAGTATTAGTGTTACAGGAGAGAATTATACTAAATAAAACACAGGACTGGTATTTCTGAGACCTGTTTCTAGCTTAAGCTCACTAATATCTAACATTCAGAGTAAGGTCCAAGAGAAATAATTTACTACAAAACTATGCATATCTACACACGTAAATGTACAGAAAGAATTAGAAAAAGGATTCAAAATATAAGTTAGATATTGTCCAGAAATTAACTTATCTTTGTAAATTAAAGGAGAGGGTTTTTTTTTTTTAGCTTAGAGATGATGTATTAACTGATTGAAATTGATGTTATGCTCAAATCTACTTTCTATTAAATGTTTACAGTTTTAGCACTATCTTAATAAACACTACTGTCATAAGGTTCCATGTTTTGCCATTTTTTAAAAAGATGTTACCCAAATGGAGAGTTTTATCCTAATTCTGGATCTATATACTTATTAACTATTAGAGTTAGTTAATTATTATTTTTTAGATGGTAGTCAAGTTTATTTCATAGGTTCTCTTAATCAAATTAGCAGCTATTACTTGTTTTTCTTATATGCAGGGGCAAAATACATATTAGGGGTATGTTTAGGAAAAATATGAGCATTATATTTTATATTTTAGAACAAAATAGGTTTGTTACTAGAAATGTAATAATTTTACTAAATAAAGTTGATTTATGCATACAACTCTCTAAAAACTTGCTTTTTTATTTATCATCAAACTCAACAACACAGAATTCATACCTAAATATAAAATGCTATATAAAGACTAATAAATCTCAGAATTTTAGTTAAATGTCAATATGGCGATTTTAATGTTGCCATTTCTAACGATATTTAAACTTATAATTTTACTAAATTAAAAACCTAACCTTTAAATGAGTCATTCACTTTCATTTTGTATTTGAAAGGATGGAACATTAGCAGTGATACTATATATAAGCCAAGAAAGCAACCTCTGTATAAGCTGAAACGTGTTTTAAGGCTTATACTTTGCTTTCACTGGAGAGATTTATGTGATACTTCACCATGATTTCCTAACACAGAGGAATAGTCTGTTAAAGTCAAGTGAAGGTGCATGTCTTTACTTGTTAAACTCACTTCACCTGATTTTATTAAGAACTACACTCACTCTATGATTCCACACACCCATTCTGATTTAACTTTTTAAACACTTTCCAATCCTATAAATTTCAGTGTTCTTCCAAGCTAAAAAAAAATTCATATTTTAGTAAGTTAATTTCATTTGTTCTATCACTTCCCTTTATTTAAAATTGATTCAACATCTTCATAACATCACCCACTTGAAAAAACTACAAAAAAAAAAATCAAGACCTAGTTATAACTTTAGTCATATTTTGTTGTTTGGAAGTTCTATCATGTGTGATTTTTCATGACCCTAATTGGGCATTTCTTGCCAAAAGATACTAGAGTGGTATGCTATTTCCTTTTCCAAATAATTTTACAGATGAGGAAACTGAGGCAAACAGGGTTAAGTGACTTGCCCAGGGTCATGCAGCTAGTAAATGTCTGAGATGGATTGGGGCTCAGGTCTTCTTGACTCTAGACCCCACACTTCATCCTCTGTCACACCTAATTGCCCGTGTTTTCTATGTTTTATGAATTAATGAGAATTCGAATTAACCCCATTGTGGAAAAGAAAAAATTTTGTGTCAAATGATTGGGTCAATTTCATGTAAAGAACAGCTTTTATATTTTCATTCATGGAACTTATAATATAAAGAAACAGAGAATAAGATGTAGCTCTGAGCAATACTTCATATTTTCTTCTTCTTCAGGACAATCTTGCCCTAAAGAAAGATGTATTAGTTGAACCAACATCCAGGCCATTCTTTTCTTCTCACCGCAAACAACGCACCACCCCAGGGAAGGTGAAACTAAATACACTCCCACAACTCTGCATGTACTGCTTAAACAAGGTGCTAGGCTAAGAATTATTAAACTATGAGAGTCAGCATTCACCTCTCAGTAGGAGGGGCTGATACCAAAGTAGAGTCATTCACCAAGCACTTACTTCATGATGCTTCTTACATTGAAGTCAAAATTAACTAAGATTACAAAACAGTTTCAGGTGATGAAATCTATTTATCAGGTAACAACTATAGTATTATTTAGCAATGACCATTTAGAAAAGTGCATTTTTCTATGGCATATTATAAATGGTTTGGGGCTATTCTTACAATCTTTTTTTTTTTAATTAATCACAACTACTCTGTACAAAAAAAGTTTAAACTTTAAATGCCTCATTATTTCTTTATTAAAACCCACTTTCAATTTAAAGACAGTCATATTTCTTTCTCAATGAGGACATTCATTATTCCATCTACCTTCTACTCCTGACTGGCAAGAAAAAAAGGTTTTAAACAAAGTATAAATTTAAAATTTTAAGAATTTTAGCAATTCACCAAATATATTTCAAAAGGATCTCATATATAAAAGTAAAGATCTTTATAGTTTTAGAAAAGAGAATTTACTCAGATTCCTTTAGAAAATTCTTTGGAAGCAACTGAAATCCCTGGGCTACTGAAATAGTAAAATCTGAACTAAATTCTTTTTTAAAAGAACAAAAAACTAATTAGGTCTGAAAAATGTAAATTACCTTATTGGTTATTTATCTAAGAACAAATATTTTAAATTTCAGGAACCCAATAGCTACCTTATATTCTCTATGATATGAGAACTTGCTCAGTAAACTCTAATTCAATGGCTTTTTGCCTCCTTTACTTTCTATTTAGATTGTATCTGCTCATTTTGTGACAAAATATTATCTTAATTTTGCATTCTTTCTCAGAGACCCTGTGAATGTTGCAAACTTTGGGAAGAAAAAATTATGCTTAAAAGAATTGTATCATTTATTACATGTATCTAAAAGTTTTAAATTAACAGTTTATAACCTATTATTAACAAAAATTATTTTCCTTTGAAATATATAACCAATTTAATGATCAAAATAAAATGCACCTAAGGAAGTAAACCTATTGGTGTATGTCAACAACATACTCTATGATTTATATTATTTTATATGTTTTTTTATTTAATTTATACTAATCAGATTAACAATATTACTCATTTGCAAAGATTTCTCCCCATCACTCAACCCTAGACAACAAAATGTGGGCTTGAAGTCTGGACAAATGTGGAAAAATTACAAGTGAACCTCATTAAGAAACCTGTTAAACTAGGCTAGGAAAAAAATGCACTTTAACAAAGAGCATTTGTATTGATTCATAAAATTGGCACACAAATAAAATGTCTAAAGACACTTCAAAGAAAAATACGTCTGTGAAACAGAACATGCATATATAACAAAGGCTTCTGACATTACCTACTTATAACAACTAGGAAATATTGATACTGTGTCTCAATATATAGACAAAACGTGGATTTATCAGCACTTAGAGAGGTTGATAATTTCATTTTAAAGAATAAGTAAATAGTAATACAAAGCAGTGTTGGATAGAAAAAGAGTGACAGTTGAGAAAACCTGGGTTCAAGACTCAACTCTGACACATGGTGGCTACATGACCATGAACAAGTCCCTCACTCTCTCACTGGCCCAAAAAACAAACTCTATAAAACTCTAAGTTATAAACAAGTTAATGGAATTTCCAAAGAGGCTATTCCCTATGGATGAAATTTTGGTTCAGACCAATGAACCACACCCTCCCCTAACTAAGTAATAAGTAATAAAGTAGGAATGCTCATGAGAAGTCAAGGAAGTTTAATATCTATATAGATCAAAGAACTGAAAGTATAATTAGTTTTTATATATAGCACAACCTCATGTCTCTATATATGAACATGATTCTGTTCATTATTCTGTTCCTGAAGATCTCAGGTATTTCTAAAAACCAACGAAGCAATTGAACTGTACTATCTATTCCCTATATCTTCATGCTTTTTTCCTTAACTAAACAGAGAAACTTGTGAATGCTATTTCTTAAATGCAAAATGTGTCAGTGACAAGGCAAGAATTTCATCTCTCAAATCATAAACTGCCTACACAGGGTGTGACAGGATAAGCTTGCACACACTACTCCACCCAAGTACCACAATGTGACCGGAAGGGACTCTTTGCTTACTTGAGAGTAAATTAAAATATAGATTAAAATGGATAATTTTATTAAAGATCTCTCAGATTTAACTGCTCTGTGTGTGTGTGTGTGTGTGTGTGTGTGTGTGTGTGAGAGAGAGAGAGAGAGAGAGAGAGAGAGAGAGAGAGAGAGAGAGAGTAAGAGAGAGAGAGAAAGACACACACACATAGGTTTGAGTTCCTGTTCATATGGGTGTGGCCCAGGGAGGAATGTATAGCCGAACAAATCCATAATTCACTAGGATTTAGGTATCCCATACTCTAGACAATATAAGAAACAAAATAACTGGAGAAAAAGTAGCAAAAGATACCCAAAAAAACTTAAATACAATGCTATACTATGCTAAATTTCAAACCTTTGCCAATAGGTAAAACATAATATTCCCCCCCCCCAAAAAAAAAAGATAAAACAAAATTGCATTTTATCTCTAGTAAAATAATAGCTGCTGAATTAGGAAATGTGGCTGAAAAAAAATTTTAATAGGCAGCTGGATAGCTCAGTGGATTGAGAAGCGGGCTTAGAGACAGGAGATCCTGGGTTCAAATGTGGCCTCATATACATCCTTGTTGTATGACTCTGGGCAAGTAACTTCATCCCCATTGCCCAGCCCTTACCACTCAGTATTGATCAGTACACAGTATTGATTCTAAGACAGAAAGTAAGGGTTTAAAAAAATTAAAAAGAAATATGTAAAAAATTTTAAATACATACTTTGTATTGATTCAAAGGCAGAAGAGTGATAAGGCAAAGGCAATGGGGGTTAAATGACTTGCCCAAGGTCACAGAGCAAGGAAGTGTATGAGGCCACATTTGAATCCAGGATCTCCTGTCTCTAGGCCTGGATCTCTATCAACTGAGACATCTAACTATCCTTACAGCTTAAAATTAAAAGAAGGAATGAGAACCTTAGTGACTCGAGTAAGTGAAAAACAAGATACTTTTCCAAGCAACAAAAGGAGCACAATTACTTCTAATAAGGATCAAATCAGATATTTGTAGTATATGATGGGTGATAGAATACTATTGTGCTATAAAGAATGATGAACTGCTTGATTTCACTAAAAACTGAAAAGACCTATATGAACGGATGTAGAGTGATATGAGCTGAAACAGGTGATTTGTACAAAGTAACTAGAATATTGTGAGATGATCAGATGTGTAATAATGGGGAGTAGGATAAAATAACCATTGGGGGTGTCAACATGGAAATATAGAAATCCCCAGTTTACTTAGTTAAAGAGTATAAACCCCAGGTTTTGACCTTGTCACAGGAGAGGTTTCCCCCTGAGGGAAGGTGCCACTTCCCCAGACAATGGACATTCACTTCAGGTGGGGAGGTAAATGCCATCCGAAGTCAAGTAGCTCTTTTGTCTCCAGAAGCTTTTCCCAGTATTTCACACCCTCATTTTGAGGATCGAACTCTGGACCTTCAGCTTGCGAGACTGATGCACTACCTACTGCACCAAAACTGAAGTGGATATCTATTGTCTGGGGAAGTGGGACCTTCCCTGAGGGGGAAACCTCTCCCGTGACAAGGTCAAAACCTGGGGTTTATAGCCTTAAACTATGTAAACTGGGGATTTCTATATTTCCATGTTGGGAGGGGAAATGAAAATGTTGAGAGCTCTAAAGTTGCATGAGGCAGGAATGACAGTTGGAAAAGGGATAAAGACTTCTGGGAAATTCTCTGGAGGGGATCTGGAGTGCAAAGACACAGGAGGAAGTGGTAGGAGGAACTGTTTCTTAGGGCCATTCAAGAGATCTTTGTGGATTTCTGATACTGAAAGAAATCTTAACATTACAGGTTTCTGTTTAAAACATCAATGGTTCCTGTCAAGAAAACTAATTTCTTCAAAGACTTTCATTCCATTAACAATTGAGACACTGGACTCAAATCAGTGAGCAGTGCTCTTTCCTTTTTCTATCTCTCACCTGCCAACAAGAAAACCTTGTACTTCAGTGATTACTTTTATTTAGAAAGAGATTTAGGATTACACATAACCCCTCTAACCTCTACCCTTTCCCCAAACAATAATTAAATCAAATAAGTAGTCAGATAAAGAATTCTCTCTTGTTTATTTACATATAGAGAGTAAGCCCATTGGCAGACTCCATCTTGCTGCCATTTTTCAATAAGACACGAGGAAGGAGACTTGGGAGAGCCCCAAAACAGCACATAACTGGATTGAAGTCCCATATAAATAAGATTTCCCTTCCGCCCTTCAGGGGCAAGCCTTCACCAAGGGGAGAACTCTATTTTGTCTCCCTCTGAGTACTATAGGGAACCCGGAAGGGAGTAGTGAGGAAAAGCATTTTCATCAACCCTTTTCTCACTGCCTTCAACCCTAATTTCTCCATTTAAGGAGTATGAGTCCCCCAAAATTATAGATGTAACTGACTTTGTTACTAATAACAATGAAATGATCAGAGAAAATTCTGTAGGTCTTAAGAAAAAAATGCTATACAATTCTAAAGAAAGAACTGTAAATGTCAGAGTCAAGATGGTGGCTTAGAAGCAGAAAAAGTTAAGACCTCTGAAAAGCCTTCATTACCGATCACAAACTAAATGCTCCTAGGGGACTGAAATTTGAACTTAACAACAGGACAGAGAGAGGGAACCCTACTTCTGGACTCAAATCAAAAGGTATGCCCCCCAAGAGCTGGAATCCGAGAACACTCGGGTCTAAGGGAAAAGCAGGAGGAAGGACCCAGGACCCTTCTGCCCCAACCCAGAGCACTGAGCCCCCAGCGACAGCGGGAAACTCTGGGCAGGCAAAGGTGCTGGTCTGGTGGGCGGACCTTGAGAGCAACCTGGGCCAGATTCAGAGCATCCAACAAAGGTGGCAGGGAAGCAGCCATAGAGAGACTAAAGAGCCTGCAGCCCCATGGCTGGCTCCTTCCATCTGGCTCAAGTCTCACCAGAGGTTTTTGCTCAGAGCACATCCAGACCAACCCAGTTGAACATAATCCCATCAGAAGTACTCAGAGCTCAGGGAAGCCAGGACCCCTATCCCCCTAGACTGCAGGGCCTCCAACAGGGACAGGAAACTCGGGGCAAGCAAAGGCACTGGTGCACCTTGCGGAGAGTGCTGTGCCAGGCTCAGAGCATGGAACACAGGAAGTGAAAAAGCAGCTGGAGAAAAATGTCGAGAGAGCCTGGGCACCTCAAGCCTTCCAGGAGTTTTCAGCCTCTGAGCACATACAGCCCAACCCAGTTGAACTTAATCTGAACAAAACCCTCTAGAGGAAAGGGAAGCCAACATTCCTCCCCCAGGGACTGTACCAAGATATCTGACAAAGCTCCAAAAGGGGTGACTGACAACCGCAAAACCAAAAAAAAAAAAAAAGAGAGAGAGAAGCAAGAGCACAAACAAATACGGGGAGCAAAGAATGGGTAAACACGAGCAAACAACAGAAAAATAAGACATTACAATAGACAGCTTCTGTACTGGTAATGAGCAAAGAGCAAATGAAACAGAAGGGAAAGGATATTCAAATGAAAAATCAGAAATCCCAGCAAATAGGAAGACTTTGTAAGAACTCAAAAAGCAATTCAAAATACAATTAAGAGAGGCTGAAGACAATTGGGAAAAGAACTTAAAAACTAAGAAAAATCATCTGGAAACAGACAATAATGTCTTGAAAGCCAAAATCAACCTGCAAGAAAATGAGGCAAAGGAGATGAAAGATGAGGCAAAGGAGATGAAAGTTGAGAAAAAAAGAGAAGAAAGACGAAGAAAGACAATGAAAGATGACCTCCAAAGAAAAACAGACCAGAAGGAAAAGGATTACCAAAAAAAGCCAGGGATGAAATGCAATCTTTAAGAACCAGAATAAAACAACTAGAATCAAGTGACCTCACAAGGGAGCAGGACACTATAAAACAAAACCAAAAGAATGAAAAAATTGAGTAAAATATGAAGCACCTCATTCACAAAACAGAGGATTTAGAAAATCGTTCAAGGAGAGACAATGTAAGAATCATTGATCTACCAGAAGACCATGACAAAAGCAAAAGCCTGGAAATTATTCAAGAAAACAGCCCTGATATCCAAGAACAAGAGGGAAAAGTGGAGATTGAAAGAATCCACAGATCACCTCCTGTACTTAATTCCCAACTGACAACACCCAGGAATGTTATAGCCAAATTCAAGAACTATCAGAATAGAAGAAAAGATATTACAAGCTGCCAAGAAGAAGTAATTCAGATACCATGGAACCACGGTGAGGATAACACAGGATCTGGGGGCATCCACACTGAAAAACCAAAAGGCATGGAATATGATATTCTGGAAAGCAAGGGAACTAGGTCTACAACCAAGAATCAACTACCCAGCAAAACTGAATATATTCTTACAGGGGAAAGTATGGTCATTCAACAAAATAGAAGAATTCCAAGAATTCGTAAAGAAAAGACCAGACCTGAACAGAAAATTTGATGTCCAAGCACAGAACTCAAGAGAATCATCAAAAGGTAATTAAAAAAGAGGGGAAAAAAGAAAAACAAAAAAAAATTTTTTAAGAGACTCAATAAGTTAAAATGATATGTATCCCTATAAGAAGTGAGGTCATTGGTAACTCTTAAAAACTGTTGTTATTACTTGGGCAGAAAAAAGAAGTACACTTAGAGAGAACAGTGACAAACTGTATAGGATGTAAGGACAAGACATAAATAGGTATATAGATATATGCATGCATAAATATATACACATGTGTATTCGTGTGTGTGTGTGTGTGTATATATATATATATATAATTAGAGCTTAAAATATGTTAATATTAAAAGAAATGGGAAAAGAAACAAATGGGTGTAAATTTATATGTCACAAAGAAGCTCATGGCAGGAGGGGGAAGAAAATCAGTACACTAGAAGGGTAAAAATGTCAGAGATAGGAAATACTCAAATCTTACGTGCTTTGAAATTGACCCAAAGAGGGAAGAACAATACAATCCATTGGGGAAGAGAATAGATTTGCACCATATAGGGGAGTAGAAGGGTAACAAATGGATTGGTGGGGAGGGAAGCAGTACAAGGGAGGGAGGGGCCAGGGAGTTAATTTTAGAAAGACTACAAGGAAAATAAGGGGAAGATAAGAAGTGAGGGGGGTAGAAAGGAAAGGAAAATAAGGGTGGGAACTAGGGGGACTGATTAAAAACAAACATTGGTGTAGAAGGAAATAGTGAAAGAAGAAAAGGCAGGAACAGGAGTAGAAATCAAAATGCTGGAAATACACAGCTAGTAATCATAACTCTGAATGTGAATGGAATGAACTCACCCATAAAACACAAGCTAATATCAGAGTGGATTAGTATCCAAAACCCTACTATATGCTGTCTACAAGAAATACACATGAGGAAGATAGATACGCAGAGGGTGAAAGTAAGAGGATGGAGCCAAATCTATTGGGCATCAACTGATAAAAAGAAGGCAGGAGTAGCAATCGTGATATCCGACAAAACCTAAGTAAAAATAAATCTACTTAAAAGAGATAGGGAAGGTAATTACATCCTGATAAAAGGCAGGATAGACAATTAGGAAATATCTGTACTCAACATGTATGCACCAAATGGCATAGCATCTAAATTTCTAAAGGAGAAACTACAGGAGCTCAAGGATAAAATAGATAGAAAAAACTATACTAGTGGGAGATCTGAACCTTCCTCTATCTGAACTAAATAAATCAAACCAAAAAATAAATAAGAAAGAGAAAAGAGAAGTGAATAAAATCTTAGAAAAATTAGAGTTAGTAGACATGTGGAGAAAAATAAATAGGGGCAAAAAGGAATATACCTTCTTTCCTGCAGCACATACTACATTCACAAAAATTGACCATGTATTAGGGCATAAAAACATTGCAAACAAGTGCAAAAGAGCAGAAATAATAAATACAACTTTCTCAGATCACAATGCAATGAAGATAAAAATTTGTAAGGGAACATAGAAAGGTAAATCAAAAATTAACTGGAAATTAAACAATACGATTCTCCAAAACCAGTTAGATAAATAACAAATCGTAGAAACAATTAATAACTTCATTGAAGAAAATGACAATGATGAGACAGCCTTTCAAAACCTATGAGATGCAGCCAAAGGAGTACTCAGGGTGAAATTTATATCCTTGCGTTCATATATTAATTATTAAGAAGGGCAGAGGTCAATGAATTGGGCAAGCAAATTAATAAATTAGAAAGCAAAGAAATTAAAAATCCTCAGATGAAGACTAAAATAGAGATCCTAAAACTCAAAGGAGAAATTAATAAAATTGAAAGTCAAAGAACTATTGATTTAATAAATAAGACTGATACTTTGAAAAAAAAACAAATAAAATATACAAAGTACTCATCAGTCTAATTAAAAACAGGAAAGAAAAAAACCAAATTGACAATATCCAAGATGAAAAAGGAGACCTCACCTCTAATGAAGAGGAAACTAAGGCAACCATTAAAAATTATGATACCCAATTATATGGCAATAAATATGGCAATCTAGGTACTATGGATGAATACTTACAAAAATATAAATTGCCTATACTAAAAGAGGGAGAAATAAATTATCTAAGCAACCCCTATCAGAAAAACAAATTGAACAAGCCATCAGAGAATTCCCTAAGAAAAAATCCCCAGGTCCAGATGGATTCACAAATGAATTCTATCAAACATTCAAAGAACAACCAATCCCAATATTAAACAAACTATTTGACAGAAGCCAAGAAAGAGTTCTACCAAATTCATTTTAATACACAAACATGGTACTGATCCCAAAGCCAGGCAGGTCAAAAACAGAGAAAGAAAACTATAGACCAAACTTCCTAATGAATATAGATGCAAAAATCTTAAATAGGATACTAGCAAAAAGACTCAAGCAAGTCATCACAAGAGTTATCCACTATAACCAGGCAGGAATCATATCAGAAATGCAAACATGGTTCAATATTAGGAAAACCATCCACATAATTGACCATATTAACAAGCACACTGACAAAAATCACATGATTATCTCAATAGATGGAGAAAAAGCCTTTGACAAAATACAAAGCCCATTCCTATTGAAAACACTAGAAAGCATAGGAATAGAAGGGCCTTACCTAAAAATAATAAACAGTATATATCTAAAACAGTATATATCTAAAACCATCAGCAAAAATCATTTGCAATGGGGATAAAATAGAAGCCTTCCCAATAAGATCAGGATTAAAACAAGGATGCCCGTTATCACCTTTATTATTTAATATTGTACTAGAAACACTAGCAGTAGCAATTAGAAAAGAAAAAGAAATTGAAGGTATTAAAATTGGCAAAGAGGAGACCAAGTTATCGCTCTTTGAAGATGATATGATGGTTTACTTAAAGAATCCTAGAGAATCAACCAAAAAGTTACTCGAAATAATCAACAACTTTAACAAAGTTGCAGGATACAAAATAACTCACATAAGTTATCAACATTTCTATATATCTCTAACCCATTTCAGCAGCAGGAATTAGAAAGAGAAATACCATTTAAAATCACCCTAGACAATATAAAATACTTAGGAATCTATCTCCCGAGACAAACACAGGAACTATATGAACATAACTACAAAACACTCTCCACACAACTAAAACTAGATGTAAATAATTGGAAAAACACTGATTGCTCATGGGTGGGACGAGCTAACATAATAAAAATGACAATCCTCCCCAAATTAATTTACTTATTTAGTTCCATACCCATTGAACTACCAAAAAATTTCTTTACTCAATTAGAAAAAAACATTAAGATCATTTGGAAGAACAAAAGATCAAGGATATCCAGGGAAATCCTGAAAAAAAATGCAAAGGAAGGGGGACTCCCAGATCTCAAACTACAATATAAAGCAGAAGTCATCAAAACAATTTGGTACTGGCTAAGAGACAGAAAGGAGGATCAGTGGAATAGACTTGGGGTAAATGACCTCAGCAAGACCGTCTATGACAAACCCAAAGACCGCGGCTTGTGAGACAAAAATCCACTATTTGATAAAAACTGCTGGGAAAATTGGCAGACAGTGTGGGAGAGATTAGGTTTGGATCAACACCTCACATCCTACACCAAGATAAACTCAGAATGGCTGAATGACTTGAATATAAAGAAGGAAATTATAAGTAAATTAGGTGAACACAGAATAATATACATGTCAGACCTTTGGGAAGGGAAAGATATTAAAACCAAGCAGGACTTAGAAAGAGTCACAAAATGAAAAATAAATAATTTTGATTACATCAAATTAAAAAGTTTTTGTACACACAAAACCAATGTAACTAAAATTAGAAGCGAAGCAACAAATTGGGAAACAATCTTCATAACAAAAACCACTGACAAAGGTCAAATTACTCAAATTTATAAAGAGCTAAATCAGTTGTACAAAAAATCAAGCCACTCTCCAGTTGAAAAATAGGCAAGGGACATGAATAGGCAGCTTTCAGCCAAAGAAACCAAAACTATTAATAAGCACATGAAAAAGTGTTCTACAGCTCTTATAATCAGAGAGATGTAAATCAAAACAACTTTGAGGTATCACCTCACCTAGCAGATTGGCCATCATGACAGCAAAGGAAAGTAATGAATGCTAGAGGGAATGTGGTAAAGTGGGGACACTAATTCATTGCTGGTGGAGTTGTGAATTGATCAAACTGTTCTGGAGGGCAATTTAGAACTATGCCCAAGGGGCGATAAAAGACTGTCTGCCCTTTGATCCAGCCATAGCACTGCTGGTTTGTACCCCAAAGAGATAATAAGGAAAAGACTTGTCAAGAGTATTCATAGTTGTGCTCTTTGTGGTGGCCAAAAATTGGAAAATGAGGGGATGCCCTTCAATTGGGGAATGGCTGAACAAATTGTGGTATATGTTGGTGATGGAATACTATTGTGCTAAAAGTTATAATAAAGTGGAGGAATTCCATGGAGACTGGAGCAACCTCCAGGAAGTGATGCAGAGCGAAAGGAGCAGAACCAGGAAAACATTGTACACTGAGACTGATACACTGTGGTACAATCGAACGTAATAGACTTCTCCATTAATGTCAATGCAATGTCCCGGAACGATCTGCAGGGATCTAGGAGAAAAAACACTATACACAAGCAGAGGGCAAATTGTGGCAGTAAAAACATCGAGGAAAAGCAACTGCTTGACTACAGGGGTTGAGGGGAGATGTCTGAGGAGAGACTCTAAATAAACACCCTAATGCAAATACGAACAAGGAAATGGGTTCGAATCAAGGACATATGTGATACCCAGTGGAATAGAGTTTCGGCTATGGGAGGGATGGTGGGAGGGGGGGAGGAAAAGAAAATGATGTTTGTTTCCAATGAATAATGTTTGGAAATGACCAAATAGAATAATAAAAAAATTAAAAATTTTAAAAATTTTAAAAAAACAATAAAAAAGAAAGAACTGTGAGAGTAGTACAGAGGAAAACTTATGATTTATTACTTGTTTATATGGCTATGTGATTTAGGATTTGGGTTTTAAAAGATTACACTTACAAAAATGAATAATATGGAAATAAGTTTTGAGTGATTATATATATATATATGTATGTATGTATGTATATGTATATATATATAAAAAACAGGGAAATTGCTTGTCAACTCTGGGAGGAGGGAGGGAATAGGGGAGGGAAACAACAAGAATCATGTAACCATAGAAAATTTTTTAAAGGAAAACAAAATGTAAAAGAAAAATAAAGTATAAAGATCTGACCATGTCATCCCTTTATTTAATAAACTTGAAGATTAAATGAAAAAATTTTAAGTTGCTCATAATCAACCCCATCCAATCCTCTCCAGTATTCATGTGAAAGTATACCCATTTGTTTTTGGAGGGAGGGTGTACATATGTGTATCTACATGTTATATGTATGTGTGCACGTTTATGTCTATATATGGATACATATATGTGCGAATTAAACATACACATACATGTATAGTTGTAGCCATATGTCAAATTCAACACAGGAAAACAAGAAAATAATACATCGAATTCATCATAGGGAAACAAAGAAAACAAGAAGTGAGGAGGGCACAGGAATTAAAATTTAAAATTACACTGGGAAGGGAAGAGCTCTAGAAAGGATTAAAAAATAAAAATAAAAATAAAATGAATAAATGAATAAAATTTAAACAATTTTAAAAATCAAAGAAAAAAAGTGGAAAGTTATACCCATGAACTAGAGAGTGAATAAACAAATTATTTTATATAAATATAAATGTAACTGTACCCTTTAAATGATTTTAAAAATAAATTTTAAAAGAGTCCTGGGGAGTATGAACTGGTGCAGAGTAAAGTAAGTAGAACCCAGAAGAACAAATTTTTTAAAAGGCAGCAACATTATTTAAAAAAAACAAATTTTAGAGCCAAAAGTATAAGAGGCACATTTGACATAGACATTGTATGGATTACTTTTGTTTTATCATCATATTTCTTATAAAAATTTTGTTTTATTTTTCCTTTCAGTCTTCAATGGGCGGGGGGGGGGGGATGAAGTAAATAACATCAGTGATATTTAAGATCATTAAAAGAACAGAATCAAAAGGAACACAGAAGCACAATTCTTTTTGAAATAAATATGGAATGTATCATATAACCTTTTAAAGTCAAGTGATACTGAATTCTTTTGTGCTCTACCATGTTTTTTTAGTATGAGGATTTAATTTTTTTTTTTATTTTAAAAAAGGAACTGTCATTTCCAAGTTTCTTAACTTGTAAGGTAAAAACTAAACTTCAAATACATAAATTAGTATAAAGGAGCAAAAGTGACCATATTTATTTTTGCATTTTGTTTTTTCTATATATTTGCTCCATGCTTCCCTTTCTTCCTCTCTTGCTTCATACATGTGCACATACACACAAATATATTCAATAGGATATAGTAACTATTGTTAATTATAAGACAGCCAAGACAGACAGAATTAAAGGAAGAATCAATTATTGGTACTGATGGGACTAGGGGAAAGAAAATCTAGTCAACACTCAAGTTTCCATCTTCTATTCCCGCCACTTCCAAATAATCAATAACTTATCTTATTTATTCATTGATGTTTCTTTAATAAGCTATTAATCTGAAGAAATCGACATCAAAATCACTTAACAGGGATAATTAAATAGAAATCCAAAGCAATGATTGGCAAATTTTATTGATCATGCATCACTATCAATGAAAAATAAAAATAATAAATTGTACACAAACTCATAATTATATATATTTAGAAAAACTACAAATCTAAGAAGGATGAGATAAAGTTTAAATACTAGATTCTATAATCAACAGAATACCAGAAAGGTAAAAACAGGGAAGATTGTGAAGGCTTTTAAAACCAAACTAGGAATCTTATATTTGATCTTGGAAGTGATAAGGAGTCACTTAACCTCCACTGTCTAGCTCTTACCACACTTCTGCCTTGGAACCAATACCTAGTATTGATTCTAAGTCAGAAGGTAAGAGTTTTTGTTTGGTTTTTTTTTAATTGGTACAAATAAAATTCAACTGCTTAAAACAATAATAAAAAATGATCTATCATTTTTTCAAAGTGTGCTCACTTTAATTGATACACTTATTAACAAAATACTAATATAAGAGATTAAGGATTTAGCTTTATATGTGGCATACTCCAAAAAGTGGCGTATTGGCAAAGTTTGCCTAAGAACACAGAACACTTAGTTAAGGATGACATTAGGTGGGATATGCCAATATCTTATTGTTATTTTTAAAAATCTGCTTATATGCTTGATTTTTCCTAAAATATTCACTCATCTATCCATTTTTTAAATAAAAAGTTGAGTGAATTCAAGGCAAAATGTATCAAGCAAGATTAATTAGTATCAAGGAAAATAAGAAAATCTGTGATCTTCGTAATTGCACAAAAAATATCTTACCTTGAAATCTTATTAACAAACGGCTTCAATTCCTCAGGCTCATAGGCACGGGCAAAAGCCCAACAAACATAACATGCAGCATCTCTCACATTGGAACCCACACTACAAGCTCCCCGTTTTTCATCATATGTCAGTGCTTTCAATATCACAGGGACAACTAAGGAAAAGAAGAAAAAGAATTGCTAAAACAAAAATTGTGAGCAAAATTAAACATTTGTGTACATGTAAGTAATATATAGATGTAATATATTTAAGAAATATATTAACTTTTAATGTACTTATACAGATAGACATATCACACGCATTCCTATTTATATCCCTAATATTCAACATAATGCTCAGCACATAGCAAGCCCTTATAAATGCTTTTTAATTTATTCCTTCAATGAAAAGTTATGAATTGGTGATGTGGTAAAATATATAGAGAGATGTAAGAAAGCATAAAAAAAGGTAAAAAGGATTTAGAGCACCAAAGAATTGAGGACTATAAAGAAGTCAAATGTCTTTATATCATAAATGCTGAAAAAGAATTGACTGACATTTAATATGACAAAAAAAATCATTAAAAACAATAAAATTACATTTTCACATACAGAAGAAATCTGTGATTAATGTGATAATTATAACAATATATGTGACTCAACTGAATCAATTTCTTTGTACTATCTGATGAGAAGAGGGGAAGAAATGAGAGGAGAGGGGAAGAAGGAATTTTTCAAAGATAGGGCAAACAATTAAAACTCAATCCTGAACTATTTTTAAAAGCAATTAGCAATGAAAAATTAGAAACAGATGGGAAATGACTGATATCACCTATAATAATTCTCTACAGAAGTTCAATAGTTGTAAATCTATTACCACAGCAAGGCCAAAAGAGCACAAAAAGTACCTTAGTAAGAAAACATGATTTGCTTGCCAAGTGTAGGCAGATGGCAGCAAAACCAGTTTGGAATATAAACCCCATTTGTAAAATCCTCAGAAGAAATGATAATGGATTACAATAAACAGTATACAAAATTCAACTGGAAGAACAAAAGGTCAAGAATATCAAGATAATTAAAGAAAAAATGTGAAGAAAAGTGGCCTAGTATGAGATCTCAAACTGTACTATAAAGCAGTTATCATCAAAACAGTCTGCTACTGGCTAAGAAACAGAATGGTAGATCAATGGAATCAATTAAATACATAATGTACAGGGTAAATGACCATAAAAACTGCTGGAATAATTAGAAAACAGTATGGGCAGAAAATAAGTATAGAAAAACAGCTTACACAATATACCAAAGGTAAAGTCAAAGTGAGTATATGATTTAGATATAAAGAATGATACCATAATTAGAGGAATAGTTTACCTGACAGATCTATGAAAAAGGGAACAATTTATGACCAAAGATAGAGATCATTATAATAAAATGAATAATTTTGATTATGTTAAATTAAAAAGCTTTTATACAAACAAAACCAATGTAACCAAGATTAGAAGGGAAACAACATACTGTGGTGAGGAGATTTATAGCAAGTTTCTCTGATAAAAGTCTAATTTCGCAAATCTACAGAGAACCAAGTCAAATTTAGAAGAATACAAGTCACTATTCAATTGACAAATGGACAAAGAATAGGAACAAACAATTTTTGGATGAAAAGATCAAAGCTATCAATAATCATATGAAAAAATGTTCTAAATCACACTTGATTAGAGAAAGGCAATTTAAAACAATGCTGAAGTACCACCTCACACCTATCATATTGACTAATATGACAGAAAAGGAAAGTGATAAATCTTGCGAGTTGTTGTGGCAAAATTGGGGCACTAATGCATTGTTGGTAGAGTTGTGAACAGCTCTAAAGATTCTGGAGGGCAATTTGGAACCCTAAAGGCTTAAAACTGTGCATATTCTTTGATCTTGTAATGCCCCTACTAGGTCTGTATTCCTTTTTATCACTTCCAGCAAATAGGTGGAAATTAATTCCAAATGCCAAGTTTCTGTATTATTTAAAGTTGTTAGGACTTTTAATTTAATTTGTAACTTTGAAAGCAATTTCCATTATATAAAAATCCATGATCAATAATGTCTATTGTATATTATATTTCTGAATTTATTTTGCCCCATGTTAGAAAGGAGAAATAAAGGAAACCAGTGGCTAATTGAGGGGGGGAGAATTTAAGGAGGGAAAGGGGAGAGGGAGAAAAATCTAAAAAGAAATGTCATGAATCTCTCTCTTTTTTTTAAACCCTTACCTTCCATCTTGGAATCAATACTGTATATTGGTTCCAAAGTAGAAGAGTGGTAAGGACTAGGCAATGGGGGTTAAGTGACTTGCCTAGGGTCACACAGCTGGGAAGTGTCTGAGGCCAGATTTGAACCTAGGACCTCCCCACCTCTAGGCCTGGCTCTTAATACACTAAGCTACCCAGCTGCCCTCCATAAATCTCTTTCTGAACATTATTGACTATTTCTAATGAGATGTCATAATTTTATTACAAAAAGATAAGCTTTTAAATTGGAGAATAATGGCTAAACTAATTGTGGTACATGAATGCAATGGAACATCATTGTACCCTAAGAAACTATGAATGTGATGAATAAAGATCAGCATGATGTAGCTGGGGAGACCACAGAGTGGTCCTTGGCGAGATGTGACTGCCCACTCTATCCCCCTTGCATGACTTCTTTTATCAATGCCCCTTACCTATGAATTGACATGATTATTATTTCCCCTAGTCTCAAAAGAAATAATACAAGAGCAAAACACCTGTACCCTAATTCTCTAAAACATCACCAAAAGATCAGACCCTCAAACCCAATCCCAAAAGACTATCGTGGGTTAACTTTTACTTAGGCACATAATTCCCAGCAAAACCGCAGCTATAGGACAAGGCCCAAAACTTTCTCATGAAGACAGCACACAAATCAATCATAGAGGCCCATACAATAGGTACAGGTACCGTACAGGTACACTAAGCTTCAATATGCCTCAGTGAATCAATTACACAAATTAGTAACTCAAACTCCCTACTAAGTCACCTGTGACGAAATCATTTATCTTGTGTGCAACCTTTATTCTGTCTGTAATCACAATACAAAAATATAGAATGTTAATCAAGTGATTTGTTAAAATTCATGTATTACTTTTCCAATTATCTCTCTTTGATTTTGTGTATCTGTATGCCAAGAGAATGGGTATAAAAATAAAGATCAGACATCGGGAAAGCGGAGCAGCTTTGAGATGCAAAGCAGTCCCATGGCCGTAATGATTAAGCTGTCTTCCGTTTGTTATTTATTTTATTTTATTTATTTTGACTGATTGTTCGCCACCTGTTGGGAAACCTGGAGTTGCAGGTGGGGCTGGACCCTGACCACAGCACAAGAAAAACTCTGTGTGTGTGTGTGTGTGTGTGTGTGTGTGTGTGTGTGTGTGTGTGTGTAATTCTCATAAAACAATCCAAAATTATAATGAACAAATGAGTCCTCAAACAAAAAGGTATGAGGTAAAGTTCTCCTACTGATTCATGCCGTGGCAGAAGGTCCACAGATGTAGAACAATTTATTTGCTTTTAGACTCTTTTGTTAATGTATTAACTGTTCCTCTCCCTCTCCCTCTCTCTCCCCCTTCTTCTCTCTCTCTCTCTCTCTCCCTCTCTCTCTCTGAAAATAAAATATGGGAAGGCTGCGGTGAGAAACATGGCTAAATTTAGGTAATTTAAAAAGAAAAAAATGTCAATAAGCATTTATTTTTTAAAATGTATTCCCTCATTTTGGGCTGCTAGGTGGTACAGTGGCCAGAATGCCAAGTTAGGAAGATTCATCTTCCTGATTTCAAATCTGGCCTTAAACACTTACTAGCTATGTGACCCTGGGAAAATCACTTTACCCTATTTGCCTCAATTCCTCATCTTGTAAATAAGCTGTAGAAGGAAAAGAGTAAACTATTCTAGTATCTCTGCCAAGAAAATAAAAAATGGGGTCATAAAGAGTCAGACATGACTGAACAGTAACAACAAATGTAGTTCAAGTGTTATTATCCCTATTTTAAAGATATAGGCTAAAAGATCTGTTGAAAGGAAGATCTGAGTTTATATCTGTCCTCAGACACTTAACCTTTATCTCAGCTTCCGCATCTATAAAATGGAAGTAAATCATTATACCTACTTCCCATATTTGGGAGGATAAAATGAGATTGTATTTGTAATATTTGTGCTAAGGCACTGTGCCTGCCACACAGGAGGTAATATACAGATTTCAGCTAAGAAATAGCTTATAAAAATATAAATTCAAGGATTCAAACTTAGGACTCATTTCTCCAATAAGATCCAATATTTTTTACACTAAAAATAAGTTAACTCCCTCCTCATGATTTCCCTGTTTCTGTTATTTGCACCATGTTTTCACAAACGTTTGGGATCAAAATCTCAATCACAATTGACTCTTCTCTCACTCAAATTCAAGAAGTATTGTCAATTTTTACTTTCTAATTTTTTTAGTCTGTCCTCTTCTCCTTGCCACCACCAGATTTCATTCACTCATATCCTTAAAATTACAAAAGAATATTAATTTTCCTATTTCCCATCTCATCTTCCTCCTAAATAAACCTATACCTTATTACTATACTTATCTTCTTTAAAAAAAAAAAAACCACTATATCATGTAATTCACTCCCACTAAAAACTGTATGGTTCCCAGTTGTATCTGGGACAAATTTTAAACTAAATCACCATTCAAGATAAGACTTCTTATAAGGGTGTCAATTAGAGATCTACTGCATTATATTAACAATATCTTCTAGTAATAATAAATATCAGTTGAATGAATAAAAAATAAAGAATATCTTTAATTTTTATTCTCATACTTAAACTTCTTTGTTCCTTAGTAGCTAATTAAATATAAGCTCCCTAAGGTTAGGGACAAGGTTTTTTACAAACTTTGTAACATTCTACAATACAGACTACAACACATTGTTTACTCAATCTCATGGTTCCCATCATAGTTCAATTGAAAAGGTATTCAAAACTAGTAAAAGGAACAGGGTTTAGCATATGAAAAGTTTTGGGGAAAAGTAATATCAACCCAATATAGACAGAAGTCTGTTAGCTTGTAATAAGTCTATAAAATTCAGGTTGTGAATATGGTAAGACATCAAAAATTAAAGGAAAAAAGATTAAAGGGGATATAAAGTTACATTCTCATGACAAAATCTGAAAGGAACAGTCCTTATATTTTTCTAAACTATAGGAAGAATTATCATGTAAAACAAAAGCATTCATTGAATATTCATTAAAAATTAAAAACGATCTTACAATGAATTTCACATGTGCCAATATAGCAGTCCATCTAGCGGTTGGTATAATAATTTTTCTTTGTGGGATATAACTTGAGAAGGAGGAAGGAGCCTGAGGAAGATGGGTGATAAATGAAGACTCAAAGACAAGTTAATAGATAGGGGGTGTGGCTCTGGCTCCTGATAATATTCTCCTTAGAAAATTAATTAAAGGAAAATATGAGAAATAAGAGAACACGTGGAAGTAAGAATTCTGAGATAGAAAGCACATGGCTAAGAGAGGCGGTAGAAAAGATAAAGAGAGATAGAAGAAAGAGCTCCAAGGTTGCAGGAATCAAGAGGAAGAGGAGTGCCCCTCACCCCAGCATTTATTGTGGATTGAGAGGTGATCATGAATATGTAACATAGCACTTAGGTCTTAACATTGGTTGAATAGACAATGACAGGGTCAGAGGAGGTGGGGATTCACCTGACATGCACTTTTCAGAGGAATGAGGTTTGACAAGGTGAGGGCTAAGCCTTTGTGGCTGAGGCTCATGAATTCTCCTGCCCTTCTATACACTGATCATTAACTGATCTAATCAAGTATTTAATACATCAACCATACTTTCATGCCTGGTATGTTATAGCCTCACTACTATTTTACTTTAAGTATGAGCCTACTCCCACAGACATTGTTTGTGAGAGAACGTTCACAACTTTGTTGGAGCAAAGCTTTCATTTGCAGAAGATAAAATAATTTAAAAAGAAAAACTGAATTAAGGCACCTCATCCCCTCCCACTCCATCTGAAATGTAACAATTCAAAATCTTAAAACACAAAGGTCAAAAAGGGGCCATGTAAAGAGTACTGAGTCCTCTATGACAAAGGTTTAATTTCCCTAATAAATAAGGAACTAAGTCAAATTTACAAAAAATCAAGCTATTCCCCAATTGACAAATGATCAAGGGACATGAATAGGCAGTTTTTCACATGAAGATTCAAAACTATCAATAAGCACATGAAAAAGTGTTCTAAATCTCTCCTGATTAGAGAAATGCAAATTAAAAACAACTCTGGAGTACCTCCTTACACCGATCAGACTGGCCAACATGGCAGCAAAAGAAAATGATAAATGTTGGAGGGGATGTGGCAAAATTGGGACACTAATATACTACTGGTGGAATTGTGAATTGATCCAACCATTCTGGTGGGCAATTTGGAAATCTGTGAAAAGGATTTTTAAAAAATGACTATCCTTTGATCCATCCATACCACTTCTGGGTTTATACCCCCCCCAAAGAAATAATAAGGAAAATGACTTTTACAAAAATATTTCTAGCCGTGCTCTTTGTGGTAACAAAAAAATTGGAAAATGTGTGTGTGGGGGGGGGGGGGGGGGGATGTGTATCTGATAGTGATGAAATATTATTGTGCCAAAAGGAATAATGAACTGGAGGAATTCCATATGAACTAGAATGACCTCCAGGAATTGATGCAGAGCGAAAGGAGCAGAACCAGGAGAACCTTACACACAGAGACTGATACATTATGGCACAATTGACTGTAATAGACTTTTCTACTAGCAGCAATGAAATGACCCAGGACAATCCAGAGGAATTTGGGAGAAAGAATGCTATCACATCCAGAGAAAGAACTGTGGAAACAGAAATGCATGAGAAAAACATATGATCAATCACATAGTGTGATAGGGATATGATTAGGGTTTTGATGTTCAAAGATCACTCTACTGAAAATATGAATAACATGGAAATAGATACATGTATAACCCAGTGGAATTGCTTGTCTGCTTTGGAAGTGGGGAGGAAAGACCGGGGTAGGGGGAAGTCAGGAATCATGTAACCATGGAAAAATATGCTAAATTTTAAGAAGGGGGGTGGGGGGGGGGGGAAGAGAGAGGGAGTGCTGAGTCAGCATATATGGTTTCGGGTTCAAACTCTGTCACTACCTGGCTGTGAAAACTTGTACAAGTCATTTCCTTTTTAGGGTAAGAGTTCAATACTAAATAATCTCTTAATATCCTTGCAGAACTAAAAATTTTTGGTTGAAATTGAGATAATAGTCAAGAAAATCTTTACACATAGGTAAAGGGGGAAATGGAAAAGGCTAGAAGGGGAAATAAATGCCTCCTATTTAAATTTAAATGCCTTCCATTTAAGAAGAAAAACTGAACAGCCCTTTCCAGAATCAATAGCTTTGAGAGATGAGGAGTTATGGCTACACACTGAGTATAGGATAAAATTCCAGCAATATATTACAAATGTAAGTCAAATAAGATTCCCTGAAGGGCTTCCTTCTGGTAACTTGCAGACTCGAATTCTAAATTAAATATTCATTTTTGATAACCATATAATTTATATTACTGTGCTGTCTTTTGGGAGAAAATAGCTTTCATGCAGAACAGAAAATACATCATTTTTGAAACTCCTTTGCTATTCCAGGACTATGAAGAATCTAAGAGATCTTATGCTGATCTCATTCTTAAAAGGCCAAATTGTTAATTATTTATGTGTAGAGTGGAAGGGGGGGGGGACTCGTACCCCCAGAATAACTCTAATAACCAGACAGGAGGCTTGATAAGATGTTGGCAGAGAAATGCTGCTTTATTTGGAGAAAACAGCAGAGAGCAGGGAGGGGGGGGAGGGGAAGGAAGAAGATTCTGCCCACACACATGGCTTGATCAGGGCGAAAATGTCCTCTCTTCTTCTAGGTAAAATCACAGACATTTATAAAAATCCTGACAAGATGTTCCCAGTCCTGAGTGCATGACCCAACATCACATACCCCAAAGACCCCCATGATCCAGAAAAACCCAAGACTATCATGGGATTCCCAGGCTGGGACCATAATGATACTTTTGAAACTCACTGTACTTTCCCTCCTTCAGCTTATCTTATAGTTGGCTTTCTTCCCAGGGAACAGATAAACTCTTCTCAAGGTTTTTGAAAACAGGTCAGAAAAACAAGAATTTTATGGGTTGGGGGGGATGGGGCAGGTAGTTTTAGTCTAAAGAATAGTAACACTAAGAGGTCTTGAGAATTGGGGTTACAAGCCAAATACTATTCTGAGAATTATACACTGAATCTCATCCCACACAGTCTTCCCTCTTTTTAATTTCAGGGTCATGTAATTCTCACCTGTCTCGGTTTCCCCTATTTGCAACAATAACATCAAATGACATTGATTAAGCATACTTGGATACTCTTCATCTTCAGAAATTGTCTTCATCTAGATTCTGCTCCTTCTATTCCAGCTTGCTTGCAGAATATTAGGGGTGGGGTCCTCCTACTAATAAAAATTCTTTTGCAAAGCTAACATCTTATGAAATAAATTAATTCTTCTACCTCAGGTTCTGTAAGAGTTTCAAAAATCCCTGGGTCCCTAATTTTTAGTCTAAAGTTTAGCTTCTCATAACTACTTCCACTTATTTCTATGGAATATCAATTACAGATCATCAAAAAAAATCTCACTTGTCTAAAACTATCACTTAGTTAATTCTAATTTCTTCTACTAGTCAACTTGCTAGTTTGGAAAATGGAAACTTTCCATCTTACAATTTGCATCCTATACTGATTGTAGGAATTTGTCACAAAAGAAAGGCAGGGAAAAGTATCTTTAACTATACTTACAGTTCTCTCAAGGACACAGAATGAGTAGGTCAACACTGACTTCACGTACAGGTCAGAGCTATCACTGGCTCATGCCATAATTGTTTCACTCAGGGACCATCAGAATCGGGTGTGCCTTACCAACTCAGAAGGATTCTACCTCAGTTTCAGACTCAACTTCCTATAAGAACTTTCACTTGTCCTCTGAGTCTTCTTGTTCTCTTCCAATGGTGGTTTAATTATCAGACAATCATATTTGAATTCAAAGTTCACCTTAATATTAGGTGTGATTCCCATAAACCTTTGTCTTAAGTGGCAAAAAATCTTAGTCATCATAGTTGAGAGAAAACCTTTTCTCTTTGTTTTCCAATTTCTTTCATTTTCCATAATTTCAAACAAGTCTCCTGCTTACTTGCTTACTTATTCTAATGGTTTCTAAAAATTTTACTTCAGATTTATCTAAAATAAATGTTCTCTTTAACTTCTTCATATAGTAAATGGCAATTCATTATCTCTTTATTCTATACCTTGTTTATATTTGCCTTACCATGATCTTCAAAAGACTTTCTCTTACTCTATCCACTAAAACTTACTCTATCTCTAAACACCCATTCTTTTTCCCCTCAAGACTCAGAATCACATTCATTATTCCCCTCCTGATACCTTCACATACCTACTTACATTTATCCTACAGCATGTCTGCCTTCTGGCTCTCATAAAGAAGTCCCGTATTCTATTATGTCTCCTACACCTTATTCTACATCTCTCACACCTTCTACTACTTGCTTTTGTCTTCACTCAACTTAACATCCAGCAGTTACTCTGTCATCAGCTATTAGTTATCATTCTTCTTATCAACTGCATCATTATTCACATATATAGTTTACATATCATATCTTTACATATTGTCTTATCCAATTCACCTTAGAAATTAGTTTTCTTCACAGTAAAAATTAAATAAATCCTTTGTGTTCACCCAAAATTATATTCTACAGGCCAATAATGTTTAAATCCATATTTACATTCAGTAATAAAATCATTTTTACCCAAGGTACGTATTTTGGTAACAATTCATATATCCTAAATGGTTACAACAAATGTTTACAAATTCAGAAATCCTTTTTGCAATACTCCAAACTCTTAATAAGTTATTTCATTCAAATTTCCAAATTTAAAACTCTTCACCAATGTTCATTACATTCTCACTTGTTTAATTCAACAGCACATATACTAGAATAACCTTTTCACATTCTCTTTTGTCTATCCCAAAATTTAGGTCATACAGAATCTTCTCCATATTACATAACATCTTCTTCTTCTAAGCTGATACTAAATTCTTATACACTTTACACTCATTTTATTAAACTTTTATATTCATTAAGCAGCCAGCACAGACAGCACTTATCAAGAGTTTCCTCCTTTTCTGCTTCTTCAAAGCAAAAATCCTTTCTGCATCATGCTGGCTATTAATTAAATTCAGTCAATTCTCATATTGTTGATTCAAATAACAAACATTTTAGGTATATCCAAACATTCAAATCTCAAACCACTGTTCATTTCAAATCTCAGTGAGAACTAACAATTCTCTCATCATTAAGTTCAAAATCAAACTTATATGTAATCTTGTACAACTGAGACAATTTCAATACTAAATCACTTTACAGTCATTTCACACAATTCCACAGGTACATTTCAGAATCATTTGTGATTTTCTCAAAAGCATATACTTCAATCTTGAAAATTAATCCTAAAAAATTAAAAAAATTAATCCAATCAAATTGTGGGATCAAAATCTCCCTTCTCTTGTTCTAATCTCCCCTTTCTAATAACCTTTTAACTTTTCTATTTACATGTTAGCAGAGCTCTGGTAGAGAAGTAGCTGCTGCCTCTGAGTTTTGGCAGTGGGGGAGCTGATGAAACTATAGGTGCCACAGAAGACACTAGTACTGGCTCTGGCTCTATTTGGAGTACCAGTGCTGACACAGGAGGCACAGGAAGAACAAGCAGTGAAACTGTAGATTCCACTGCTCTATTTTCCTCCTTTCTTTCTCTCATCACCAAAGGTCTTACATCTGGCTGCCATAATACAGCATATGCTATCTCCCTATCATTTATAAAATTTTTCCCAATAACAGTTTTATTTAGTTTCTCACAGATTGTATAATCATTAGATCCAAATTTTGGCCATATGATGTGGGTCTGTGTGTCAATCACCAGACCTGCCCACTGAAAACAGCAATACTGAATGAACATGCCTGGGTCAAAGTGTTCATATCGAGGGGAATATTTACAAGTGTCCAATTTAGCTCTTAAAGGACTATCCCTAGGAATTGTGTTTACTTCTCTCTTGTATGTATCCATGTCCTCTATTTTGTACTTCTTTTTCTTCTGGGCTAATGCTTTTTGCTCCATGTTTCTGTCTTGAAATTTTTAATCTTACCCAATTAGAAATTCCCTTTCTCCCGACTTGTCTCTTTCTCTGAAGCTCCACATATACAAACAAGAGCTTCTCTCATTTTCCACTATTCCCCCTCATAGAGATACAGAATTGTGATAATAAGGACTCCCATTGGCTTTGCTTGGTCTAAAAAAAAACCACCTGGACTCTGCCAGTCTGCTATTCAAGTCACATCCATTCACATACAAGCTTAGAGAAAGAGAGGACACCTCCCCTCCCCAGGTTTATTGTTCATACTCACATAAAACGAATGGCCCCCATGTTAGAAGTGTTGACTCCAGTCTTTTCTCTTGCATCTGTCATTCCCTGTCTGCTCTCTTGCTCACAAGGATTTTTAGGAACAAACAGAAGGACTTAGATTTGCCCAGATGGGTAAACTGAGGCACTTCTACCATTCTAGAATCCTGGGCGGGGCCTAATCTGTGTGGAGTAGAATTCAGAGGGGAGGGGCTCATACCCCCAGAAATCACTCTAATGAGTAGACAGGAGACTTAATAAGATGTTGGCCATGAAAAGCTGCTTTATCTGGAGAAAACAACAGACAGGAGGGAAGGGGGGGAAAGGGAAGGAGAGGAGAAAGAAAGAGATTCTGCCCACACAAGGGGCTCGCTCAGGGCAAAAAAGGTCCTCTCTTCTTCTAGGTACAATCACAGTCTTTTATAACAATCCTAAAGCAAAATTCTCCTCCTCCCCTCTGTCCAATCCCACAGAAGGGGTATGTGACATTCACAGTCTTGAGCTCATGATTGTCAACATTACATACCCCTAAAAACCCCCATAATCCAGAAAAACCCAAGACTATCATGGGATTCCCATGCTGGGACCATAATGATACTTTTGAAACTCACTGCACTTTCCCTTTCAGGCTTTCTTCCCAGGGTACAGATAAACTCTTCTCAAGGTTTTTGAAAATAGGTCAGGAAAACTAAAAGTTTTAGGGAGGTGGGGGGAGGCAGTTTTAGTCTAAGGAATAGTAACACTAAGGGGTCTTGAGAAATGGGGTAACAAGCCAAATACTACTCTTTGAGAATTACACATTGAATCTCATCCCATACACTTATAACTCATAGAAAAAATAAGTTCTATTTTTCATACCAGCTTGACACTAACTTGAAAAACAAACAAAAAAACCTTAACATTCCAGTCATTTACAATATGAATTGTATTGTTATTTGCATCCAATACTGATTGAAAAAAATATCTTTACTCAACAGGATAAGGATATCCAATTCAAACCTCCCATTTTAAAGATAAACTCTTTCAAAAGAAAGGAAAATAATTTACCCCAAATTATATTCAGTCATAGAGGGCAGCTAATTGATATAATGAATAGTGCTAGATCTGCTCTCATATTCGTATATTCAAATTTAGCCTCCAACACTTACTAGTTGTGTGACCGTGGGCAAGTCACTTAACCTTGTTTGCCTGTTTCCCAGTCTGTAAAATGAACTGGAAAAGGAAATGGCAAACCATTCCAATATCTTTGCCAAGAAAATCCCAAATACAGTCATTCAGAATCAGACATGACTAAAAAACAACTGAACCACAACATACCAATAAGGAATAGCATTAGGTTTCAAAAAACCGAGTCTCCTAATTTCAAACTCAATATGTTTTTCTACAAATCTAAAAAATCACCCTATCTATGGCCCATGATAATAGAAAGTTAATTTCAAAGTGTTGAGAGTAATTCCAACATCCAAACTTAAAAGAAAAACAGAAGGCTTATAAAAAAGTTGGTTTTGTCTTCATCTGCAGAGTTTTATTTTGTTTTGTTTTTCTTCCAAGCATGAAAAGAAATTGCAATCATACACCTGATTAGCTCTGTCAAATGCTGAATTAGGTAGGTCAGGAAAGGGGAAATTGAGACAAATATTCTGGCAAAACTTAATATTTTACCTGTGACAAAAGGTCATTAACTCATTATCCTCTACCCTTTTCTTTATTGGGGGAGGGAAGGGATATAAATACTTCTGGATAAATTTGAACAGAAAGCAAAGAAAAAACTACACATGGTCTTGAATTTATGTCATAAAGTCAGGTGTACTCTATCATGTAACCACAGGTGTTGCCTTTTTTTTTAAGAAACTTTGAAATTATACATTGACTATACACTCCTCAAATCTGTCAGCTACCAGGCATGAATAATCTTCTGTACTCCAACAAGTTGCTCTACTAAAAGCAAGGGAGCATCTAGTACCTCACAAGTACCTCATTAAGATTAATCCTGGCACCAAAATCCATAAAATAATACTCAGTGCAACCTATCTACTTCAGTAGTCACCTAAAATCTGACCTTTAAAGAGAAAGGTTTCAGAAGGTTATTATTAAACATCAAGCAAGACAGAGACAAAGCTCCCAAGTAAGTATGCTTTACTCCAGATTCACCTCTGCATCTGTTTAATCTCTCCATTCTTTCCAAGCACATTATTCCACTGCTACTAGCCCATTCCTGTACCCCACCCCAGTCCTTGAAATAACAAAAAAAAAAAGCAAGGCTACCATTCCTTTAATGTTTTGACAGCATCCAAACCAGAGCAGCAGAGGAAGAAAGGGTTCTGAAATTCCAGGAAATGGAACTCATTTAGTTAAATGTCCCAATTATCCTGACATTTTAATTAAACATCCAGAGGTCAAAGGTCATAAAGGGTTGGGTGGGGAAGAAGGCTTTATAAACTAATTTGGAAGACCCTAAGACCTTTAAGAGTGATAGCTGTCTTTTCTCCTTTGAAGCAGTTGTGATTCAATCATGTATTATTCTTCATGATCCAATTTAGGATTTCCTTGGCAAAGATATTGGAGTAGTTCGCCACTCCTTCCCTAGCTCATTTTACACATGGGGAAACTGAGGCCAAGGAGGTTAAAACATTTACTCTGCCTCACAAAGCTAGTGTCTGAGGCTACAAAGACAAGTCTTCCTGATCCCAAGTCAAGTACCTCCTGGCTGCCCTAATTATAAGCCTAAATCAAAGTCAATCCCCAAACTCATGTGGCATTTGAATTGGATATAGGATGTTTTGCTAAATTTACCAATGACTAACTTCATTTATTAGTATTTGAGAATACTTATAACATAAAAGTTCATTAATAGATAAAAAACTAACCATATTACAATATTAATCAGTCAATAAACATTTATTTAAATACCTACTATGTGTCAGGAACTGTGCTAAGCATTGGAAGACAAGAGACAAGACATCTCTAATCTCAAAGCTTCTTCTCAATATAACAAAGAGGACCTACTTCTTCTAAAAACAAAGATCTCAATGAATTCTCATCCTATACAACATTCTTAAAAAATAATTTTACTGGTTATTTGTTGACAAAAAAATTTTTATAGTATTTTCATGAACAAAAAAAGAAAAAATGTTGTAAATAAAACATGAATCTCTAACATATGCAGCTTTTTCTTCCTTTTTTTTTTAAAATAAAATTGCAGGTGTTCTTAAACTTTATTATATCATGTTGTCAAGTAGAGCCTTTGGCCCTTTTCTCTAAATAATATTTTTAAATTCATAAAATAAATTACAGAAAATTACAAAGGAAACCAATTATGCTAAAAAAAAAACAATTAGGTAAACTCATTACCCAAGTAAAAACTTTTGTTTTACAGGTAAACAACATATTAAGCTTGTAAATTCCAAGGCTATCCAATGTGTGTCTATTTCTCTGAATTCCCTTCTGTTCATTTCTGAGCAGTTAGTGTGCTTAAATGTTTCACTGATGTTCTTATTCTTTTTTTTTAGCCTCATTATAATTATACCAGCTGTTTCTATAATTCTCTATCCTCCTCCCCACTTTCCCAAGACCACCACCCCTTTCCCCATGGGTAAAAATTACAACTCTTCCTTGTATATTCAATAAGAATGCATGGACAATAAAAAGAAATTCATACATTGGCCAGGTAGGTGGCAGAGTAGATAGAAACCTGGACCTAGAGTCAGGAAGACCTAAGTTCAAATGATACAAAAGACATGTGTGATGTTGAGCAAGTCACTTTAAGTTTCTCTGCCCAGTTTCCTCATTTGTAAAATAGGGATAATAACATAAGGTTGCTCTGAGAATAAAACAAAATAATTATACAATGCTTTGCAAACCTTAAATCACTACATAAATGTAAAGTTTTTTTGTTATTGTTATTATTTAAACATGTCTCATTCTTCACTTCTAGCCCATGACTAAAGGGATGAGAATCATGTTTCAAATCTTTTATTTTCTGAAGTAACGATTAGTAACTTTGCATCAGCATGGTTTACATATGCCTTTCAGAATTATTGTTCTTTACGATATTATAGTAGCTGTATAAAATGTTCTCCTACTTCTGTTCAATTCATTGCATCAATATAAAAGGTCCTCCAAGATGTTTCTGAATACATCTATCACATCCTTACATTAAGGCCTAATCAAACAAACAAAGCCAGCCCAGTCAACATCCTCTCTTCCTTTAAACTTCTATGATTTGATTCTGACTGCAAGTTTCTTCAATACAAGGCTGTTTATTAATTCAAGTAACAAAAAAAGGGGGGGGGAATAGATTTGAGGAAATAGGAAACCCTACAAGTTGTCTTTTCTTTCTTCAGCTGAGCCAAATGGTTCAGGTTTCAGAGTCTCTTTTTTCTTTCCTCTCTAATCACTGTCACTATCCTAATCTAAACAGATGTCAAGTGTCCTTCTTGGGAAGGTCAAGGGATGAGATAGGTCTTCAGGGTGACCCAGTGAAGTTGTTGTTCTTTTGCTTTCTTAAATTGATAATCTAAAGATGTCAGTAATCTTCTTTCTTCAGGGCAAGGGGAATATAATAAAATTCCATTGCCTTCATTCAGCATCTTGTAAGTTCAGTGATGGCAAACCTATGGCACACAGAGTAGTCTCCATGGGCACGCAGGCCAACCTCCCCCTCCAAACCCCTTCCTAAAGTTTATTACTAGAAAGGACTAAGGACTTGAGTGGAGCTGCTCTCCTCCCCCTCTGCCCAGCAGCCTAATGGGAGCACTAACTCCCTCCCTTGTCTAGGATAAAGGGGGAGGGGGCATTGGAACTCAGCCTCTAGTGGAGGGCCAGCACAGCACTTGGTCTGGGGATGGGGGCCTGGCACTCCATCCCTAAAAGGTTCACCATTACTGCCTTAGTTGATTGATATCCAGTTATAATTATCAAGAAAAGTATGCTGGGGGCAGCTGGGTAGTTCAATGGTTTGAGAGTGAGGCCTAGAGATGGGAGGTCCTAGGTTCAAATCTGACTTCAGACACTTCCCAGCTATGTGACCCTGGGCAAGACACTTAACCCCCATTGCCTAGCCCTTAACACTCTTCTGCCTTGGAACCAATACACAGTATTGATTCCAATACGGAAGATAGGGGTTTTTAAAAAAAAGTATGTTGTTATGAATATTTTTTTAACCTATGATTCTTTTTCATCTTTCTTTTAACTCTTCATGGCAGAGGCCTAGTTCTGGTATCACTAAGACAAGGAGTATGGACAGTTTAGTAATTTTGAGCATATTAAAAAACTGGCTTCTAGAATGACTAGACCAATTTGAAGTTCTACCAACAGTATGTATTGGTGTGACTATTCTCTTACAGCCCCTAAAACATCTGTCATTTTTCTTTTTGTCAATGCTATCACTCTTTAGGATGTGATTTGGATTATGTTTTTCATATAGTTATTAGTAGCTTGTATGCCTTCCTTTGTATAGTTTTATCATTTATTCTGGGAAATAACTCATTTTTGTATAACATATACCCTATATACTTTAGATATCAGACTTTTATCAAAGAAACTCTGCAAAGATCTCTTCCAGTTATATTTCCATATATATTTCCCTTCCAAATTTTAACTAAATCAATTATGAAAATGCACAAGCTTTTAAATTTTTTAACTGTTTTTTATCTTCAATAAATTTCTCCTGCTCACTGCTTCCTATCCAGGATCCACTTTGACTCCCCATACTTTTTCTCTATACAGCATGAAAGATCTCTCCTCTCCTGTGACCCCATTTTCTAATTGCTCAGTTCTTTCCAGAACCTACTTTTGATGAAGGTCAATCCCATGCTCAAATCTTCACTTCTCCTGACTTCTCTCAGGATTCTCTAGTCTTCAATAGTAGCTTTCTTTATTTCCTCATTCTTCCACAACTTGCTTTTCAATCCTCTATTATAAGCTCCTTCCACCATTAAAATGTAACCTCCTTAGAGCAAGAACTATCTTTCTGTTTACTTATATTCATAAAACTGATATATTTATACTTAATATATAGTATCTGACACACAGTAAGCATTTAATAAATGTCTGCTACCTTCTCAATGCCTTGGTTTATTCAAGAATTCTTCTCCCACCCAATCATAAAAAAGTATCTGCTATCTGTTTATGATGTGAATCTTTTATACCTAAATATATTCAATTTGAAACTTACTTGTGGTGTGATGTGAACTGTTTGTCTAAAGTTTATGTCAGAGATTATCTAGCTTTTCCAGAAGTTTTTGTCAAATAATGAATTTTTACTCAAGTAGCTAGCATTTTTGGCATTACAATACTATGCTTCAAAGTTTGTTTTCTGGTCTTATATTACTCTATCTCACTGATCAATTTTTAGTTCTTATTTTTTAACTATTATCAAATGGTTCTCAAGATTACTACTCTGAAGCATAATTTTCAGTCTTATGCTAAAAAAATAGAATAAGATACAAAACAAACATACCTTCCTTCACTCTCCCCCCATTATTACTCTTTAGGATTCTTGGGCTTCATTCCTCTAAGTCAGGGGTCCCCCAAATTGAAGACCCCTGAGGCCATTTATCTGGTCCCTACCACACTTTTGTAAGGGGCACCACTTTTATTGGTGGTCAGTGAGAGGAGCACACTGCAAAGCGCAGCGTCACTCACATACAGTACTACTATTTCCAGTGCCTTTGCAAGGCACCTTGTTCGGAGAGTAACTGAACAAGAAAGAGGCGCCGCACAAAGGATTATGTGACTGCACAATGGAAGACATCAGCATGATGAGCAGAGATCTGGGGGAGGAGATTCCGCACTGTGTATACTGCTGCCTGGTAATAGTGGTGGTGGTAATGGGCCTGTGCAAGATGTGACAGGCCCATCACAGCCAGTGCTACAGCCTCTGCTATCCCAGACAGCAATATACAGATTTGTTCGTAGTGTTTTTTATAGTCCAGCCCTCCAATGGTCTGAGGGACAGTGAACTGGCCCCCTGTGTAAAAAGTTTGGGAATCCCTGCTCTAGGTTCATTATACTTTTGTTTTTAGGCTCTTTTATATAACAGTTTGATTTGTTTGGTCATCTGATTTATCTAGCACTGAATAAGAAAATTAACTTAGGTAATATTGTAATTTTATCATACTGGCATGGCCCTAGTAAGGATAATTAATATGTATCCAATTAGTCAAGTATGTCTTGATAAGTGTATAACCAAACAATTTTTACATTATGCAGTTATTTTGAGGGGAATCTTTCTCTTCCTATTGTTTTGTTGACAATATACAGAAAAGGTAAAGATCTGTGTGGGTTTATTTTATATTCCCACAACTTTGCTGAAGTTATTGTTTCAGTTAAATTTATAATAGAATCCTCAGGGTATCACTGATATCAATGCCCCCCCCCAAAAGTAATAATTATTTATCCTCTTCACCTATGTGCTTTCCCTTAATTTCTTTCTCTTTTTTCCTATATCAAATATTTCTAGAATTACATCAAATTGCAATGGTAAAAATGGACATCCTTGTTTTTCCCAAAAATTTTATTAGAAAGACCAGTGATATATCTCAATAATGGAAAATTCTAGTTCTTGCAATAAGTTAGATAAAAAAGGAATGAATGAAGTAAAATATTACTCTGAGCATTTGATAAAAGAGGCTTTAACAGATTATCAAAGGATTGGGTAACAAAAACAACTAAGAAACCTTACTCTAGATTCACTGCTACCTAGTGCTACCTCACACCTGGACTACTATAGTAAGTTTCTTAATTGGAATACCTATAATTTTTTTTGTCCAAACTAATCTCTACATAACTGCTAAACTGATATTCTTAAAACACAGGCTTGACACTACTAAAAAATCTCTAGTGATTTCCAAGTATCATTTAACATTCATTTAAATAAAAATATTCATAAGGGGGCAGCTGGGTGGCTCAGTGGATTGAGAGCCAGGCCCAGAGATGGGAGGTCCTAAGTTCAAATCTGACTTCAGACACTTCCAAGCTGTGTGACCCTGGGCAAGTCACTTAACCCCCATTGCCTAGCCCTTACTGCTCTTCTGCCTTGGAACCAATACACAGTATTGACTCTAAGACTGAAGGTAAGGGCTATAAATAAATAAATAAGAAAATAAAAAACAAACAAATAAATGAAAGAATGAATGAATAAATAAGTAAATTAGTAAATTAATCAACCAGTTAGTTAATGGACAGACAGTTAAATGAATGAATGAATGAATGAATGAATGAATGAATGAATGAATGAACGAACAAATAAAAGAATGAATGAATGAATGAATGAAGGAATATATGAATGAATGAATGAATGAATGAATGAATGAATGAATGAATGAATGAATGAAAGTGTTCATAATCTGCCTTTGGTTTAGCATTCTCAAATGTTTCCACATTAATTCTCTTCTAATATACTTTACTTTCCAACAAAGCTCACATACTTGCTGCTCCCTGTAAATAGTATTCCATCTTCAATCTCCTTCACTTTATATCCTGTTTCTGGAATCTTTACTTCTTACTTTTGAAGGCAGAGACTATTTTTATCTGCCTCTTAACCCCAAGTATCTATTATAAAGCTTGACACTTACAGACCTTTAATAAATGTTTCCTGAATTGAAGTTGTGGGAAGGGCAAAGAATCACACAACAAATTGTAAACCAAGGACCATCCCCATGTACCAATCACATCCCCATCCAAGTTAACTCAATGAAGGCAACAAGAAAGGTAAGCCTTTGCTTGTTCAAGGAGAGACTAAGAGAGCAGTAAATTTCATAAGCAGGTAGTAGTGAAAAACAGAAGAGTATCCAAGACAGAAAGTGAGAAAAAGGCTATTCAAAACCTCATGTGACAAGCTAGAAGTCAATTATTTTCATTTATGGTTTTAGAAGGCATCATGGTTCAATAAAATGTATCTTAATTCTGATCCCAAATATGCCACTTAATACATATGTCGTTTTGTAGTAGATATTTCACCTCTCTGAGCCTCAGTCCTAAGATCCTATGGTTAAAGGCTGATTACCTGAAACTTAATTCTATTCATATCAATGTATTTCTAATTTTGCAAATATATTGTTTCAACTGGTTCCATTTCATCAAATATTCTACGATGCCTTAAACTATTAAATATTTCTTGAAATTTACTGATAAATCAGAAATACTATATGCATTATATTAGAATAAATGTATATGAAACTTACATAACAACCAAAGTGGCAGTATCTGATTACCTATAATAAATCCAAAGGTAATGTTGCTGATGTCTATTTGTATTACAATTTTTAGAAGAACATCAAAGGTAGCTTAGGTATGCTCATAAATTATCAAAGTAAAAAACAAAATATTATCTCCTGGAGAATAGTATGGATACCATTAAAATATCATCTAAATAATATGCCTCAAAGACTCTCACCTGAAATCATTTTCCAGAAATGCTAGTATAATGATACTTTCTAGAAACCAACATGCAGCACTAAACAGAACAAAATAAAACAAAGGCAAAAAACCTATGAAAGTATTTAGTTTCTGTAGTAAGGTAGAAGCCTTGGGCTAAATAATAATAATAATAATAATAATAATAATAATAATAATAATAACAATAATATGAAAGTATGTTTCACTCATCAGATTGACCCAGCAAAAGTACCTTGGACTGAGTCAAGGCATATCCAAACAAATGCTAACTCAGCAATAAATGTCCTTCTTCCAAAAACCTTCTTGTTATTGTCTACATTGTCTCAATAGTGTTTATTTAAACTCATTACATGAAAAATAAACTGAAACAACACTGATGTTAAACAACCGCAAGTAATTTATAAAGAGAAATACTGCAGAGGACAAACAGAACTTTTCATTAGAACATTGTAATTAATTCTTATATATTTTGACAGGACAACTACAATTTTAATATCTTTTTCTAAACAAATTCCAGTGACTAAGCCTTTACAGTTTTTTTTTCTAACATTAATTAGAAATCAATCCCTATTCCTAAAAATAAAAATACCCTTTAAGGGCAAGAAGAATAAGTCTAATCATTCTATCATGATAGCTCATCATATACTTGAAGAAAGCAACTGAGTATCCTTAGATTTTCTTCACATCAAATTGAACATCCATATTTCCTTTACCTAATCCATAAATAGCATAACCACATAAATTAGCCTCATTTGAGTGTTTTCAGTTACCAATTCTTTCTTAAATTGCAGTGCCCAAAACTGAATCCAGGGTACAGTTTGAACAGGGCAAAGTACAAAAAGATTATTAATTGCTTATTGTGATATTTCTCAATATAACTTAGGAGAGCACATTGGCTTTTTATTGGTTGCCATGCACACCAATATCTTCTATTGAACTTTTACAATCTATTACTATCCCACCCTGCACAGATCTTTTCCAGACAAATGGCTATCTAGCTACAGCATCTCATCAGTCTTTCATCTTATGCGTAGAATTTGAATCCTGCCTCTCAATAGAGCTGAGAATATAATTTGAGTACAGAGCCAGAAGTTTCCTCTCTTTGTTGGGAGCATATGCACCAAATCTTCCTTTTGCTCAGCACTTAATGCTATACATGTAACATATCACCTACAGCTAATGATAGTGAATTACATTAAGCAATTTGAAAAAGCAAAACCAAATATTCTATAGTATTAGAAGACTGGATAAGAAGTTATGATACAAGTTCTGACCCTGACTCACTATGTAACCTTAAGATCTCTCTCTCTCTCTCTCTCACTCCCTCCTTCCCTTCCTCCCTCCCTCTCTCACTCCCTCTCCCTCTCTGTCTCCCCTAAGTTTCTCCTTCTATATGAATACTCCCACTTGTCATGAAGTAATATTTATGGTACCTTAAGTTCTTCAGATCACAGAATCATAAATCTTACAACTAGAAGGAACCTCAAGAGCTTCTATTATTCAGTCACTGCCTTCAGGCAGGTAAGTTATTAAAGATCAGACTTTAAAGATCAGACAACTAAGGCACAGAGAACTTATTAACTTGCTCAAGGTCACAAAGCTAATAATTGGTAGCAGTTTACTAACAAAAGTATTGCTATTGTTAATAACAAGCTTGACACCTACTTTAAACCAAGCTATTAAGATTTTTTTTTAGCTTGTCACCAACTTGAGATTCTTCAAAAGACTAACTTTTTTCCCAATAATTAAAAAATGTAAAACTCAGTTCTTAATTCACACAATACCAAGTCATTGTATATCATGAAGCAAAGGATTTTCACCTTTTGTGTCAGGTACCTCTATCACGATCCACTTCTGGCATTCTGGTGAACACTATTCACTTGTAGGATCAAGTACAAAATTTTCTGTTTGGCATCAAGGCCTTCATAAGTTAGGCCTATACTCAACCTTTACAGTCTTTTTATTCTTTAAAACCCACCATTTAATCTATGATACAACGATACTAGTCACTTTACTATTCCTAAAACAAGACACTGACCTTTGACTCCATGAATTTTCACCAGCTCTCCTTCATGCATAGTTCCTCCTCATCTCTACCTTGTGGCTTTCTTGGTTTTCTTTATGAAGTTGTAAAAAGGAATTCTTTAATTTCTTTAATTTAATGGGGGAACTGGAGGTCCTCTTACCAAAGAGATCTGTAGGGATTAACCAGCCCACAGTGACAGGAAGTAGAAACCAGGGAGTCCCCTGTTGAGCCAGCATTAGCTGCAGGCTGTGATTTGGTGACAGTTGGGGAGGGAGTTGCGGACAGTTAAGGCTGGCAGTTGCCGGGAAGTTGGCTGCTTGGCATGAGTTGGTGATTGGGAGTTGGTTGCTGGTGGTGTGGTTGGCGTTACATAATAGTTACATAAAGGTGGGCCTGAGCTTACTGAGAGGGCTTTTTGGCTTTAGCCTTGAAAGGGTTTTTGCCTCTGGACCTTGAGGGAGCAGGAGTCTGTCTCTGAGGCAATAGATGACTGGGAGTTAAACATTGGTAATTGAAGGATAAACCTTATTTAAGGAGGTGGTGGGTGGTGGTGGTTTATTTATTAGTACAGATAGGTAGTTAGTGAATC
Organism: Monodelphis domestica; assembly: GCF_027887165.1. Classification (NCBI taxonomy): domain Eukaryota; kingdom Metazoa; phylum Chordata; class Mammalia; order Didelphimorphia; family Didelphidae; genus Monodelphis; species Monodelphis domestica. The sequence continues at coordinate 252,221,287 of NC_077228.1, forward strand.
AATTTTAGATAGCTTAGGAGTAAGTTAGATTTAGGCCTGGTTTGGCCAGGCAAAAGAACCTGTCCTTGAAGATAGAGTTTTTAGGAATTTAGGTATATTTATAAGGTATAAGAGTACTAATCTCTTTTTCCTCTTTATATATATATATATATATATATATATATATATGTGTGTGTGTGTGTGTGTGTGTGTGTGTGTGTGTGTGTGTGTGTGTGTGTGTGTGTATGGAGAGGGAGAGAGAGAGGAGAGAGAGAGAGAGAGAGAGAGAGAGAGAGAGAGAGAGAGAGAGAGAGAGAGAGAGAGAGAGAGAGAGAGAGAGAGAGAGAGAGAGAGTTGTTAAAAGCTGCTAGAAGCTTTCTTTTCTCTGGTTTCTTTTCTTTACAACTCTACTACATTCTCATTAAAACTTAAATTATTAAAGCTGCTCCCTTATTTTTTCAAAACCCCTTTTTTAACCCTTACAAAGTCTTCCCTGATATGTCTTATCTTTAGTGCCTTTCCTTTGTTAATAGTTTCCTATTATCTTGTATATAACTTCTTTGAATATAGTTACAAACTGTCTCTCCATTAGTATGAGCTCCCCTAAAGCAAGGAATGTCTTTTGCCTTTTTTTGTAAAGCCAGCATTTGCACAAAGCCTAGAACTAGGCATTTAACAAATATTTATTGACTAACAATGGACCTATTCTCAGAGTATGCTTTTAAAATGCATAAAAAAAGAGATATAGACTTCAGATATTAATATGACAAGTTAAAGGCCTCAGGTTAAAAACCCTCATCAAAGTAAGTCAGGAAAAGCTGCTTTTAGAATTATCCCAGAAGCTCAACAGAAATCATAAATCATCACATGCCCATACTCCTGAAGGGCTTGTTTCTTAATTTATCTATACTGATGAAAATTGAAAATAATAAAGAAATATGCAAAAAATGGCTGATTTATACTGTAAAAGGGAATTCTTTGTTCTGTTTGAGTTTGCCCTTATGAAAGGGAATACTTTATTCTCTTTGCCTAGTTGGAGTTAAAACTTTGGTTAACAATAACCTAAGTACCCCTACTTAGTATCTCACTAGATTATGAAGACAGAATTAACTCTCCTACGTCTACCTTTTGATTGAATCAACAAAAGCTTGAACTAGGTGGAGGAGCTCAAAAACCACTTAGAGAATTTAAACCCTCAGAAACTGAGTCAGGAATCTGTGAACCCTTTTGGTAAGTATTCACCCCTCCAAAAGGTGAGAACTTGTTCCCACAAACACTGCCCCTTGGGCAATGCTAGACAATTTGAAATCTGTAACTGGAAGCTGTGATTAGCCCCTGTGAATAGGGGCAGTGACAAGAAGGCACTATAAAAGGCTCTGAATTTTGGGGGCTAAAGAAGTCAACTACAAGGAGGAAGTCAACTTCAAGAAGAAGGTTGGCTCAAGGAATAAAGTCAGCCTTAGGAATCACCTTAAGCTTGAGTCATTATCTTGACTTGCCTCCTGGAGGGAACTTGGGTGAGTGAATAGCTGGCTTTCCCTTCCTGTCTTCTGGATAGAGTTTAATTCCTGTTGAAGGTTAACAAGTACTGGATGAGTTGAGCACCAGAGCAATTTATTTAGATAGCTTGTCTTCTCTGACCTTTTTTATTTTTTATTTCTCTACTTTCGGGGTGTATGGGGTGCTCAGTTAGGAGTAGTATCTCTGGTATGGAGGGCTTCTCGTGCCCTCCTAGGGCAGCTCTCCAGCCTCTGACCCTCACTTGACACCCAGCTCTCACTTGTGGCTCCCAGTAGCTGCTAGCATGCAGCAGCGGCCACACCCCGAGCAACGGCTTCAACAGGCCGGCTAAACCTTGTGAGGGTAGCCATCGGGTCATCAACCCCTGGTGAACTAGGGCTTTGCTCACCCAGCATGTGAAGACTGCTTCGGCAGAACAGACGGAAGAAACCAATAAGAAGGTTCAACGGCTGAGAGGGCGACACAGCAAAGCACTGTGGAGTACTTAGGGCATGTTGGAGCACAAAGGACAACACGGCCATCCAATGGAGCTGAGGAAGTCTCCAGGTGTAACGATTTTTCGTGCCATTGGACCCAGGCTTCCAACGCCAAGAGAGTGGGACTGTCTCTGTGCATCAACTCTTCCACTTAAATCTCCTTCACACATAAGTGTCTTTGTACACACTCATCTATACACATAGATGAAAATGCACAAAGACAATTGTCATCCTCGGTTACCAAGAGACGACTACTACTACTACTACTACTACTACTACTACTACTACTACTACTACTACTACTTTCGCTCCTTCCACCTCTTTTGTAAATAAAAGCTATTTAAAGGTTATTTCGACTTTGAGCAATAATACTTTGAATTGGTGCTATTTATAATTTTCATATATTTTACTCAACCATTAAAATTTAATTCTTAAAATACCACATTGTTTAATAAACTCTGTTCCATAAATAGCTTCTGTGAAAATATAAGTGAGAGGAGCTACAGCACATAAATTCCTAAACTTGAAGCAAGAAAGAGACCAGGGTACAAATCTTATCTTGGATACTTGCAACATATGTGAGTCTCAGCAAGTCACTTAACCGTTCATAGTTTGGGTTTTTCCATATGGGAAAGGATACAGAGGTACAAATAAGGCTTACATAACACTTATTGATAAAGTCTATATAAGAATGTATGAAATCTTAGCTTAATGGCAAAAACATTTATTAAATGAATAAAGGAAATTCAGATCTAGCAGTGCCTCTAACATATCAGGATTGGAGGAAAGTCATTTCAAAATCTAGTGAAGGCTTCCTCATCTGTAAAATAGGAAGTCTCAAGTACATAGGTTCTAAAATCCCCTCCAAATCTAAAATTCTGTGAATCTGGCTACTTATCATGCCAATATGTTGACTTTAGTGATGTATTATTTTGAAAGCATCAAGTACTTTCTATACTTGATTGGCACTTGATCAAGTACCAATATTACCATCCCAATTCCCCTTAGTTCCAGGTGCTTATCTCCACTTTATCCTATATATACTTTATTTGTACATGACAGTTGGCATATTGTCTCTACCATTAAACTGTGTGATCCCTGAAAGCAGGGACTGATTTTGTTTTAAAAGGTTTTGCAAGTTGTTTTTATTTTCTTTCTACTCATCCCAGTGTTTAGCAAGTGCCTGCCATATAACAGATGCATCATGAATTCCTCATAACTTGGACTTGAACATGATATATTCCCTAAACTGACACAGAAGTCATCAAGTCTTATAGTCCTAAATAAACTTTACAATCAAGAATATCCAAAATAAGAATGATTCAACTCATTTTTAAGAATAAAAATATCTCCATTATTCTTTATGGCCAGATCAACAATGTCATTTCTACACCATAATAATGATGTTCCTCATTTTCCTCTTTGAAATCCATGTATTATAACAGTAATGATATTTTTTGGCCTAGTAGGCAATCCCTAAGAGGCTGAACTTAATCTTAATTTTATGGAATTTTACTTTTATTTTCCTGAATTATACCATCTTATTTCAAGGATCTACTAGAAATGAGTAAACACCACAAAGTGGCAAAAATGTATGAATTTTAGATTACTCCACCCTGCTTAGTCTTTAGAATTCTATCAGCCAGGAATATATACACCCCCACTTACGGATTAATGGTGAGGAGGATGGCCTATGACCAGCATGTGCCAGCAAGTGACAAATCAGAAACAACTGACAGACCCCCTGGGCTGTCCTAAGCCAAGTTTAAGCTACCATTGGTACATCTGACATGCAGGAAGTAATATAAAGAACTGCCTATTTATTTCATGTCACTTCCTCTCTCTGGCTCACTCAACGAGGTTTCTCTCTCTCAGAGACATTGGGCTCACTCTGCGATGTTGGGAGATCTGGGCGGCTTTTTGGTGTGCTTGCAGCATTTGGTTCTGTAGCATGGTTTAGGTGAGGCATCTTCCCTGAGAGACTTTGGAGAGTGGTACGGCTGCTGATTCCTCTTTACCTTGACCTCCTGAAAATGCACTATCATCCAAGGAAGCCCTTCATCTTAGAGGAGACCTCGTGGCTGGAAGCCAAGCTAGATTTAATCTTCTAAGAAGGCTCCATGGCTGAGACCTCTTGGCTTAGGCTGGGATGGAGAAATCTCCTACCCTTACCCTCTTCTTCTTCTTAACTTCTTCCTTTTATTGTAATTAAACCACCATAAAAATCCCCAACTGACTTGAGTATTTTATTGGGATTAAATTTAAATCCCTGGCGACCACTAATATAATATATTCAGTCAACAACCCTAATTTTCACCCTTAACAAATAAGAGTGAGGAATACACATTATCCCCTTAACCTTCCAAAAACAAAAAACAACAAGAATGGAATTTATGTGTCAGACGTAGAACAATTATAGATAAATCTCTAGAACAAAAAAGAAAGTGCAAAGTGACGGTTTTATAAATTAGCATCATCTAGCACCCCTCTCCCAGCATTCAAGATGTTCTTTCTGGATTCTCTCATAGATTTCCCATTTCCTTCAGAGATTCTGAAGGTACATACCACTGCCCTTTCTCCATCATCCTATTACAAGAAGCAGAGAATATCAATGCTGTTCATTTATATAAAGAGGAAAAAGGGAAAAGGAAGCAGGAGGAAAGGCAAAGATGCTTCCTTCTGTACGAAGGGGCCCTTAATTTATAGAACATCAAGGAAGCAAAAATTGGAATATCCAAACCCTACTAAATGTGGAAGATGTTGATTTAGTTTATCCAGAGAACTAAAGAACAGAAGAGAGCCAATGTGCATAACTATATTGGACCTGATAGAGAACTGCAGCCAGACCTTACCCTAAAACCTGGGATAGGGACCAAATGAATGAAGAAGACACTCATAATATTAGCCATGAGAGAATACAATTTAAAAAGAGAGAATTCAAAGGAATCGAGAAGAAAAAAAGAAAAGAAAAAACAAATACTAAAATTGGAATGGAGGACATTCTAATTCAAGTCTATTCTATGGATCAAAATACATTAAAAATTACAAACTTCCAACTTCCGGGTCAAGATGGCGGCTTAGAAGGAGCAAAGGTTCAGACCTCTGAAAACCCTTCCGTACCAATCACAAACTGAATGATCCTAGGGGACTGAAACTCAAACTTAACAACAGGACAGAGCCGGGGAACCCTCCTTCTGGACAAAAATCAAAACGTACGTCCTCCAAAAGCCAGAATCCTAGATCACTCGGGTCTAAGGGGAAGGCAGAAGGAAGGTCCCAGGACCGCTCGCCCCAACCCAGAACTCTGAGCTCACATAAGAAGAAGCAGGAACCTCAGGGCCTGCAAAGGAGGTGTTTTGAAGGGCGTACTTTGAAAGCAACCTGGGCCAGTCTCGGGGCGTCCAATACAGACGGCAGGGAAGCAACCTGAGAGATGGGGGGAGCCTGAAACCCCCTGGCTGGGTCCTTCCATAGGAGTCTCACCAGAGGTTTTTGCCTCAGGGATCATCCAGACCAACCCAGCTGAACCTAATGGCATCAGGAGCCCTCAGAGCTCAGGGAGGCAAGACACCTCCCCCCTTAGAGTGCAAGGCATTCTGAAAGGACAGGAACCTCAAGGCCTGCAAAGGTGTTTCTCTGAAGGGCTTACCTTGAAAGCAACCTGGGCGAGTCTTGGGACATCCAATACAGATGACAGGGAAGCAGCCTGAGAGAGACTGGGAGGGGTGTGGCTGGGATGGGGGTGGGGAGGAGCTTGTAGCCCCCTGCCTGGGTCCTTCCACCAGAGGTTTTTGCCTTGGGCACATCCAGACTAAAACAGCTGAACCTAATGCCATCAAGAGCCCTCAGAGCTCAAGGAGGCCAGGACCCCTCCCCCCTTAGAATGCAGGGCCCTCTGAAAGGACAGGAACCTCAGGACCTACAAAGGTACTGAGGGACTTTGCTGACAGTTCTGTGCCAGACTCAGAGCATGGAAGTAAGGCAGCCGAGAAGCAACTGGAGGGAACTGAGAGCAGTAAAACCCAAAAAGCCGGCAGGCAAGGGACGGTAGACCCTGGGCTTCCCAAGGAAGACAGCACAGCTGAGGAGAATGGACAAGTTGCCTAGGGCTAAAGGCTTGGACCATCAGACAGATATACTAAGAGCCAGTCCTGCTCACTCAGATTTCTGATTAGAAAGGGGAAGAAAAACCATAGAGATGGCAAAGAGTACAGAAGTGCAAAAGCCTCCAAACACCAAGAAAAGCAAGAAGAAGGGGTTGACTTTGGACACAATTTATGGAGCAAAAATACAAATACAGAGGAGATAGAATAAGAAACACAAGCACATGCTCCAAAACCTTCCAAAGGAAATGGAAATTCCCCACAAACTATTGAAGAATTCAAATCGGAAATTATCAAAAACATGGAAGCCTTCTAGCAGGAAAAATGGGAAACAATGCAAAAGGAACTCAGCAATCTGAGAGACCAAAATATACAAATGCAGAAACAGCTCAAAGCCTAAAAAACCGGAAAGACCAAACTGAAACGGAAAACCAGTCTTTAAAGGTCAGAATCAGGCAACTGGAACACAATGATGTTGCAAAAGAGCAAGAATTAATAAAGCAAAGTCAAAAGACTAAAGAATTAGAAGATAACATAAAATACCTCCACTGACAAGGGGACAGACCTGGAAAACAGAGGAAGGAGAGACATTCTAAGAATCATTGGTCTACCAGAAAAACCAGAAATAAACAGTAATCTTGATGTCATAATACATGATATCATCAAAGAAAACTGCCCAGAGATTCTAGAACAAGGGGACAAAATATGCATTGAAAGATCCACAGAAAACCCTCTACACTAAATCCCCAAAAGAGAACTCCTCCCAGAAATGTAATTACCTACTTCCAAAGCTTCCAAGCAAAAGAAAAAATCTTACAAGAAGCCAGAAAAACACAATTTGGATATAAAGGAACACCAATCAGACTGACACAGGACCTAGCAATTTCCACTCTGAACAACTGTAAGACATGGAACATGATATTCAGAAAAGCAAGAGAGCTGGGTCTTCAACCAAGAATCAGCTATCCATCAAAACTGACTATATACTTCCAGGACAAAGTATGGGCATTCAACAAAATACAAGATTTCCAAGTGTTTGTAAAGAAAAGACCAGAGCTCTGTGGAAAGTTTGACATCCAATCACAAAGAGAAAGAGAAACATGAAGAGGTAAATATGAAGGAAAGGGAAAAGGAGAAAAATGTTATCTTTTTTCTTTTATTCAAACTCTCTTCTAGAAGGACTACATTTATATCAAATTATATGTACATTAATATGTGGAGAAAATGTAATGTGTAACTCTCAAAAATTGTATGCATCATTAGAGTAGTAAGAAGAATCACTCATAGGGAAAGTTTGGGGCATCAAGATGAAATGGAGAAAGGGGGAAGATAGAAAAAGGGAGGGGGGGAGTCTTTGATGGAACTAAGATATTTTCCGAGAAATAGAAAAAAACAAAAACAAAATGAAATAGAATAATCTTTCTCACACAAAGATACACGTGGGAAGGGGAGGGGAAGAATTCTCCTATAAGAAGGAGAGGAAGAGAGTTTTTACTTAAACCTTACTCTCAGGGAAATCAACTCTGAGAGGGAAGAGCATCCAAATCCATGGGATCTTGGAATTTTATCTTATCTAAGAGAGTAAGGGAGAAGGGAAAACCAAGGGGGGTAGGGGGAAGGGAACACAAAAAGGGACAGAAGGAGAGGAGAAGAGGAAGGGAACAAAAATGGAGGGGCTAGAAAAGGAAACATATCAAGGAAGGGAACTAGGGCGACTGATTTAAAGTAAATCACTGGCTTAAAAGATTATAGCTAAAGAAGAAACGTCAGAATTAGGGGAGGATATCAAAATGTCAGGGACTCCACAAGTGACAATCATAAGTTTGAATGTGAATGGGATGAACTCACCCATAAAACATAGACGAATAGCAGAATGGATTAGAATCCAAAACCCTACCATATGTTGCCTTCAAAAAACACACATGAGGCGGGTAGACACTCACAAGGTCAGAATTAAAGGATGGAGTAAGACCTTCTAGGCCTCAACTGATAGAAAGAAGGCAGGAGTTGCCATCATGATATCTGAAAGAGCCAAAGCAAAAATAGACCTGATCAAAAGGGATAGGGAAGGTAAATATATTTTGTTAAAAGGGACTTTATATAATGAGGAAATATCACTAATCAACATGTATGTACCAAATAGTATAGGACCCAAATTTCTAATGGAGAAACTAGGAGAAATGAAGAAGGAAATAGATTGTAAAACCATATTAGTGGGAGACTTGAACCAACCACTATCAAATTTAGATGAATCAAATCAAAAAATAAATAAGAAAGAGGTAAAAGAAGTGAATGAAATCTTAGAAAAATTAGAGTTAATAGACATATAGAGAAAAATAAATGAGGGACAAATAGGAATACATCTTCTTCTCAGCACCACATGGCACATTCACAAAGATTGACCATAGGCTAGGTCACAGAAACATGGCATACAAATGCAGAAAAAATAAATGCAGCCTTTTCAGATCATAAGGCAATAAAAATATTGATCAGTAAGGGCACAATGGAGAACCAAATCAAAATTTAATTGGAAATTAAATAATATGATATTCCAAAATCAGTTAGAGAACAAATCATAGAAACAATTAATAATTTCATTGAGGCAAATGACAATGGTGAGACATCCTTTCAAACCAAAATGCAGCCAAAGCAGTAATCAGAGGAAAATTCATATTCCTGAGTCCATATATTAACAAACTAGGGAGAGCAGAGATCAATCAATTGGAAATACAAATGAAAAAACTCAAAAGCGACTAAATTAAAAACGCCCAGAAGAAAACCAAAATAAAGATTCTAAAAATTAAGGGAAAAATTAATAAAATCGAAAGTGATAGAACTATTGATTTAATAAATGAGACAAGAAGCTGGTACTTTGAAAAAATAAACAAAATAGACAAAGTACTGGTCAATCATTAAAAATTACTTTGCCCAATTATATGGCAATAAATACACCAATTTAGGTGATATTGATGAATATATACAAAAATACAAACTGCCTAGACTAACAGAAGAAGAAATAGATTTCTTAAATAATCCCATATCAGAAAATGAAATCCAACAGGCCATCAAAGAACTCCCTAAGAAAAAATCCCTAAGGCCTGATGAATTCAGAAGTTAACATTCAAAGAAAAATTAATCCCAATACTATACAAACTATTTGACATAATAAGCAAACAGGGAGTTCTACCAAACTCCTTTTATCACACAAACATGGTACTGATTCCAAAACCAGGCAGGTCAAAAACAGAGAAAGAAAATTATTGACCAATCTCCCTAATGAATATAGATGCAAAAATCTTAAATAGGATACTAGCAAAAAGACTCCAACAAGTGATCAGAAGGGTCATTCACCATGATCAAGTAGGATTTATACCAGGGATGCAAGGCTGCTTCAATATTAGGAAAACCATCCACATAATTGACCATATCAACAAGCAAACCAACAAGAATCACATGATTACCTCAATAGATGCAGATAAAATACAACACTTATTGCTATTAAAAACACTAGAAAGCATAGGAATAGAAGGGTCGTTCCTAAAAATAATAAACAGTATATATCTAAAACCATCAGCTAATATCATCTGCAATGGGGATAAACTAGATGCATTCCCAATAAGATCAGGAGTGAAACAAGGATGCCCATTATCACCTCTATTATTTGACATTGTACTAGAAATACTAGCAATAGCAATAGCAATTAGAGAAGAAAAAGAAATTGAAGGCATTAAAATAGGCAAGGAGGAGACCAAGTTATCGCTCTTTGAAGATGACATGATGGTCTACTTAAAGAATCCCGAGATTCAACCAAAAAGCTAATCAAAATAATGAACAACTTTAGCAAAGTTGCAGGATACAAAATAAACCCACAAAAGTCATAAGCATTTCTATATATTTCCATCACAGCTCAGCAGCAAGAACTAGAAAGAGAAATCCCATCCAAAATCACCTTAGACAATATAAAATACTTAGGAATCTATCTCCCGAGACAAACACAGGAACTATATGAACACAACTACAAAACACTCTCCACACAACTAAAACTAGACTTCAGCAATTGGAAAAACATCAACTGCTCATGGGTAGGATGATCCAATATAATAAAAATGACCATCCTACTCAAACTTATTTATCTATTTAGTGCCGTACCCATTGAACTTCCAAAAAATCATTTTGCTGATTTAGAAAAAACTATTATAAACTTTATTTGGAAGAACAAAGGATCAAGGATATCCAGGGAAATAATGGGAAAAAAAAATACAAAGGAAGGGGGCCTTGCAGTTCCAGATCTCAAACTATATTACAAAGCAGCAGTCATCAAAACAATTTGGTACTGGCTAATAGACAGAAAGGAGGATTAGTGGAATAGACTTGGGGCACGGGACCTCAGCAAGACAGTATATGATAAACCCAAAGATCCCAGCTTTTGGGACAAAAATCCACTATTCAATAAAAACTGCTGGGAAAATTGGAAGACAGTGTGGGAGAGACTAGTTTTGGATCAACACCTCACACCCTACACCAAGATAAATTCAAAATGGGTGAACGACTTGAACATAAAGAAGGAAACTATAAGTAAATTAGGCAAACACAAAATAGTATATATGTCAGACCTTTGGGAAGGGAAAGATTTTAAAACCACGCAAGACTTAGAAAGAGTCACAAAATGTAAAATAAATAATTTTGACTACATCAAATGAAAAAGTTTTTGTTCAAACAAAAGCAATGTAACTAAAATCAGAAGGGAAACAATAAATTGGGAAACAATCTTCATAAAAACCTCTGACAAAGGTTTAATTACTCAAATTTACAAAGAGCTAAATCAATTGTACAAAAAATGAAGCCATTCTCCAATTAATAAATGGGCAAGGGACACGAATCGGCAGTTTTCAGATAAAGAAATCAAAACTATTAATAGGCACATGAAAAAATGTTCTAAATCTCTTATAATCAGAGAGATGCAAATCAAAACAACTCTGAGGTATCACCTCACACCTAGCAGATTGTTCAACATGACAGCAAAGGAAAGTAATGAATGCTGGAGGGGATGTGGCAAAGTAGGGACATTAATTCACTGATGTTGGGGTTGTAAACTGATCCAACCATTCTGTAGGGCTATTTGGAACTATGTCCAAAGGGCGATAAAAGACTGTCTGTCCTTTGATCCAGCCATAGCACTGCTGAGTTTGCACCCCAAAGATATAATAAGGAAAAAGACTTGTACAAGAATATTCATAGCTGCACTCTTTGTGGTGGCCAAAAATTGGAAAATGAGGGGATGCTCTTCAATTGGAGAATGGCTGAACAAATTGTGGTATATGTTGGTGATGGAATACTATTGTGCTCAAAGGAATAATAAAGTGGAAGTATTTCATGGAGACTGGAACAACTTCCAGGAAGTGATGCAGAGCGAAAGGAGCAGAACCTGGAAAACATTGTACACAGAGACTTATCGATACACTGTGGTACAATCGAACGTAATGGAATTCTCCATTAGTGTTAATGCAATGTCCCTGAACAATCTGAAGGGATCTAGGAGAAAAAACACTATCCACAAACAGAAGACAAACTGTGGGAGTAAAAACACCGAGGAAAAGCAACTGCTTCACTACAGGGGTTGAGGGGAGATGTTTGAGTACAGACTCTAAATGAACACTCTAATGCAAATTCCAACAACATGGAAATGGGTTCGAATCAAGAACACATGTGATACCCAATGGAATCGCACATCAGCTATGTGATAGGTGGTGGGAGGTGGAGGAGGAAAAAAAATGATCTTTGTCCCCAATGAATAATGTTCAGAAATAACCAAATAAAATAATGTTTAAAAAAATTACCAACTTCCATAAATAAATATTACAAGACAAAAAAAAAAGAACTCAACCAACATCTCATGAAATGAACCTTATAGATTCACGAGAGACCATGGAACCAGAGCAGGAAATTCTCAGAATTAAATAATAGGTCTCTCCAACTCTTTCTTTAATTTTCTGTGTTCTGGCTTCTGACATTATCATTCAAATGAAACTCTCTTCAAAGTTATAACAATCTTAATTGTCAAATTTATCAGACTTTTCTAAGTTCTCATACTTCTTGACCTCTCTGTAGACTTTGATGATATCATTCAACCTCTTCTCTTTGACACTCTCTTCTAAAATTTTAAGACAACCCCTCTTTTTCATACTACTTATCTGACCACTTCTCAGTTTCCTTTGCTGGATCTTCATCCAGGTCTAACCACAGGGATCCCAGTGGACTTTTTCTGGGCTTATTTCTCTTCTTCCTATATAATATTATAATTCACTGTCTGATCAGCTCCCAAAGATTCAATTGTCATTTCTATGCTAATAATTCTCAGATCTCATTCAGTCCTAATCTCTCAGCTGACCCCTAGTTTCATGTCCCTAATTACCTTTTGCACATCTCAAAGCAGATGTCCCTAAATATCCTAATCTCAACATGTCCAAAATTTAATTTGTTGCCTTCTCTCCCCAAACCCTTTCTTTTTACTAATTTTCCTATTATTACTGAGTATACTACTATCCTTCACATCCACCCAGACTCATATCCTCTCCAGCTCACTTTCTCTTACCTCCCATATATCTAATTTGTTCTTAAAGTCTGCTGACTTTATGTTCATAACTTCTCTTGCATATACCCCTTTCTATTCTTTGATACCATAACACATTCAGGAAGACTCTCATCACCTCATTCTTGTGCCACTGTAGTAGTCTACTTGTTGTCCTGCCTGCCATAAGTGTGTCCCCACTCTATTCCATGATCTGACAATTTCCCTCCCTTAGTTAATAAACTCCATTGTGGTTTCCTACTGATCCCAGAATCAAATATAAAATCTGGTTTGGTGTCTGAAGTCTTTTTCAACCTATCCTTCTCTCTTCTAGTATTCTTACACTTTCTCATCCTCCACCTTCCACTAACAATGGTCTCCCTGATATACCTTGAATAAGAGACCTCATTGTCCTTACTTTATGCATTTTCATGGGCTGTTCCCCCAGTTATAGAATACTCTTCTTCAAATGAGATATCTGTAACATGCTGAGCACAGTGCTTAGCACATAGTAGTTGCTATATAAATGCTTATTTTCTTTCCCCCTTCTATGACTTCCCTGACTTTCTTCAAGTCCCATCCTCTACAAGAAGACTTTCCAGATCCCCCTTAATTCTAGGGTCTACCATCTGTTAATTATTTTGTGTATATCTTGTTTAAATATAGTCGTTTGCAATATGGTCTCCCCATTAGACCATGAGCTCCTTAAAAGTACAAATAATCTTTTGACGTTCTTTATATCCCAATTGCTTAGCACAGTAACTGGCACATAGCAGGCACTAAATATATATTTACAGATTGACTATAAGAAATTAAAAGGAGGTGGCAGCTGGCTCAGTGGATTGAGAGACAGGCCTAGCCTCAGACACTTCCTAGCTGTGTGCCCCTGGGTAAGTCACTTGACTCCCATCCCCTAGTCCTTGCTACTCTTCTGCCTTAGAACCAATATTGGAAGGTAAAGGCTTTAAAAAAAAAAGCAAGAAAGAAAGAAATTAAAAGGGAATAGATAACTATGTTTAAGAATTATACAGAAAAAAAAGAATTATTTGAGTAACAAAAGTGAATTCATAATGGCAAGTCACTCCAAGAAGTAGAGAAGTAGAGAAATCAACAGAATAGAAATACAAATACACTTAAGATGCAGGACAGTATGGAAAAAGATAAGTAAAAGAAAAGAACATTAAAAGAAAATCTAATTGCTTTATAAGCTAAAGTAATCAATCTTAAACACAGGATCCTGGTGAGGGAGGGTTGAGTTGGGCAACAGACACTTAAAATTCATAGCTCTCCAAAAAGAACATGACAAAACAAAAACAAAATCCTGGGCACCATAATGCAGAAAGTAATATAAGAAAAATGACCATAGCTTCTGAATACAGAAAAAGAAGCATCATTAATTGTCCTGGGGAGTGGGGGGGGGAGGGGGAGGGAGAGACTAGACAAGGCATATAGTGTTTAAATATAACAAAAAATTCTTCAAATGACCAGGAGAAACCAATATAAAGTAAAGCAAATTTGAATAACTCAAGATAATTATTCTCCTCCTATAAGAACCATAACAATAAAATATATTCTGAAAAACAAAGGAGTTCAAAATGCGATGCAGCATATGCCCTGCTAACCTGAACTTCATCATCAGTGAAAAAAAGATGATTATTCAAGAAGAGAATAATTTGAGGAGTTCCTTAAAAAAAAGTCATATGCGGATTATTCAACTTGTAATACTCCACTCTCCAAAAAAAGTTGGTTCTCTCAACAAGAAAAGGAGCTATAGAAGAATAGCAAAAGTAACAATGGAAAGAATTATGGCAGAGAAAAAAATAAGAGGAATTTTAATTGGGGATAGGGGAATCTTACAGTTCTTTAGTAGAATCCCCAATTCCAATGGGAGATGGTGATCTTACAACTATTGAAATATGGTGTAAAAGGAGAGGTATAACTTTCTGTGACTGTCCTTTGGCTGAATTCAAGATAAAGGGAATTAGAAATCCTGTGGGTAACTGAGTGGCAAGACATCAACCCAAAAAGAAGATGATATGGCAAATGGAAAAGAGAATGACCATAGAGAGAAAGAAGAGATGAACCACCAGATTTAGTTGGTAAAAAATTTCTACTGTGGGGCAATCATTCTATCCTTTTATTTTCCTTATGAATCAATATTTCTAAAAGAAAGAAACAATAGGAAAAAAAATAAAGGGGTAAGATCTATGAAGGCAATAGAAATTGGCTAGTAGGGAGAACAGAAACTTGGTACTTAACAAGCTTCAATTCCATGAAGAATACAGAGGCCATAGAAGAAATAAATAAATTGTATGAACAACATGAATCAAGGAATAAAAACTCAGAATACAAAGGGAAAAGAATTGAATATGAAACAAGACCGCAAAATCTTTCTTATGAGAGGATACCACTAAAGCTCCCTCTGTCTGGGAGTTGAACTTACACATTGTTTTTGGAGTTTTCCAATATATGAATCAATTGTGCTGAAATTTTTCCCTCTTTTTTTTTTTAATACTACTTATTTGTTATATGGAATGACTTTTTGGGATCAGCAAATGGACAGATGCTTGGGGAAACTATGATGATGTAATAAAACAATAAAAACTTATTTTAGAAAACACTAAAAGGGGGCAGCTGGGTTCTCAGTGGATTGAGAGCCAGGCCTAAAAATGGGAGGTCCTAGGTTCAAATCTGGCCTCAGACACTTCCCAGCTGTGTGACCCGGGGCAAGTCACTTAACCACTATTGCCTAGCCCTTAACACTCTTCTGCCTTGGAGCCAATACAAAGTATTGACTCTAAGACGGAAGGTGGGTTATAAAAAAATTTTTTTTAATTAGAAAACACTAAAAAAAGAAAAGAAAAAGATGTAAAAAGGGGGAAAACAACAAGAAAAAGAAGCTAAAATTAAAAAGAAGGGGAAGAATTTTTTTCTTAATTGAGTGGGGAAAAGAGAAGAATTAAATAATCAAAGAAAAAATAAAGAAAAAGAAATCAATAAGCTAAGTAAAACAAAAAAAAGTTTTTACAAATAGTAAGGAAAGGAGCTTGAGAAATACAAGAACTGGTGGGAACAGGAGATACATTAAAGTAGATTAAGTGAAACTAATAATATAAACTGAGTTAAGAGTTAAGTGCTTATACTAGTGACACAAATTAAGAAAAATATAATCCTAACTTAAAATTTTAAAGATGGATGCATTAAAAAAACTAAAAAAACAAAAGAGTAACAATAGCTAAGGAAACAAAACTCCACAGTCTATTTGTACAAGAACATCTAAAAAACAAAAATATTCACCATTTAACAAAAACAGCAGGGAAAACTTGGAAAATGTATGGCAGAGCCTAGGTATAGACCAGCATCTCACACCGTATAGCAAAATAAGTTCATAATGGAAATATGATCTAGACATAAAGAGGAGCATAGAGTAGTTTACCTGTCAAGTCTATGGATAAGGGAAGAATGTATGAGCAAATAAAAGATTTTTAAAAAGCATTATGGGGGACAGCTGGATATCTCAGTGGATTGAGAGCCAGGCCTAGAGATGGGAGGTCCTCAAATCTGGTCTCAGATACTTCCTAGCTTTGTGACCCAGCCCTTACTGCTCTTCTGCCTAGGAACCAATAAATAGGATTGATTCTAAGGTGGAAGGTAAGGGTTTAAAAAAATAAAAGCATTATAGGATAATATTAAACTAAAAAGGCTTTACACAAACAAAACCAATGCAACCAAGATTAGAAGAAAAAGAGAAAGGGGGGGATAGGGGGTGTTAATAGTAATTATCTCTGAGAAAGGCCGTATTTTTCAAATATAGGAAGAAATCAAAATTATAAGAATACAAATCATACCCCAATTGATAAATAATGAAAAGAGCTAAATAGGCAGGTTTCTAGGATATATACAATCACATGAAAAAATGCTCTAAATAGCTCTTGAATAGAAAAATGCAAATTAAAACAAGCCTGAGGTACTACTTCATACCAATCAGATTGGTTAATATGAAAGAAAAGGAAAACAATAATTATTGGAGTGAATATGGCAAAATTGGAACACTAATGAATGCACTGCTGGTGGAATTATAAACTGACCCAACCATTTTCTGGAGAATATTTTGGAACTATGCCCAATAAGCTTTAAAATTCTGTATATCTTTTGACATAGGGCTATATTCCAAAGAGATTTTTTTTTCCAAAGAGATTGTTTAAAGGAGGAAAGAACCTATTTATGCAAAAATATTTATAGCAGCTATCTTTGTAGTAGCAAAGAATTAGAAACTATGAGGTTATACATCATTTGGGGAATGGATGAACAAGTTGTGGCTATATAATTGTAATGGAATACTACTGTAATAGAAATGATGTAAAGGGTGATTTAAGAAAGACCTGAAAAAACCTACATGAACTGAGGCAAAGTGAAGTGAGAAGAAACAGGAGAACACTGTACACAGCAACAGAAATATTATGTGATAGACATTTATGAGATTAATTTATTCCTAGCAATACAGTGATTCAAGAAAATCCTCAGAAACTCATGAAAAAATGCCATCTATCACCAGAGAAAGAACTAAACGAGTCTGAATGCAGACAGAAACAGTTTATTTCACTTTATCTCTTCACTTTTCTTTTGTTTGTTTAAATTCTCTTTCATAAAAGGAGTAATATATAAAGATGATTTATACTATTACACATAAGGTTTGCCTGTCATCTTGGGAAGTGGGGAGAGAAAGAAGGTGAAAATTTGGCTAAGACTTAAAGAAAATGAAGATTAAAAATTGTTTTTTCATGTAATTAAGTTAAAATATTTAGCAAATTAAAAGAACAAAGATATTTATATAACAAGAATGTGAGGAATAAAATTAAATAATTACTAAGTGAATCAAAAAAGAATTCTAAATATGCTATCAGACAATATTACTAACAATTACAACTAGAATTTTATCACATTTTAAGATTTGCAAAGTGCTTTATAATTATCTCTGAGGTAGATAGTTATTAGGTAACTTGCGTAGAGCCTCAGAAGTGAGATTTGAATTTAGAAAAACTATTCATATACATTGTACAGCTATGGATATAGATGACTTCTTAACCAAACAAGAAATAGAAGCAATTATGGAAAATGAAAAAGATAATTTTGATTAAATGAAGTTGAAATACTTCTGAACAAATTAAATGTATATATCTAGAATGAGGAAAATGGTCTATGTGGGAAAATTTTGTACAAAATCCCTAAAAGAAGAGTTTTTGTTGTTGTCAAATGAATAATTTGGTATAAATATATGAGCAAGAGCCAGTCTCAAATTGGAAAATTCATCAACAGCTATGAAATATTCTCAAAAATACAACTATAAACTATTAAGAATCACATATAAGAATGCTTCAAATATCTAATGAGATAGATACAAAGCAAAATGACCGTCAGGTTTTTACCTCACACTATTTACAAATTTACAAAGATAATAGTCTGTGTTGGAAATGTTGTAGAAAGATGGACAAAATAATGCACTGTAGGTTATGAACTAGTACAACTATTCTAGAAAACTATTTAGAATTATGGCGATAAAGTGATTAAAATGTCCACACCTTTTAAACTTCAGACACCTTTTTTTTCTTTAACATCAAATAAAACTAGGAAAGGTCAAGGCAAATTTTCGCCACTGGAACAGGTTTATAATAATTATATTACATATAATTATATATATATATATAATGGAATAATAAAATAAAAATTATAATAAATGCCATTTCTGAGCTATATCAATGTTGCTACAATATACCTTTCAAATTTTTTAAAACCCATTCAAGAGGGAAAGAAACTACTGAAATAGCATAATCAAATAACTTGAAAGCAAGAAGGGATTTGCCTGGCCATCTAGTTCAAACGTACACAAAAGAAATTCTCACTATGACATGCTTGAAAGAATGGATAGAAATAAATATTGCTTAGACTAAAAATAAAAGCAATGTAAATTAAGCTGTAATATAATAGTGGTAAAGAAGAGGATTATTATCTGCTATATTAATAGTCTAGTAGTTAAAAACATACTCAAGGAATTAAATGATGACTTTTAACATCCTCACTTGCACAGGTGAGGAACTGTGTATTAGAAGGAAAAACATTAGATCAAAAATCAAGAAACTTATATTAGGCTCTAGTCCTCCTCTGATGCATATTCCCTGTAAAACCTTGGTCAATTGTCTTTCACTCTCTGGACTTCAGTTTCCAACTCTGTACAAATAAAGAACTGGACAATTTCTAAGGGTTCTTTATAGTTTTATAATTCAAAGATGACTTTTTAAAAGTAGATAACAGCCAAGCCTGAAATTTCCATGGTCTTCAAAATGAAGGCTCTGAAATCAAGGCATGATTATCCATAGAAAAAATAATAAGTAACTTTAGAAGGTAAAGTTCACTATGGATACAAGAATTACCTGATAATTATATGGATGTATGAATGACCTGATTGTCTTTATATAATAATTTGCTCTACAATATATAGAAAGGGGCAACAAAAATGTTTGTAGAATATAATTTCACCAAAGTAACCACCAATCCTATAAATAGCTTCAACCTCCTATAACCAAAATGCTGCTTCACTCTATGTCTCCCTCCTCTCCCAAAAGCAGCTGCTTCCAGTCTCTGAAGTAAGAGATTTTTCTGTATTACAGTGAAGGCAACCATACTTAAAATTATAAACATTTCTTACAAAGATTAAAAACTCATTTCACAACTGCTACTGACTTTATATGAGAAAAAATAAAGAGGTGTAACAAAAATATATTTATTCTCATCCTAATCACATTAAGAAAGCTTAGGAAGAAGTTTCAGAATGCTGAATCTGACACACCTAACTAAACTAAATAGCTCATATTATGGTGTCATCAAGAGAAATTTTAATAATGTACTTTCACAAGCAAACCTGAAATTCAAGTAAACTAGGATTCTCTTGTTGACTTTGGTGCTACACATGTCCCCACTGTGAAATGAACCATCCTGAACTTTAAAACAATAAGAATAATGGAGCCTGCAGAAATATAAAAACTGGCAAAACCAGGAGGGTAGAAAAAAATGTGGCAAAAACTTAAACATGTTAAAGAAATTTCCCTTAGGTCATTCTTTCAGATAAGGAAATTAAACTTTAAGGAAGCAGAGATTTTGTCAAAATTAGCCTAGGACATACAGGAAATATACAAAAACATTAATAAAATAAACTACTTTTAGGGTATTATCTAAGGTTTCCTTGTACTGAATCATACTTACTTTACCACGGAGCTTTTTAAACAAAGTGTATACTTCTCTACATATATGACTCTGGTTAACATGACAGGATTTAGTTACTTGGTCTCAGGACATCCACCAAATCTAAAGGGTGACATGGATGGTTTCTTCTTATGCACATAAGTATCCAAGAAGCCACAACAACACAGCCAGAGGCTACCAGGAAGCTGAATCAAGGGAGGTATAGCTTGAGCCTCACCCCAGCCCCAAGTCAATCAAGTTTCTGCTTTGTTGCTAATTAGGGGAAAATCTAGAACAACCCAGGTGGCTGGGAAGGTGCAAATACATCATACCAATGAATATACTGAAAAGGCTCATAACCCACCTATATTATCTATATTGAATAAAATACTCCAATGAAGTAATTTCAAAATATTTAAAACAGTAAATTGGATTTCTACAAAGAATGAAGTCAGCTTCGACGTTTGGAAAATCATATACATAAAAAGAAATTAAAAACAAAAACAACATAATTACATTAAGATTCACAAAAGATTGGCAAATAAAACATCCAATTTTGGTTTTTATATGTTAAAAAATTAAGGAAATCATTCTGTATTAAAAACAAAGAGGAAACCTCATATGTATAGTGGAGGTACACAGTTTTAAATGTTGTCACCTGTAGTTAATGTCTATAAAGATGACATGCACAGCTAAGATTTATCTCTATTCCTTTAGAACCCCATTCAGTAATACTAATCATCTCTTATATTTAAGTTTTCTAAAATCCTATTTGGTTCCTCAACCTTTCTGTTATTTATAATTTCACTATTGAGTATTGATATTATTTCACTTTCTATACCTTTGCATGAGAATGAAGTTTCACTATTTCTTTTAACCATATCTACTTTTACCCCTGCCTTGTCTAAGATTTACAGTTGTTATATCTTTTTTTTTGTTTTTAAAAAAAATTCCCTTCTGTCTTAGAATCAATATTGTGTATTGTGTAAGAGCTAGGCAATGGGCATTAAGTGACTTGCCCACTGTCACAGAGCCAGAAAGTATATGAATCCAGATTTGAGGCCAGGACCTCTCATCTCTAGGCCTACCTTTCAATGCACTGAGCTACCTAGCAGCCCCCTACAGTTTTAAAACTGCCCCCTACTATTTTAAATACACCTAAGATATAATATATTTTGTTCCAGCCCCTTATTTTGACTCTTTATGAAACTTTAAGATTCAAGTGTTTCTATAAACAACATATTGCTGACTTCTGTTTTTTAACATCAATTCTGTTATACACTTTGGTTTTGTGAGTGAATTCATTCACCCTACTCATTTATGTTTGTGATGGTCATTTGTGTCCTTCCTTCAATGTACTCTGATTATACATTTTTTTCTATTTGATTTTCACTCTCTTTAAGAGGAAAATGATGATGGTGAAAGGGAAGAAGTGTACATTTGTGAAGTGGGGTGACACTTACATTCCTTTGTCCCTCCTCTCTTTAACCTGAACCAGATAAGGATTAATTATTCAAAGTTGAAAAGTTGTTTGTTTAAACTATTACCTCCCTAGCATCAGACCTGCTTCTATTAAGCCATTCTCTCCTCTTTTCCAACAATGTCACTTGCGTTCATCATATTTCTAAACCAAGCTCTTTTTTTACGTATTTGTGTGTTGCCTAGGTGAGATGAGAAGTTCACATGGAATCTAATTTCTCTACCTTTTTCTTCATCTTCTCTTGAATATACTATTATGGAAAAAATTAATTATTCTTTTTGTTCATTTTCCCTAAAATGTTGCTTAATTTCCCAAAGGGATATTTGATTATTCTCCCTTTGTTATAAGCCCTATTAGCAACATATAGACCTTTCCAGTTCCTCAAATGCATTTACCTAAGTATCTCTTGATTCCCTGTGTCTAAATGTCAAAGTTAAAAAATCCATTTACTTTAATCTGTAGAATTATATTCAGTTTTACAAAATTATTCTTGATTATAAGCTTTTATCTTTTTTATTTTGAACATCATATCCCAAGATCAATTCTAACTTGCTGACAAATCTTGTGTGATCCTGACTTTCTACTTAACTTTTCTTTCTGGAAATCTCAATTTTTTTCAATACAAGTCCAATAGACTTTTTTATGGCTTTATCCTCTGGTTTTAATAGCTATGTGTAGTTTTCATTTATTTATTTGTTTGTTTGTTTATTAGGGATTAAAGTAGTTTTTAGATAGTCCAATGATTCCTGGATTTTTCTCTCTGACTTGTTTTCCTGGTCAGTTCATTTTGATAATTTCCCTCTCATATATTTTTTTCCTTCATAAAATTTTCTTGAATTTCAATCTAATATTTCTAATTGATTCATGAAATCATTTATTCCTCTTTGCAGACTGCTCCTGGATTCAGGCCCTCTCAGTCAGTTGGAAAGCTCTATTGCTTCAGAGACAAATGTGCAGATTCCCCTTTGGTCTGGTTATTCCTCTGTAGGCTTCAGACTGGGTTAGAAGTTATAAATGAGATCATGCTCTGCTCTTGAAATGGGAGTCAGATCACTGCTGATTGCTCTGAATCTATTCCTTTTGGTACACTGACTAGGGCCAGAGACTCTACCTGAGAACACCACCTCAGAGTATGTACTTCATTTTCAGTCTGCCCTGGATTTGTGAAACAGAACTAGGTAATTGCTTATAGATCTGTCAGTTTATATCTGCACTCTACACAGCTTAGGGCCCTCTCTGCTGGATGTGAGACACCTTACCTGGATGCATCATAGCCTTTTCTTGCATTGTTCCACTCAAAGTGTTCCTGGACAGACCTCATCCTCAATGTTCAAAGACTTCTCCATATCTCACTATGCCAAAATGCACTGAAAAAGACTCTAACTCTTCTTGGAAGTCTCCAATCAAGATTCAGTCCAGTAAATTTTCTAGATATACTTAGAAGAGATGAAGGGATTCACTTTACTTCTTCCTGCTAAATCTAACATCTAAGGAGTCTCTTTCTTGGGAAAAGTTTACATTTTCTGTTCCAGACTACTAATTTCCATTCAAATTCTTTTCTCTAAAGGATTCATTTAAATTCATAAAGTCTTCTTTCATTATTTCTGGGTACTTTTATAATTTTTGGGCTCAAGACGTTTTCTTTTCTAAAGCTGTGCTTATAAAGGTTGTGGAGCTGTTCTTTCCTCCTGAATTCTTGATGTATAATATTTCTTCTATTATTCAGTGTCTTTTTCTGCTTGTTTTTATCTCTATCCTTGATTCTTCATTTGGGAAATAAAGCTAGGGCCAAACATTACCTTAATCCTACAAACTTGGAAAGAATAGCCAAGTTTTATTTGGTCATTTTGCTGACTTCTTCCTTGTGCTCAAAGCACTTTCAGAATTTGAAGGTTCCTACTCATATCTATCTCTATGGTTCACTGTCTTTGATCAGTGCATTCAGTGGTCTAACTTCCTTTCAGATTTCACTGGATAGTATTTTGCCTCTGATCCAAAAGATCCCAAAATGTAATACTGCCAATTCTGTTGCCTCTAGAGCTTCCCTGGTCATGGACATAGGTAGTTCTTCTGTCCCCACCAGGACTCTTCTAATCAAGGAGTTGGTTGGTCTCTATCACCAATTATTGTTCTTTGATCAGAACACTGGGTCTTCTTTCCTTCTTCAGGCTTACTCATTCAATAATATTACATTTTCCAAGGGACTTAATTCTTTGTTCAGAATGCTGCTAGTTTCTTCTACCTTTCCTTGTGATTGGTCCTATATCACAGCATTAAATAATCTTCTGTTCCCTTTTATTAAACGGCAAGGTAGTCTCTGAATCTGATGGGGTTTCACTGGTAAGAATATACTACCTTGGGCTTCCTGATTTATGATGTTGCTTAATCATCAACAATATACAAAGGACATGAATTTGGTAATAGGAAAAGGCCAAAAAACAAATTTGGATGAAGAGAATGGAATAATATGATCCAAGGTAATGAATGACTGATGAAGGCAAAAGGAAGAATAGACAAGTTATTCTAGAAGCATTTAAGAAGAAGGAGAATACTATAAATTGAAACTATCGGGAAGAAACAGAATGTGAAGTGAGCCCAAAAGGAAAATAAGTCATCTGAAAGGCACAGTTGAGGCAACAGTATATGTCATTCATCAACAATGGCTTGTTATGGGGCAAAAAAAAATGTAAGGGAAAATTTGGGAAAACAATTAATAGTTTGGTTTGATTAAAATATATCAAGTATGAATGAGCATGATATAAATAATGTAGAAACATAGGTTGAAGACAGGTTTTAGAGAGTTTTAATTGGTCAGTGGATTGAGGGCTAGGTTTAGGTCCTATAATCAAATCTAGTCTCAGATATTTTCTAGCATTGTGACCCTGGGCAAGTCATTTAACCATCATTGCCCAGCACTTACTGCTCTTCTGCCTTGGGGTTTGTTTGTTTTTTAAGTACTAATTTTAAGTACTAACCTAAGGAGTTTTTTTTTTAATTATTCCCTAGAAAGCAATGAAAAATTCTGAGCAAGAAAATGATATGGGCAGCTAAGGACAGAATAGAGAATAGGAAGATAAATTCAAAAACTATTATATTCAAAACTATCATTTGATTAAAGGAGTCTGTTTTAGGTAGCAGCTACATGAACTTCAGATCCAAGAAATATAAAGGAGATATCAATAAGACTTTTCAACTGATCAGCTATGAAGGATGAGGGGAGAGGAAATAACCAAAAATGACACTATGGTTTCTAAGCTAGCTGACTGAAAAGATGGTGATATCATTAATAAAAATAGAATTAATTTGTACATTTGTTTCACTTAATGGGCTTCTAGACACTTTAAGTGTTAATGAACTTCAAGTAAATTAAGCAGACATTTAAGTAGATATGTTGACTTGACTTCCAGTTCCATAATTCAAATTAATCTATAATGGGTTGGAATGCAAAGGCAAGATCACTGAAACTCAAAATTTTTTTAATTGTTTAAAAATTTTACATGCAATTTGGAAATATTTAACAAAAAATTTTAAGTGAAATCAACAAGCCTTGGCAAAAAAATTGGATTTGGGGGTGTGAGAGATAGTGAGGAGTCATGGATGACATGATAGGTTGCTAGCCTGAGATATTAGGAGGATAGTGTTATCCTCTATAAATAATATGAAGATTGTGAGGAGGAGAAGAGAAGACTTTTAGAGGGAAAGATAATGAGTTTCATTTTGGACATGTCAAGTTTAAGATGTCTACTGGATATCTAGTTTGGAATATCTGAAAAGTGAGGAAAGTTTAGGTTGATTTGACAACCTACAGAATAAAGATTTAATTAAATACATTAAAGCTAATGAGATCACCAAATGAAGTAGAGAGGGGAAAAAAAATAACCCGGGACAGAACTCTGTTGGAACACCTAACATGAGAGTATGTGGTATGAATGGGAATCCAACAAAGGAAATTGAGATCAAAAATTTGCTAGCCCAAACAGGGACTCCTATCACCAAATACAGAATACTATCCATTTCTTAACGCATATAACACATAAAGTTATAGGTATGTTTTTATATGCTAAAATAAAAAAACAGAAAAGGTGTCTGCCATCAAAGATAAAGGATTATTACATAACTATCATATATTAAATAACATATAACTATTATGTTATGTAACTATTACATATAACCATATATTATATATTATTCATAATATATAGTATAGTATATTAAAATTATATATAAATATATTTTTAGTAATTATATATCAATATAACTATATATTATATAATGATTATATCACATAACTAATATTACATAAGTTATATAACTATTATAACCTAGTATGTAACTATAAGTTATATAACTAATCCAACATAGTATATAACTATTATATGTTATATAACTAACAAACTGTATTTCCCCCTAAAAATAAACAAGTACAAAAATAAACAACATGGGAGTAGTCATGTTAGTTATGATGGAGTGCCAATCCCTAACAGGGTTTTCTACTTACAAATACATAAAATGGAAATTTTCTATACTATATATAAAATTCCTAAAGTGATTCTTAAATTGTTCATAATTATTTATAAATTATTCTTGTCTCATGGTAGAAAGGCTGATAACAATTTTACTCTATTACCATTATCAATTTCCATGCAATACAACGCTGCATCCCTTGGTGCTCCATGCTAAAATGCACATATATCAAAAATCTACCAGAATTTAGAAACCAAATATATTTCCTGAGGTAAAGAGTTGAATAATATGACATGCGGACATGAATATGCAAAGAATTTGGTATCCTAAATAAGCCATTATGTTTAATGTTCATTTAAGAAATATCTTTGTTAGAAGGAGCTTAATCCACTCCATTGCCATGACTTCATACCTGTAGGATGTAGTCACTTTTTATATACAGTGGTACCTTGACACACAAGTTTAATTCATTCCATGGCCAAGCTCCTAACTCAATTTGTTCATTTAAATTAATGGAAATAGAATTAATATGTCCCGCCCCCCCCAAAAAAAACTCGAATTTTTTGTTTTATATGTTTTTAAATATGAAAATATACTTTAAAAATAACAAAGAAACATTTATAGGTAATAATAATATAAAGAAATAAACTTGCTTACAAAGATGCTGGTGGAGAAGGTTTTTATTTATTTCATGCATTATTGCTTAACATAACTTACTCTCTACACATATCATGTTACATTTAAATGCAAAATTGACCTTACACATTACTAAATGTGTTTCTTCCTCCCTTTCAGAACTTTTCAATAATATGTGAAACAAGTGTCATTACACAGCTCCAACACACAACCTGTTGGAACTTTTTCTGGGTGTGTCTTTTCAATAAACTATTTAATTTTTTTTCCCAAATCCCCAATATTTCCTTAATCTCACTTGTACTGATTACTTTATCCACATTGGGTTTCTCCCCACTAATTTCCTGCAAAACCTCCGTATGCAGCTGCTGTAACTCCTTCAATTCCTCCATCAACAGAACTCATGGTTAAACATTAAGAAATTTGCCCCAAAAACTGATAATAAAGATAAAAATAAAGAAGAAAGCAAAAGAAATTCAATACAGATGCTCCCACAGACAAACACAGAACTAAACAAGACAACCTCCTGTAACTTGTGAAACCGAATGTTCAGCAGGCTATCTAGTAGAGGATGGCAGAAGATCGTGATTCAAATATCCACTCGTGACTTAAAGTAAAAATCCCAATTATGACTGCTCATATCTCAAATTGCTCATGACTTAAGGTGCTCATGTATCAAGTTACTATTGTATAGGAGATAAAAAGGAATACAATGGCTCTCATTTCCAGGGATGGTATGGGACACAAAGTCCATTCACCATTTATTACCCTTAGTCAAACTATACACAATAAGTATTAAAATATCTAATTTGTGTTAGGCATTTTGTTGGGTACTATAAAAGTTAAAATTAAATCTCAATAATAAAAATATATTTAGGAGATTTATTAATGATCGTTAGAAATAAAGGAATAAAGAAGATACAAAATAAGACCACGCGCCCATTTATAAAATCCCCACGCTTAATCGATGTCATCATGCCAAAGAGGCTTGGACCTTCTATATCACTGCCTAATATCCCTTTTCTATAGGAAGTACTTAATGACAGGAAGTTGGTAGGCTCCTGGGAAATGTAGTTCTCTTTTAGGGTAACAGATTTTCAATTATACAGTACTAGAGACATAAAGACAAAAGTCCCTAACATCAAAGAGATTAGAGTTTACTTACGGACACAATGTGTGTGTGTGTGTGTGTTGGGAGAGGGAAAAGGATATGAAGAGGGAGAGAGAGAAGAGGGAGAGAGGGATTTGTGTATACAGAAAATAGATATGAGGTAATATTATAGAGGTAGATATTAGTGACTAGGGCAGTGATGGCAAACCTATGGCAGGATACAAAAGATGGCACACATAATGCCCTCTGTGGGCACATGGCCACACATACCCTCCAAGACTTTATTACTATTTTCTCCTAGAAAAAGATGTCTATATTTGTTATATTCACTTCACTTATTCACTCCATTATCCTTTGCAGTCTACATTCAGACCTCATCATTGAGACTGTTTTCTCCAATTACCACCAATCTCTTACCATTTTTTTTAATCCCCTCCTGACACACTTCCTGACAAATCTTATAGTATTTACCACTGTTTTGTTACTGTTATGCTGTCCTTTATGGGCTTTTGTGATATTAATGTTTTTTTTCATTTTCCTATTTGTCTAACAGTTAACTTCTCAATTCCCTCTGGTGGTTCATCATCTATGTCACATTTATCAGCTGTGGGTATGCTACAAGGCATTATAATTTTTATAGAATGGCACCCATTGGAATTTTTCTCTAGCTTATATTTAAAACCAAGTTTCAATAGCTTAAGTGGCATGTTGAAAGGAAGTGTGATTTAATAAAACGTTAGACTTGTAGTCAGGAAAACTTGAATTCAAAATTCATCTCACACAATCATTAGCTAAGTGATTGTGGATAAGTCATTTAACCACTCAGAGTTTTAGCCATTTCAACATGCATGTTGCCTACATTGGATGGCTTATTGTACTTATATGTATATCTGGGATAAATTTGACAAATGGACAATAAGTTGGGCCCAGAATTTAACAGTGGGATTGATTGCTTTCAAGAAATTTTATAGGTCTCTTACTGAGTCCCACATTCCCCATGAAAACAAACCCATATTTTCAATAATATTTAGCTATGTCAGGAGGCCACTGAATACTACTTCCTCTAAGGAACTAAATATGAGCATTACATGGAGAAACCTGTGATAGGTGTGACTAAAACTGCAACATATAAACAATAAGGTACTCTTTAAGAATAAAAATCAAAATGCCATCAAGGAATGTATAATAGGAAGAGAAGATGGGATGGTCATGTAAAAAGAGTGAGGAGTGACAAGTAGACAGGTCCCTCTTGAGGTGTCAAAAAATTGAGAAAACTCTCCAGTGTGTAGGGTAGTTGCTCTGTAGTGAACTTTTGGGAGAACAAGGCAAGAATCCTATAGGAAGGGTAGGCTGTAAATAATCTGAATCATTGAAGGGAACTTCCAAATTGGTGAGATCATTTGAGTACTTATCCCAATGGACTGTTGATACTACTAAGACAAGAGACTGCATTTTGCCTCTTTTTGCATTATAATAGGTGCTTTAAAATGTTTATTGATTATAATATAAAGTTCACTGAAAACTGTAAAGTACTATATAAAATCAGATATAACGACAATGCTTCCTGAAATTTCTCGGGCTTTTTGCCTTCAATGTGATTTATCCAGTTCTTGTGAAAATGCGTTATATAATGAAATTCATCTCCTTATTGAACAAGATGATATGTGGAACATTGGTTTGGTTTGGTTTACAACTGAAGGTCAAAGCAAGATTTATAAAAGTTTGGGCACCTAAAGTGCAAATAATAAATTAATAGCACTCAATTTTGTGCCCTTTTCTTACTGGTTGTAAGCTTAAGGAAAGGGCCTGTGTCCTGGACAACATTTTACACTGTATAACATGGTACAAAGTCTTGCATATGTTGGAAATTAAATAAATATTGGCTTTACAAGTAAATAAAAGAATTGAGCTGTCATGAAAAAAGCATTTTCAGGCACTATATCTCATTCCTTCCTTATGCATACTGGTTTTATGACCCAAGGTTTTCTGCCCTCTATTATTGCTCTTTACTGACTTGAATTTGGCCTCTTCAATAACTTTTCCTTGCTGTTTCTCTACTCAATTGAAATTTTTGAGTAAAGGTTAAGGGTATTTGTTGTTTCAGGGGGGTTTTTTAGGAGGAAGGAGGGGTTAAGTATTTTCCTCTTTTGACTCCATCTATTAACTAAAAGTATTCATTCTGCATAGATCTTCAGTACCTCTCCCAAAGCATTCCTGTTTTCTATAAGGTTGATGTTCTGATAAACTTTTTCATACCGTTTCACTCCAAAGGCTAATTTTTAGTAGGTCGTGAAGGAGTTGGATTTGCCTATGGAAAACTAGCCTATGGTGCTTATACCATGGAATAGTCCCTGAAGTCATTTTAAGTGAAATTTTGCCACTCAGCAAAATTTTTATCTTTACACTTTTTCCTTCCTTTTAAAAAATATTCTATTAATGTTGAAGATTAGAGAAAGGTATGATTGAAGGTACAATTGTCTAGAGAATATGTTCAGGGGTGAGATGTAGGATATATGTAAAGGGGATGGCTTTGGCAAGGAAAAACACCAACTCATTCATCATCTTAGACTAGAAAAAAAAGGAGAAGTTGCTATGTATGACACTGAATCATCAACAAACAGATTATAAAACAGATCAGAAAATAAAATTCTGCCTCTGGCTTTTCAAGGAAATTGCAATTGCCTTTTCCTCCCTTTGTACAGCCTAACCCCACTCCCCAAAACATTCTCCAGTAAAATTATATATTTCTACACCTAATATGGAAAAATGTTTAAAAACAAATTAAAAGTAGATCATTTAAATAATGGATAGAGCATAGGCCTGGCACTAAGAAGGCCTGAGTTTAAATCTGCCTTCAGATACCTACTAGCTGTGTGACCCTGGGCAAATCACTTTACCTCTGTTTTCCTCAGGTTCCTTAACTATAAAATAGGGACTCCATTTTACCTAAGCACTTACCTCACAGGAGGCAGTTTTGAGGATCAAATGAGATGATATTTGCAAAGTGCTTAGCACAGTGCCTGTTACATAGTAGGTATTATATAAATGCTTATTCCCTTTTTATTCCTTGCCTGCCCTTCCCCTCCATTTCCACAAAGTATTCCTAAAAGAAATTTATTGTATTAATCCCATTTAGCAGATGGAAGAACTGAGGCACCAAAAAAAAAAAAGAAAGAAAGAAAAGGTAGAGTAGACATTCTACCCAAGGCCAGGAAGCCTTGAATTAACTAAAAATGAATTGTATTCTACATACCAACTTGGCAAGAAAAAAAAATGAATGAAAAAAACAACTTGCTAAATATAATGGAATGAGAATTTTTAAAAAGATAAAACTTTTATTGGAACTGTTGCCTTGTTAGAAATTTGATTAAAACTGCTTTAATAAGTAATGTTAAAATAAATATATAAACATTTCCTAAAGAGTATCTAGTCACCTTCTCCTTGGCAAACACAGCTACTGAATCAGGAAAGGAAACAAAGTTCTTGCCACTGAAGTCTTTGGTCATTGTAATATGGTTCAAAATCAGAAATGGATATGCATTTAACCATGGAAATGATACATAAAAAGATGCATTACCACATGCCTGGCTGCTACATCCTAAGGACCACCCAGTCTTGCCGTCTGTCACATAGCAGAATCTACATGAGCTCCTTGAAAGTAGGGTCTGTTTTGCTTTTCTATTTAAATTCTTGGTGCTTTGCAGAGTACTTGGTATAAAGTAATAACTTAATAAATGCTTTTCAATTCATTCATTCATTACCTTCATGGCAAAAATATGTTATAAAAATCATCCCCTACATGGTAATATCTTAACTCCAAGGCTCTAGAATTGCCAGGGAGGAAAAGCAGTTCTGCACCCCACCTTTCAGCTTAAGAGCCACACTCTGTACAATAATAACTCAATTTGTGACCACTGATTAACAATAACAGAAAGGACCAAACTGTTACAGAAACAAGATTAAGGAAGTGTGTTCCCTGTTAAAGTATGAAAAAAACTTCAGTTAATCTAAAATAGCATTGTATTTAGATGTTCTTCTTGAAGATAATTCCTATTTGGGTCAAAAGGAATTAAACCCCAAAATCACAAATAATAAACTCCATAAAAAACTGAATCAAAAAAAAATCTTTTGTGACCTTACTTTTGTTTTACTTCAAAATTTTTAAGTATATAATACTTCTCTAACACTGCTGCTCTACAAATCTAACTGATAAATCACTGACCTAAACCAAAATTAGGATGTACATTAAAAATGGGCCTCCATTAAAAAAAATTCTTCTTCCATTTTCCAGAACAATAATGTTAACAAAAACAGAATTTTTGATGACATCCTAGATAGAAAGTTAAATTTAGGTAAGCTGATAATCAGGGAATAAGAAATAAGGAGTCTATTTTTTTTTAAGGAGTCTGTCCCAGGAGCAAAATTAAGTTGCATAAAAAGTGAATGTGAAAATATAATAATCAATTTTCTACAGAGAAAATACTTCCCTGTAGAATGTGAGCAGGAGTTGATTAGGAACATGCTTTGGCAAGTTTGTGTTTGTGAATGAACTTAAAGTGAGTTTCATTCTGTCTTCATTACAGAAAACTACAGACTGTCACAAAAGCATGGGCAAAAAGTAAAAGATGGATGGGAAAAGAATGAGGCAACAAGTCATTTGGAATATAAAAATTGCTAGATTAGGAGTAAGGGGACCTGGAATCAAATCCTGACTGTGACCTCTCATGCTTTCTGGGCCTCCTGCTTTTTCCTTTCGGTCCCTTTCAACTCTAAA
Source organism: Monodelphis domestica (assembly GCF_027887165.1). Taxonomy (NCBI): domain Eukaryota; kingdom Metazoa; phylum Chordata; class Mammalia; order Didelphimorphia; family Didelphidae; genus Monodelphis; species Monodelphis domestica. Next base: position 252,253,632 of record NC_077228.1, read on the forward strand.
ACTACAATCCTATAATTAGTGGGAAAATATGTAACAATCCACAACATTCACAGCAAGCTATTGTAAATGTTTGATTTCATGCAGTCATAACTAATTTAACTATTTAATTACAGCACTGCACTTTTCTAAGGAAAAGTTTCATAGAATATGACCATTCACAAAAATTCTGTGTCCAATTTAAATTTATTTAATGGAGCTTTCAAACTATAAGCATATCTTACTTCTGGGAAGCACTCTGTGTGATTCCTGTTCAAGAAACTGAAGCAGTTTGCTTAGTGTAGGGCACAAAAGTGACACGTTTTGTTTGATAGATCAGGTGCTGAGGTAATGCTGAACAGTAGATGCAAACACATGAATTGTAGCTTCAGGCAGGAATAATATCAGGTGCATCTCTACACCCTGAGGGCTCAACTCCTACACTTTAAATCCCTCCCACTGAAACAGCCTCCTTCAGTTTCACCTAGCAATCAGACTGAGAACAGGTACTTCCTTCTGAGCACTGACAGCTAGAGCTGAACGGCTAAGGAAACTAATACCCACATTTTACCACGACCACATTTCTGGTAAGTACTTAGTATTATTTTTTAAAATATAAGCTTTGTTTGAAAACTGTCTTTTGAGATTTCTGAAAATATCTAGCTAAAATGAACAACTTGTAGGCTGTTCAAGCCAGCTTTGCTTTCCTCTTCAACCTCTCAGTTTCTGGCAGGTGCACTCCTTGGACTAGAACCATTATAGGTGATTTAACTGCAATGATACTTTATTTTGTTAATATGAGGATCTGTGCATGATTTAAATTTAGATCTTATAGGGAAGAAAATTATCTTCAGACATATTTCATACTACTTACTTTTTCCTTACTAAAAAAAGATTTATAAAGACAACTAAGGATTGAAAACATCTGGTTTCTCATTTTAATTGAGATGTTCTTTACTTCAGAAGGCTATTTATTAAGCATAACTGCAATTTTTACCATTTTCATGAAGATCAAAATAAATTTCTTTCCTTTCATGAACAATATCCCAACAGAAAATTCCTGAGAAATTAATATTTGGAAACATAATTGAATTTCATTTAAGAACAAGTATCTATCTACAGTTATTATTTTGTATAATGTTATTTTGTTAATACAAGGCCTTTCAAAGGACTTAAATGATTCACTTTTAAGAATAAAAAAGGCAGATAAGTAGATTAGCTTCTTTAATCCACCTCAAAAAAATTAACAAAAGTACATAGACTATTATGACCTGATTAAACTATAAAGAATTACTTAGTGATGGTTTTCCTACTCCTCTCTTCCCCCAATTCAAGTCTACTAAATGTGTATTTCCCTTTTATAGTAGTTGTGTTAAATTTACCCATTAACTTTAAGAACCGAAAGTCTGAGAGAGAACAGCAAGTTAATCACTGGAAAAATTCAGTTGGAATAAAACTCACGAATCTTGTTCTTGCAACACACCCACAACTGTAGGCGACAATGGCATGTCCTTGAGTTATGCAATAATGCCACATCACAATATTTTAATTACAGCATGCCCTTCAAAATGTTCTACCCTGATGAGTGCACCTCGTCAGACAGCTGGACACCACCAAAAAGAATATTACAGAATTGTTTGAGGGCATAGGTCAATATATATGACAAGAATAGTTGCATAGGCCTTCAAAGACATATTCTCTATAAAGTTAAAATTATAATTACTTATACCATGCCTTGGCAAAATTCATTTTTAACAGTTCCTTTACCACTTGCCTTTTACCAGAGTTCAGAAACTTTTTAAACATACCACTGACTCACAGTCATCTTAAAAATTAAAATGTATTTTAGCTTTTATTTAGGAATCCACCCACAAGAAGATATTGTATCAACCCTATGACCAACTAAAAACCACCCACAAAAATGTAGGGACTTCTGTGGCTTTGTATACAAAGGTGGCACTCTTGGAATAAAATATGAGCAAGAGTTTTTCAACATACAGAAATTCACAATATTGAGTTAAATGATTTATTTGTTTTAAGTGCAAAATAACTGTACAGGAAGAAAAATGAAATATAAAAGCTAAAGATTATTTTAGATTACTCAATGATATTTTTAAAATCTAACAATAAAGCCACAGCTTCTCTAAATATCTTTTTATATTATTTTCTTATTCCTTTTGCTAAATTACTAATATTTCTGCTACATATCACAAATACCTAAAGAAAAAGTAAACTTACTATTTTATGTTAAATCAGAACTTAAATTGATTTTTCTGTCAGCAACATAGTGTTTCACTGCCTCTTAAATTTTTCTACCATGGGAAGAGTACATAAGCACAATAAAAATTTCAGTTTACAATTATAAAATATATTTTAATGGGCAATGCAAACATAATATTTAAAAATTTTGCTCTGTTAATATTAATTAATTTGCTCTGTCTTCTAATATTAATAAGCAAGAAGCTCAAAATAAAAAAAAAAAGAACAAATAGGCTAACCTAAAATTTTCTATTACAATTCAATATAATACCATGAAACCTTTTTTAATAGTTGTTTTTTAAATAGGTTCAAACTTTCAGATAAAAGTGTTCTAATAATATGGTATATCGTATTATCAAGTGTAAAGTAAATGACTAAGTGAAAATGGAGAAATCTATGGAAAAGAAAAAATAAAACCAAGAAGACAGGAAAAAGATTATTTTTAAGAAAGTGGAAGAAAAGGTAAAGAAATAGAAAAAAATCAAGTCCTTTTTTAGGACTGACTTAAAAGCATCTGCAAAACAACACTGGCTCAGGAATATGACCATGCAGGCTTAATTCTTACATCTAACTCTTAAAACCTTGATCCAATCACTTAACCTCTTTGGGTCTGAGTTTCCTCATCTGAAAAATGAGGAAATTTCCTCATCTAACTAAATGGCCTCTGAGGTCTCTTTTGGCACTAGATCTAGGAACAGTTCTCTAAAGAAAGTTGAAGTATATTCTACTTATTCACTTTCACAATTAGTATAAAATTGGATACTGTGATCTCAATTGAGGTTTTTGATCAAAGTCAGAGTGATAAAGAAGGGACAAAAGCTGAATTCATCTAGACTATTTAAATGGTGGGTTAGGAGGAGTGGGAGGTGATAGAATACAAGAGCTTAAAAAAATGTCCTGTAACACTTCCATCATGCTTCTCTCTTGGGTATGTTGGGTATAATATTACTTCAGTGAACAACCAATAGTCCAGGAAATTATACTTTATTATTCTATTTTGGTAATCATATAAGAAATCTCTGGATCCATGTGTCCTAAAAGTATATATGTGTGTGTATGTGTATATATTTTGTATGTGTATATATATATATACACATACACACACATACATATATAAATATATATAAAATTATGTAGCAAGAGAAGATATGAAAAGATCTCCATACTTGAATTTGAAGTATTACTGTAAATAATTACATTTAAAAAGCTTGTTTCAACAACCTTATATTCCTTAGAGAATAAAGGTTAATCTTTCAAGAAAGTCCAACATATAGCCAATATAAACTGACGAGATTGAGTTTATTAAAAGCCTTTTACCTCCCTTATAAGTACACATCACTCAGAATCCATGCAGTAAGTTTAATTTCATTAAAGCCTACAAATCTTAGATTAAGTTATATAAGTGATAAAGCTAGCCTATAATGTAGTATTCCAGTATTATCCATACAATAAAAACACAGATATATTTTGTAGGGAGGAAAAATTTTGTGCTTGGATATAACCACCATTAGGAGAATTCTAGGTCACTATAATGTTTTTAACAGTTGTATTTAACTATTTAAACTCACACCATAAACTATGGCCATAGTGCAACTAAATCAAAGGCAGTTTTGCTCATTGTTTTAATCTGCCAGCAATACAGAGAAACAAGTTTACCTAAGGTAATTTATATTAGTGACTTCTAAATTCATCATTTATTTTGAACAATTAAATCATACAATATTCTCATGAAGGCAATTAGTACTGTATGCCTTTTTGTCCACTTATCTGCAGATATGCAAAAGTTAGTAATTATTTAGCAAAGAACCTACAAATCGAGCTTTTAGATTAGAATATTATGGCACTTTAAAATTTAATTACATAAATACCTCTTATTAAGTAAGAATTTTCTAATTTATTCTTTTAAGAAAAAAGGAAGTCTGGTGTAAAACATTTGAGAAATTGCTATCAAGTGAAAAGTATAATATAAAAGTTCAAAGGCTTGTTCTAATATGAAATTGCTAATAGTGCCACTTTGAAAGGTATCAAAAATATTAGGTTGGGAAAAAAAACAAAAAAAATAATACTGTTGTGTGTATATTATGTTTCTATTAAATGTTTTAAAAATTCTCTTAAGAAAGCTGAAGTTGTCATATTTATTCACTTTCACAATTAGTATCATTATGATTTTCGACCCACAATTGATAAATGTTTTGCAATAGTCATCATTTTGATCATGATGCTTCTAGTCAGTGATGAAATCATCAGTTTTCAGATCTTTGCCATAACACATCCTATACAATCATGGGAACTTGACTTGAAGTGGTTCTCACGCCTTCAGAATCAGTGAACATAATGAGACATGCCAGCACAAGTTCCACTGACTTATCTACCTCACCAAGTATCAGACTGGAGAATGCATCCACTTCTCTTGGCTTCCTGAAACCAGGCAAATAGAATATGCTTTTTTAAAAAAGATATATCAGGTTCTTTCTACCCCACAGTACAAAATTAATTTTGATACAAAATAACTTTTATACTATTTTCTTTTAACAAAAGTCAAGCAAAACCACAGGAATTATCAGCAGCCTTTATATTTAAATAATTCTGTATTTATATTCTCTAATACACTGGCTCATAACTTTTGCTACAAGGTAAAAGAAGGAAGAGAAGGCAACACAAGTATGCAAAAGCATTTAGGAAGTGGAAGAGAGGTCAGAGGTAGTGAAAAAAAGAGAGAAGAATCTAGAGAATAAGGCTACAGAGAAATTTGTGCTACTTTCAATACTAGCTCTTTCTGATCCTAAAAAATCCTGGAAAAGTGAGATAATCTCTTTATATTTGAGTCTGACCTCTACAAATCAAAAATCCTCCACAAAAGTAGTTCCCTAAGTATCAGAAACTTAATTGATAATAACAAAAACATGCAATATTATTTCTTTTTTAAATGAACTGCTTTATTATCATACCAAACATAAACTATCACATTAAAAGTCAAGATTCTTTATACCTCAATTAAAGTCTCTTCTACCTCAATCAGGTAATAATAAATATACAATTCCTATAAACCCTAGACTCTCAATTAGCCTTTTTTTTTTAAGAAATAGAACTTTGTACAAAACATTTAGGAAATGTATCACTTCTGAAAAAAATTTAAGGTATTTAAATGAAAAATCACTCACACACACACACACACACACACTCTCACTCACTCACTGATTACATATATGGAGTAAAGGGAAAGGAGAGAGCTACATGTAATGCAGTCAGCTCTAGAAGCTGTCCCTTTCCAGGCACATTTGTAAACCTCTTAGCAGTTACAACAATTGAAACACACAAGTAGATGATCATGAACTCGGAGGGGGCATACTAGATTCCTACCTAGGCTTAAGATAGCCTCAGACCAACTAAAGTCTAAAAAGATATTTCTGTACTGTGACAATCATTGTCATGCAAGAATTCTTTTTTTTTTTATTTAAAACCTATTTTAGGTAACTTTTAGCACTTATGGTCTCAAAATGTTACCAGAAACCAGTTTAATGGCACAGCAAGAAATGGACCAACAGCTCAAATTTATAGCCTTGAGTAAGCCTCTCCATCTCAGTTTACTCATTGGTAAAGGAGGAGTAACAATAATTGGATATATATAGGAATATTTGTAAAGTGCTAAAGCTAGAGAAGAAAAATCTTCATTAAGGTTACACCATCAGCATTACTGATGATTTTTTTGACTTCTCACAATATTGGTGTGAATAGAATCAGATAAAATGGATTGTAGTCAGGATTATTTTTTAATTTTGGGTTGGTTTGAATGGCTACTAAAGTCCTTTTCAATTCTAATGTTCTGTAATTTTATGAAGTCAAGACATGTCTGTTTTTTAAAGTCACATACAGATTTGAACAATGGTAATGAAACTGATATCCAAATTATAAAATGATTATTTAACTGAATGCTCTAATTATATTTGTTTTCTCTTATTATCTTAATGTCAAGTTAATACCCATTTATTAAGTATCTAGTATGTGCCAGGCACATACTTTATGTTAAACACTAGGTATACAAAGAAAAAGCAAAAAACATTTTTTCTTTAAAAATTGAGTATGAAGCATATATATGTATCTAAATACATGTTAAGGAAGACTGTAAACATAAGGTTCAAATACAACCAGTTTTCCTGAAAATAAGTAGACTATTTACTATTAATATCTAAATAAAATCTTGCCTCCTGGACGAACCCTTTTTCCTGTTGTCAGATTTCCGAGACCTCACACATCAAGGCCCCATATATTTTTCTTCAGAAAAATAATCTTTTTAGAGTTTGTAGGAATATAATACAACTAGATGAATAATGCAATGATTACAACAATGTTCAAAAAGTTATAGTAGCCTAGGTGAAGTTTAACAGAATCTTTGTTAAAATTAACCACAATTAAGAAAATTTACTAATTATTGCCATGCTGTGGCCTTAAGTTTATCAACTAAGGTTGTTTTTTTTTGGGGGGGGGTCAAAGTGGGGGAGATTTCTGTGGCTTCTGGGTACAGAACTCTCTTAGTATGGAAATTTCCCCAATTAATAATGATCAGTACCTGTTCTCTATTCTCTGCAAAACACTGCAATCTATAGTCCTTAGAGTCTCCTAGGACCCTGAGAAACTAAGTGATTTGCATAGGATCCCAGTATATATCATAGGTAAGAGTTGAACTAAGATCTCCCTGACTCCAAGAGGGGACCCGTTTCCACAAACTCATATCTCCTTTCAGCCTCTAAAAAGTCACTGAACATGGGGGGAAGCTGGGTAGCTCAGTGGATTAAGAGCCAGGCCTAGAGAGGGGAGGTAGGTCCTAGATTCAAATCTGACCTCAGACACTTCCTAGCTGTGTGACCTGGGCAAGTCACTTGACCCCCATTGTCTAGCCTTACCACCCTTCTACCTTGGAACCAATACACAGTATTGATTCCTAGACAGAAAGTAAGGGTTTTTATTAAAATAATAATAATAAATTTAAATAAATAGATAAATAAGGAAATAAATAAATACACTGAGCATGCCATGTTTTTCTTGTCCCCAAAAGCAAATTCTTCTGACTAACTAATTAGGTGGTAGAGTTAGAAGGAAGATGTCACAGAGTTTTGAGAAGAGAGGAAATGAAAACTAAAACCATGGATGAACTCAGTTCAACATTTAACTTTAGAAGCCAAATCAATAATTTCAGTTTTTTGGTTGACCTTACACTGACATTCATTTAGGAGTATAAGAAATTATAAATATCTACCTTCAAGCATAGTATCTTTATTTTAACTATTTAATTTTAGTCAGAAAAATAGTAATTTCTCATTGAATCAATTATCATATTATTTAAGAATTCATTTTTCTGTTACAGTTCTTCTAAATCCAATTGAAAACGTGGCCTTTCATCCAGATCCTAACACTGTGGAGCCAGCTTCAAATGAAAATTCTTTTAAAAGGGAACACAAACTACTAAGATAAGACAAAATTAAAGTTTGACTCTAAAGAAGTGAACTGTGTTTAGATTACATAAGACAGAACCTGAAAATTTAAGAAGAAAAATGAGTCTTCTCAAAGAACGAAAACCAAAAAAACCTCATTATATCCCAAGGCCTCCAGGAAAGCCATTTAAATATAAGTGTTTTCAGTGCCCCTTTACTTGCAATGAAAAATCACATCTTTTTAATCATATGAAGTATGGCCTCTGTAAAAACTCCATTACATTAGTATCAGAACAAGATCGAGTTCCCAAATGTCCCAAGTCCAATTCCTTAGAGCCTAAACAAACTCATCACATCGATTCATTAGTTAAACCAACTACTTCCAAGTCAATCACCAATGGACTAACAAATCTTGATTCTAAGCTTTCACACAGCTTTGCCAAAGAAGAAGCCAAGGAAAATTTAGAATCCCAAAACTGTGAGATAAGTAAATCATCAGGACAAAACCCTCCAGTTCAAAAGAAAGCAACACTTCTTGGTTCAGCCTCAGAAACTACAATTACTATCCAACCTATTCTAGAAAGTGGTGCCAGACCTTCAGCTTTTGTACCAGTAGAACACAGACTTAAAGGATCAGAAAATGATGAAGTATCTGAAATGCTTCCAATACCTGACCCAATTACCAAAAGTTCTTTTCACAGTAAATCTGCCTTCCATACACCTAATCACCCATGGAAAACTGGCTCTTTTCTCCCAGAGTTTTCACATAAAATTCCATCTACAAAAGGTTTTGGATCCATTTCTTCTTATATACAACCAGCTATTCCAGAATATCCACCTCATTTTTACACAGAGCATGGACTAGCTACTATTTATTCACCCTACTTACTCACAGGTAATTCAGTAGAGTGTGAAAACACTTTGCTATCTGTCTATGGTACTCAAGACCAAAGACACTTTCTTTCCCACCCAGGACCAATCCCTAAACACTTGAATCCATCACCATCAACATATGAGCCTTACAAATTTTTCCAACAGTATCACTCCAGTCTTCCCATACCATATGGGTTCTATAGACCAGAGTCTGCATTCTCTTCCTATGGCCTTAAACTTCCACATGTTGCTAGTATTACAAGAGAGCAAAGTTCTCACCTACTTGAAGAAACTAACTTGATCTATCCAAATTCAAATCAATCCAGATTAAATTCCTGGAACTCCCACAAAAAACACATAGATTATGAAAAAGAAAGCTTAGTTCTCCAAAGCCAAGATCCTTCCAAAGATGAGCCAAATGATAGAGATGGGGCCAAGATGAGCCCACGTGCAGGAAGTGCAGCTACAGGGTCTCCAGGAAGACCAAGTCCCACGAACTTCACTCAGACAAGCCATGCATCTGAAGGACTGTTTGATCTCTCAAACAAATCTTCCCCTGGACCATTTGGAAAACTAAATCAACATGAAGAAAATGCCACAGCCTTCAGACTTGTGCAAAAAAACTCAGAATATCCTGATCCACAGTTAAATAGAGCTGACTCTACAAGAAGGTATGACAGTGTCCATAAATCTTATTTCCAAAACTCAAAAGCTGAATCCCAAATAGAAATTGTCCTCTACCCCACCCCCAGCTTAATTCTGTCTAATTATCCAGTTTATAATTCGTTAAAATTTTATAACACCATAAATATTGGTATTTTAAAATATCTTGAAAGATAAAGCAGGGATAATTGGCACAGTAATTTTTTTCATCAATAATGCAAAGAAAATTTAAAAAGATAAAAAACTTTTATTTCAAAGTAAAATTTTAATTGCTTCAATTGACATACCTGGTCTTTCTAGTTCTAAAGAATAATTTCTCATTGTAGTTCAGCAAAAAATATACAAACTTTAGTTTGAAAACACTCAACTCCATAAGTCTTATTTTTCTAAGAAGAAATTTAATTTGTTTATCTGTTTCTTTCAGCATTAATGTTACTGATGAAGAAATACAACATCAGATAGGAGGTACTTCTAACATAAATGAGGATTCTTCTAACACAAAGGAAGACCCAGGAATAGCTCCACTCAATCTTTCTAAGAAATCTGGGGAAAAAAAGGAAATCATACATGAACATATATACAAAAGCATGAGCCAAATGGAAACTCAAAACATTATGAAGCTACAAGATATGCCTTTAAACCTCTCAGTGAAGGATACCTGCAACACTCTGAACCTGAAACCTTCATTCCATAATCTATCACAAGATGCTGACGTTGTTGCTACTCAGAAAATTGAAAGTTCCATAGCAGAACACTATATAAAGAACCATCAGCAAAATATCCATCAAGGTGACATTTTGTTCACAGCCAAAAATAGTGAAGCCCAAGATTTAAGAATGATTGACAACAGTGATGAACAGAAACAAACAGCTGCTGTTGCTCTCTGCCAACTAGCTGCATACAGTCCTGGAAAAATAAGGGTAGAAACTGAAGAGCAAAATTCTCAGGATTCTACTACTCAACAAGATGAACCCACTTTCAGTTCCAAAGAAATACTGGAGATTGAATGTAATACTAAATCAAAAGGACAAAAGCGGACAAATCAAAAAGAAACAGGAAAATCTCACCAAGGAACTAAAAAGGCAAAACCAAATGACACTGCAAGAGTGTTCACTCTAAGAAAGAGAACCAGGGTGTCTTAACATTTAACTTTCATATATGCTTTCAGATCACAAAACAGCAGATACTAATGAATTCATCCACTGGACCAAATGACTTATTTCGGTAATTTTCTATTGGATCAATTGTTACTATGTGTTTTTCATTTTTGTTTTAAACAAAGCAGCAATATGTAAATAGTAAATGTTTATGTTAAAGGTGCTTATAAATTTGTAATAAATATTTTTGAATGATTCAGGTTTCTGTATATACCTAAGATTCTGATAAGCAAACTTCCACATTCATAACTAATGTCAATGGAAATGCAAGAGACCAAAGAATAATTCTTTTGATGTAAGTCATATGCCAAAAACACTTTTATATCTGCTTTTATTATGAAAATGCTTCCCACATTAGAAAGATCTTTATATTTGTTGTAACAAAAGCTTCCTTAAATTCTTGAATTTATTTGCTTTTAGCTGTTTTGCAAATAAAATGTAAATTTTGTTGAAAAGGAAGAGCCTCTATATGTGTGTGGAGATATGTCATATATATAACAATCATACATGTGTACATATATACTTTCAGAAATTACTTTAAAAGCTCATTATGAATGTGAAAACTGTGATTTGTTACTGCTGAAAATAATACACAGACATCTATTTAAATTAATAATTTATTTTCATTTGTGAAAAAAGTACTATGGGTGAAGGTAAATGTGGAACATGAATTTATGACATTTATTTGGTTAGGATGGGTCAGTGAATTTTGCAAACTTTTCATTCTTCTTTTCAACACTTAGAATTGTATATATAATTTCTAATACTTTTCAAAAAAATCTATGTGTTATGCTCAAGAATGCATAAAATAATGAATGCAATATAAATTCCTGTGTTATGTTTTATAATGTTTTGCTACAATACATAATGAAGTTCTGGTTAAGAAAAGGAAAATATTCCCATCACAATTTGAACAAGTTAAAGACTTAGAATGTAAATTGTGTGCTTTTTGAGAAGATAAGATAAATGAGATTGTGCTTAGCAAAAACCAATTTGGCAAAAATCAATTTGGAGAAAAAGTAGGAAGTCCCTTGTTCTTGGCTCTTTTAGATAATGATCAAATAACAACTCAAAATCTGTGCAACTATTTATTCAAAATTATGATGCTGAATACTAGTATATCTAGGCTCTATTTTTCTAATATCAAATATGTTTTAGGAAAAAGTATAAATCATGATCATCCATGTACCCTTTTCCAACAAAAATATTGGGGGTTTTTTTACACACAGAATGCTTATTCCATATGCATCAAGACAATATTTTATCATGTTCTAGGATATGGACAACAAATAAATAATCTTCTAGAAAAAATTATTACATTGTCAAATGACAAAAGCACCCAATAAAAGGAAATATAGCAACTATTACATCATTAGTGATTAATGTAGTTCTCAATCTCTTATGGAACGCAGACCAAATTCTATTTCTTTAAGGCATAAAACACCTCTCATTCAATTAAATGTATGAAAGTGTTACACAGAAAAAATATTTCTTTATGACTACAGAGCTAGAATATCATATACACTAAAGAACAAGAATCAGAAACTACTGCCCAAATATAATCAATTAAGTTAAAGGATGCAATATTCAAATCAATTAATAGTTTCCATCCAAATCTGGCTCCAACATACATTTTCTATTTAAATTGAGCTCCAAAATACCTACCTTATGATTGGATTCCCTACTGTTGAGTTTCTCCCCTCTCCAATCCATCCTCCATTCAGTTATCAAAGTGATCAGCACAGGTCAATAATGTGACTCATACTCAATAAACTACAGTGGCTCCCTATAACCTCCAGATCATACATAAAATCAACCATTTGATATTCAAAGACCTTGGCAACGTGGTTCCCTCCTATCTTTCCAATCTTCTTATATCTTACTCACCCCACATCTATTCTGTGATACAATGACACTATGACTTCCTTACTATTCCTTAAATAGGGACCTCTATTTCCCACTTCTAGGCATTTTCACTTCTGACTCCCATGTCTGGAATATTCTCCCTGTTCATCTGCCCCCTGGTTTCCCTGACTTCCCTCAAGTCCCACTTCAGGCAAAATCTTGTATTCTAGAGGATGTCTTTCCCAACCATCCTTAATTCTAGTATATTCTCTTTGTTGATCATTTACAATTAAACTTATACACAAATCTTGTTTGTACATAAATGTTTGCATGTTGTCTTCCACATTAGACTGTGAAGTTCCTTAAGGACAGGGACTGTCTTTTGCCTGTTTATGTATCACCAGTGCTTAGCATAGAACCTGGCACATAGTAGCACTTAATAAACATTTTTAAACTTATTGACTCCCCTTTAAAAGTCATGCTTCACAGTAATGCAATGATCCAGGACAATTCTGAGAGACTTATGAGAAAGAGCACTATCCACATTCAGAGGAAGAACTGTGGGAATAGAAACACAGAAGAAAAACAACTGCTTGATAACATGGGTTGATGGGAATATGATTGGGGATATAGACTCTAAATGGATATAAGCCCTAGAACAAATATCAATAATATGGAAATGAGTCTTGATCAATGACATATAAAACCCAGTGCAATTGTGCATCAGCTACAGGAAAGAGTTAGGGTGAGGAGAAGAAAAGAATATGAATCTTGTAACAATGGGAAAATACCCTAAATTAATTAATTAAATAAAAATTTCCAGCAATAAAAAAAAAAATAAAAGTCATGCTTCAGAGGAACCAAGCTATTCAATCTCACACAACCTTTCATAACTGTGTATACAACACACAATCTGTAGCCAATGATGATGATATTGAGTCTTTATGTAATACCTTAAAGTTTACAAATCAATTTATATATGTTAACTCCTCTGATCCCAAAACAACCATTTGAGCTAAATATTATTATCATAACATCTCCATTATACAACACAAAGATGTTAACAAACTGGCCCAGAGTCACACGTATATTAAGTTGTCTTGAGGCAGATTGTGAACTCAGGTCTTACAAACTATGTAATATATTACCTAATAAGATAAGCAAATCTCAGTCAATTAAAACTTTTCTTCTTAAAAGACCCAACAAAGGTGACATATCATTTATTGTAATTTCTCCAATACCCCCAGAAAGACATAAGCCTTTCCTTCTTGAATTTCAAAATAAGATGGCACTTGACTTCTCTTATGTACTTAGTCATTTTCTAAATTGAATTACAATTATTTGTGTATATAACTCATTCCTTACTATGTTAACATTCCCCACATGTTAAGCATGTTAAGTTTAGAAAAAGAAACCTATTTTTTTCCTTATCGTCAATTATCATTATATAGCATTTTAAGGTTCCCAACGCACTTTACAAATACTCTCTCATTTAATTCTCAAAATGACACTGAGAGGAAGGTGTTATTCTTATGCCCTTTTCACAAATGAGGAAACTGAGACTGACAAAGGATAAGTAATTTCCTTAGTCACATAGCTAGTAAATGTCTGAGGCAGGATTTTAACTGTGGGCATCCTGACTTCAAATTCAGCACTCTTTTCACCATGCCACCTAGTGTTCTGTACTGTCATTTTCATCTGTATATTTTCAACAACTACTACAGTGTCTTCCTCGTACATCATTAGAAATTAGTAAATACTTGGGACAGATTTTAATTTAATTACTTACCTTTATATTCAGAAGGCTGCCTCACATTTCTATCATAGAAAGACTGATCATATTCAATGTTATATATATATATATATATATATATGTATATATGTATATATGCATATATATATATATATATATATATATATATATCCTGGTTAGAATATGGAATCTAGAGTGGGAAGGGACATTGGAAATCATCTTGTCCAACACTCTCCCCCTTACCCCCATTTTGTGGATTTAAAAGATACTAAACATAAAGAAAAAATTCATTCAATATCATCAGGCCCCTCCATAGGCCATACCCATAAAATTAAATAAATAATATGTCTACAAAAATTCATCAAAAATGACTGAATCATGCAGATTTATCAAAACAAGATTTTGGAGATTTTAAGATATTAATGTAGGATTAGGTTATTGCTACCACAAATAATATACATATTCTTCTTAAGGGGTCTGGATCAATCCAAATTATAAATGGAAAACATAGAAATTATCCAACTCAGATATAGGTTATAAAATTTTAGTACCTAACTAATATGTAGCAAGACATGACCTATTGGCTAAAATCATCAGAAGCTCAATCTCCTTTATAAACTAAGACACAATAAATACAGACTCCAAAATAGTCTCCAGAATTTATTTAGCAAATAAACTGAAGTAGAACCAGAACATTATCACAGAGAAAACTACTGCCCCCAATCAACTAGATATAAGGCCAACAATGAAAACCTAAAAATATAGGTTTTAATAGAAATTGACAATCCAGTCACTCAAAAGAATTTTACATATTATTTTATTTGATCTTCACAACAACTCTGAGAAGCAAATTACATTATTATTATTAGCATTTTGTAAATGTTCATATAGATATTTAAGTGTCTGTGCAGAATTAGAACCCAAACCATTCTGACTCCAAGTCTAGCCCACTATCCCCTAACTCCATGATATTTCCCAAGGTCACCCAAATAGCAAGTAACAGAAGTGAGATTTGACCTGAGGCTTTCTGACACTGAACCAACTACTTCTTCCATTTTACTGAATTAGTCTTCTATTTTTACTCCTTTCAGAGAGTCAACAGTTTAAATCAATGAGCATCACATTATGTACATAATATTTGCCTAACATGGTGGAGGTACTGGGGAAATAATAGCTACAAAAGAAAAGTCCTTGCCATCTAATACATACAATCAGAGAAAAAAGAACATAAAAATAGATAAAATGTAAATCAATACTAAGTGGAAGGTAGGGTTAACAACTAGAGAAATCAGAAAAGGACTTAAGGGGGCAGCTAGGTAGCTCAGTAGACTGAGAACCAGGCCTTGAGATGGGAGGTCCAAATCTGGCCTCAGACACTTCCCAGCTGTGTGACCCTGGGCAAGTCACTTAACCCCCATTGCCTAGCCCTTACCACTCTTCTACCTTGGAACCAATACACAGTATTGATTCCAAGATGGAAGGTAAGGGTTTAAAAAAAAAGAAAGAAAGAAAAGGACTTAACTAAGTGGTGGAATTTGAGCTAATCTATGAAGTAGGATATGAATACTAAGAAGTTACAGTAAGTAGGGAATGTATTCATTCCAGACATGAGTAGCAGTCTATATAAAGGCATGGAGTCAACATATGAAATGTAGTATGTGAAAGACAGCAAAGAGACCAGTTTGGCTGAACCAAAAGGAAGTAATACATATTAAACTACAAAAGGTAGGCTATATCTAGATTGTAAATGGCATTTAATTTCAAAGACTGGGGTTTGTAATTGATCCTAGAAGCAGTAAGTGATCAATGGAGTTTCTGATATGTTTATATCAGCCCTTTGTTTCAGTAATATCATTGAGACTGTTATGTAGTATATGGAATGGAAGAGTGGAGAAATTAAAGATAAGTTAACTTTAAAAGAACAGAAGCTATGGCTGCGTAAGTTTCTAACCAAGTTAAGTGGTTCTCCTTTTGCCATTCCTGACATGTTCCCCTTCCAAAAAAAAAAAAGGCTATTATTGATTATTTATTACTTTTACTTTCACAATTATTTGATGCATTAAGGAATTCTGTTTCATATCCCTAGTATATTTTCAAACTATTTTTATTACCTGAATTCCAATTATATTTAACGATTATTTCATGTTTTTTAATTTCCAAACAACTGAGCAGTATTTTAACTAATCTGTCCTTTACCTATGGATCATTGTTTTTTATATATAAGATAGAACACTGGAATGAATATGATCATTAATGTGCTACTTATCAAATAAAAAATATAAGAAACTTTTTTAATTGCTTGGATTATTTTACCACTTAAATTATTCCTATTATTCTTTTTTATTTTACTGAATCATTGAAACTGAATTTTATAGCATATCTTGCTGAATAGACTTTTTCCCCTTTTAATAAATGATATATTCATCCATTCAGAAGTTCATTTCTCAGAAGATTAAAACATCACATACAAGTCTTTTTAGTTTGCCCTATCAATCTGTCCCTTCTTAAGCAATCTGAATGGCACCAAGATTGTCTATATTTTAACCTCAGATCAGGAATATTATTTCTTGATTCTAGCCTCTTCCTTACTCTAATGCACCTCTTCCCTCCTGTACCCCTGCCTGCTTTTTTTAATATTGCCAGATTTATTTTATATAAACATTACTCTTAGGTCATTCCCAAGCTCTAAAACTACAATGGCCTTCCATATATTTGATTTTCAAGGATTGGTCCTGCTGTACTTATCCAACCTTATTTTCCATTATTCTCTCCACTCTACTGTATAATCCTATTATTCAACAAACACATACTCATTCCATCCTACCCATATCTTCAACTGTACTGTTTCCCCTAACATAGGAATGTAATTTTCATCTCATTCTTGATTTTTTTCATCCTCAAATTTTATTAAGGAAAATACAGAAAAGCAGCACAAAGGGAAAAAATTTAACTGAGAATGTGAAAATAAGAGCAAATAGAAAATGGAATCTAGACTATACAATAAGAAAACATAATTATGTGATAACAGCAGAAAAATAACTAGGAATCATAATGGACTACAAAAAAAGGTGACTATTGCTGAATGTCAAGGCATAAAGCAATTTTTAGGATGTAAAAACAGATGTATATCATGATCATTTGAGAAATTCTCTATATTAGAACTTTTCATACTCAAAAAAAAGAAGAGAGCACATTTAAGATCTCGACTTAAGTTTTTTTAGACATTCTTATTTATACATGCCATAAAAAAAAAGACTACATCCATAAACCTATTCAAAGTTCTCCAATATTAGCCCCGTGGATCCTTACCTAGAATATAATGTGTAGGGTAAATATTTAAGAAGAAAATAGAAAATCTGGAGAGGGGTCATTAAAGGAATACAAAAATAAAAAAAGGATTGAAATGGGGAGCCCAGAAAGATTTAAGGAATCTTAGAGCCATGAAAACAGGTAGTGGTAATTTTAAACAAAACTTTTAAACTATTCTTGAAAAATTCACTGTCTAGGGCAACTTTAATAAAAGTAGTTTTCCTCCAACTTAAAAAGCATATTAAGACACAGAGTTTACCATTGTAGGACCAGAATATTTATTTAATACATTCATATATTCATGTTACCATATTAATGAATGTCAGTCAAGATTTGAAATCATAATAGAGACTTTAATGTCAGAAAATTAAGTTAGGTTTAGATATGCAAATTCATAGCAATCAACAAAAAATTAAAGGAATGGACAGATTGTAATACCAGGGCACTATAAAATAAGAGTAACAAGTTTTACTACTTACCATCTGTGAGTCGAGAAGGTAATAACAATCCTCTTCTGCCTAATTCTGCTAAAGCCAGACATCCTCCATGCCAAGCATTATCAGTTTCCTGGAAACTAACAATATATAGAACATGAGTTTAATTTAATTTGGATTACATTTTTTATACAGAATTCTCAAAAGTTAATCATTACTTAAAACCTTGGGGTTTTGTTTTGTTTTGTTTTTCATTCCTTTTGGAGGAAAAGGATTATTTAATTTAAACAAATATTTTATAAGACCTAAGAATTCAATACCAACGGATGGGAATTTTACTCTTATAAATAAGTTAAATTGCTCCTTGGGTTACACTTGTGGGAATGGAGCAAAAAATAATCTAAAATTAGGTGATTAAACATATAATTATCATATCCTAAATATGGCCTGAAATAGTTTGTCTAAGGGGATGAAGAATGAGAAATATCCTAAAACTCTTTGGGCAATGGTATATGTTGTTATATTTTGCTTTTTTTTTTTTTTAAGAATAGGAATAGAAGTCTACTGGCCAAAAAATTTCACTTTGGTTCTTGGCTAAATAGACATCTAGAAATAGAAGACGTGATCACAAAAAGATTGGCTTTATCAAGAACACCCACAAGGTCAGAATTAAAGGATGGAGTAAGACCTTCTGGGCCTCAACTGACAGAAAGAAGGCAGGAGTGGCAATCATGATATCTGATAAAGCCAAAGCAAAAATAGACCTGATCAAAAGGGATAGGAAAGGTTATTATATTTTGTTAAAAGGGACTTTAGATAATGAGGAAATATCACTAATCAACATATATGCACCAAATAATATAGCACCCAAATTTCTAATGGAGAAACTAGGAGAATTGAAGGAAGAAATAGACAGTAAAACCATATTAGTGGGAGACTTGAACCAACCATTATCAAATTTAGACAAATCAAATCAAAAAATAAATAAGAAAGAGGTAAAAGAAGTGAACGAAACCTTAGAAAAATTAGAATTAATAGACATATGGAGAAAAATAAATAGGGATAAAAAGGAATACACCTTCTTCTCAGCACCACATGGCACATTCACAAAGATTGACCATACATTAGGTCACAGAAACATGGCACACAAATGCAGAAAAGCAGAAATAATAAATGCAGCCTTTTCAGACCACAAGGCAATAAAAATAACGATCAGTAATGGTACATGGAAAACCAAATCAAAAATTAATTGGAAACTAAACAATATGATACTCCAAAATCGTTTAGTTAGAGAAGAAATCATAGAA
This sequence comes from Monodelphis domestica, assembly GCF_027887165.1. NCBI lineage: Eukaryota > Metazoa > Chordata > Mammalia > Didelphimorphia > Didelphidae > Monodelphis > Monodelphis domestica. Next base: position 252,272,637 of record NC_077228.1, read on the forward strand.
ACAATTAATAATTTCATCGAGGAAAATGACAATGGCGAGACATCCTTTCAAACCTTTTGGGATGCAGCCAAAGCAGTAATCAGAGGTAAATTCATATCCCTGAGTGCATATATTAACAAACTAGGGAGAGCAGAGATCAATCAATTGGAAATGCAAATAAAAAAACTCGAAAGTGACCAAATTAAAAACCCCCAGCAGAAAACCAAACTAGAAATCCTAAAAATTAAGGGAGAAATTAATAAAATTGAAAGTGATAGAACTATTGATTTAATAAATAAGACAAGAAGCTGGTACTTTGAAAAAACAAACAAAATAGACAAAGTACTGGTCAATCTAATTAAAAAAAGGAAGGAAGAAAAGCAAATTAACAGCATCAAAGATGAAAAGGGGGACATCACCTCTGAGGAAGAGGAAATTAAGGCAATCATTAGAAATTACTTTGCCCAATTATATGGCAATAAATATACCAATTTAAGTGATATGGATGAATATATACAAAAATACAAACTGCCTAGACTAACAGAAGAGGAAATAGAATTCTTAAATAATCCCATATCAGAAAATGAAATCCAACAAGCCATCAAAGAACTTCCTAAGAAAAAATCCCCAGGGCCTGATGGATTCACCAGTGAATTCTATCAAACATTCAGAGAACAGTTAATCCCAATACTATACAAACTATTTGACATAATAAGCAAAGAGGGAGTTCTACCAAACTCCTTTTATGACACAAACATGGTACTGATTCCAAAACCAGGCAGGTCAAAAACAGAGAAAGAAAACTATAGACCAATCTCCCTAATGAATATAGATGCAAAAATCTTAAATAGGATACTAGCAAAAAGACTTCAGCAAGTGATAAGAAGGGTCATCCACCATGATCAAGTAGGATTTATACCAGGGATGCAGGGCTGGTTCAATATTAGGAAAACCATCCACATAATTGACCACATTAACAAGCAAACCAACAAGAACCACATGATTATCTCAATAGATGCAGAAAAAGCCTTTGATAAAATACAACACCCATTCCTATTAAAAACACTAGAAAGCATAGGAATAGAAGGGTCATTCCTAAAAATAATAAACAGTATATATCTAAAACCATCAGCTAATATCATTTGCAATGGGGATAAACTAGATGCATTCCCAATAAGATCAGGAGTGAAACAAGGATGCCCATTATCACCTCTATTATTTGACATTGTACTAGAAACACTAGCAGTAGCAATTAGAGAAGAAAAAGAAATTGAAGGCATCAAAATAGGCAAGGAGGAGACCAAGTTATCACTTTTTGCAGATGACATGATGGTCTACTTAAAGAATCCTAGAGATTCAACCAAAAAGCTAATTGAAATAATCAACAACTTTAGCAAAGTTGCAGGATACAAAATAAACCCACATAAGTCATCAGCTTTTCTATATATCTCCAACACAGCTCAGCAGCAAAAACTAGAAAGAGAAATCCCATTCAAAATCACCTTAGACAAAATAAAATACCTAGGAATCTACCTCCCAAGACAAACACAAGAACTATATGAACACAACTACAAAACACTCGCCACACAACTAAAACTAGACTTGAGCAATTGGAAAAACATTAACTGCTCATGGGTAGGACGAGCCAACATAATAAAAATGACTATCCTGCCCAAACTTATTTATCTATTTAGTGCCATACCCATGGAACTCCCAAAAAATTTCTTTACTGATTTGGAAAAAACCATAACAGAGTTCATTTGGAATAACAAAAGATCAAGGATATCCAGGGAAATAATGAAAAAAAACACTAATGAGGGGGGCCTAGCAGTCCCAGACCTCAAACTATATTACAAAGCAGCAGTCATCAAAACAATTTGGTACTGGCTAAGAGACAGAAAGGAGGATCAGTGGAATAGACTGGGGGAAAGCGACCTCAGCCAGATAGTATACGATAAACCCAAAGATCCCAGGTCTTGGGACAAAAATTCACTATTTGATAAGAACTGCTGGGAAAATTGGAAGACAGTGTGGGAGAGATTAGGAATTGATCAACACCTCACACCCTACACCAAGATAAATTCAAAATGGGTGAAAGACTTAAACATAAAGAAGGAAACCATAAGTAAATTGGGTAAACACAGAATAGTATACATGTCAGACCTTTGGGAAGGGAAAGACTTTAAAACCAAGCAAGACAGAGAGAATCACAAAATGTAAAATAAATAATTTCGACTACATCAAATTAAAAGGCTTTTGTACAAACAAAAGCAATGTAACTAAAATCAGAAGGAAAATAACAAATTGGGAAAAAATCTTCATAAAAACCTCTGACAAAGGTTTAATTACTCAAATTTATAAAGAGCTAAATCAATTTTACAAAAAATCAAGCCATTCCCCAATTGATAAATGGGCAAGGGACATGGATAGACAGTTTTCAGATAAAGAAATCAAAACTATTAATAAGCACATGAAGAAGTGCTCCACATCTCTTATAATCAGAGAGATGCAAATCAAAACAACTCTGAGGTATCACCTCACACCTAGCAGATTGGCTAACATGACAGTTATGGAAAGTAATGAATGCTGGAGGGGATGTGGCAAAGTAGGGACATTAATTCATTGCTGGTGGAGTTGTGAACTGATCCAGCCATTCTGGAGGGCAATTTGGAACTATGCACAAAGGGCGATAAAAGAATGTCTACCCTTTGATCCAGCCATAGCACTGCTGGGTTTGTACCCCAAAGAGATAATGGACAAAAAGACTTGTACAAAAATATTCATAGCTGCGCTCTTTGTGGTGGCCAAAAATTGGAAAATAAGGGGATGCCCATCAATTGGGGAATGGCTGAACAAATTGTGGTATATGTTGGTGATGGAATACTATTGTGCTCAAAGGAACAATAAAGTGGAGGAATTCCATGTGAACTGGAACAACCTCCAGGAAGTGATGCAGAGCGAGAGGAGCAGAACCAGGAGAACATTGTACACAGAGACAAACACACTGTGGTATAATCGAATATAATGGACTTCTCCATTAGTGGCGGTGTAATGTCCCTGCACAATCTGCAGGGATCAAGGAGAAAAAAAACACTATCCAAAAGCAGAGGACAAACTGAGGGAGTAGAAACACCAAGGAAAAGCAACTGCCTGACTACAATGGCTGAGGGGACATGACAGAGGAAAGACTCTGAGCTAACACTCTGATGCAAATACTAACAACGTGGCAATGGGTTCAAGTCAAGAACACATATGATACCAGTGGAATCACACGTCGGCCACGGGGGGTGGGAGGGAGGAAAAGAAAATGATCTTTGTCTTTAATGAAAAATGCATGGAAATGATCAAATAAAATACTATAAAATTAAAAAAATAATAATAAAAAAAGAAAAAAAAGAACAGCCTAGAACAACATTGGCAAACCTTTTAGAGATTATGTGCCCAAGCTGCCTATGAACCCCCCGACATTACCCCAGAGATTGGAGGGAGGAAATGATTGCTCTGGGCTGCTGGGTGGAGGGGCAGGATATGTGAAAAATGTCCTTGAGCACTGTAAAGAGGGGGAATGAAGCAGCCCTCTCCAGCATGCTGTGGCACCAACACAGTCCTAGAACAACTTCATTTGTTCATTTAATAGTTACTAGACAGATAAAAGAGGCAACCTAATGAAATAACATGCTCGACTAATGAGTCAGGAAGATCTTAGGTTCAAATCCCACCTCTGACATTTATTAGTTATGCGCCCTTGATCAAGGTACTAAACCACTATATATCTCAGGCAGCTCCATTGGACTCATCTATTAAAACCACAGAGGAGTTGCACTCTTCATTGATTGAATGTAATTCCTACACTGGAAGTTTGCTTAACATCAACAACATCACAGAGTACTAAATTTGTAGCTGATAGCTCAGGAAGCTTAAGAGACAGATTTCAGCAAAAGCATTTTTAAACCTACCTCCCATTGCCTAGCCATTACCGCTCTTCTGCCTTGGAACCAATACATAGTTTTGATTCTAAGACAGAATGTAAGGGTTAAAAAAAAAAATTTTAGCAATACCTTTTGCTATAGCAAAAAACTGGAAACAAAATATTATCTATCAACTAAGGAATGGCTAAACAGATGAATATAATGTAATGTATTAGATGAAAAGAAATGAAGAATATGATGAAAGAAATATAAAAACACTTGCCTGAAATGATGAAGAATGAAATTAATAAAACTAAGAAAGCAACTTATATGATCATCTTGATTATAAAATGAGAGTTAACAACTCTAAAAGGCTAAAAAAATTCTGTTCTAAGTGACCAATCATACCTTCAAAAGACCTAAAATGAAACACAGCTCTCAACTCTTGGAAAAGAAATGATAGCCTAAAGAAACAAAATCAGACATGGATTTTCACAATATGGCCACTGTGTTAATGTATTTGCTTAACTACATATATTTTACAAGATAGGATGTCTACTCAGGGGACAGAAAAGAGGAAAGTTTGAGGGTAATGATAATGATTATAAAATAGTATCAATAAAAATCTTTTTTTAAATGCACAAGAAAAAATAAATAGGGTTCAAATGTGATATCAGATACTTCCTACCTGTGTTAGTCTAGGCAGGTTTCTTGACCAGTTTCCAAGCTATTAAAACTCTTCTGCCTTAGAACCAATATTTCCACGACAAAAGGTAAAGATTTTGTTTGTTTAGTTTTTTAATATAGAAAAAATGTTTTTTTAAAGAAATAGGAAACAGGAACTTCTGGGTCAATATAGCTACAGTGTAGAAGCAGGACTCCTCCTCTCCTTACCACCTACCAATATAGACTACGTCAAAAGGCCAAAAAACATAAATCCATGTGAACGATGGAACTCAACAGTAGGGTGCAGAATTGAAGGTATGTGGGATTTGGGCAATTCCACACTATGAGGGGGTGAAATAGCTCCCACAAAAATGCAAACTGATCAATCCACCCCCACCCCACCTAAGGAGCCAAAGTCAGAGCAACCATGATAGAATCAACAAGTGAGCAAGGGGCACCTCTAGGTCCTTGGCAGCAAACTAAGACCACGAGGGACCTTCCACTGAGAGCAGCTAGACATGAGACCACAGCAGGCAAGAGTGCAGACCTTGGGCACAGAGATAGCAGAGAGAATGGCAGCACACAATAGAAGCAACGGAAACTAGAGGAGGTAGCCTCAGGCAAAAACTGCACTCCTTAGATCCATAAACAGACAGCTTGCCCTCCTCATTCAGATTTCTGACTGGAAAAAGAAGGAAATACCAGCACAGTGATGGCAAGAACTACCCAGAAAATACAACTTCAAACCACTAAGAAGAACAAGAAGAAGGCATTGACACTGGATAATTTTACGGAGGAAAAAAAAATCCAAACTATAGAGGAAAAAACAGGATAACAATCAAGGAAACACATTCAAACCTTCCCCAAAAAATGGAAATTGGGCCACAACTTCTTGAAGAATTTAAATCTGAGATTTTGAGAAAGGAGGAAGAGATTTGGCAAGAAAACTGGGAAACAATTCAAAAAGAAAATAAAAGTCTAAAAGACAGGAACTTCCAATTGGAGAAAGAAGCCAAGAAATCAAATGAAATGATAAATAAATTGGAGACTAGAATTAAACAGTTGGTAGTCATGATAATCAGGAAAGACCAAACCAAAAAGTAAAATCAAAAGATTATAGTGGAAAGCCAGGCTTAAAGACCATAAATGGGCAATGGGAAGCCAAAGATCTTGAAAAACAGTAAGAATTAATAAAATAAAGTCAAAAGACTAACAAAATAAAAGGAAACATGAAATATCTCAATGACAAGATGAATGACCACAAAACCCAGTCTAGAAGAGACAATCTGAAAATCACTGGTCTACCTGAAAACCCAGAAGTAAACCAGAAATCTTGACATCATACTACAAGAAATTATCCAAGAAAATTACCCTGATGTTCTTGAACAAGAGGGCAAAATAAGACATTGAAAGAGTTCATAGAACACCCTCTATACTGAATCCTAAAAAGACCACACCCAGGGATGTAATTGCCAAATTCAAAAGTTTCCATGCTAAGGAGAAAACTTTACAAGTATCGAAAAAGAGAAAATTCAGATATCAAGGAGTACCAATTAGGATAACACAAAATCTGGCAACTTCCAACTAAAGGACCACAAGGCTTTGAATATGATATTCAGAAGGGCAAGAGAATTGGGTCTCCAACCAAGCATCACCTACCCATCAAAAATGACTATATACTTCGAGGGAAAAGCATGGGCAATAAACAAAATAAAAGATTTCCAAGTATTTGTGAATAAAAGGCTGTAACTAACCAGAAACTTTAATATCCAAACACAAAAATCAAAAGAAACATGAAAGAGTATATAAAAAAGAGGGGGGGAAGGAAAATTTTTTTTCTTTTTCTTTAAGTGCTTCAATAAGATCAAATTGTTTATATTAATATATGGGAAATTTTATTTTAACTCTCAAACATATTCACTATTATCATAATTAGAAGAATTATTCATAAGTAGAGACTGGGATAATAAATGGTCTAAGATGATATTCAAAAAAAGGGGGGGGGGGGTAGAAGATGGCCCCAAGAGAAACGTGAAGGAATAAGATAAACAGAATAATCTATATCACACAAAGAGGCACATAGGAAGAGGAAGGGAAGAATACTATTATAAGAAGGAGAAGAAGAGAGTGCTAATAGGTAATACTTAAACCTTACTGTCAGTGGAATCAATTCTGAGAGGAAAGAGTATCTAGATTCACTGGGGTATCAAATTCTATCTTACCCTATAAGGAAAATGAGAAAGGAAAAACTGGGGGGGGGGGGGGGGGCGGGAGGGAACCAGGGAGTACAAAAGTACAAAAAGGAAAGGAAAAAGAGGGGGAGGGAATTTAATAGACACTTGTAAACCCTGAAATTTCTCAGACTTGTGAATGTTAAAAATTTCCCCATTGGACTGGGAACATTCCCCATTTTGATGAGAAAACCCCTTGCTATGGGAGGACCTCTACTCCACCGGTAATTAAGACTGCTTTAGGGGAGAAAACTCCTTGCTAAACAATGAAAGTACTTGGACCCATGTTTATAATAAAGCAAGGAGTTCTTTGAGCCATGCCTGTTTTTTAGAATTGATACAATGAGATTCTAGGTACCTAAAAGGGTCGGGCAAGTTTTCTCTTAATGAGATTAGTTGACTCAGCTGTGTTTTCACTGGTTCAGACTTACTGAGGAGATTAGTCGACACAGCAGCATTTTTTCTGGTTCAGACTTACTGAGGAGATTTGTCGACTTAGCAGGAATTCAGATGGGCAGTCCTTTAGAAAACGTCTACAGTGATTGGTAGATGTAAGGACTTAGGGGAGGTGACATAAGAGAAAAACCCCTATATAAGAAAAAGCAGAATCTCTTGAGGGGAAATCCTTTTGGAGGATCTCTGATGAGGATTGCTTGGGAAGAATCTCTTGAGAGAGGCTCTGGAGAAGGGAAGCTCTTGGAGGACAATCTCTAAGGAGATCTCGCTGGAGCTCCTCTGAGGGGACTCTGTCCCTCTGGAGGCTCTGGAGAGAGGCCCTTTAGAACAGTCTCTGACTGGAAGGCTCTTTAAGGAGGACTCTGGCTGGAACTCTCTCTGGTGAAGTCAGCTGAGATGGAGCTGGCCTGGTGTCACTAGAATCCTTGCTTAGACAGATCTTGTGATGAGTGTTAAAGGACTGACTGACTGATCTCTCTCTCTTAAGGCTCAGGTTCCTTTTTCTCTCTTTCTCTCTTTTCTTTAATTCCACATTTGTATTAATTAAATTCTCTATAAAACCCAATTGACTTGGGTATTTGAATAATTGGGAATATTTCCCTGGCGACCACCTTATATTTGATTTAAAAACCAAGACACTGTAGTAAAGCACATTTTCTGGGGTCAAATTTACTCACCCTCTCTTATATCTATCACAATTTATATCTTCCACCATTTTAACTCTCTACATTTTATAACATCACCCTTTTAACTGTTACAGTTTAAGACCTTCAACCATTTTAAATCTAACACACTAAAGAAAATAATAAGGGAACAAAAAGGGAGGAGACAGAAAGGGAAGTACAATAAGGGTAGGGATTAGGGGGACTGATTAGAAGCAAACCACTAGTTTAAAAGGAAACAGTGAAAGAAGAAAGGGCAGAAATAAGAAAGGATATCAAAATGTTGGGGAATACAGAGGTGGCAATAATAACTCTGAATGTGATTGGGATGAACTCATCCATAAAACAAAAGCAAATAGCAGAGTGGATTAGAATCCAAAACCCTACCACATGTTGTCTACAAGAAACACACATGAGGCAGGTAGGCACACACAGGGTAAGGAACAAAGGCTGGAGAAATAAAATCTATTGGGCTTCAACTGAGAAAAAGAAGGCATGAGTTGCAAACATGATATCCGACAAAGTAAAAGTAAAAACATATTTGATTAATAGAGATAGGAAAGGTAATTACATCCTGATCAAAGGCAATATAAACAATGAGGAAATATCAGTAATCAACATGTATGCACCAAATGGTGTAGCATCCAGATTTGTAAAGGAGAAACTAGTGGAGGGGAAAGAGGAAAACAGCAGTAAAATTATGATATTGGGAGTCCTGAATCTTCCTCTATCAGATATAGATAAATCAAACCAAAAAATAAATAAGAAAGAGGTAGGAGATGTGATTGAAATCTTAGAAAAATTAGAGTTAATAGCTATATGGAGAAAAATAAATAGGGACAAAAAAGAATACACTTTCTTTTCAGCAGGACATGGTACACTGATAAAGATTAACTATGCACTAGGGCATAAAAACATGGCAAATGAGTGCAAAAGAGCAGAAATAATGAATGCAAACTTTTCAGAGCATAATGCAATAAAAATAATTACTAAAGTACATGGAGAGGCAAATCAAAAATGAATTGGAAATTAAATAATATGATTCTCCAAAATTGTTTAAAGGCCAGAACTAACAAATCATAGAAACAACTGATAATTTCATTGAAGAAAATGACAATGATGAGACATCCTTTCAAAATATATGGGATGCAGCCAAAGCAGTACTCCAGGGGAAATTTATATCCTTGAGTTCATATGTTAACAAATTAGGGAGGGCAGAGGTGAATGAATAAGGCATTCAAATTAAAAAACTAGAAAATGAACAAATTAAAAATGTCCAGATTAAAATCAAATTAGAGATCCTAAAAATTAAAGGAGAAATTAATAAAAATCAAAAGTCAAGGAACTATTGAAATAAAAAATAAGACTAGAAGCTGATATTTTGGGGAAAAAATAAAATAGACAAAGTACTGGTCAATCTAATTTTTAAAAAAGGAAAAAAGAAAGCCAAATGAACACTATCAAAGAGGGAAAGGGAGACCTCACCTCTAATGAAGAGGAAATTAAAGCAATCATTGAAAATTATTTTGCCCAATTATATGGCAATAAATATGGCAATCTAGATGATATGGACGAATATTTAAAAAACAAAAATTGCCTAAATAAACAGAAGAAGAAATAGAATACTTAAATCATCCCATATCAATAAAAGAAATTTGACAAGACATAAAAGAACTCCCTAAGAAAAAAATCCCCCAAGAGTGATGGATTCACAAGTGAATTCCATCAAGCAATCAAACAACAACTAATCCCAATATTATACAAACTATTTGACAGAGTAAGCAAAGAAGGAGTTCTACCAAATTCCTTTTAGGACACAAATATGGTACTTATTCCAATGCCAGGAGGTCAAAAATAGAGAAAGAAAACTACAGAGCAATCTCCTTAATAAATATAGATGCAAAAATCTTAAATAGGATACTAGCAAAAAGACTCCAGCAAGTCATCACAAAGGTTATTCATTATGACCAGGTAGGATTCATACCAGGAATGCAAGGATGCTTCAATTTTAGGAAAACCATCCACATAATTGAGCACATTAGCAAGAAAACCAACAAAAATCACATGATTATCTCAACAGATGCAGAAAAAGCCTTGGACAAAATACAACACTTATTCCTATTGAAAACACTAGAAAGTATATGAATAGAAGGGTCTTTCCTAAAAATAATAAACAGTATATATCTAAAACCAACAGCCAACATCATCTGCAATGGGAATAAACTAGAAGCCTTTCCAATAAGATCAGGAGTGAAACAAGGGTGCTAATTATCACCACTATTATTTAACACTGTACTAGAAACACTAGTAGTAGCAATTAAATAAAAAGAAACTGAAGGTATCAAAATAGGCAACGAGGAGACCAAGCTATCACTCTTTGCAGATGATATGATGGTCTACTTAAAGAGTCCTAGAGAATCAAATAAAAACCTAGTGAAAATAATCAACAACTTTAGCAAAGTTGCAGGTTACAAAAAAAACCTACATAAATCATCAGCATTTCTATATATTTCCAACACATCTCATCAGCAAGAATTAGAAAGAGAAATTCCATTTAAAATTACCCTAGACAATATAAAATACTTAGGAATCTATCTGCAGAGACAAACACAGGAACTATTTGAACACAACTACAAAACACTTTCCACACAATTAAAACTAGATCTAAACAATTGGAAAAGCATTAATTGCTCATGGGTAGGAAGAGCTAACATAATAAAAATGGCAATCCTACCCAAACTAATTAACTTATTTAGTGCCATACCCATCAAACTACCAAAAAACTTTTATACTGAATTAGAAAAAAAAACATAACAAAGTTCATTTGGAAGAACAACAAAAAAAAAAATCAAGAATATCAAGGGAAATATTGAAAAAAAACATGTGAAGGAAGGTGGTCTAGCAGTACCAGACCTCAAACTCTACTATAAAGCAGTGGTCATCAAAACAATATGGTATTGGCTAATAGATAGAAGGATCAGTGGAATAGACTTCAGATAAGTGACCTTAGCAAGATAAACCCAAAGATCCCAGCTTTGGGGACAAAAATCCACTATTTGATTAAAAAAAAAACTGCTAGGAAAATTGGAAAACAATATGGGAGAGATTGGGTTTGGATCAAAATCTCACACCTTAGAACAAGATAAATGGAGAATGACTTGAATAAAAAGAAGGAAACTAGAAGTAAATTAGGTAAACATAGTATGCTTGTCATATCTTTGGGAAAGGAAAGATTTTAAGGCCAAGAAAGAGTTGGAAAAAATTACAAAATGTAAAATAAATAATTTTGTTTACATTAAATTAAAAAGGTTTTGTAAAAATAAAACCAATGCAACCAAAATTGGAAGGGAAGCAGCAAACTAGGAAAAAATCTTCATAACAAAAACCTCTGACAGAGGTCTAATTACTCAAATTTATAAGGAGCTAAATCAATTGTACAAAAATCAAGCCATTTCCCAATTGATAAATGGGCAAAGGACTTGAATAGACAATTTTCAGATTAAGAAATCAAAACTATCAGGGGCACCTGGGTAGCTCAGTGGATTGAGAGCTAATCCTAGAGACGGGATGTCCTAGGTTCAAATCTGGCCTCAAACACTTCCCAGCTGTGTGACCCTGGGCAAGTCACTTGACCCCCATTGCCTAGCCCTTACCACTCTTCTGCCTTGGTGCCAATACACAGTATTGACTCCAAGACGGAAGGTAAGGGTTTAAAAAAAAAAGAAAGAAATCAAAACTATCAATAAACACATAAAAGTGTTCTAAATCTCTTATAATCAGAGAAATGCAAATCAAAACTACTCTGAGGTACCACCTCACATCTAGTAGATTAGCTAACATGACAGCAAAGGAAAGTTATAAATGTAGGAGGGGATGTGGAAAATAGAGATATTAATATGTTGCTGGTGGAATTGTGAATTGATTCAGCCATTCTGAATGGCAATTTGGAACTATGCCGAAAGGGCACTAAAAGACTGTCTGCCCTTTGATCTAGCCATAGCACTACTGAGTTTGTACCCTAAAGCGATAATAAGGGGAAAGACTTGTACCAAAATATTCATAGCTGCACTCTTTGTGGTGGCAAAAAATTGGAAAATGAGGGAATGCCCTTCAATTGGGGAATGGTTGAACAAATTGTGGTATATGTGGTATATACTATTGTGTTCAAAGTAATAGTGAACTGGAAGTGTTCTGTGTGAACTGGAACAACCTCCAGGAATTGATGCAGAGTGAAAGGAGCAGAACCAGGAGAACATTATACACAGAGACTGATACACTGTGGCACTCTACTAGCAGCAATGCAGTGTTCCAGAGCAATTCTGAGAGACTTCTGAGAAAGAACACTATGTACATTCAGAGGAAGAACTGTGGGAATAGAAACACAGAAGAAAAAAACAACTGCTTTATCACATGGTTTTATGTGAATATGATTTAGTATATAGACACTCATCATCACCCTAGTGCAAGTATCAATAATATGGAAATGGGTCTTGATCAATGACACATGTCAAACCCAGAGGAATTACGCATCAGCTATAGGAGGGGGTTGAGGGAGGGCAGGGAAAGAACATGAATCTTGTAACCATGGAAAAATATCCTAAATTATTTCATTAAATACAATTTTCCAAAACTTAAAAGAAAAAGAAACACACAAATAAAGCAATATTGCTAGTATTTTGTCAGAGTATACAGAGAAAAACTGTCTTAAAAAAATTGATTTTAAAAAAACCTGATAGAAGGAACTTTCAGTTTCTTATACAATCAGCTTTGTATCTGAAAATGCATATTTCCTGATAAATAAATTCACAATTTAAAAAAATAAAGAAAAGACTTATTCTGCTTGGCCCCAGAGAGCAGATCTATCAGAAAAGCAGATTATGGCTTAATGTAGGATAAAACAACAACTCAAATTATTCAAAATTAGAATGGGTTCAATTTAAAAGATTAAAAGCTTTAAGTCTATATATTCATGTTTACAGAGGATCCAGCAAAATTTCACTTTTCTGGCTTGCAGTCCAGTATGTACTTGATTGCACTGAATTGAAGGTCTACTTTCAGAGTTATAAACTATTATTGAAGAAATCTAGCAGTAAAACAAAATTAATGGATTTTCTCAAGAAAAAAACAATTTTGGCATCAATTACCTAAAGAAGTTATCCATGCAGACTTCAAGCCAAGGAAGAAAATAAATGGTCAAAATAGCCAGAGGCTGCCAACACAAAAGTGAGGAGATGATACAAAGGTACAAAGCTCTTCCACCTGCTCTACTATCTATCATGGAACAATTTAGTCTTTTTCAATAGCTAGGACTACTAGGCTCCTCTCCATATGATCTTCATGGCTTTCATCTGTGAAAGATGAAACTATTCTCTATTACGATCCAGAAATCATAACGAAGGACTCAAGTAGGTGGGTAGCACCAACACAGAGAAAAAGGGACAGTTAATTTGTTTCTTCATAATAAAGAATGTTATAAATAACAGAGAATGTTATAGATAGCAGAGTACTCTTCTGAGATGTCCCAAATTCTCTTCTAAACAACATTGAAAATGAATTTTGAAGCAGTAAAAATCAACAAAATGATGAGGTAATACAATTTGTAACCCCACAACAACTTAGGTTATAGGTAAGTTCTATCTCACTAGGGCAAGAGTGGAGCATAGTCCAGCACAGGCTGTACCAATACAGGCTATGCCTTGACAAGTCAGGAGTAGGTACTGGAAGCAGCTGAATCAATAGCAGTGGCTAATAAGAGTTCCTAACTCATAAACTCATGATGGTGAACCTATGGCACACATGCCAAAAAGGACACACAAAGCCTGCAGTCATTTTTTGTTTTGTTTTGTTTTTTAAACTAGAAAGCCAGAGGGACTCAGGGCAGAGCCATTCCCTTCCCCTTCTCTATACATCTGAAGACATTCCTCATTTCACCTGCCCCTCTGCCCAGCCACCCAATGGGAGAGCTTCCCCCCTCCCCTATCTGGGGTAAGGAGCATGGAGGGAGGGTTCACATGGTGCTTGAGGGTGTGGCACAGATGACAATCTGTTGAGTCTGTAGTGAAAATTATTCCTACATTGGGGTTGGAGAAGAGCTAAATTTGAAGGGAGCATAGCTCACAGCATGGCACATAGCTAGAGGGGAGCAGAGCTAGAGATGGTCAGGGCATTCTCCTCCCCTGCTTCACAAGTGCCTCTCATCACCCGCCTCCATGCCCAGCATCTGAATGAGAAAATTCCTTCCTCCTCTGGCTGGGGGGATAAGAGGGAGGGAGAACAAAGTAAGAAGGGGATAAGGGGTGGGGCACAGCATTCTGTTTGGGGTGGGGTGGCACTACAATACTTGGTCTGGGTGGGGCAGGGCAAAGCACTCCATCTCTAAAAGGTTTGCCATCACTGCCTTAGACCATGAGGCTGGCATTAATAACAAGAATCTGTTGCATAGCCTATGCTTGGTCCCAGATTATAACACCTGTGGAGAAGAGAGAAATTATAATAGAATTTACAATGCATGCAAGAGACAAGAAGCTAGAGATGGGCCATCTGTCAGTCAAATGAAGATTCCATTTGGAATGTGACTGGGAGACAGTTGAAGCCAAGTCAACAATTGGACCAGGCTGAAGGAGGCTTTTGGTTTTTGGCTTCTGGCTGATAGTGGTGACTAAAGCTGAAGCTTTTGCTGGCTGGATGATTTGAAGGCAGAAGGAAGAAGAAAAGACAGTGGTCCTCATATCTCTCTGACTGACTCTGTTTCACAATTATGACAGAATTACCAATACTCTCAATATCCTCCAAACCAACACTCCCTATAGATAATAGGATCCCTCTTACCTTATCCTCCATCCTTATCCTGTCTTCCCCAAATAAACCCTTACTTGAGAAAAGAAGAAAAAAGAGTATTTCCTCTGAAATCTCATAGCTCTCAGAAGAAAGGGGGGGGAGAGCTAAAAGGCTTCTGAAGAGAGGGAGGAAGAAGGAGAAAGAGGGAGGAGGGTAGGCAAAACTTGATCGATTAGTCATCTAACATCCATCAATATATATACCCTAAAATATATCTATTACACACCAGGACAAAAAGGAGCACTAGTAGGAATGAAGACACTAGACACAGTTCCATGGTAGAAAAAGAATACTTGTAGTTGCTCACAGAACAGTGCACAGGCCAAGGAAGCATTAACCACACCTCTTCTTAAATCATACCACCTGAAAGAAATTACAGTACCACAGAACTATCTGAAAATAGCAGCAGATGCCCACCATCTGCAGAGTGATTAAATAAATTGTGGCACGTATATGTAATAGATGATTGTAGTTCTATTAGAAATTATGGCTTTTGGAGCAGCTAAATAGCACAGTGGATAGTCAGGAGGCCTGGAGTCAAAAGGACCTCAGTCCAAATCTGGCCTCAAACACTTACTAGTTAGTTGTGTGACAGTGGGCAAGTCACTTAATACCAATTGCCTTATCACTCTTCTGTCTTAAAAATTGATAAGACATAAGGTAAAAGTTAAAGGAAAAAAAGAAGAAATGATGACTGTGATGAAAACAAAAACCTAGAAAGGTCTACTTAAAGGAATGCAAAGTGAAATAAGCAGAGATAAGAAAACAATATAAACAATGACTACAACAATGTAAATTAAAAGAACACCACACAGAAATCAAAAAGGAATATTGCAAAATTACAATGATCAAATATGCCTCAAAGGAAGAGACTCCTAATCTACTCCTATACAGATGTGGAAGGTCCACAAGTGTCACACATTGCACATATTTCCAGACTTAAACAATATATTAATCAGTTATGCTCACTTTTTTCCTCTTTTTTTTTGTCTTAAATGTATATAGCCAAAGACATCAATAATAACAACTTTTTTTTTTTTTAATGGGGCCTGCATTGTGACTTAACAGGAGAGCTCTCAGATAAGGACAAAGCTGGAGGAATCAATACAAAGGGTAGGAAAACATGTGATAATATAGTGAAAAAAAAGACTTTTTTTCAAGTCACATTTATACAAAACAGGCATGAAAAATAAATCTGGAAAAAACAATTAACATCAGATCTTAGACATCAGGATAAATAGCTTAAACTTTACTTTCTAGTCATTGTGATAAAAATTTTAAGTGACAAATGATGACTATGAATCAGCATTTTCCTAAGTTTAATCTAGTAGAATTAAGCCAAGAAGGACATTATGGTTTTATAACTGAGATATTAATGGAAAAGAGGCATACACCTTATCCATTCCTAACCACTCTGCTAACTCCTAATCTCAGATCTCCAACTGCTTATTAGACCATATGAGTTGGATATACAACTGCCTGTTAGACATCTCAAACTGGATATCTTGTAAATATATTAAAATTACTATATTCCAAGGCAGCTAGAGCCTCAATGTATTAAGAGCCAGGCCTAGCTGTGTAACCATAGGGCAAGTCACTCAAACTCCCTAGTCCTTACTGCTCTTCTGCCTTGGAACCAACACATGGTACTGATTCTAAAACAGAAGGTAAGGGTTGTTTTTTTTGGTTGTTGTAGCTTCTTTTAAAGGAAAAAAAAATCAATTTATCCAAAACTGAACTCATTATCTCTTCCCCTGTGAAAGGGATTTTTTTTATCTTAACTTAATCAATCAAGTTCTTGGAGTGTTCCACCCTTTTAACTTAATCAGTCAGGAACTGGAGGATCCTTTTGATAAAAGTGCACACCCTCAGAGGACAGGACTCCAATGCCACAGGCACTTCCCATTAGGCAGTGACAGGTAAATGAAGAAACTTTGATTGGTTCCTGAGATGTGATAGACCAGCTCCAGTGAAAGGAAGTAGAAACCAGAGAGACAGAAGTGATGTGGAGAAAATTGTTTATAAAAGTCAGCCAAGGGCATTCTGATTCATTCTGCTGCCTTGGTGGCTCTTGCTGAAAGATGGATTTTTCTGCATGGCACTTCTGCGTTTGAGGACTTCTGCATTGGAGATTCTGTGTTGGTGGCTCAAGGAGTTTGGTTTCAGTGACTCGCTTATGTTGAGGAGACCCTGGCCTTTTGGCTCTTCGTCTGTCTTCGGTAGAATGTTCTCTTTGGTGAGGCACTCAGACCCAAACTTAGTTAATTTAGCTAGGCAATATCTTCTACCTCCTTCCTACATTTCCTCCTTTACTATCTCTACCTTGATGTAATAAAGCTACTAAAGTTATTAACAGCCTTTGGACTTAAGAGATAATTATTATAAACAACTACCACAACAATTTTTAAATTCTTATATTTGTCAAATCCATTTTAATTATTATACCCCTAACCCTACAAACTTCACTATTATTATTTAATATACCATCCTTCTAGTTCCCTCAAGCTTGCAACTTAAGTATCATTCTCAATTCTTCACTATTCCTCATGCTCCCATAATCTAATCTGTTGCAAAGGACTGTCAATATGAACTTTGCAACATCTTTAAAATTCACCTCTTCTCTCTTCTGATACTGCTACCATCATGGCAAAAGCCCTCATCGCCATCCACTTGTATTAATATAACAGCTTGCTGGTTGAGTTGCTCAGAGCAAATTTATCTCCATTCAGTCAACAAAATGACCCAACTCAGTGAACTCCAGTGACTCCCTATCACCTCTAGAAGCAAATATAAAATCCTCCAGCTGACATCCAAAGTCCTCATAACTTGTGCTTCCCAAACTTTTCCAATCTTCTCACACTTTACACCATATCCGATATGCCCTAATCCAGTGACACTAGCTTTTCCACTGTTCTTGCAAAAAACATTTCATCTGTACCCTCTGTGTATTTTCATTGGCTGTACTCCAAGCATGAAATGTTCATTTCTGCCTCCTACGTTTCATTGCTTTATTCAAATCTCAGATATACCTTCTCCTAGAAGTTTTTCCATATCCCCCTGAATTCTAGTGCCTTTTTTTTATAATCTCACAAATTTATCCTATATATAACTTGTTTGTACATAATGGTTTGCCTACTGTCACCTTGAAAATTCCTCAAGAGCAGAGATCATCTTTTGTATTTCTTTATAGCCCCGGCATTAATAATAATGACTGGCACATGGTAGGTACTTAATAAATGCTTCTCAAATAAATGACTGATTTACATAAAACAGGAAAATCAGGAGTGAGAGTATGGAATTTTCAAAAAAATAGTAGGAAGTAGTATAGTGTAGAGAGAAAAAAAACTTGATTTAAAGTGAGAATATATGGACTAGAATTCCATTTACTACTAGTCATTTAATACTTGCATACTTTGGCCAAGTAAGTTGAAAAAGAGGGGGTTAAACTGAATGACTTTTCTTCTTCTATATTAGTTCACTTGTAGATTTCAGTGGCTTCCATGGATTTAATTTCCATCTCTGTGCTGATGATTATCACATTTAACTATCCTTCCCTAAACTTTCTGCTGCCCTTCAATCTTGTTTCTCCAACTACCTTTCAGACATCTCAAAACTCATTTTCAGTAAACATTTTAAACATAATATATCCAAAAAAAATTTAATTATCTTTTTTCCTAAATCCACCCCCCTCCACCACCAACTTCCCTATCACTATAGAAGGTAACACCATGATCCTAATTCTTCAGGTTCATAACCTACATGTCATACCCAACTCCTTACTATTTCTCACCCTTTATATACAAACTGGTGCCAAAGCTATTAATTTTACCTTTGCAACATCTCTCCAATACACTGCTTTCTCTCCTCTGATATTGATACCACCTTTATGCAAGGTCTTCATCACTTCATGTCTGAACAGCTATATAATAATATATATAATATAAATGTAATAATATATATATATAACCCCTTAATAGATCTACCTGCCAGAAGTATTTTCCATTCCAACTGATGTTCCAATTTAGCAGAGAGTGGTTTTCCTATATCAGAGGTCCAATCATGTTACCCTCATACTCAATAAACTCCTATCACTTCCAGGACCAAATATAAAATTCTCAGTTTGCCATTAAAAGTTCAATCCTCACAATATCTTTTATTTACTATGACTAAATATACTTCTATTTATTAACTGTCTACAAGTGTCTCATTTTTTTTTTTAGATTGAAGTATACCATTCTTTCCTTTATTTCCTCCATGGATTTTTCTCTAGTATTTTCTTTTCTGTTTTTATTTTTATTTTTTAAATATATTTTATTTGATCATTTCCAAGCATTATTCCTTAAAGACATAGATCATTTTCTTTCCCCCCCCCCACCCCCCATAGCCGACGCGTAAGTCCACTGGGCATTAGATGTTTTCTTGATTTGAACCCATTGCTTTGTTGATAGTATTTGCATTAGAGTGTTCATTTAGAGTCTCTCCTCTGTCATGTCCCCTCAACCTCTGTATTCTGGCAGTTGCTTTACCTCGGTGTTTCCACTCCCATAGTTTATCCTTTGCTTATGAATGGTGTTTTTTTCTCCTGGATCCCTGCAAGTTGTTCAGGGACATTACACCGCCACTAATGGAGAAGTCCATTACGATCCATTATACCACAGTGTATTAGTCTCTGTGTACAATGTTCTCCTGCTTCTGCTCCTCTCGCTCTGCATCACTTCCTGGAGGTTGTTCCAGTCTCCATGGAACTCCTCCACTTTATTATTCCTTTTAGCACAATAGTATTCCATCACCAACATATACCACAGTTTGTTCAGCCATTCCCCAATTCATGGGCATCCCCTCGTTTTCCAGTTTTTGGCCACCACAAAGAGCGCAGCTATGAATATTTTTGTACAAGTCTTTTTGTCCATTATCTCTTTGAGGTACAGACCCAGCAGTGCTATGGCTGGGTCAAAGGGTAGATATTCTTTTGTCGCCCTTTGGGCATAGTTCCAAATTGCCCTCCAGAATGGTTGGATCAGTTCACAACTCCACCAGCAATGAATTAATGTCCCTACTTTGCCACATCCCCTCCAGCATTCATTACTTTCCTTTGCTGTTATGTTAGCCAATCTGCTAGGTGTGAGGTGATACCTCAGAGTTGTTTTGATTTGCATCTCTCTGATTATAAGAGATTTAGAACACTTCTTCATGTGCTTGTTAATAGTTTTGATTTCTTTATCTGAGAACTGCCTATCCATTTCCCTTGCCCATTTATCAATTGGAGAATGGCTTGATTTTTTGTACAATTGATTTAGCTCATTACAAATGAGTAATTAAACCTTTGTCAGAGGTTTCTATGAAGATTTTTTCCCAATTTGTTGTTTCCCTTCTGATTTTAGTTACATTGGTTTTGTTTGTACAAAAGCTTTTTAGTTTGATGTAGTCAAAATTATTTATTTTACATTTTGTGATTCTTTCTATATCTTGCTTGGTTTTAAAGCCTTTCCCCTCCCAAAGGTCTGACATGTATACTATTCTGTGTTTACCCAATTTACTTATGGTTTCCTTCTTTATGTTTAAGTCACTCACCCATTTTGAATTTATCTTGGTGTAGGGTGTGAGGTGTTGATCTATTCCTAGTCTCTCCCACACTGTCTTCCAATTTTCCCAACAGTTTTTATCGAATAGTGGATTTTTGTCCCAAAAGCTGGGATCTTTGGGTTTATCGTATACTGTCTTGCTGAGGTTGCTTTCCCCCAGTCTATTCCACTGATCTTCCTTTCTGTTTCTTAGCCAGTACCAAATTGTTTTGATGACTGCTGCTTTATAATATAGTTTTAGGTCAGGGACTGCAAGGCCCCCATCATATGTGTTTTTTTTTTCATTTTTCCCTGGATATCCTTGATCTTTTGTTCTTCCAAATGAACTTTGTTATGTTTTTTTCTAAATCAGTGAAGAAGTATTTTGGTAGTTCAATGGGTATGGCACTAAATAGATAAGTAAGTTTGGGTAGGATGGTCATTTTTATTATATTGGCTCATCCTATCCATGAGCAGTTAATGTTTTTCCATTTGCTCAAGTCTAGTTTTAGTTGTGTGGCGAGTGTTTTGTAGTTGTGTTCATATAGTTCCTGTGTTTGTCTTGGGAGGTAGATTCCTAGGTATTTTATTTTGTCTAAGGTGATTTTGAATGGGATTTCTCTTTCTAGTTCTTGCTGCTGAGCTGTGTTGGAGATCTATAGAAAAGCTGATGATTTATGTGGGTTTATTTTGTATCCTGCAACTTTGCTAAAGTTGTTGATTATTTCACTTAGCTTTTTGGTTGAATCTCTAGGATTCTTTAAGTAGACCATCATGTCATCCGCAAAGAGTGATAACTTGGTCTCCTCTTTGCCTATTTTGATGCCTTCAATTCCTTTATCTTCTCTAATTGCTACTGCTAGTGTTTCTAGTACAATGTCAAATAGTAGAGGTGATAATGGGCATCCTTGTTTCACTCCTGATCTTATTGGGAATGCATCTAGTTTATCCCCATTGCAGATGATATTAGCTGTTGGTTTTAGATATATACTGTTTATTATTTTTAGGAATGACCCTTCTATTCCTATGCTTTCTAGTGTTTTTAATAGGAATGGGTGTTGTATTTTATCAAAGGCTTTTTCTGCATCTATTGAGATAATCATTTGGTTCTTGCTAGTTTGCTTGTTGATGTGGTCAATTATGTGGATGGTTTTCCTAATGTTGAACCAGCCCTGCATCCCTGGTATGAATCCTACTTGATCATGGTGAATGATCCTTCTGATCACTTGCTGGAGTCTTTTTGCTAGTATCCTATTTAAGATTTTTGCATCTATATTCATTAGGGAGATTGGCCTATAGTTTTCTTTCTCTGTTTTTGACCTGCCTGGTTTTGGAATCAGTACCATGTTTGTGTCGTAAAAGGAGTTTGGTAGAACTCCCTCTTTGCTTATTATGTCAAATAGTTTGTATAGTATTGGGATTAACTGTTCTCTGAATGTTTGATAGAATTCACAGGTGAATCCATCAGGCCCTGGGGATTTTTTCTTAGGAAGTTCTTTGATGGCTTGTTGGATTTCAATTTCTGATATGGGATTATTTAAGAATTCTATTTCCTCTTCTGTTAGTCTAGGCAGTTTGTATTTTTGTATATATTCATCCATTTCTCCTAAATTGGTGTATTTATTGCCATATAATTGGGCAAAGTAATTTCTAATGATTGCCTTAATTTCCTCTTCCTCAGAGGTGCTGTCCCCCTTTTCATCTTTAATGCTGTGAATTTGCTTTTCTTCCTTCCTTTTTTTAATTAGATTGACCAGTACTTTGTCTATTTTGTTTGTTTTTTCAAAGTACCAGCTTCTTGACTTATTTATTAAATCAATAGTTCTATCACTTTCGATTTTATTAATTTCTCCCTTAATTTTTAGGATTTCTAGTTTGGTTTTCTGCTGGGGGGTTTTAATTTGATCGCTTTCGAGTTTTTTCATTTGCATTTCCAATTGATTGATCTCTGCTCTCCCTTGTTTGTTAATATAAGCATTCAGGGATATGAATTTACCTCTGATTACCACTTTGGCTGCATCCCAAAAGGTTTGAAAGGATGTTTCGCCATTGTCATTTTCCTCGATGAAATTATTAATTGTTTCTATGATTTCTTCTCTAACTAAACGATTTTGGAGTATCATATTGTTTAGTTTCCAATTAATTTTTGATTTGGTTTTCCATGTACCATTACTGATCGTTATTTTTATTGCCTTGTGGTGTGAAAAGGCTGCATTTATTATTTCTGCTTTTCTGCATTTGTGTGCCATGTTTCTGTGACCTAATGTATGGTCAATCTTTGTGAATGTGCCATGTGGTGCTGAGAAGAAGGTGTATTCCTTTTTATCCCTATTTATTTTTCTCCATATATCTACTAATTCTAATTTTTCTAAGATTTCATTCACTTCTTTTACCTCTTTCTTATTTATTTTTTGATTTGATTTATCTAAATTTGATAATGGTTGGTTTAAGTCTCCCACTAGTATGGTTTTATTGTCTATTTCTTCCTTCAATTCTCCTAGTTTCTCCATTAGAAATTTGGGTGCTATATTATTTGGTGCATACATGTTGATTAATGATATTTCCTCATTGTCTAGAGTCCCTTTTAACAAAATATAATTACCTTCCCTATCCCTTTTGATCAGGTCTATTTTTGCATTGGCTTTATCAGATATCATGATTACCACTCCTGCCTTCTTTCTATCAGTTGAGGCCCAGAAGGTCTTACTCCATCCTTTAATTCTGACCTTGTGGGTGTCAACCCGCCTCATGTGTGTTTCTTGAAGACAACATATGGTAGGGTTTTGGATTCTAATCCATTCTGCTATTTGTCTACATTTTATGGGTGAGTTCATCCCATTCACATTCAAAGTTATGATTGTCATTTGTGGACTCCCTGGCATTTTGATAGCCTTCCCTAATTCTAACCTTTTCTTCTTCGGCTCTACCTTTTAGTCCAGTGATTTACTTTGAATCAGTCCCCCTTGTCCCCTCCCTTGATGTTTCCCTTTTTAGTCCCTCCCTTTTTCTTGCCCCCCCCTCTCTTTCCCTCCCTTTTTGTTCTCCCTCTCCCCCTTCCCACCTTGGTTTTCCCTTCTCCCTACCCTTGTTGGGTAAGATAGAATTCAAGATCCCAATGGATCTGGATGTTTTTCCCTCTCAGAGTTGATTTCCCTGAGATTGAGGTTTAAGTAAAAGCCCCCCCTCTTCCTCTCCTTCTTATAGGGAGTTTTCTTCCCCTCCCCTTCCCATGTGAATCTTTGTGTGAGAATGATTATTCTATTTGGTCTTCCTTTACCCCCTATTTATACATTATATTTTCCCCACATGTTGGTACACATAGATTGATATAAATGTAGTCCTTATAGAAGAGAGTTTGAGTAAAAGAAGAAGATAACATTTTTCCCCTTTCCTTAATATTTACCTTTTCAGGTATTCCTTGCTCTTTGATTTTCGGTATCAAACTTTCCACAGAGCTCTGGTCTTTTCTTTGCAAAAAGTTGGAAATCTTCTATTTTGTTGAATGCCCATACTTTCCCTTGGAAGTATATAGTCAGTTTTGCTGGGTAGTTGATTCTTGGTTGGAGACCCAGCTCTCTTGCCTTTCTGAAGATCATGTTCCATGCCTTACGATCATTCAGAGTACAAATTGCAAGGTCTTGTGTGACCCTGATTGGCATTCCTTTATATCTAAATTGTCTTTTTCTGGCTTCCTGTAGGATTTTTTCTTTTGTTTGATAGCTTTGGAATTTGGCAATTACATTCCTGGGAGTTGTCTTTTGGGGGTTTAGTGTAGAAGGTGTTCTGTGAGCTCTGTCAGTGGCTGTATTGCCCCCTTGTTCTAGAATCTCTGGGCAATTTTCTTTGATTATATCTTGTATCACCATATCGAGTTTGGTGTTTATTTCTGGCTTTTCTGGGAGTCCAATTATTCTTAAATTATCTCTTCTCCCTCTATTTTCCAGATCTATCACCTTGTCGGTGAGATATTTTATGTTCTCTTCTAATTTCTTGGTGTTTTGGCTTTGCTTTATTAGTTCTTGCTTTAAAGCCTGGTTTTCTTTTACAGTTTGGTCAAACTGGTTTTGTAGATGCGTGAATTTCTTTTGCATTATTTCCCACTTTTCCTCCCAGAAGGCTTCCATCTTTTTGGTCATTTCTGATTCAAATTCTTCATGGGTTTGTGGAGAGTTTCCATTTCCTTTGGAAGATTTTGGAGAATTTTCTTGTATATCTTCTTCTATCTCCTCTGTATTTTGTATTTTGGCTCCATAGAATGTGTCCAAAGTCGCCCCTTTCTTCTTATTTTTCTTGGTATTTTGGGGCTTCTGTGCTTCTGTGGAGTTTGCCATCTCTGAATGGGGAGGATTAGCTTTTCTTATCTCTGTCTGGTGTTCAGAGGCTTTAGTCCTGGGCAGATTGTCAGTTCTATGAGGTTTCCCTGGGTTAAATTGAGTATGCCTCACTGGAACTGGAGTGGAAGGGTCGGACCAGGAGGCCACACTCTCCCCCGGCTCTCTGGGTCGGGTTGCTTTCCGGAAGTTGCCTTCAGAATAGCTGGCCGTGAGGCTGTTTCGTCGGCCTGCGGGGGGATGGGCTTCGGCTTCCCAGAGCTCCAAGGGCAGTGACTTTCGCTGAGACTTGGATAGCAGGATCCAGCCCATGGGGCTGTCTTGCCCGCCCTGAGGGTTGCTGTTGTTTCAGACAAGCCTGCTCTCTGCAGCAGGAGCTCCGAGGGCAGTGACTTTCACTGAGACATGGATAGCAGGATCCAGCCTGTGAGGCTGTCTTGCCTGCCCTAAGGGTTGCTGTTGTTTCAGACGAGCCTGCTCTCTGCAGCGGGGAGCTCCGAGGGCAGTGACTTTCACTGGGACTCGGATAGTAGGCCCTGAGGGTTGCTGTTGTTTCGACCCTGCTCTCTGCCGGGGGAGCTCTGAGGGCAGTGACTTTCACTGGGACTTGGATAGAAGGCCCTGAGGGTTGTTGTTCCGAGGACCCTGCTCTCTGAGCCGGGCGGGGCTGCGGCTTCCGGGAGCCTTGGACTCTGCACTCCTACCCCTTAGGTCCGAGTGATCTCGGGTTCTGGCTTTTGAGGGGGCCGTACCTTTTGATCCGGGTCCAGGTCCAGGAGGGTTCCCAGGGTCTATGCTGTTGATCATTTTGAATTTCGGCGCCTTAGGAGCTTATAGTTTGAGATCGGTCAGGAAGGGTTTTCCGGAGATCTGAACTTTAGCTTTCTCTAAGCCGCCATCTTAACCGGAAGTCCTCGTCTCATTTTGTTTTATTCTCAACTGGTTTATCAGACTAACCTGAAAAAAACTGAGCCTGCTAACAGCAGCTGGCCCAGATTAATAGTCTAGAAAAGCATGTCACGTGAGACAACCTTGAAAAAAAAATATGGATAAAACCCAACAAAATTTTCATCACTAATCCTGGAAAAGGCACAGCCTACTGATAAATCAGTATCATTATTTTCAAATAAAAAAGGGACAACAAATTTGTTCCTTATAAGATATATCCCATTTTACCTAAAAATAGTGAAAGATAACCAAAATTATTTTCAATGTTTCACATTGAAAACTAGGTACCAAAAGACAATCTGAAAAAAAGAAAATTTGCACTTCATGAATGTACAGAAATATTTTTCTAACAGGAAGTATCTACCATGTATTTAGCATTGTCCTAAGGATGGCAAATAAAGTTTGACATATTATTAATGTATTCCTTAAATTGTCAGTGCTTGAGGCTAAGTGCAAGGGGAAACGTGTTTAAGAAGAAACACACATTACTTTGGCTCTTGCTTACAGAATTGTCTTTTCTGACTAAATTATTTAGTCCTCTTATTATGCACAGTTTTCCACAGGATTACCAAGACCACTCAGTATGACAATTCTAGACATAGAGCCTAACTAAAAATGAAGGTTTTTGTTATCAACTGGGAAAGCTGAAACTAAATTTTATCTGTACTTAAATTTATCTGCACCTGTGAAGGATATTTTATTGAGTAAAAAAAAAATTTCCATTAGACAAGGTAAGTAAAAGTCACCCACTATCTCCCCAGAAAAAAGACTATATATAACAAGATTTTTTTTTAATTATACCACTGCAGCACCACGTTCTCTAAACTTCTCTTCTATAATAAAATTTATCTCATAAACATACAGACATCTTCATGAATATTCCAAAATTACCTAAAAACTGCCACTGGGCAATTCACTAAACTTAAATTCACATGAATCTATCAAGATTTGAATGACAATCTCAGAAAAGGAAAATCTAAATCATTTACAATGATCTGCAAATAGGAGGCACTTACTAAATGTCTACCAAACTGGACCCAATGCATATCTTATGTTAAAAAAGCCTACTCCAATCAGCATTCTCTACTTAAAGACACTCAAAATGAAGTCTTATTTGTTACTCAATTTATTTGACTTTGGTTTTTTTAAAGCCTTGTTAGATCAACATATGTAAGCAACATAGTACAAAAACATGAAATTATCTTACACTACTACTGTTCAACCACAAATCCTCTATGAGGAAGAATGATGGATTTGTACCCAAGAGACTAGAGTTTGAATAATACCACCTTACACCCCTTACTAAATTTAACCTCTCTGATTTACAGGTCCTCATCTGTAATAATTTTAAATTACTTTTCTCATAGAATACTTCAAAGCATTCTTTAAATGTGTTCCTATTGGTTATTGTAGGATTTATACTACTCGTGTGAGCTCTGTCAGATTTTAAAGATGGGCCAAAATACTAGTAAACTGTGGAAACATTTAGATCTAGAACTCCTTCTACATCTATACCCAAAAGATATCAGATAATGAGGAAAAGGACCCATATATACAAAAATATTTATAGTAGCTTTTTTCATACAACAAAGATAGAAAAATTGAGGGGACATCCATTAACAGGGGTATGGATAAACAAGTTATGGTACATGAATTGATGGAATAATATTGCGCTAAAAGATATGATGATGGGAACCAGGGAAGATTTGTCAGAATTGATATAGAGTGAAGTAGATAGAATCAAGAGAAAAACATAGACAATACAAACAACATTGTAAAGACAAAAAGGCTTTGAAAGATTTAGGAATTCTGATCAACACACGGAGCAACCAAAATTTCAGATGAAACACTGTCTACCTTTTGATAGAGAGATAATAAACTTAAAGTGAAGAATGAAATATATTTTTTTTGACATGGTCATTGCAAGAATTTTCTTTGCTTACTATACACATTTATATGAGCGGTTTTATTTTTCTTGCTTTTGTAATTTGTGAGGTAGGGAAGCAGAGGGAAGGAAGAAAAAGGGAAAAAAGACTAATCTCCATGAATAGAAAACAAAATTTAATTGAATCAAAGGCAGATTAACATTTGATTGCCAGTTGCCAAGATAGTAGAGTAAGAAATAATCAGAGCCCACCAATTACATTTCAAATAACCAGAGAGGAACAAAAACACATCAAAAACCTACCCATGGTGTAGAATAAGAAAGTACTGAGCAAGCTTCAGTGGAGTTCAGAGGAAAAACAGCATAAGGTGCAGGGGAAAGAGCATAGCCAACTCTGTAGGGAAAGCTTCAGGAGGGGAAAAGTAGAAATCACTTCAATAAAGAACAGGAAGCAGGGGGAAGCAGGAGGCCCCACATAGTCTAGCCACAGCAGAAACCAGTTGCAACCTAGCATGGATAGCTGAGGGAGAAACTGACCCCATGAGTTCTAGTCTCCACAGAGAGTAAACAGAGCCCAACACCACACAGTGTGAATGGCATCTGAACAGAAAAACTATAAAATTCCCTAGAGAAGGTCAACCAGGCCACCTATGCTGAAATCTGGAGTAGGAATAGCTGAATGAACATCAGGCACTGGAATAGACGACAGTACAAGAGCAGAACAATAGTCCTAGAAACAGAGCTACCTCAAATAGGAAGAGAACTCCCTAAGAATGGAAATATAAAGCCTCAAAGAAGAAAATGGCTCCCTAAAAATTAGAATGGGATGAATGGAAGCTAATGACTCCAAGAAACAATAAAAACAAATTCAAAAGAATGAAAAAATAGGAAAAAAATCTGAAATATCATTCTGGAAAAACAACTGACCTGAAAACTAATCCAAGATAGCCTAAGAATCACTGGATTACCTAAAAGCCATTATCAAAAAAAAGTAAACTTTTTAAGATGTTTAATATATCTATGGAAAAAGAGATCAATACTTATTAAGATACCATGGATAATCAAGGAAGACAATGGGGTCAAATTGATTATATTCTTATATGAGAAAATGTTAACTACTTAAGATATCTTTTGTAAAAAGAGATACTTAAGATACTTTAAGGTAATCAAGTGAAACAAGAGGCTT
Organism: Monodelphis domestica; assembly: GCF_027887165.1. NCBI lineage: Eukaryota > Metazoa > Chordata > Mammalia > Didelphimorphia > Didelphidae > Monodelphis > Monodelphis domestica. The sequence goes on from NC_077228.1 coordinate 252,301,287, forward strand.
AAACTGATTAAATTACTATTAAGAGGGTAATAACTAAGATGCTTAAGATAGATAATTGAAGTATTTTAGTACTAAAAATACTGAAGATACTGAACATAATTAAGAACGTTATCAATGTTACCACAGTGAATAGGAACACACATAGACAGAGAGCAGTGAATAAGTTAAATATGAAATGAAGATATCCAAAAAGAAAAATAATCAAGGGATAAGAGAAATACACTTTGAAAAAAAGAAAAGAGGAGAATGTTGTGGATAAATTATCTCACATGACAAGACAAGATTTCATAGAGTGGAAGGGAAGATTGGGGGGTAGGTGGGGGGTGCATGAGGAACAGACATCCAGCAATGCTCAAACCTTACTCTCATCAGAACTGGCACAAAACAAGAATAACAACCAAACTCAGGTCTAGAGTATTGGGAAATAAAAAAGAAAGGAGGAACAACAAAAAGCTGGGGGTTAGGGGACAGAGAAAAGAGATATACTTGCAGATTAGGGGTAGTCAAAAGCAAAAAATTTATGACCATGAAAAGGTTGAAAGGAGACAAAGAGAAGGATAAACAGGGAAAATAAGAGGGAGGGAAACACAGTAATCATAACTATGAAATATGAAGGGGATGAACTCTCCTATAAAACAGAAAAAGATAGCAAAGTAGATTAAAAACCAGAATCCCACAATTACAATTCTACAAGAAACACATTTAAAGCTGGGAAATATACAGAACAAAGTTAAAGAGCTGAAGTAGAATCTACTATGCTTCAGTTAGTTAATAAAGCAGAAGTAGCAATTATGATCACAGACAAGGCAAAAGTGAAAACTGATCTAATTTTAAGGGACAAGGAAGGAAATTACATCTTCATAAAAGGAACCATAAACAACAACATAAAGTCAATATTAAATATATATGCATCAATTAGAAAAGCATTCAAATTCTTAAAGGAGACATTACCCAAGTAATAAGAGGATATAGAAAACAAAACTTTATTAATAAAGGAAATTAACCTTCCCATCTCAGAATTAAATAAATCAAACCAAAAAATAAAACAGAAACTAAAGAGGTGAATAGAATTTTAGAAAAGAGTTTTGATAGACCTCTGGGAATAAAGAGAATATACCTTTTTCTCAGCTACATATGGCACCCTTATAAAAACTGACCACATAATAGAACATTAAAGCCTTACAACCAAATACAGAAAAGTAGAAATATTAACTACATCCTTTCCAAACCATAATTCTATAAAAATTAAACTGCACAAAGAGCTGGAGAAAAAAAGAGACTAAAACTAATTATAAACTAAATAACTTTATCTTAAAGAAAAAGTTTATCAAAGAACAAATCATTGAAACAATCATCAATTTCATTAAAGAGAATGACAAGAAGACAACCCAAAAAAATATCCGGGATACAGTACCAAGGGGAAATTTTATATCTCTAAAAGCTTACACCAATAAAATGGAGAAAAAGTAGATCCATGAATTGGGTGTGCAACTAAAAAAAGAACAAGAAAAAGAACAAATTTTAAATCCTCAATTAGATACCAAATTAGAAATCCTAAAAATCAAACGAAAGAGCAATAAAACTGAAAGCAAGAAAACTATCAGACTAATAAATAAGACAGTTTGTTTTATGAAAAAAAACAATATGTTGATTAACCACTGGTTAAAATTATTCTAAAAAATTAAAAACAAAGAAAGAAAACCGAATGGCCAGTATCAAAAATCAAAAGGGCAAATTTACAACCAATGATGAAAAAATTAAAGCAATTATTAGGAGTTATTAACCCAATTATATACCAACAAAATCTAAAAATCAAAGTGAAAAAAATGAATATTTAAAGGAATACATATTGTCCAAATTAATAGAAGAGGAAATCGAATTCTTGAACAATCCCATTTCACAAAAAAGAATTTGAATAAGCCATCAATGAATTTCCTAAGAAAAAAGTCTTACGGCCAGATGAATTCACAAGTGAATACCACAAAAGATTCAAAAAACACTCAAAGAACAATTCATAAATGCTATACCAATACAATATACGACCAGAATTATACAAATTACAAAATATACATTTACTATATACTACAATAATACTATACTATTTGGAAAAATAACTTAAGGAAGGAACTCTACCAAATTCTTTTATAACACAAACCCATTGAGTGCTGGGTATGCCCTGCACCACCACCACCCTTTATGCCACACAAGGAAGAAAGTGCTCCCATTCGGCTGTTGGGCAGAGGGGTGAGTGATATGAAAAAATATCATCAGGCACAGTGGAGATGGGGAAGGGAGCAGCTCCATCCAATTCCCTCTGCCTTTCTAGGGGACAGAATGTTCTATATGCCATCTTTGGCACCCATGCCATAGGTCTGCCATCACTGCTATATTCCCTAATGAATACTGATGCAAAAAAATACCAAGCAATGAGATCACAGCAATGTATTACAAGGACTATGTATCATGACCATCTAGATTTTATACTAGGAATGCAGGGATAAGTTCGAGATAAGAAAAACTATCAACATAATTGACGATATCAATAACGAAACCTACAGAAATTATATGATTTTCTCAATAGATGAAGAAAAAGTTTTTGACAATATACAATACCCATTCCTATTATAGACATTCATGAACAGTGGAGTAAATGGAATATTCTTCAAAATTATAAATAATATCTCTATAAAACCTTTAGCAAGCATTGTCTATAATGGGGTTAGGCTAGAAGCCTTCCCAATATGACCAGGAGTAAAGCAAGGATGCCCATCATCACCACCCCTATTCAGTATTGTATCAGAAATGCTAGCTATAGCAGTAAGAAGAAATTGAAGGAATTAGAAAAGGCATTGAAGAAATAAAGTTATCACTCTTTGAAGATTATATAATAGTATATTTGGAGAATCCTAGAAAATCATCCAAAAAACTATTGAAACAACCTTAACAACGTTTTAGTATATAAAATAAACCTACATAAATCATCAGCATATATCTATACTACCAATAAAGCTCAACCACAAGAGATAGAGAAATACAATCTAAAATAACTGTAGATAATATAAAATACCTGGGAGTCTACCTGACAAGACAAACCCAGGAACTATATGATCACAACTACAAAAACACTTTTCTCACAAATAAAGTCAGATCAAAACAACTGGTAAAATATTCATTGTTCATGTTAGGTTAAGTCAATAATATAAAAATGATAATTCTTCCTGATTTATTTATTTGGTGCCACACCAATCAAACTACCCAAAAATTCTCTCATAGAGCTAGAAAAAAAGTGATGAAATAAATCTGGAAGAACAAAAGACAAAGAATATCAAGAGAATTACTGGGGAAAAAATGAAGGAAAATGACTTACCTGTACCATAATCCAAACTATATTATAAAGCAGCAAACATCAAAATAATCTGGTATTAGCCAAGAAATACAGGTGTACCACTTGAATAGATTAGGCAATCAACAGGCAGTGGTTAAATGACTATATTAACCTAGAGTTTGACACATCCAAAGATCTAAGTTGGGGTGGGTAGGGAGGTGAGGACTCAATTCAACAAAAATTGCTGAGAAAATCAATAATAGCTATGGCAGAAACTAGGCATAGAGAAACATTTCTTATTATAGAGTAAGGTAAAAACAAAATATATACATGTTTAGAAATAAAGGGGGTGTGTGTGTGTGGAGATTCGATTTAGTTATCTCCTGACTGTAACAATGAAGATACTTAGCTCTTCCTTGATTGTGAAGATTAAATTGTAATCCCCTGATTGTAACAATGAAGATACTTATTTTCCTTTATTGGGGAGATTGAATTGTAATCCACAATCTATTTTTAATTTTAAACCTCAAAAGGTGATAACTCAGTATTTTAAGTATCTACAAAAAGGTATTTAAGTAACTACAAAAGGTGAACTAACCAAAAAAGGTGTTAAGTAACTCAAAAAGGTATAATCTAACCAAAGAAGGTATGAACTAAAGAGTGGGCAGTCCTGGAGAAAAGTGTCTGCTGTGATTGGTAGACGTGAAATTTAGGGGAGGTGACAGAAGAGAAAAAGATCTTTAAAAAGCGAACCAGAAGCCAGAAGAAATATTCGATTCAATATCCTATTCGAGGAGATCAGAGACTGGAAGACAGACAGTTGAGTAGTGACCAGGAGTGAAAGAGTGAAAGGATGACTTAGTGACCCTGCCTTAGTGGTCTCATCATCTTGAGACTTAGAGGAAGCCGGAATGCATGCTTATTGGCTTAGCCACTTACTAGCTATGTGACCTTGGGCAAGTCAAAACCCTCCCCTCCCCTCCCCTCCACTCCCCTCCTCTCCTTTCCTTTCTCTCTCCTTATTATCTTCTCTCTATTGTAAATAAACTACCATAAATTCCATTTACTTTAGTAATTCATTTGGGATTTAGAAATTAAATCCCTGGTGAACACCTACTTAATATATTTCAGTCTCAACCACAATTTAAATTTAACAGGTGATACCATAAACAAATTAAGGTACCACAAAACGCCTTGTGTGTCATATCTATGGATAAGGGAAGAATTTTTGACCAAACAAGATACAGAGAACATTACAAGATATAAAATAGTTAAATTTTGATTACGGTAAATTATAAAGGATTTGCAAAAACAAAATCAATGCAATGCAAGCAAGATAAAAAGGCAAACAATAAACTAGGAAAAAATCTTTATAGCAAGGGGATCAAATACATTCTGCATGTCAAATTTAGTCAAATTTTTAAGAAGAGAGCATTTTCCAATTTACAAATGGTCAAATGATATGAATAGGCAATTCTCAGAGGAAGACATTAAAATTATCTTTAATCATGAAAAAATATTCCAAATCACTATTGTTAGAGCAATGCAAATTAAAACAATGCTGAGATAACATCTCATATCTATTAGACCAACATGGCTAAAAAAAAAGAAAATGATAAATGTTGGAAGGAATGTGAGAAAAATGGGACACTAGACACTATAGGAGGAACTGTGAACTGATTGTGATCTCCATTCTGGAGAGCAATCTAGAACCATGCCCAAAGGGCCATAAAAATAAGCTTTGACCTGGCAATTCCTCTACTAGGTGTGTATCCCAAAGAGATTAAAAATAGGGGAAAAGGATCTATTTATAAAAAAAAAAATTTATAGTATCTCTTTTTGTGGTGATAAAGGACTTGAAACTGAAAGGATTTCCATCAACCGAGGAATGGCTGAACAAGTTATGGTATAGGAAATACTACTGTGCCATAAAAAATGGCAAATAAGGTAATCAAAAAAAATTTTGGAAAATGTATATGATACAAAGTAAAGTGAGGGAATCATGAAAATGTTTTACATGATAACAATAGCTTATGATGATCAACTGTGAATTACTTAACTATAACAAGGCAAGGATCCAATAGTCATGGAAAAAAAAACATACACTAACATAAAAGAAACTGATAAGAGTCTCAATGCAACTTGAAGCATACTATTCTTCACTTTGTTTCCTCCATGAATTTCTCTCTAGTATAAGCAATATGTATCTTGTTTCACAGGATGAAAAAAGAAATATTACTATATGTTAACATGTATAATCATATTATCTGCCTTCTTGGGGAGTGGAAGTATGGGAGAGAGGGAGAGAACATGGATTGCAAAATGTCAGAAAACCATTACTAAAAATTGTATCAACATGTAATCTGGAGCAGAAGCACTGCGGGAAGATGGCAAAGAAGAGTCTGAAGCTCCACCCTCCTAAACCACCCCCCATAAACAACCAAAAATAACTCCATAAAATCAACATTCAAGGTGTCAAAAGACAGATAGGAGTCTGGAGTGAAATTGAAAAGCTAAAGACAACTGGGGAGAAAAGTTTTTTATTTCCTTGGACCTCAGGCCCACAAGTAGGAAAGGAACAGAACAAACAGAAGGAAACCACAAAGCAACCCCTGAGTGCAGGATTAGCAACCTTGCCTTGTTTGCTAAAGTCCAAGTTGTGGGGAGCCTGAATCCCCAAGGATACCACTGGAATCTGAATCAAAAAGTGGAGGGCCTGGGAGTAACAGTGTTTGCTAAAGCCTCCTCCACTCCAGGCTGGCCCAGGGCAGAAGACTAAAGGAGTGGACACCTGGCAAGCACCAGACCCTAAGGGCAGGAATTCAACATTGCTAACAAAAGGACTTTGGAGCCCTGAAAAATGCAGACTATCAGTCCAGAGCTGTGGAAGTGTTAGGGGAGGAGTAATAAGGAAAGAGCATGCAATGGTAAGTATGGTTCTAACCATACTTACCAAGAGACTTGGGTCCTTTCAGCTGTGGTCACTTCCAGGGGAGTGAAGTTCCTGGTTGTTGTCACAGAGAGAGGCAGACTGGCAGCTTGCAGATGCAGTAGCAAAACTGCTCACTGGCTCTGACCGGAGGTCAATCATGGACTGGGACTTGAGCAGGAACCCAGAGAATAAACAATGCTAGACTATAAAAACTGAAATATCTAGATAGGATCCAGGAAAAAAAACAAACACATGCAAAAAAAAAAATACCTTTTGGAAGAGCATGGGGAAAATTAGAAGAAAAAAAAAACAAGCAAGAACTTATGAAAGAAATTTCCAAATGTAAAAAAGATCAAGAAACATACAGAAAGAAATAATGTATTAAGAACTAGAACTGGACAAGGGGAAGCTAAAGATTTCCTAATACAACAAGAAATAATAAAGCAAAATTCAAAGAATGAAATGAAATAAAAGAGAAACTGAAACATCACAAAAACTGACTTGGAAAATAGATCAAGGAGAGATAATTTAAGAATAGTTTGACCTTCAGAAAACAAGACTTTAGACACCATAATCCAAGAAGTAATCATAGAAAACTGCCCTGAAAATTCTAGAAACAGAGTAAAACAGAAATTGAAAGAATCCATTGATCACCACCTCAGAGATCCAAAGATAAAAATGCTTAGGAGCATCATTGCTAAGTTCTGTAGACCCCAGGTTCAGGAAAAAGTACTATCAGCAACAAGAAAAAAAATAATTTAAATACCATGGAGCCATAGTCAGAATAACACAAGACTTAGCAGACACAACTTTAAAATAACTCAGGACATGGAACACAACATTTCACAGAGGAAAAGAACTAGCTTACAATCAAGAATAAATATCCACAAAATTTATAAAAGAAAAAAGTAAACATTAAATGAATTAAAGGAGTTTTAACTATTGCTGGAGAAAAACCTAGAACTTAGCAGAAAATTTGATCAATATGAAACATACAAAAGGAAGATCAATCATAAGGAACCCAAAAGGTCAAATTGTTTAATTCTGGTATGGGAAAATTTCATCTATGGTCCCTGGGAATGGCATTATTGCTTCAATATGTTGAAGGAATGGGTAGGGATGAAAGACTCAAGTTCGAAGGAATGTGATGGAAAGAGCCAAAATGGTGGTGGAATATAGCAGGAAGAGGTAGAATAGAATGGCTGTCTCATATGGAGGAGGAATGAGTAGAGGAACTGCCCACAGAAGGGTCAATGGAGTGGAGGGCTGGAAGTACTAGAACCCAAATTGCATCAGACCTGGGATAAAGAGAGAACAACATATCCAAATAGAAGAGTAAAAATTTTCTTAACTTACAGAGAACCAGGAGGGAAGGATAATGAGATATGGGAGGATTTGAGGACAGAATGTAAGACAAGGGAGAGATATGCAGAAGGGAGTACATAACAAGAGGTAGGCAGGGTAAGGTGAGGAGATAAGGGAATCAAGAAGTAAGAGCGCAAAATTGGGGGATTAGGAAGAGATTGTGGCAAGGGTAGACAGTAAGAATTAAAAGGTAAAAGAGGAAGGGAAAAGGAAGTGATCTTTGGAAGAGTGGGCCAATCTGGAAATAAGAGAGCAAGGAGAGATAATAATAAGGGAAGATTTAGGGGAACGGATGTGACTAGGAGAGATTTTGATAAAAGGAAATAGGACATCTGAGGAGAGATATGACAGAAAGGAAGAGGGAGACAAACAACAAGGAGAAAGAGAGTAGACAGAAATGCATAACTAGTGGATTTCTGTATGCATTGTGAGTATAAAGAGCTGAATTCACACATGGGAAGAAAATATGTTAGAAAAGGTCAAAAACAAGAACCTCACAATGTGTTGTCTATATGAAAGACACTAAAAATGAGACACACATAGAAAGTAAAGATAAGGGGCTGGAGCAAAATATAAAATGCCTCAGTTGATCCAGAAGTCAGGGGTAGTAGTCATGATCATTGACAGAGTTGAAGCCAAAATAGATTAAAAGGATAACTATAGTATTTTGGATGGAGGGTGGAGGTGGGGGGTTGGGAGTAACTATGGATAATGAAGCATTATCAATACTGGACCTGCACTAAGTGTTATAATACACAGATTTTTAAAGAAAAAAATAAATGAGAGACAGATGGAAATAGATAACAAAATAATAGTGGTGAACTTTAATTTTTCCCTCTCTGAACTAGACAAATCTAACCAAAAAATAAAGAAAAAAGAAGGTAAGTAGATAAATAGAACCTTAGATAAGTTAGGTAAAATAGATATCTGGGGAGCCCACACACAACTGCATAAGGTTAGTGACAGACCTAAAACTGAGCATACATATGACCGAAGCATAGTTTCTGGTGTGACAATAATGGCTTATAGAGCATAAATATTCTGGAAAAGTCTTACTTCAACACTCATCTATAACATGGAGGTGATCCTGTATCCCTTGTGGCACTAGAACAAAAGTCCCACTAGATATGACAAACTACAAAAACTTGCTTTGGAAAGAATATATTTCTGGCAACAGATTGTCTCTGCTGCCTAAGGACCAATTTATCAAATATGGTCCTGGTAATATATGTTAATCAGAATAAGATGGGCTAAAATGATTAAATTAAATGTTGATAGGAACACAGAAAAATAGGCCCTAATATTATGCTAGAGCTTTTGTGAATTGCTGATTTTTAGAAAACAAAATGGAAACATACATTAAGAGCTATAAAGCTATTCATGTTCATCGACCCAAAGATCCCATTACTAAGGTTAGGACCTAAGGGCATTATTGAGAGGGTAAAAAGATATATATTTATGAAAATATTCACAGAAGCATTGTTTGTTGTGCCAAAATAACCAGAATTAAAAGCAAATGCAATGAATGGGAGAAATGGCTAAACAGATTGTGATATTTGAATGTAATGAATTGTATTATGTCACTAGAAATGGCAAATATCATAAATATAAAGAAAATGAAAGACAAAAAGAGAACTTAATACATACTATGATTACAATTTTTAAAAAGCAACCACAAAATCAAGAGAAAAAATATACAAGTAAAACAAATCCAAAGGGAACTCAAAACCAGATATTTATACTAGCATACATATATAATTGACATATTCTTAAATAAATTATAAACAATGGGGTTTGTGATTTTGTACTTTTGTATGAAATTGATTAAATGTTTTCTGTTGGTGGTGATGGTTATTAAGTACAGAATTTTAAAAAAATTTAATATAGTCTGGAAAAAATAAAAAGGTAGAATAGGTAACTTTTAAACAGTACGAAGTAGAGAATCAATAATAAAAAGAAGACATTTCAAGAGAAAAAAGACATCTTCACATACCTGAAACAGTCCAATACTGAACCAACAACATCATCTGCTAATTCTTTTGGTAGTCTTCCAGTCATTCTACCAATTCTGTAAGAAAAAAATACACACACACACACAAACATACACATATATACAAAAACAATTCATTTGTATCATCCTGATACTTTCTGAAATATGAGGACAAAATAACTTAACTATGTAATTATTAGCTATAATTTCCTTTGCAAGGGTTATCAAGTCTATTCTTTATTTAAAATGAAATCTAACAATGCAATAGATGAAAATTACATCATCTTTGATAGTTTTATTCCAAATCAGAGGTTAATCTCAATATGAATAGATAAGGCCAAATAACCTATGCATTACGTATACATTTTTATTCTACCTCCTGACCCCCACAGGCTTCTTTTAAGAAAGAATTAATAAAGCCTACTTGTTTCAGGACTGAAATTTTAAATGTTATCATTAGAGTTCATAAGTCAGTTGAGTGCTGATTACAAAATATTCCACTATATGACTGAGCAAACCACTTATCTTCCTTGGGCCTAAGTTTCTTCACCTATAAAAACAAAGGTTGAGAATAAATTGAACATTTTTTTTTAATGTGCTATTTTTAAATAGATTTTGTTCTTCAAGGCAAGAACTGCATTTCCATTTGTATACAATACTGATAAAGTACAATGTTTTTTCACTTTTACTTCCTTTTCCTCATAATGTTTCGATTAGTATAGCAGCTTAAATGCCTGTATTAAAACTGCTGCTCCCATGACTATAAATTTGAGTCCTTTTATTTTTGTAGATTGTGTAAAATGCTCTGTTCTGGTAAACTTAGTCAACCTCTTCCTGATGTGGCTACTCTACAACCTCAGAACGCACCAGGCAGCAGGTCTCCTGCATTCTGATACAGCTTAGTAAAGATTTCCAACTTTTTCTGCTAATGCTTATATTCTTCCTTCTAAGCAGTCTGGTTCTTAGCCCATCAATAAATTATTTTGTTACATTTGTCAAGGATCTTATGTTTGTCTTCATCATCAATTTTGCCTTGTTTCTCATCCTCTATTGTATCATGTGGAGAGTGTAAGATTCAAGAGAGTTCTCAGAAGAAACCCTGTGTCTCTGCTTCTCACCTTTGGCGATGTATTTCTCAGATTATTGGACCATATATTCAATGTCTTCATTGTTAAGGCAATATTTGATGACTGTGATATTGTTATCCTTGCGTATTCATTCATCCATAATAGATACACTGAGAATGCTATTTGCATCAATGTCAAATGTTACTTCAATAAAAGGAACACCCTGGAGGCAGGGAGTAATTCCTGTGAGTTCAAACTTGCCAAGCAAGTTGTTATCCTTTGTCACTGCTCTTTAACCCAAATAAGCACAGGAGGCTGGTTGTCTGAACAGGTAATAAAAGTCTGTATGCTTAGTAGGGATATTGGTACTTCATATGATCAGAACTGTTATAATTTCACTAATAGTTTTAATATAAAGGGAAAGAAGAGTGAATTATCCCCAGACAAGATGGATTTACCATAAAAAACAGCTTCATCAGGATTATTCTAGTTCCTTGAACAAGTTCCATAGAAGTTTCTGAATCTTGGGGATTTGGGTGAAACCACCCATGAATCTGTGACTAATCTAGTTTAAGACTGCAAACTAAAATTCATTCTTTGACCACTAAAGACATCCATATTCTTTTCTTCAAAACAAGCATAAGTGATAGAGATATAAAAGTCTATAATTTCATAGAGGGAGTCAATGTCAGTATTGGTCTGGGTACTGGAAAAGAATATGCTTTGCATATTCAAAAACAGTGGGCAAACATTGCACGGACCTCATGTTTTCACTGATGTACTTCTTGTGCTTTCACTTGAACTCAGCAATGAAATGGCTAACCAGGGGGTTATCACTCAACTGGGTGTTCCCAGTTATGAACTTGACTTCAAAAATGCCATCTTCAATGATAATAATGGAGAATCAAAATACCATTTCCAATGTCATAGATAATACATTATACTTGGCACTGACCTTTTTGTCTAAGTAATAAACAACAACAAGAATAGTTGGCTCTTGATGGCTAAAAGCACTTAAATACCAGGGATGGTTTCAGAAGCTTTGGTAGCCTGGCACTGGAAATTATTGAAGTATGCTGATACTGTGACCACAGCATTTGTAACACTTTTTTCAAGGTAAGTTTTGGCAATATCTTTCATGTCAGTCAATATTACAAAGGATACTTCTGAAGAGACGCTTTTAAAAATGAAGTCTCCCCTTTTTACTTCACTTAGACCTTAGAACTGTCTGCATTATTCACCATTCTGAAAGGTAAATGTTTCATGTCTGACTGTACCACTGCATCATGAAATCAACCAATCAGATGTTTGGAATCAAAGACTATTCTGAGGTTTATAGCAATTTGATTCTCTGTAATATCACATCTATGGTACTATGGTCCCACAGTTATGAAGGAGGAGAGCAGGGCAATAGACTTTCATATAATACCTAAGAGCAAAATAGAAGCAATTGTGGTTCATTCATTAAAGAGATTGCCTGGGCCTGAAGTCAGGAAGGAGAAGGGAATGACAAACCACAACAGTATCCCTACCAAGAAAATTCCATGGATAACAATGGTCTATGGAATCACAAAGAGTAAGATATAACTGAACAATTGAACAACAATAAATATAATATGTAATCCAACTGGGGATGGGACTACTATGACAGCAATTGAGACTACAGCAATTGAAAAGAAGAGGTTTGTCCAACATTTTTTAGAGGCAGAATATTTATATGAAATGATATGAAGAGTTTCAAGAAGGGTCCCTAAGAAAAACGTATCTTACCCATTGACCTGTCATTAATATATAATCATCTACAATTATAGATTTGTTATTTAGGGTTAAAACATTGTCCCTCTTTAAAATGCAAATATCATAATCCCTTCTTCTCCCAGTAACAGTAATTAACCTTTGGTTGGAAGTTGATCCCCAGATCAGTGAGAACTAGTTTAGAGTCCCAGTTTTGACTCAGGAATAGTGAAACCAAGGACCATTGTTCAAAAAAGTAAGGTCTGAGTAAAATGTCATAAGGCACCAACTCTACACTATGAGCAGATAAAACTAAAGTAGGAATTCAAGTGAAAGAATGTGCATGCCATAAGGAAAGAAAATACTACAAGGGGAGTCTAAGAAGGCATTTGAGAAAACTTCATATATAATTTTTCCAATTCTGACTAGACACAGAGAAGATGATGCTGAAGTTACAATATTAGAAACTATCTTTAAAAAATTTTTAATCACTGACTAACAATTAGATAAGTCTCTTTGTCCTTAAAAAAACCTAATTACTGGAACAATCGTATACTAGTTGAGAAGGTAAAATAGTTGAGTTTACTATTTAGGAAACACAAACCTCACAGAAAATAATGGCTTTTTTTTTTTGTAGTCTATGAAAACTACACCAAAATTCATCTACTTATTCCAGGAAAATAACAAGAATCATACCCTTTTGCTGCAGACCATCGGACAACTGTATCTTTGTCTTTCAATCCAACCAGTAGCTGCTCTATAAAGAACAGGAAATAAGAATTATTCACTTCTATTTCACAGAACAAACAAAATCATATTTCAAATAGAAATCTTTGATTTTTTACTTCTAAATCAATCAGAATATTTCTAAATGCTCAATTATATTATTTGGCATTTATTTTTAACAGGGACTTTAGAAAATCTACATTTATTTTTAAGAAGAGGAACCATCTATTCAAAAGAAATTTAAAAAGTGTTTCTTAAAACATACTGCATCCCAAATTTGTTTTGATTTTAAATGAATTTTATTTTATTTGTTAATAGGCATTAAAAAGAACAATTTTAAAGGATTTTATAAGAGAGTTGCCCAAGTTTTGTTTAAATTGAAGGGTATTACCACTGTGAAAAATCTTGAAAATCACTGTTCTAGAGTAATCCACTAAAATCAGCATGTTATAAGTTAAATCCAAAATCCATCTTAAACATAATAAGGTACATGATAAATAAAGTTATACCCTTTGATGTTATTTTGGAAGTACATAAATCCACTTCTGGTCTCATATAGTTTATTTTTGTAACAGCACTTTAATTTATTGTTCAACTCAAATTTTTTGTGTAATTAACAATCATAACAAATGAAAAGTTCAAAATAAATATTTACCTTTATAAATATATTTTAAAGTAACAGATAAGGACTTATGATGAAAAATACTATTATACTCCAGCAAAAGAACTAATGAAGTATGAATGCAGTTTGAATCATACTATTTTTCACTTTATTTCTCCATGGTTTTTTGTTTATTTGCTTCATAAGAGTCTTCTACAACATGACCAATATGAAAATATGCTTTGCATATGGTCACATTTATAATCTATACCAAACTGTTTACCATTCCAGGGAGGTGGAAGGGGAAGGGAAAAGAATATTTGAAACTCAGAGCTTAGAAAACTAATGCTAAAAATTTTATTTACAAGTAATTGAGAGAAAATAAAATATTGAAAGAGCAAAAAAAAAAGTAATAGATATTTTTGGCAATATTTGTTTGACTTTTGATTCATGTTAGGTCTTATTTGGCTTTTTTAAACCCTTATCTTCCATTTTAGAATTAATGCTGTTTATCAGTTCCAAGGAGAAAGAGGAGTAAGGGCTAGACAATGGGGGTTAAATGACTTACCCAATATCACACAGTTACGGGAGTGTCTAAGGCCAAATCTGAACTCAGAACCTGTAAAGCTGGCTCTCAAACCACTAAGTGACCTAGCTGTCCCACATATTAGGGTTTAATAATAACTAACATTAACTTATAATGAGATCACATAATCATGAAAATACCTTAAAAATCTAGGCTAAAATGATGACAGACTTTTATCTACAACATTTTCCTCACTTTTTCATTTGTTTTATAACTGAATATTTGGCTAAGGATGATGAATATAATTTTTAAAAATTAACACTAAAAATGCAGCATTCTAGGGGGAAAGAACATACTTACACAAAAATATGATTAGCAGCTTTTTTTTTGTAGTGGCAAAGAATTGGAAAGTCCCAAATCATATAGCCAAATAAACAAGTGACAAATCATATGTTTTCATCTGTACTTCTACTCCAACAATTCTTTCTATGTAGGTGGATAGCATTCTATTTCATAAGTCCCTCAAATTTTTCCTGGATCATTGTATTGATGTTAGTAGCAAAGTCTATCACATTTGATTGTTCCACAATAATGCAGTTACTGTATGTAATATTCTCCTGGTTCTGCTCATTTCACTCTGCATCAGTTAACGTAAGTCTTTCCAGTTCTTTCTGAAATTATTCTGTTCATCATGCCTTATAAGTAATAGCACAATAGTATTCCATCACCATCATATGCCAAAATTTGTTCAGCCATTCCCCATTTAAGGGACATCCCTTTAGTTTCCAATTCTTTGCCACCATAAAAAGCACAGTTTGTATAAATTGATCTTTTCCCATTTTCAAAATATCTTTGGTTATAGAGATAAAGTATTACTGGAACAAAAGGTAGGCATTTTCTAGTACCCCTTTGGACATAACTCCAAATTTCTCTCCAGAATGGTTGCACCAATTCACAGCCCCACCAGCAATGCATCAGTATCCTGATTTTACTACAATTTGTTTATTATTTTCTTTATTGTCACATTGGCCAATCTGATAGGCATGAGGTGGTACCTCAGAACTGGTTTAATTTGCATTTCTCTAATCAAGAGGGATTTGGAACATTTTTTCATATGATTGCTGATAGCTTTGATTTCTTCATCTGAAAATTGCCTGTTCATATCCTTTGACCTTTTATCAATTGGGAAATTAATTGGATTCTTTTAAATTTGACTTAGTTCTTTATATATTTGAGAACTGAGACCTTTATCAGAAAAATTGGTTATAAAAGTTTTTCCCGGTTTGTTGCTTCCCTTCTAATCTTGGGTTGTATTGCTTTTGTTTGTATAAAAACATTTAATTTAATATAATCCAATTGATTCATTTTACATCTTGTAATGTTCTCTATCTCTTATTTGGTCATAAATTCTTCCCTACTCCATAGATCTGACAAGTAAACTATTCTACTAATTGGCTATCTATGTTTGTAAAAGAACTTTTGAGATATATCATTTTCTCTACCGTTGTTAGTATATATATATACTATATACTATATACTATATACTAGTTGTTAGTATATATATATACTATATACTAGTTACCGTTGTTAGTATATATATATATATATATACTGTAAATTATTTATATACCTGTAAATATGCATGCATAATGTGCATATGTATATACATTGTACATTTAAATATACATATGAATTTATTTTCCTCAAATTTATGCATATTCTTTACAGTATCCTTATGTATTTTTAAACTTTAATAATTCAGACTGTTGAGTTAGACAGAAAACCTAAAAACAATATTCAGAGAAGATTTATTATTATTTAAAGTTTTAGGCATAACAATAAATACTGTAAATAGAGCACTAAGTCAGAGTATGAATAAGTCAAATGTAATTCAAGTTCATCAAGTAGAAAAATTTTATTGTAACAGTAAGTTTCCTATGACTCGTCTTACCATCATCTTTTTTTTTTCAATGATAAGGTACAACAAAACATTTCTATTTTTCTGAAATTCAAGAAAATTCCATAATTATGGGTTCATAGAAAAAAATTAAGCTTGTGTGGTAGATGACAGATCCTAATAGAAATCAACCCATCAACAAGCATTTATTTAGGACAAACTATGAAACATAATATACTAGCACTGAAGGCATAAATACAAAAAGTTGGAACACTTCTGCCTCAAGAATTTTGATGAAATATATTATATTCACAGATAATATACTCCTTGCAAGTAGTAAATACTTGTTTATTGACTAATAACAAGATATATTTTAAAAATACAAAGTAATGGGGGAGTAGGGATGATAGTAAATCAGAAAAGGTTCCATTTACTTTAGTAGGTAGCACTGAAGATCTACCTTAAAAATTGTTAGAAGTTTCCAAAAGGCAAAAGTAATTAAGAAAAGCATAAAAGGCATGGAGGACAGTGTATGCAAAAGCAAAGAAAAGAGAGATGGAATTTCTTGCACAGGAAATAATAAGCATTCCAGGTTAGCTAGAGCCCAGTATGAGCTTAAACAGGGTAGAAAGGTAATTGCAAGGTAATTGGGGACTGTGGGAAACTAATAGTTAAGGAAATCAGAAAAAAACTTTACACTAGGCATGTTGAACTTGAGATGTCTATAGATATCTAGTTATAAATATCCAGTAGAAAAGCAATAATATGGGATTGGAGCTCTAGACAGACCCTGGTTAGAGATCTAGATCTGAGAGCCAATTACACAGAGATTATAATTGAGCCTATGGGAAATGATGAGATAGCTGAGAATGGATGCAGACATAGAAGAGGAGATGGTCCCAGAACAGGGCTTTGAAATATATCTATAGATAAGAGGTTATAGATGATGATCCTGTAAAAGAGATTAAGGAGTGGTCAGAGAGGCAGAAGGAAAACTAGAAGGGAAACATCAGAGGCAAGACCAAACATCAGTAGGCTGGGGAAATAGGCATTTAAAAAAAAAAAAAAGATCCCATAATGAACTACTATTGGAGCAGGAACTCTAAAGACACAAATGCAGAAGAAAAGAATGAAAAGAATGACTCAAAGAAAAAGCAGCTTGGGCACTAACTCAACTAGAATTCCTAGAAGAAATAAGTTTAAAATGTTTTCATAAAAAGAATGAGAACACTTGAGGGAGAGAATAGAAAAGAAATTAGTTTTGAGAAGAAAAAATTGAAAAGAAAGTAAGTAGATTGGTTTAAAAACTGAAAATCTTGCACAAGCAATAAAAATCCTGATAATTCAAATAGACCAAATGGAAGCCAATGACTTCCCAAAGCAATAAGAAATATTTAAAGCCGTGAAAAGCATGGGAAAAAATAGAAGAAAATGTAAAGCATCTTATGGGGGGGAAAATTCTGACCTATAAAACAGATCAAGGAAAAAAACATTTTAAAAATCATTAGACTCTCTGAATGACCAAAAAAGAAAACTAGACATCATTTTCCAAGAATTCTTAAAAGAATATGGCCCAGATTTCTTAGAACTAGGGAATGAAATAAAAATGGAAAAACAATCTATCAGGTATCTCCTGAAAGAAATCCCAAAATGTAAACTCCTAGGAACATCACAGACAAAATCCTGAGTTTACAAGTCAAAGATCGCACATGATTTGACAGGCACCAGTATAATAGAGTGCAGAACTTCACTATCTTCTGAAAATTCAAAGTACTTGCATTTATAATCAAGAATAACTTATCCCAAAAAATTGAGGATGATGCTAGTGAGGAAAAAATGAACCTTAAATAAAATACAGGATTTCCAAACATTCCTAATGAAAAAAGCTACAGAGGAATTTGGGATTTCAAAAAAAAAAAGAATGAAGGGAAATATAAAAATATAAACACAAATGAACAATAATAAAGGACTAAATAAGAATAAAAATTTTAATTCAAATATGAGATTCTCAACCCTATCATCATCAGGGTACACAGAGGGAGTCCAAAGTTATACAAAACCTATGAGTGGTTGTCATGTTTTAATGACCTTAAAGAAAGAATAGAAAGAGGAGAGAACAGGAATAAAATGGGAATAGGAGGAAACAAAACGGAAGGATAGGGAAAAATCAAATATCAAGGTATACAAGTACACATCTATACAAACAAGAAGAAGGGAGTGGGAGAAACTGGGATTGACACAAAGCTTATACTCTGACACTGTAAACCTCACTCTCATATGAACTGGTCAAAAGAAAGAAAAAATTCACACACAAATAATAAAATACATTTCACTCAAAATGGAAAGAACAGAGAGGGAGAGTTAGAGAGAGAATAGATTAAAGGAAGGATTAGTCCTAAGCAAACAAAAATACTTAATGCTGTTTTTGATGAGGCAAAGAATGGGAATTTTAGGGGCGGAGGTACCCAATAAATTATGGAATGGAAGAAGTAGTTATGGTATATAAATAAGGCCAATAGATGGAATAGTGAATATAGCTTTGAGTCTGGAGTCAGGAAGATTCTACTACAAATCTGTCCTCAGACACTTACTAGCTATGTGAGCCTAGTCAAGTCATTTGACAAACAGACAAACAGGCCTCTGTTTGTCTCAGTTTCTTCA
This sequence comes from Monodelphis domestica, assembly GCF_027887165.1. Classification (NCBI taxonomy): domain Eukaryota; kingdom Metazoa; phylum Chordata; class Mammalia; order Didelphimorphia; family Didelphidae; genus Monodelphis; species Monodelphis domestica. Next base: position 252,320,111 of record NC_077228.1, read on the forward strand.
CCTGTGTGATGGGGACAGTAATAGCATCTATCTCACAGATTATTATGAGGATCCAGTGAGATAATATTTGTAAAGTGCTTAGCATAGGCCCTATATAAATTTTTATTCCTTATTATGTTAAGTATAATGACTAACCAGGATTTTTAAAAAGTAATGATGAAATTCTACCCCCCCCCCCCAACATTGAAGTGAAAGGCTCAAAAAGAAGAAGACATATTTCTTAGACACGGCCATATGAAAAGCTGTTTGCTTGACCATACACTTTTAGAATGGGTTTTGTTTTATGTTATATTCTCAATTGAGAGGGAGGTGAAGAGTAAGGGGGTAAGAAGTTAGATCTTGGCTATTTAAGCAGATAAAATTAGTTTGCAGAAAAAAAGGAATGATATGTCTTGTCAAAAGGTTTTACCACATTTCTTGATAGAATCTTATACTTTTTGTTGTTTTCACTATTAATGTGTCCAATTATGTCTAAAGTTTTCCTAATCCTGAACCATTTCTGCCCTCCTGATATAAATCCAGCCTGGTTCTACTTTATAAACCTTCTGATGGATTATTACAGTTTCTTTACTAGAATTTTATTTAAAATGTCTACACCATTTCTCATTAGGGTAAATGGTCTATAGTTTTGTTTTATTTTTTTTTCTCTATTTTGACTCGTCCCTGGTTTAGATATTAAGATCATATTGCTATCATTGAAAAAACTTGATAGGAACCTACTTTTCACTTTTTTTTCAAATATTTAAGGTAGTATTAGAATTAATTGTTCTCTAAATATCAGGTAGAATCTGCTTATAAATCCACTTGGTTTTTAATTTCATGGTTTTCTGGTTTCTTTTAGATGCATGGACAATTCATTGATACACTCTTTCATTTAGTGATTAAAAAAACATTTAAAGATAAAATTTATCCATTTGAATGGATCCTCTATATTTTAGTTGTGATTTCATTGTAATTATGTTTAATGAAATTGATTTTTTCTACGATTTTATTCTTTGAACCACCCATTCTCGAGGATTAAGTTAGTTTTCAATTAATTCTTAATCTTTGTTTCAAAAGCCTTCACTGAATATCATTTGTTTCATTATTGTTGGGAAAAGATATGTTTGATACTTTGGGGTTTTTTCATTTGTTTATGAGGAGTTTATGCCCTAATATAACATCACCTTTTTGTGGAGGTGCTGGGGAAAAAAGTATACACTTTTAGTTTTTCATTTAATATTCTTCAATCTAACCTTTCTAAATTTCAATTCACATCCTTCATTGCTTTTTCAGCTTTCTTTTCAAGTCCATCAAAAATGTAAACTGGTACTCTTCTTAATTCCTCAAAATCCATATTAGCCCAGTTTGGGCAATTAGTCTTAAAATAGTTCTTAACTGCCTTCCAACTATTTTTTACAAATTGTCTCCTGATTTGTCTAAAACTTTTTCCCCTGGAAAGATCCAGGCCTATACAGATATCTCCCAGCTCAATAAGTCTATCCATGAACTTGGGGCGGTTTTGATCATTTTTCTGCTTTAAATTTTCAAACTTAGCCCACGTACAAGGCCTATCAGACCAAATTCTCATTAAGTCTAGTAATGAATTCCTAGGCTGATATGTTTGTAATTATTCTTCTTTTATATTCAAATTGCATTTTGGGTCTTCACATGACCAATGAATTGCTCCCCTTCCCTGGGCTTGATTAAAAAGATAAACAATTTTATTTCTTTCTCTTCTGGTTAAAAAGGCAAAAGGCTGAAAAAATATAAGGAATGTGAAATTTTATAAGAAAATAAATGACCTTTAAATTCAATCTAGGACTAATAAAATCATTGGACATCCTGAAAGCCATGTCAAAAAAAAAAAAGAGCCAAGAAAAGACATCATTTTTCAAGAAATCTGAAGAGAAAAATACCCTAATCTCTTAGCACAAAGGACAGTTTGGAAACTCAAAGAATCCACTAGTAACTTTATGAAAGAAACTTCAAAATGAAATTTCCAAGGGATATTGTGTACAAAATCCAGATCTGACAGGTAATAGAAAAAAAATGACATAAGCAGCTAGAAAGAATTCAGTACTGAGAAGTGGTAATGAGGATCACAAAAGAGATAGTCACTACAATAAAGAGGTGGAGAACTTGGAATATGATATGATTTGTAGTCTTACACCCAAAAATAACCTACTCAGCAAAACTAAATATAATCCTACAGGTGGAAAAAACGAATCTTTAAATGAAATAGAAAACTTACAAAGTTCCCTTGATGAAAAGACCAAAGCTGAGTAGAAAATTTGCCATGTAGATATAGGAGTCAATAGAAGCATAAAAAGGTAAACATTAAGAAACCAAGCAAAGTTAAGCTGTTTACATTATTATGTGGAGAGATGATAAACATAACCCCTCAGAGCTTTATCAGCAGAAACATTTGTAGAGGTAGTCTAAATAGATACAGGTCCTGGGAGTGGCTCTATTATGTTTTCATGATCTTAAAAGAAAAATGGAAAGGGTATGAAAAAGGAATATACTCTTAGAAGAGGCAGAATGGAGAAAATTATCTCACATTAATGAGGTTCACAAGTAAAGAGTTTACACAACAAGGAGAAAAGCATGAGGAGGGAAATTTCAGGCCTTGCTTGAACCTCACTCTCATCTGAATTGACTAATGGAGCAAAAAATACCTATAAAAACACAATTTGGTACGGAAATACATTTTATCCAATAGGAAAACAGGATGCAAAGAGGTGAAGGAAAAGATCCAGGGAGGTGGGAGTTTGAGAGGATAAGGTGGAAGACAGATTAATTGAAGAATTAGTCAGAAACAAAACAAAGTCCTTAAAGAGAGGATAAGAAAAAAAAAGGAAGGGAAAGTATAAAGATGGAGAGAAATAATTAATAATCAGAACCATAAATACTAATAGGGGGAAATTAGCTAAAAAACTGAAGAGGATAACAATGAATTAGAAACAAAAAGCTGTAATATTATTTATAAGAAACATAAAAAAGGTAGTAATCATAATTTCAGACGAAGCAATAGCAAAATTAGACCCAATTAAAAGAGACAAATGGGGAACTATATTTTTCTAAAAGGTGCCATAGACAGGAAAGTAATATTTAGCATCTTCACCAACTAACATAGCATCTGAATTCTTTAAACTAAATAAGTCAGAGGAAAAAATAGACAGTAAAACTCTTAATAGTGTAGGACTTCATTTTACTCCTTTTAGACATAATTAAAATAAACCAAAAAGCAATGAAGGATGTGAATTGAAATTTAGAAAGGTTAGATTGATAGACTATTGGAAAATATTAAATGAAAAAATTGAAAAAGAAAAAGCAAATCAAGGAGAAGTCATAGCTCCTTTCAGGAATCCACAAATTAACCACTAACATGTTATTTTTGTGGAAAAAGGGATCATGTAATGATGAACTGTAGGAACTGGAATCAGGTATACAGAAATAAAAACTTTAGGAATAATAACAATTATAGAAATAATAACAATTCAAATGCGGAAAATCATGACTGACACCAAAACACCCAAAATGGGGTTTGTCCACATTATACTCCAGGTGGGAATCCCCCCCCCCGCATTATGGGGGATGGATGTAAAGATAATATTAGGGTTGTGACTTAAAATCTAGAGTTAATTGGTCGCCGGGGAAAATCCCAAATAAAATACCCACGTCAGTCTGGAAATTTATGGTAGTTTAATTAATATAGAGGGAAGGAACTTAAGGAGGAGGGAAGAGAATATAGGATTTCTCCTGCCTGGCCTATGCTGGGGGAGTTTAAAATTCCCGCCTCTAGGGCTCTGAAGAAGATTAGAGGCTTCTAAGAAGATAAAGTTGGAAAGTAAAGGAGGAAAACTCAGCCAGAAATTCACCACAATAGCTTGTAGCCACGCTAAGATGCGGAAAGGCCCAGCACACTGCTATCAGTCAACTCTGCCGCAAAAGGCACCGGAGAGAGGAAAGGAGCCAATATGTAGGCCTTTCACTCTTGTGTCTCCTCCTCTAAATGCCCATTCTTTTTAGATCTCATCTTCTTTGAGTAGATTATATCTTTAGAGTTACTTAACACTTCTTTGTTAAATTCACCTTTTGTGAGTTACTTAACCTTTTTTGTGATTAATTTAACCTTTATAGTTACTTAACACCTTTTTGTATTAAAATCTTAAAACAGACTTAGCTTAAAGTTCTAGCTTCACAATTAGGTAAGAGTAAGTAGCTTCATTGTTCAATCAGGAGATTACAACTTTATCTTCCCCCTAAAGTACGGTCTAAGTAGGGTGGAGTAATTTAGAGTTCCCAAGACATTCCTGATTTTGTTAAACTAAACATCTTCATTGTTACAATCAGGAAATACCTAAATCCAATCTTCACACCCCAGAGAAATAGTCAGGGATCTTTTTGATATGGGGGGGGGGGGAGGGGAGGAGGAGGGAAGAGGGAGGGTTTGAAGTCAGAGAGTGAAACCATTGATTTCCCAGACCCTGACGTCTTAACACCAGTTATCCCAGGCCATTCTCCAACCCACCCCACCCCCAAAGTAATGAACCTCACATAACTCTGAAGTTTGGAAACAGGTGTGATGATTGCCTCTTAGACACTGGAGCTTCCAGATCAGTTTTCCTGAGTAAACCTGATTTCTGAATACAATTATATTGGTCCTTCAAATGTAGTAGGTATATCAGGAGCACCTCCAAAAGGTTCCAAAGCTTTCATCTCGAATGATTTCTGTGGGACCCCTATCAATAGAACATTTTTTCCTTTTAATGCCTGGTTCCCCTATAAAATTGTTAGGGAGAAATCTTTTATGCAAACTTAGAGCCATAATAACATGCTATCAATATGGCTCTATAATGCTAGAATTCTCTGAGGAATCCTTAAATTTGCTCCCTACACTTCTTTTAAACAGTCAAGAAGTGAAAGAGACCCTCACCTTTGAAATACCAGCTGATATACCTGAGTATCTCTGGGCCACATCTTCTTCTGATGTAGGCCTATTTAAATCAGCTATTCCTGTTCAGATTAAGACAAAAGGTGGTCCACTTCCTTCCATTCCTCAGTATCCCCTATCAAAAGAGTTAATTGAGGAAATTACCCCAGTGCGAGAATCATTGATTAAGCAAGGAATAATAATTCCATGCAAATATGAATATAATACACCTATTCTCCCTATAAAAAAAGCCAAAACTAGGCCCAGATGGAAAATATGCCTATCACTTCATACAGGATTTAAGGCCTGCAAATAATCATGTCATAAAAAGGCACTCTGTGGTTCTAAACCAAGCCATAATTATCTCCTCTATTCCCAGAACAGCCACATATTTTACTGTGGTAGATTTGTGCTCAGCATTCTTCTCAATCCCGATCCATGAAAATTCCAGGAATATATTTGCTTTCACTTGGAAAAGTTGCCAGTGGACATGGTCCCAGCTACAAAAGGGTTTTCTGGACAGTCCTATGTTGTCCTCACCAATTTTAAAACAGGATTTAGAAAATATCAATTTTCAGGAGAGCTGCTTGATTCAATTTCTAAGATGATCTGCTTTTGGCCTCACCAAATGCCACAGTATGCCAAGAATATACCAAGCATCTTCTTTTAGAGCTACATAAGAGGCCACAAGATCTCAAAGGCAAAGGTTCAGTGGTGTCTCCCTAAAGAGGAATATTTAGTATTTGTTCTAACTGCTGGCACCCATTCTATTTCCCCTAAGGGCATTAAAGATATTCTGAAATTGACTGCCCCCTCCACTAAGAAACAGTTGAGGGCAATTCTAGGAACAACAGTTTTTGGTAGGCAGTGGATCCCTTGCTATGGGATCATCACTAAACCCCTTATAGCTCTAACAAAAAATTCAGTCCCTGAACCAGGTAGATTAGAGGCATAACACTTGTTAGCTCTTTCAGAATTAAAACAGGCTATCCTCTCTGCCCCTGTTGTAAATATTCCAGATTACAAAAAGTCATTTACCTTGTATGTATATGAACAGAGAGAGGCAGCTTCAGATGTTTTAACTCAAAACTTAGGACCTGTTCAGTGTCCAATTGTTCATTATTTGGCCCAACTGGACCCAGTAACTTCAGGAGCCCTAACCTGTCTTAGAAGCATAGCTGCCAGAGCTGTTAGTAACTAAATCTGCTGATTTAGCATTGGGGTGTCCATTTAATCATAATGTGCCCACATAAATTTGAGGCATTGTTGCTAAGGCATAGAACACAGGCATTTTCAGAGCAAAAACTTGCTAGGTATGTGGTAACCTTTTAGGTAATAAAATATTATCTTGAAACGCTATACAGTCCTTTAGCCTGCCACCTTGCTTTCAGATTTACCAGTTTCAGGAGAACCATTGCACAATTGTGAATCTTTAGTGTCTATGGCTGAAAAGCCTCAAGATATCTCCTGGACACTCCTTTAGACAATCCAGACTTAGTTTTATTCACTGATGGATTTTCTTTCATGAGGAATGACATTCACTACACTGGAGCTACTATAGTCACAGAATTTGCCACTCTGTGATCAGCTTCACTGCCCTCAAATGTAAGTGTTCAAGGTGCAGAACTGATAGCTCTAAAACATACCTATATAATTGCCAACGGTAAGAAAGCAACAATTTACACGGACTCTAGATACCCATTTGTAATATGTCATGAAGTGGGTATGCTTTGGCTCCAAAGGGAGTTTTTAACTTCTGCTGGAAAACATATCACAAATGCAGAGATCATAAATGAAGTGTATTCCGCTCTTCAGCTACCTGAAGCCCTAGTTCTAGTTCACTGCTCTGCCCATAGAGGTGGTACTGGCCCTGTCTTTAGAGGGAACCACCAGGTAGATACTGCAGCAAAGCTCACTGCCTCAGAAGGACCTGAATTGATTTTAACTTTGGCAACTAGTAACAACACATATTTATCTCTCTTATAATGAACAGGAAGTAGAAAAATGTCAGAGGTTGATAACTTGGAGCTCATCTATATATAGATCTGAGTGCCCTCTATAAAGAGGTAGAAACTCAAAGTCTGTCTAAGAGCAAGCCCAAATGCCCTATCCTTCCCCCTTTTTAGGCCTCTCATAGTAATACATGTCTATTGCTGGCAAAGACATGCTATTGCTGACCGTTCCATTAATCTTGGATTATGTTTGAGTCATAATTTTACCCCCAAGTGCCTATCTACATTTCTTGAAAATATTCTCTCACCCTAATTTCTGGAATCTTTATGCTGCACCAGGTGTCATATCTACCATCCTTGTTGCACTTTCCCAAGGTCTGTCTCAACCCTTTCCCAAGGACCTGTCTCAATGGAATGCTTTCATTCTTTGTGATCTGTACCTTTAAAAGTTGTTAGCTGCCTGCAATAAACTGTATTTGTCAGTGGGCAAAACCCTTCCGAATACACACTGTGTCTGTTATATTTTGATTCTTATCATTTCCCTTGTCGTTACCTAGAGGCAAGGTTCCTATAATTTCCACCTTTGTTATTCCTCTATTATTTTCCTTCATTCTTACCTGGGGAACTCTGATCTCAGTCCGCCCCCCCCCCCCCAGGGCTTTAAATAAAAAATGGAAATAAAAGTTTAAAGCAAAACAGATCAATGGGGTATGGGTGTCATCTGAAGGAAGATCCCTACTTCCTAGAAGTTTTTATCACCAAATATGCTAATCTGTTCACAAGAATGGCCACTCTGGTACCCAGGGTAATGTAGACTGTTAAAAAGGTATGGATAGCCCCTGGTATAACTACCATAGACTCTTAAGTGTGTGCAGTCTGCCCCACTTGCCAAGTCTATAATCAACATGATTGTCATGGCAAAGCCTTTGGTGGGGGTCCTCTGGCTTACACACCTTTTGAGCATTTACAAATTAACTTTATTACTAGGGATAAGGCTGGACATTATAAATTTTGTCTGGCCATAGTGGATCAGCTAACCAGATAGATGGAAGTATTTTCTAGCACCAGAGCCACAGTGGCTTTTGTTGCCACGGTGCTCTTTAAAGAGATAATTCCTTGCTTTGGTCTGCCAGCATGAATTGATTCAGACAGTATAACTCATTTTACTGATTCTGTTTTGTCTCAAATTTATTTTTGTTTGGGGATCACTCCCCAGTTCCATGTACCGTATCACCCCCAGAAATCAGGCCAAGTTGATAGAATGAATAGAGATCTTAAGGCTATGATTGAAAAATTGTACACTGAGACTCACTTAAAATAGCCTGAAGTTCTCCCTCTAGCTGTATTTTATCTTCAAAGCAGGCCCAAAGGAGATCTACACATCTCACCATTTGAGATGCTTTTTGGACATCCTCACACACACAGGCTAAGACACTTTCTCCTGCATACACATCACTACTAGGGGAAGGTGGGAACAACATTTCTATTGCTTTATATATACAGGACGTACAGATCAAATTGCAAGAACTTCAAGAATCCAGAGCTGCAGTACAAGCAGGACCAATAGACTTTTCCCACCATAATCTACACTCAGGAGACAAGGTGTACATAAAGAATTTCCAGCGCACTGGAAGGACTCAGTCTGCCTGGGAAGGTCTGTTTCAAATACTGTTAATCACTCCAACCTCTATCGAAATTAGAGAAAAGGACTCTTTTATTCATTGCTCACATGTAAAAAGGGTACCTTCTATCAACGCTGATTGACACATGCAACTGTCTTTATCTGTACCCTCTTCCAATGACTGAACTGGAAATGATACCATTATAAAAGTCCTTAGACAAGTTGTACACTATTTTGGCTGACATTGAATACCTGAATTTTTTATTATTGCTTTTCTTTTTATTTGCAATAGGATATTTGGATTTCTTCTTATTTTTCTGTACTTGAAGTAAATGGAATAAGTATTTTTTTTTAATTTCGAAAGATAAGTTTACAATTTTCATAGATCTAATATCAATGCATACCCAAAAGCTTTAGACTATGGAAACCTGCCACTGATTGTTAATTATTATGGGACTTCTACAAATAATTGTGTCTGATTACAGAAGAAGTAATTGCAAAAAGAGCCACTGTACAATGCCAAAAAGCACACGGTCAAGGTGACCAAAAATCCCTATGGGATTGATGAGAATCTATGCCAACACAGAGGACTTGTTTGAGGTTCAAGGAGGCAGTTGATTGACAACATCAGATGCTGGACTCCTCCATGCCACATTCCAACAAGTACGTTAGTTTGGCTGCCTTTTTAGCTCCCCTATCCCTGAGACTGAAGGCAAAATCACAGCAGGGAAGTACATTTCCCTTTTACCTCAGAATCTAGTCCCTTTTCTCTTTTATAGTATGGCAATTTTCTGTGGTCCTGGCTGCCAATGCATACTTAAATATTGATACAATTGTCCTGCAGGCTTGTAGGACATAAATCACTTTAATTGAGCGTTGTTGATGATTCAAGTACCTGTTAGGGGTTTATTCCTGTTTACTAAGAATTCTATATACATAAGATTTTGATTATTTTAACCCAAAATTTAATTTTTTCTCTTCTTTTTAGATTTTTGGTTTTTGGTTTTCTTTTGACAATCAATTCATATACTCCATAACTCAGCCATGTATCCTGGGGGTGATCCTGGTATTGGACAACACCCTCCTCAGGGGGAATTGCATAATTATCCTAAAATCCAAAGTTTAAAATTTTATGAAGAAATTTCAGGAAAAGAAACTCCTCAACACCACCAAAGAAAACACCCTGAAGAAAGCATATCTTTTTGATGGGAGGAGAAAACTGCGTATAAGTGGAAACCTCTAGGACCCTTCAAGTCTCTTGGCAGCTCAGCTTTTTGGCAGCTCAGTCGTTGTGACTCAGCCTCGTGGACGGCTGGATCTTTTGAGGCTCAGTCTGGTGCAGCTCAGCTTGATTAGGCATTCAGTTCTACCTTGGGTTTGGCATTGGTGGCTCGAGGAATTCAGCTTCAATGACTCACGTGGGTTGAGGAGACCCTGGCCAGAGACACTGACTCTTCGGCTCTTCACTAGAATCATCATCAAGGCTCAATTAAAGTGATTTAATTTTTTGGTGGGATGCTCTTTTTGGTCTCGAGGCACTCAGATCCAGACTACAGGGTATTTAGCTAGGCAATATTCCCTATCTCCTTCCTACATTTCCCCCTTTACTATCTCTACCTTGCTGTAATAAAGGTACTAAAGCTACTAACAGACTCATAGTTTATTTTCGAAGTATTATAGAGTGACTACAATTTTTTTAATTCTTATATTTGTTGAACCCATTTTAATTATTATAGATTTAAATATTTCTTGTCAACTCTTGGAATTAATTGCTTCTATTTGGTCGATGTTAAATTTCAGGAATTTATTTTCTTAGGAATTTCTAGATCGAAACTTTTAACTTTCTTTTCATGCCTTTCTTCCAAAATTCTCATTTCTTTTCTCATATTTTCTTCTACCACTCTCATTTTTAAAAACAGTAATTTTTAATCTTTTTTAAAAAAAAACTTGATTATTGCATTTGCATCTGAACTGCATTTTTCTTTGAGGCTTTGCTTTGTAGATATTTTCAAGGCAGTTACTTCTGGGTTTCTTCTTTTAAACTTCTCTGTCTCTATAATGTCTCTTTATCAAATGAGTGAGGAACTGATTAGAGGAGGGAGAGATTTGAGGAAGGAGGATTAACAAGAACACTAGTGTAATATGCTACTTGTGAGGGCCTTTGCATTAGCTGTCCTCAATGCCTAGAATATACTTCCTCTTTATCTCTTTTTTTAGTATCGCTAGTTTTTTTCAATAATCAGGTGAAGCACTACCTCCTACACAAAGCCTTTATTAATTTTTGCTCTAGTAGTTCTTGCTATCCAAAATCATATTTAATATATTTTCTAAATATGTCTATGGCTTTTGTATAAATTTTAACTATGTAGAACAATATACATTAATGTTGTCTCCCTGAATGTAAACTCCTAAAGGACAGAGTTTCACTTTTATCCCCAAAATACAGCATAGTTGTCTCGATTATAGTAGGTGCTTACTAAATGCACCTTGATGTCTAGATACATCATCTTTAAGAAGCTACTTAGAATTCTGCTAGTTATGCTGTTTTTTCTTTTAATAGTTTCTCTGCTATTTACTTTTTTTGTATTCTAGTGAAAATCATTTGGTTTTTCAATGAATCTATTCTTTTATTCATGTTCTCCATGGATATTTTCCATACTGTTAAACTTTATTATAATCTTGCTACCTTTTTTGCTTACTCATTTTTTTCCTTCAATGTCTTTATAATGCATATTCTTTCAGTAGTTCAGGTCTGGGACCATTACTGAATTCCTTAACTGAGTGATTATTTTTCATGTCGCAAACCTTCTTATAGCTATAGTATTTTTTCATCATACTGAAGCTTTTCTGTGATTAACTCATTTTCTTGGTGGTGGATTTTCTATTGTCTTTTAATTTTTTATTAATATCTTCTGGTTTTATGTAACTGTCTTTTCTAAGTATACTCTCCTGTGTATATATATTTTATATATACAAAGAATTTTTAAAAAAGCAAAAACTAATATATTTTAAATAAGTTTAATATTATATGCAATGATCCAAATCAGAGGCACATTTCCCCTGTGTTTTCCCAGGACCAACTTGGTCAACTGTCTTTGTTGTTCTTTCAAATTTACATTGCTACATTTAGTGTATATTGTTTTCCTGACTGTTTACTTTGCCTTAGTTCATATATGTTTTCTGGTGAATCTTCAGAGTCTTCATAGTCATCATCTCTTTTTTGTTTATGTTAAATGTGTCCATGTTTCTACATATCTCTCTGCTTTTTTTTCCCCTTTTTTAATTCACCATATTTTTCCATGGTTACATGATTGATGATCCCCCTCCCCAAGCCAAAAAACAGTTCCACTAGATTACACAGGTATCATTGTTTAATATCTATTTCCATGTTATTCATATCTGCCTTAAAGTGATCCTTTAGCATCAAAACCTTAATCATATCCCTATCACACTATGTGATAGATCATATATTTTTCTATTGCACATCATCTCTTATAGCATAGTAATATTCCATTACATTCACATTAATGTTACATTAGTCATTATCCAATCAGTTCACACTATCTAGTTTCTAGTTCATTATACTGTACATTTCTTTAGAACTGAGTTGTACTAACATATTGCTAAAAATGTTTCAGTGTATCAACTGTAAACCTTAAAATTTCTTAGACTTATAAACGTTGGAAATTTCACCACTGGGAAATTTCATACTTGAAAAATTTCCTATTGAGAGTGGGAACTCTATTGGAATGTGAACCCCACTGGCATGGGAGGTTCCTCCTCCTCCCTTCTTAAGATTACTTTAGGACAGAAACCTTTTGCTGAACAATGGAAAGGGCTTTGACCTATGCTTAAGCATAGAACAGGAATTTCTTTGAGTCATGATTGATTTTAGAATTGATACAATGGAGATACTTCGAATGACAGAACCAGGTCTTGGAAATTGCAATCTCCACCCTACTCAGTCCTAACAGGATTTAGGAAGGGCTGCAGCATAGATCAAAATTTAATTATTCCAATCTCTACCCTACTCAGGGTAACAGGATTTAGGAAGGGCTGTAGCAAAAGATCAAGATTTAATTATTTGAGAATATGACCTTCAACAGACATGTGCAAATCCACAGACCTCTGGGTGGTCCTGGGTTAAGCTAGAGACACCATTGGCACAGGGAGACATGGACAGTGATGGGTAGATGTGAGAACTGAGGGGAGGGAACTTGGATGGTTTCCTTAAAGATAGAGAGGTCTGAGGACTGAGGGGTAGTTGGAGAGTTTTGGCTCTGAGTGGTTGGAGAGGTGCTCTGAGAAGCTTGCTCTGAAGGAAGCTGGAGGTGGAGGCCCCTGAGACTGTTTCTCCATTTTGGTCACGTGAGTAATAGGGACTGATCTCCTTTCTTTGCCCCAGCTATCTAAGGGCTTGGGCCTTTTGGCCCACCCTAAACAGAAGGGGTATTTAAGCCCTATTCCCTTCTCTCCCCTTTATCTCTCCCTCTCTCTCTCTACCTCTAATTCCTTTCTTCCTCCTGTTTGTAATTAAACTCTATAAAAGGTTGACGGCTGACTTGAGTTTTCATTTAGGAATTACATAGCTGAATTCCTTTGGCGACCTTAAATTAATATATATCAGTCTTTTAAAGTGATTTCCTTGTCACACAACTAAGTGGAACAGTGGATAAAATGCTGGACCTGAAGTAAGGTGAGTTCAAATCTGCCTCAGACTCTTACAGTGTGACCCAGAACAAGGAACTTAACCTATTTACCTCAGTTAATGTCTCTGTCCTTTGTGTACTTTTGTCACCATTAGATCCCAGAAACCTTCTTTTTCCTTAAAAGACAAGACTCACCCCTTTCAACTGAGAGAAATTCTGCTTATCAGCAGTCCAGAAACAAATTTCCATACCCTCAAACAAGTCTTTTATATTACTACAAGGCTGATCACTCAATTATTCTTATGTATTTTGACAATAATTTATATATAAGACTTTAGTCACAAAAACGTGAAATAAAGAACCTGAGTGCTGAATTGAGTAGCTACATAGATCATAAATCTATGTAAAATCTATGTAAAGCTACATAGATACATAAATCAGCTCTTGGACCTAGGCCATCTGAAAGAGTATGACAAGATCAGTCTGGAATCACTTCAGGGTAACTATCCAGAGAAATTATAGAATCATATGTGATTTTCCCACAACACATACATTAATTTTAGAAATTATCCCTAGGTCAGGGATCCAATTAGAAGAGTAGATCATTTACCTGTTCTTTCACCTCTCTCTCCCTCCCTCCCTCCCCGCCCCCTCTCTCTCTCCCTTTAAAAAGCTCTGCCTAAAAAACAGAGCAAGATTTCCATTCTTCCTTCCATTGGCATCACTTTAATTGCTAATCAGTAATCCAAAAGATTTCTGATTTAAAGGATTACATCATTGAACCATTACATCTTTAGCATAGTGCTCATCAATTATAAATTACTGATCATTTTAGCAGCAAATCATAAAAATCATAAAATTCTGAGCAAGCATTTCTCACATATATGCCATTTTTAACATCCTACCCACTCCTTAGCTACTCTTTGCAACATATATCGTTACACAGATCAAAATGTAATCAAAATATCAACCAACATACTCCCAAAGTTCGTGTGAGGCAACTTATCAATTACATATCACTCAACTCATTTTAACATTCTGGACATGGAATGTTTGCATTAAGATTCCACAGCTTCAAACCAGCCACTTGGTCAGACAGGGCTGGCAACATTCACTTGTTTAGAGTCCCCGGTTCTGGTGGTTAGAGGATCCTGGTTGGAATTAAGGGTGGTTAAAGGCCCCCTGACTGGAACTTGGGGTAGTTATAGCCCCCCCACCGGTTGAAATGTAAAAATGGAGACTAGAATCCAGGACTTCAATCCGCAGAAGTCCTTGCTCCACTTCCCCAGAATGCCTTGTAACCTCACCTGGGCGGAGAGCAATATGGGGTATTTAACCTGGTTGTAAAAAGGCTCTGCCCTTCGACAAAAGAATATCAACCCTCTGACCCAGCCATAGCACTGCTGGGTCTGTACCCCAAAGAGATAATGGACACAAAGACTTGTACAAAAATATTCATAGCTGCGCTCTTTGTGGTGGCCAAAAACTGGAAAACGAGGGGATGCCCATCAATTGGGGAATGGCTGAACAAACTGTGGTATATGTTGGTGATGGAGTACTATTGTGCTAAAAGGAATAATAAAGTGGAGAAGTTCCATGGAGACTGGAACAACCTCCAGGAAGTGATGCAGGGCGAGAGGAGCAGAACCAGGAGAACATTGTACACAGAGACTAATACACTGTGGTATAATCGATCGTAATGGACTTCTCCATTAGTAGTGGTGTAATGTCCCTGAACAACTTGCAGGGATCCAGGAGAAAAAAACACCATTCATAAGCAAAGGATAAACTATGGGAGTGGAAACACCGAGAAAAAGCAACTGCCTGAATACAGAGGTTGAGGGGACATGACAGAGGATAGACTCTAAATGAACACTCTAATGCAAATACTATCAACAAAGCAATGGGTTCAAATCAAGAAAACATCTAATGCCCAGTGGACTTACGCGTCGGCTATGGGGGGTGGGGGGGAGGAAAAGAAAATGATCTATGTCTTTAAGGAATAATGCTTGGAAATGATCAAATAAAATATATTTAAAATCTCAAAAAAAAAAAGGCTCTGCCCTTTTTCCTACTTCCACTTGGGAACAGACGCAGCTCTCCACCTAGCAGGCAAGATGTGAGTGGTCGTGAATAGGCTCTTTGGGCCTAGACACATGCCTCTCTGACTTGTATTTTCTTTATATTTTAATCTTCAATAAACCTCTAAAAATATAATACTCCTTGCAGAGAGAAATTAATTTCTATCTGCCTCAGTTTCCCAAAAATTTAACTCTTTTTTTTTTGAAAAATATATTTTAATCCAAAAGTTTTAGGCATTAGCATATGTCAAGTATTTACAATGATGATATTTACAATGACTCACAACTACTCTTGGGGAAGACATAAATACTAAATACAATAAATTGTAAGACTCAAATGATAGTCATTTCTGCCAGATACAAGCCTAAGTGTGTACAGGAAAGGGACAAAGACAAAGGGATACAGTAAAACTTTTATATTTTAAAACCATGGGGATGAAATTTCAGTTGGAGTTTTCTCTCGACAAGTCAGCAGTTTCCATTGGGGCCCAAGGACAAGCCCTCCTGGCAGGTGGGCACAGGCAGCCTCCAGTCCTGAGGCTCGGCCCACCCTGCTCTGACCCAGCTCCCATGTCCATGAGAAATGTTCTAAGAGCCTTTTTTGGGAAGGTTGTGCTCTGCTTAGGATTTGGTCATTAGACAGTGCACTGACAGCCTCTGGTCTGACCTGATAATGAGCAGCAGCTTGGACCATGCCAAAGAGTTAGGGAACAGGGTCATCCTTAACATGTTTCTCAGTGGGAGAAACTACTGTCCACAGTGAGCCAATGGAACCCCTCCTGGAGCCCTTGAAGGAATAGCCAGGGTTGACTGGAATACGCAAAGAAAGGTGTCATCGGCTCAAACCTGGTTGGAAAGCTTTTATCAAAATATCCAGTGTTCCTGGCTACTATGCCAGAGCCCTTCCACTGTGACTAGCCACCGTGTGAGGTGAGGTCCTATTTATAATTCTGTAGCACATACTTGATGTATGTCACTGCACAATTTCCTATTTAATATGTTCACCTCACAGGCATGGCGCAGTCTCACTATTTTAAGTATAATAAGATGTTTAGTAGAATTTTCTATATATATATATATTTTTTTTATCACATATCAGTCATCCTAAGGCTAAGACTGGGGTCCAAGGCCAGAGCATCATGTACGCAGCACTTTGAGATTGGAAGCTAGCACCTCCATCATCACACTGATGGCAGGAATAGGTCCTGGCGAAAAGTAGGGCTTCCTTTATCAGAAACTTCTTCCACTGCAGGAGATCCTAGCTTAGGAAAGGAGACAGCTCTCCTATCCTATTCTATAGAGGTACCTCTTTAGAATGATTCTAAAAAATGATTGGTTAAAAATGAGGGAAGAAAAAGCTAACTCTGTCCAAGAAGATACTATTTACCTATTTGTAATAATAATAAAAGATTTTTTAAAAGTTATTTCTTCAGCTAGCCAACAATTCCAGTAAATATATTACAGGACATCTTGTAATGGTGTGCATAGAAGACATAGGAAAACGGAGTCTTAAAAAAAAATCCTAGACTACAAGTTGTTGGCAACTGTTTCCTTAATGGTAATGGCAGGAGTAGGTCCAACATGAGTCCATATGTACCCATTCTCTGGTCTAGTGGGAACAGTGGGGAATGGTGAGGATCGAGACTTGAAATATTCTGAAGGTGCATGGCAAACAAATTCCAAATATTCCATCTTCCTTGGAAGGTCTTCTTCTGGTCCTATGATATAAGACGCTGGGTCAAACTGGTCTTTGGGGCTGGCCAATGTGAGGATGAGCCAAGTTAGTGCCGCACTCTTCTCACAGTACTGGTCCTGGATAAAGCCCCTTATTTGCGCATAGTATGTTTTTCCATCTTGTTCATCAACTACAGAAACAACATCTCCGATCTGATAGTACATTCCCTTGTGAAATATTGATTCTGCAGTAATGATAGTGGAAACTGCTTCAGGAGCTTTGATAGGGTTCTTCAGCTTAAAAATGTGCCTGCGGCCCTTGCCCTTGGTGGACTCCTTCTTCTCAGCCGCCGGGGCTGACTTGTACTTGGTATTCCGCAGGCGCGCCGAGCGCCGGTGTATCTCCTGCTTGCCGCCCCCGCCATCCCCGCCACCATTGCTCTGATGAGAGGCCTCTGCCAAGTTGCCGGCGAAGCCGGAGCCCGGCCCACCGTGGCCGAAAAATTTAACTCTTACAGAAAGTAGGAAACCCAGTGGATGCACTGGAGGAAGGGGGTACGGCCCCAGGGTAAACCTGGCCACACCACTTTGTTTTGGGGACCACTCACCCCTAGCCCCTTGGGGTGAGAAGAGAAGCACATCCAGTCCAACATTCATACTTGTGTCTGTCTTGATTGTTCAGTATGTCACATATTGCCCTGTCTACTTTTGTGTTAAGAAAAATTGGCTCTAAATACCTTGGAAAACAAACAAAAATCCTAATTTCTTTTTAATGTTGAATGACCATGTTACACCTTCAATTAGCAAGTGGCATGCCCTATCCATGGCACCCTAAAATTGTAATACCATCCTCTACTTGGGTAGTGGCTGTGCAGGACTTCTCCCTTTTTCAGTCTGGGAAGCCTCAAGTGTGGAGTGGCTACCAAGCTGAGGTCTGAGCCAGATAGGGACTAGCCAACCCAATTAAGACAAAGGGAAAGGTTTCCTCACAGGCCACTTCTGTTGGGAAGAGATCAAATCTAAGCAGCCAAAGCAAGAATTCATTTGGGTTTTTTGTTTGTTTGTTTTCTCTCATGTTAAATAGCTGAGCACTATCAAGGGAAAAATGAAGCAACTGCATTTTTGATACCCTAAATTCTAACACCAGGTGCCAATTGGACATATCTTACAAGAAAGAGGGCATAATATGGAGAGAAGCCCCTTATTCTTTGTTTGGATTTTAAGGCAAGGGCCCGCCGAGAAACCCAGTCAGAGATAAGAAAAACAGGCAACCTAGAAGCTATCAGTTCACTGATCAGATCTGACTTCCTCCTCTGCTGCAGAGAGCAAGAGGGATGATTCTGAACAGAAAGACAACAGGTGAGACACCCCTATTTTGGGGATGTTTCTGTTTATCACAGTCTCTTACTCCACAGTTAGAGGCACTTTTCACTTAAGATTAATTTTAACGGTTGATGCATGAAACTTGGGAGGATTGCTAATGATTTTGATATGCTACAAATGTAATTTCATGTATTGTGGTAACAGTTTGTCAATTAAATGTGAAATGTTAGCCAGATTTGATTGAGCACAAAAACTCATGGTTAGATGTTGTTGTTAGATCTTGCAATGCATGATAGTTTCCGTGAATTTGAGAATTGTCTAAATGTGATTGATAGGCAGCCTGACACAGAGAAGGAATGCTTTATTCTATAAGGACAGAAATCGTACTGGCTACTTTATAGATGTAAAAGTCATCCAGAAAAAGTTATGTTGTTGAGAAATTCTAGAATTTTTCAAATTCAGATGTTATTTTAATATTTGTCAGAACTGGCAACAAGAAATCATATGACACACAAGAAGTTTTTTTAAGTGATTTAATAATATAAGTACTAAGAATTTGGTATTTTACAAAAGAGGGAACTTCTAGATGGTGTTGTCTTTGACTAAGGTTATATGAATTGTTTTTAAAAATGAGTACAATGTGTAGGAAGGAATTTGTGATCTAGAGATGAACATGTATTCAGATACAAATTATGTGTGCATTTGTACTATAGAGAGAATTAAGTTTTCCACCTAAAAAGGTTAAGGGCATATGATATGCAAACTATATGTCCTTAACAAGACAAATTTGACCAGCCCTGAAATCAAGAAGGGCTTTTCATGAGGATTAAATACAATTCAGTACAGTACCTTTCCTCTACTTACAATAATGGCAAAGAGGAGGAGCCAGAAGAAATAAGAGTAATGGATAGAATTACTAGTTGATACTATGAATGCTAGTGTCAAATAGATACAACAAATTATAAATTGAAATATTGTCGATGGAATTTAATCAGGGATGTGGCAATGTTTTGAGCTAAAAGAAAACTAAACTGGAGGTTCTATTCTACTGTAGACAGAGGTTTAAGAGGAGTACAGGTAAATGCTTTGCACTTCAGTTTGGTTACACACTGAAAGATTGCTAAAGAACTTAATCAAAGTTATTTGGAAGCTGTTGAGTTCAAACTATAATCCACTGAGAGTAAATTATTATGAAGGGGGTTTGATACATTCAAAATTTTAAATTGTGGTAAACTAAGCTCACTTATTAAAGAAGGATGGGACAAGCTTAAAACCTAAATCGAGCCAAGCAGCCTTAGGATAAATTGCTCACAAGCTATTCACCCCTTCCTTGCACACAGGAAGGAGAAAGAAGTGCTTATAATTGTTCCACACTGATACTTAGAGACTGAACTACGGACCTCACAGAGTAGACAACCACTGTGTGATAGAACTTAAAGATGAGTATATTTTAATTATATATTCAGAGGTTTTACAATGCTCAAGCAAGCAAACGTTGCCAGCCCTGTCTGACCAAGTGACTTGTTTGAAAGCTGTGGAATCGTAATCTTAATTTCTAAAATGAATGTATGTGTTGTGGGAAAGTCACATATGATTCTGTATTTTCTCTGATCAGTTACCCTGAAGTGATTCCTGACTGATCTTATCATACTCTTTCAGATGGCCTAGATCCAAGAGATGATACAGCTCTGATTTATATTACTATTGTGAACATTAAAAACTACTCCACCCTACTTAGACAATACTTTAGGGGAAGATAAAGTTGTAATCTCCTGATTGAACAATGAAGATACTTAGTTCTCACCTTATAGTGAAGCTAGAAATTTACGCTAAGTCTATTTTTAGATCTAATACAAAAAGGTGTTAAGTAACTATAAAGGTTACATTAATCACAAATAGGTCAAGTAACTCACAAAAGGTGAACTCAACAAAGAAGTGTTAAATAACTCTAAAAATATAATCTAATCAAAGAAGATGAGAATTAAAAGTATGGGCACTCCTGGAGAAAAAGCCTTTAATGTGATTGGTAGATGTGAAAATTTAGAGGAGGAGACACAAGGATGAAAGATCTATATATTTGAGATTTTTTGTCCCTCAAGGACTCTCTCCCTCTATCTTTCCCTGATTGGTGGTGGAGAGTTAGCTGAGAGCTGCGTGCTGAGCCTTCAGCATCTTAGCATGGCTACATGGTATTGTCCAGTTCAGTGGTGAGTTTCTGGCTGAATTTTCCTCCTTTACTTTCCAACCTTTTCCTCTCAGAAGCCTCTAATCTTCATTAGAGACCTAGGGGGTGGGGTGGGGGGTTAAAACTCCCCCTGGCATAGGTATAGGTCAGGGAGGAAAAATTTTATATCCTCTTTCCTCCTTCTCCTTAAATTCCTTCCCTCTACATTAATTAAATTACCATAAATTTAAAAACTGACTTGGTAATTTTATTTGGTGACCATTTAAATCTAGATTTAAAGTCATAACCCTAAAATTATCTGACAATATGGAGCTACTCAATTCAGCACTCATGTTCTTTATTTAAGGTCTCTGTGACTAAAGTGTGATATGTAAATTATTGCCAAAATACGTAAGAATAATTGAGTGATCAGCCTTTAGGGATATAAAAGGCTTGTTTGAGTGTATGGAAATTTGTTTCTGGATTGCTGATAAGCAGAATTTCTCTCAGCTGAAAGGGGTGAGACTTGTCTTTTAAGGAAAAAGAAGGAGTTTAGGATCTAATGGTTACAAAGTACACAAAGGACAGAGAATGTCCTGGGATGGTTAGAGAGACATATTCTGGGTTCACCTGGGAATGGACCTTTTCTGATCATCTAGGCTGTTAGTCCTTGAGTGATACAATGATGACATGAGCCAATGATAGCTTTGGCCTGTACGTGAAGGCCTCACTATGTGTTCCTTGGGACATGAGGAAATATTTTCCCTGTCAGCCTTTTCCTTTGTGACAAATTCATATAATCAGCATATAATGCAAATTATAAAATTAAAGTTTCCATTTCCCCAAACAACCTTTCAGGTTAATAATTGGAAAATTCTTAAATTGTTAGGGAACATACTTTGAGAAGTAGGTGAATGTTTATTAATAGATGGCTTATACTTGTAGCCTTAATTTACCACAGTTGAAGTTTGTATCCTGAGCTTGAATATATAGCTAAAAGCTTTCTTGAATTTCCCCCAGAATCTGGGGTAAAGGAATACCTCTGTAAAATATTGTTACTCAAGTGTTTGTAAATGTTTATAGTTAATGTGTACTTTGCAAAAAGGATAGTATTTAACAGAAACGTCACATACCAACTCTGCAAACAACTCAGGAATCTGATTTCGTAAAGGGATCTATTCCTGTCAGAAGATGATTTCTGAAGAAGTCTGGTGGCTAAGATACCCAAATGCAAATGTGTAATATCAATTACTATTGCACTAATTTTCTCTGTTAATATCTAGTGTTCTAGTTTTTGCCCCAGTCCTGGTTTCTATACTTCTATCTTAGAGGCTGACTCTCCTCCTTGTGACCTGTCTGCCAATCGGGGGAAGCAGTCGCTGGATATCCTTAAGATCTCCAAGCAGGTCCCCACCTACCTAGGACCAAGGAATTCACTGAGGATACACCCCTAAAGACCCTGTGTCCACAGCCTTTCCCTCCCTGTTCAAATTTTGGCTAATTCCCTGTGAGATATGTATTTGTATGCATTTGTAACCTTGTCACTTCTCTATTTGCTTCTAAGGTAGAAGCACTCATGGGAGTCACCCAGATGCCACTGTAACCTTGCAACTATTCCGGCCTGAAGCCCTGGACATTGCCTACAGTCAATACATCTCTCCTAACAATAGGCAGGGACAGTTCTACAACCATTCTCAGCACTGAAGAAGCTAGAGAAAATTGAGAACATCGCCCCTTTTCCCTTAGACATTTGGAGAGGGGGGAGATGTCATGGGCATTGTACCCCCGTAAACTCGGGCAGACCATTGTCAGGGAAATTCCTTTGCTCCCTTACATCCTCATGATGCTAATCATACAAGGCTAGTTAATCACTGAGTAGCCTTTGTCAAGAATTTCATTAATTCAGCCTAGCTCATGGTCCTCAGGCAGCATTACCAACCCCTTGCAACTTGCCAAGCCCCTTATGATGAGACCATCTCCATGGGGACTCTTCCTCATTTTTCACAAAAAGAAGTGGGGAATGAAGAATGACCTCCCTCTAAATGGTCAGGTGTAAAACTCTTGCCCAAGCCATCATAACCACTAGTCAGACATTCCCTGCATTGTGAAACCTCCAGCCAGCTGCAACTGCCAAATCACAACATCCTATTGTTCAACATTTCATGCTAGCCCCCTATACTATAAAAGGTGTTCCTCTAGCCAAGCCAGTGTGGTTCCTCTTTCGGAGAAGCCCTAGCGCACTAAAAAGAAATGGTGATCCTTTGCTTACTTGCATTGTCTCTGTCTCCATTCTTGCGGGATTTTCTCGGACCCTACAGTAGCACAGCCTAATTAAATCTATAAAAAGCGTACCTTAAAGGAATGTATTGCTTCCTAAGGAATAAGCAGGCAGTTGGAAAAAAAAAAGAAAGTAACAGTGGTTCTTAAAGCTACAGGCCCATGCACTCTTAATACAGTTACCACAAGCCTAAAAATAGTCTCAGGATTATGTTAAATTGGAAACAACTTCACTACCATCTACTCCAACCATTTCATTTTATAAGGAAAGAAGTTGAAGGGCAGAAATGGAATGACACAATCTAGATCATACTGGCACTAAAGCACAGAAGCAAAATGCAAAAATACGTTCTTTGACTCCGAAGTCAATGACAACTTCAATTTTATCTTGCCCCAATCCACATAAGTATTCCCACCTGTTTAACCTAAATACTCACATTCTACAAAAAAAGGTTTTCCTATTTCTCCTTGATCTTAGTGAAATCTTCTGAGGTGATGTCCAATTTATCCTGAGTACATTTGTTTGTACACAGCTATCTGCATGATGCTTCCTGTTAGACTGTAAGCTTCTTAGGAGCAAGAACTAATTTTTGCTTATTATTGTAACTCCAGTGCTTGGCAAAATGTCTAGCACAGAAGATGGCAGCTTAGCAAGCAGCAAAAGTTCAGACCTCGTGGAAGACCCTTCCTTACCGATACAGACTGAATGCTCTTAGGGCACTGAAATTCAATCTGAACAACAGGACAGAAGCAGGGAATCCTCCTTCTGGACTCAAATCAAAAGGTAAGCCCCCCCAAAAGCCGGAATCCAAGAATACTCAGGGCTAAGGGGAAGGCAGAGCGAAGGTCCCAGGACCCATCCCCCACAACCCAGAGGGCTGAGCCCCCAGCAGCAGCGGGAACCTCTGAGCGGGCAAAGGTGCTGGTTTGCAGGGTCTACCTTGGGAGCAGCAGGGCACCAGGCTCGGAGCATCTAGCTTGGACAGCAGGGAGGAAGCCAGGGAGAAACGGGCCTTGGCTGGGTCCCTCCATTGGGCTCCAGTCTCACCCTTGCCTCGGGCACAGCCAGACCAATCCAGTTGAACTAATCCCATCAGAACTCCTCAGAGTTTAGGGAGGAGGGCAAAGACACTTGTGGACAGCGGAGAAGCAGCTGGAGAGAACTGGAGAAAGCCTGGGAGGCCCAGCCTTCCAGGAGTCTTCAGAGCCTCAGTGCTTCATACCACATACAGCCTAACCCAATTGAACTCAATCCAATCAAAAGCCTCCAGAGGACAGGGAAACTAACATTCCTCCCCTAGAGACTGTACCAAGAGATCTGAGAAAGCTCCAAGAGGGGAGACTGACAGCCCCAAAACCAAAACAAAATGAGAGGAGCAAGAGCACAGCCAAATACAGGGAGCAAAGAAGGGGCAAACTCGAGCAAACAACAGAAAAAGAAAAAAGAAATTACAATAGACAGCTTCTGCACAGGTAATGAGCAAAGAGCAAATGAAACAGAAGGGGAGGACGCAGCAAAGAAAAAATCAGAAATCCCAGTGAATTGGATACACCCTTTGGAAGAACTAAAAATGCAATTCAAAACACAATTAAGAGAGGTTGAAGACAATCGGGAAAAGAACTTAAAAACTAAGATAAGTCATCTGGAAACAGAAAAGTGTCTTGAAAGCCAAAATCAACCAGCTGGAAAATGAGGCAAAGCAGATGAAAGATGAGGCAAAGCAGATGAAAGATGAGGTGAAGAAGATGAAAGATGACCTCCAAAGAAAATCCGACCAAAAGGAAAAGGATGACCAAAAAACTAAAAATGAAATCCAGTCTTTAAGAACCAGAATACAACAACTTGAATCGAGTGACCTCACAAGGCAGCAAGACACTATAAAACAAAACCAAAAGAATGAAAAAATTGAGGAAAATATGAAGCATCTCATTCACAAAACAGAGGATTTAAAAAATCGTTCAAGGAGAAACAATTTAAGAATCATTGGCCTACCAGAAGACCATGACAAAAGAAAAAGCCTGGACATTATATTACAGGAAATTATTAAAGAAAACTGCCTCGAAATCCTTGAACAAGAGGGAAAAGTGGAAATTGATAGAATCCACAGATCACCTCCTGTACTTAATCCCCAACTGACAACACTCAGGAATGTTATAGTCAAATTCAAGAACTATAAGACCAAAGAAAAGATATTACAAGCTGCCAAGAAGAAGCCATTCAGATACCACGGAACCACAGTGAGGACAACTCAGGATCTGGCTGCATCCACACTGAAAAAAAGAAAGGCATGGAATACGATATTCCGGATAGCAAGGGAACTAGGTCTACAACCAAGAATCAACTACCCAGCAAAACTGACTATATTCTTTCAGGGGAAAGTATGGTCATTCAACAAAATAGAAGAATTTCAAGAATTTGTAAAGAAAAGACCAGACCTGAACAGAAAATTTGATGTCCAAGCACAGAACTCAAGAGAATCATCAAAAGGTAATTAAAAAAGAGGGGAAAAAAGAAAAACAAAAAAAATTTTTTTAAGAGACTCAATAAGTTAAAATGATATCTATCCCTATAAGAAAAGAGGTCATTGGTAACTCTTAAAAACTGTTGTTATTAGCTGGGCAGCAAAAAGAAGTATACTTAGAGGGAACAACAACAAACTGTATAGGATGAAAGGACAAGACATAAATAGGTATATAGATATATGCATGCAAAAATACATACGCATGAGTATGCATATATATATATATAACTAGAGCTTAAAATAGGTTAATATTAAAAGAAATGGGAAAAGAAACAAATGGGGGTAAATTTATATGTCATAAAGAAGCTCATGGTGGGAGGGCGGAGAACATCAATACACTGGAAAGGTAAAGAGGTCAAATAAATTCACCAACATAAATTCAGAATGGGTGAATGACTTGAACATAAAGAAGGAAACTATAAGTAAATTAGGTGAACACAGAATAGGATACCTTTTAGACCTTTGGGAAGGGAAAGATTTTAAAACCAAGCAAGACTTAGAAAGAATCACAAAATGTAAAATAAATAATTTTGACTACATCAAATTAAAAAGGTTTTATACCAACAAAACCAACGTAACTAAAATCAGAAGGGTAGCAACAAATTGGGAAACAATCTTCATAAAAACCTCTGACAAAGGTTTAATTACTCAAATTTACAAAGAGCTAAATCAATTGTACAAAAAATCAAGTCATTCTCCAATTGATAAATGGGCAAGGGACATGAACAGGCAGTTCTCAGCCAAAGAAATCAAAACTATTAAGAAGCACATGAAAAAGTGTTCTACATCTCTTATAATCAGAGAGATGCAAATCAAAACAACTCTGAGGTATCACCTCACACCTAGCAGATTGGCTAACATAACAGCTATGTAAAGTAATGAATGCTGGAAGGGATGTGGCAAAGTAGGGACACTAATTCATTGCTGGTGGAGTTGTGAATTATTCCAACCATTCTGGAGGGCCATTTGGAACTATGTCCAAAGGGTGATAAAAGACTGTCTGCCCTTTGATCCAGCCATAGCACTGCTGGGTTTGTACCCCAACGAGGTAATAAGGAAAAAGACTTGAACAAGAATATTCATAGCTGCACTCTTTGTGGTGGCCAAGAATTGGAAAATGAGGGGATGCCCTTCAATTGGGGAATGGCTGAACTAATTGTGGTATATGTTGGTGATGGAATACTATTGTGCTCAAAGGAATAATAAAGTGGAGGAATTCCATGGAGACTGGAACAACCTCCAGGAAGTGATGCAGAGCGACAGGAGCAGAACCAGGAAAATATTGTACACAGAGACTGATACATTGTGGTACAATCGAAGGTAATGGACTTCTCCATTAGTGGCAATGCAGTGTCCCTGAACAATCTGCAGGGATCTAAAAAACACTATCCACAAGCAGAAGATAAACTGTGGGAGTAAAAATACCGATGAAAAGCAACTGCTTGACTACAGGGGTGGAGGGGATATGACTGAGGAGAGACTCTAAATGAACACTCTAATGCAAATACCAACAACATGGAAATGGGTTTGAATCAAGAACACATGTGATACCCAGTGGAATTGCACGTGGGCTATGGGAGAGGTGGTGGGAGGGAGGGAAGGGAAGAAAAGAAAATGATCTTTGTTTCCAATGAATAATGTTTGGAAATGACCAAATAAAAATTAAAAAAAAAGGAAAAAAAATGTCTAGCACATAATAGGTACTTAATAATTGATATGGATTCCAATTAGGTCAGGGTTCTCATTGATTCCCAGTCTCCATCATGGTTACTCATCTTCCATGTAACATTGCTCATGCTGTTTCTTTTATGTGGAATACCTTCTTTTGCTTACCAAATATAAACCTAATAATCTAAGACTCAATCCTTCCATGAAGCTTTAACAACATCAGAAATTAATGAAATCTTGTTTTCTATGAAATCTCATGGTACTTACAGTCTTACTTTATGGTTTAGTATTTAAATGAACCCTACTTATAAGTCCCTTAAAGCCATAACTATTTTCCTACTCTTTCATATCAATTCAATTCAATATATATATATGTATGTGTACATATATATGTATGTATGTATGTATGTATACATATATATGTATGTATACATATATATATATATATGTACATGTACATATAAAAATAAATAAAAGATCTATTGAAATAATCAATACACAAGTATGCTTAATCTGGTCCAATCAAACCAACTTGAACTTCAAATAAAATTTAAGAACATGAGAAAAGGTTTAAAGACTAACTTGAAAATATCAAATCTAGCAAAAACACACCTATCACATTTTCAACTTCCTCGGGAACATCATAGTCTTCATCACTGTCAGAAGCTAAAATGTAGGGGATCTGTTTCTCCTCATCTGGGGTAGAAAGTCGCAGATTAGCAGTCAAAGATCGACAACCACGCTGATACCTGAAGAATAAATAAATATTACTTCAAAGTTGAGTTACTTCAGGGAACTTGAGCAATTTAATAATTTAACATTCTCCATATTGTAATTACCTTACATCTTTCAAAAGACACTCATAATAATTACTCACACATATATATTTGTATATGAAAATACTTTACAATTTATAGAATGTTTTCCCTATGAAGTTAGGTAACTTCATTATGAATCCAGAGTCCATGAAGTAAAGAATAGAATTCAATCTGTCAAGAAAAACTAATTGTGTACCTACAGAGTGCTAAGCACTGTGTAGAGCACCAGGGATCTTGATTTCAAGGAGATCATATCCAAACAACTATACGCAAACAAGATATAAAACAGATAAAATGGAAATAATCAACAAATGGAAGAAACCAGAAAAAAAGGAAAATCAAGAAAGATTTCCTTATAAGAAGAAAAGATTTTAACTGGGACTTAACGGAAGTCAGAAAGGCCAATTGTTAGAGATAAGCAAAGAGAATTACAGGCAATAAAGAATAACCCATGAAAATGCTTAGATTTGGAAGATGATTTCTTTTATTTAAGAAGCAGCAGATTAGATGTATCACAGGATAGAAGAATAAATGGGAAGGTGATCAGGAATTGGGAGGGGAGAGAAAGAGGGAAAGGACTCAGCAATCAAATTCTGGAAAAGTGGAATATGACTATGGGGCAGAGGAAATGATGGATTATAAATAGCTTTGAGCACCAAAAAGAGGATATGACATTTGATCATAGGTCAGCCAAGGAGCTCCTGAAGTTTATAGGAGGAAAAGGAGGAGGGGATTTGATTTAGTCAGACCTTTGCTTTAGGAAGAACACTTTAAAAGCATAATGAAGAAGAATGGAATGGTGATGAGAAAGAATTATACTAAAAGAACTGGATGTCATAAAAACATTTTAAACTTAGCATTTTCAAAACCAAACTCATTATATTTCCCCAAAAACTCTCTCCCACCTTCCAAAATTCTCTATTACTCTCAAGGTCACCAAGATCCTCCTAATCACCTAGGCTCATATGGTTCACAACCTAGGTATTATTCTTGATTATTCACTTTCACCTCCCATACAAATCTTTTCCCAAAGTCTTTTGATTTTTACCTTTGTAACACCTCTTCACATTCATCTCCTCTGACCTGCCACCATCCTGAAACATGCCCTCATTTCCAAATACCTAGATTTACTATGATATACTACCGAGTGGTCTCCCTGCCACAAGTCTCTCACCCTCCACTCACCTGTCAAACATCTTCCTAAAAAAATAGGTCTGACGATACCATCATACGATTCAATAAAATCCAATGGCCCCCTGTCTCTTCCAAAATCGAATATGAAATCTTCCATAACCTACCTCCCCCTCCACATTTCCAATATTCTTATGCCTTACACACACCCATGATATAGCACATCATTGCCTAGCTCTCTCTATTTTTAATGGCCTTCTCCTCAAGCAAGGAATGCTCATCCTCCTCATCTCCACAAGTGTGACTGTGGTACAGGAGAAAGGAAGAGAATAAAATATTAATGTGGAGCATTATCCTGTTCTAACATCCTTCTCTTTGAGAGGAGGGTGGTAGGCAGGGAGGAAAATGTATATAATTAGGATGGGGGAAGATATACAAATAATGCTCATAATTAGGAATGAGAATGTAGTAAATTAAAATGGAAGAAGACAGAATGGATTAAAAAGCAAAATCCACAAATATATGTCTTACAAGAAATATACTTCAAATTTGAAAATTAGCAAAGTTAAACTAAGGTGTAATGGCACAAAATCTATTATGGTTCACCTGAACTCAAAAAAGCAAGGGTAACAATCATAATTTTACACATACAATAGCAAAAATGGAAGTAATTAAAGAGATAAACAGGAAAATGCATTTTGCAGAAAGATATGATGGACAATGTTAGTATTTAATATATGTATCAACAGTGATACCATCTAAGTGTATAAAGGAAAAGCTAAATAAGTTAGAGGAACACTTGATAAATTATAACAGTGGAGGACTTCAATGTACACCTTTCAGATTAAGAAAAATTTAAGCAAAAAATAAACAAGAAAGAAGGTTAGGACCTGATTAGAATTTTAGAAATGTCTGATGACCTCTGAAAAGTAATGAATAGAACTAAAAAATAAGTATACATATTTCTTTTTTTTTTAACCCTTACCTTGCATCTTAGAATCAATACAAAATAGTGTTTCCAAGGCAGAAGATCTGTAAAGGCTAGGCAATTAGAATTAAATGATTCGCCCAGGGTCACACAGCTGGGAAGTGTCAGAGGCCAGATTTGAACCTAGGACCTCCCATCTCTAGGCCTGGCTCTCAATCCACTGAGCTACCCAGCTGCCCCCAGTATATGTATTTCTAACTGTGCATGGCATCTTTACAAAAAGTCACCATGTATTAGTATATAAAAACCTCATAAACAGATACAGAAAAGCAGAAAAATTAAGTATATCCTCCGCTGACTACAATAAAAAAAATATTTTCAATAAAGGGCCATTAACAAAAGAATTAAAACAAAAGAATTTAAAACTAATTGGAGTCTAGTAATTTAATCCTAAAGAATCAGTTGATTGGGCAGCTAGATGGCTCAATGGAGAGGTCAGTGAAGACAAGAGGTCTTGGGTCAAATCTGGCCTCAGACCCTTCCTATCTGTGTGATCCTAGGTAAATCATTTAATTCTAATTGCCTAGCCTTTACAGATCTTCTGCCTTGGAAACAATAGTCTGTATTGTAGCAAGGAAAGGGAATTATAATAAGAGCAATATTGTGTAAAAAATAGACTCAAATACAGGACTACAATCCCCACGAGCCTTTGCTCCACTTCCCCAGAATGCCTTGTAATCTCACCTGGGCCAAGATCAAGAAGGTATTTAAGCTGATTCAAAGGCTTTTGAGAGGGCTCTCTCTTGGCTCTTTTTGGACTTCCGTTTTGGAGCAGGCGCATCTCTTGGGTGATGTGAGGTTATTTGGTCTAGGCCTCTAGCCTAGGCACATGTTTCTTACTTGTATATTCTTTAATCTTTAACCTTTAATAAACCTCTAAAAAATATAATACTACTTGCAGAGAGAAACTAATTTCTACCTGCCTCACCTGTCTCAGTCTCCCCAGTCTCCCCTAAATTTTAATCTTTACAATTGACAGGCCTGGATTCAAAACTACTAGTGTTCTTTCTCCTAGATCCCTGCAGATTGTTCAGGGTCATTGCATTGCCACTAATCGAGAAGTCCATTACATTCGATTGTACCATAATGTATCAGTTTCTGTGTACAATGTTTTCCTGATTCTGCTCCTCTCACTCTGCATGTTTTCCCTTTCTATTGCCTTCCTTCCCCCTTTCCAAAATATAGATTTAACAGTAATGATTCTAAGACAGAAGAAAAGTATTATTAAAAAAAACAAACAAAAAAGAATTAGTGGATCAAATAAATAATAAAGAACAGATCAATAAATGGACATGCAATGGGGAAACTAGAAGAATGTACAGATATAGACATATATAGAAGAGGGGTAGGTTGAGGTGAAAAAATATGGCTAAATTCATAAATATATGAGTTATCAGCATATGAATAATTAAACCCATAGAAGCTGAGGAAGTTAACCGAGAAAGTAGAGAATGGATAGAGCCTTGGGGAACTCCCACAGGAAGAGAATTTGATATAAAATAATGAACCACAGAAAGCAAAACAGAGAAGGAAAGGTTAGAGAAGACAAAAGGGAATTAGGAAAAGGAAGCATCACTTTTCCATTTCAGCTAAAACCTGAGAAAAACAGCCATTCTGGAGGGTAATTTGGAACTATGCCCAAAGGGCAATAAAGGGACTGTCTGCCCTTTGATCCAGCCATAGCACTGCTGGGTTTGTACCCCAAAGAGATAATAAGGAAGACTTGTACAAGAATATTCATAGCTACGCTCTTTGTGGTGGCCAAGAATTGGAAAATGAGGGGATGCCCTTCAATTGGGGAATGGCTGAACTAATTGTGGTATATGTTGGTGATGGAATACTATTGTGCTCAAAGGAATAATAAAGTGGAGGAATTCCATGGAGACTGGAATAACATCCAGGAAGTGATGCAGAACGAAAGGAGCAGAACCAGGAAAACATTGTACACAGAGACTGATACACTGTGGTACAACCAAACGTAATGGACTTCTCCATTAGTGACAATGCAATGTCCCTGGACAATCTGCAGGGATCTAGGAGAAAGAACACTATCCACAGGCAGAAGACAAACTGTGGTAGTAGAGACACCAAGGAAAGGCAACTGCTTGACTACAGGGGTTGAGGGGATATGATTGAAGAGACTCTAAATGAACACCCTAATGCAAATACCAACAACATGGAAATGGGCTCGGATCAAGGACACAATATGTGATACCCAGTGGAATCTCGCATCGGCTATCAGAGGGGTGGCAGGAGCGGGGGGAAGAAAAGAAAATGATCTTTGTTTCCAATGAATAATGTTTGAAAATTACCAAATAAAATAATGTTTAAAAGTAAAAAAAATTAAAATAAAATAAAAGCTGAGAAAAAGCTATCTACTACACATAATGCCTCTTTTTGTCTTCTCACAATCATAATACAACTGAAATTTCTCCCTTCAAGGAGGGAGATCTCTTAATTTCCAAAATTAATGGCCTTCTCAGTTTTCATACTTCATAACCTCTCTGCAGGATTTCTCACTGTTGACATCTTTTCCTCCTGATTGCTTTCTCCTCCCAGCTTCCATTACTTTCTTAGCTTGAGATGCGCCCTTTCTGACCAGTGATTCTCCACTCCTTGGACAGATCTTCTTCCACATAACATCCCTAATTATGTGTATCCCCCAAGGCTCTGCCATGGTCCCTCTTCTCTTTTTTCTTAATTGCCTCTCATTGGGTGGTCTCATTAGCTCCTATGGGTTAATTATAGTTTCATGCAGGTAATTCTCAGATCTAAAAATCTAGCCCAGGTTTCCCTTCTGAGCTCCAGGACTATATCATCAATTTCTTTAGATATTTTGAATTGGATATACTCTAGTAATGTCAAAATCAACTTCTTTCAAACATAACTCCTCTCTTCCTCCAAACATATCTTTCTTCTGAATTTTGCTATTATTCCGAAGGACACCCTTCCTTCTCTTTCCAGTCACCCAACTTCTTAACCTCAATGATGTAAACCTCAAAATTTCTTAGACTTATAAATGTTGGAAATTTCACCATTGGGAAATTTCATACTTGAAAAATTTCCTATTGATAGTGGGTCTTGGCTATTGGAATGTGAACCCCATTGGCATGAGAGTTTCCTCCTCCTCCCTTCTTAAGATTACTTTAGGACAGAAACCTTTTGCTGAACAATGGAAAGGACTTTGACCTATGCTTAAGCATAGAACAGGAATTTCTTTGAGTCATGATTGATTTTAGAATTGATACAATGGAGATACTTGGAATCAATCTCCACCCTACTCAGTCCTAACAGGATTTAGGAAGGGCTGCAGCATAGATCAAAATTTAATTATTCCAATCTCTACCCTACTCAGGTTAACAGGATTTAGGAAGGGCTGTAGCAAAGGATCAAAGATTTAATTATTTGAAAATATGACCTTCAACAGACATGTGCAAAGCCAGAGACCTCTGGGCGGTCCTGGGTTAAGCTAGAGCCTCCATTGGCACAGGGAAATTGATGGACAGTGATTGGTAGATGTGAGAACTGAGGGGAGGGAACTTGGATGGTTTCCTTAAAGATAGAGGGCTCTGAAGACTCAGGGGTGGTGGTTGAGGAGTTTGTCTCAGTGGTTGGAGTGTGCTCTGAGAAGCTTGCTCTGAAGGAAGCTGAAGGTGGGGGCCTCTGAGACTGTTTCTCCATTTTGGTCACGTGAGTAATAGGGACTGATCTCTTTTCTTTGCCCCAGCTATCTAAGGGCTTGGGCCTTTTGGCCCAGCCTAAACAGAAGGGGTATTTAATCCCTATTCCCTTCTCTCCCTTTTCTCTCTCTCTATCTCTAATTCCTTTCTTCCTCCTGTTGTAATTAAACTCCATAAAAGATTGACTGTTGACTTGAGTTTTCATTTAGGAATTACATAGCTGAATTCCTTGGCGACCTTAAATTAATATATATCAGTCTTTTAAAGTGATTTCCTTGTCACAATGACATCC
Organism: Monodelphis domestica; assembly: GCF_027887165.1. Classification (NCBI taxonomy): domain Eukaryota; kingdom Metazoa; phylum Chordata; class Mammalia; order Didelphimorphia; family Didelphidae; genus Monodelphis; species Monodelphis domestica. The sequence continues at coordinate 252,353,869 of NC_077228.1, forward strand.
TTGACTTCTCACCCTCATTCAAAATAACCATCAGTTGCCAAATCTTATGATCTTTTTCTCCATATTTCTCATTTGTCTACTCCCTATTTATACAGTCACCACTCTTTTTCTGATCCTCATCACTTTTAGATAAGACTACTTCTAACTATAGGCCCTTCTATTAGTCTTACATTTTAAACAATCCTCCACATAGTTGTCAAAATAATTTTCCTAAAGCATAGGTCTGATTACATTACCTACTCAATGAATCACAACTCCTTATTACCTCGACTTTCAAATATGAAACCTTTTGTTTGGCATTTAAAACTTTTCACAAGCTTGTCCTATTTTTCCAGTTTTTTTACCTATTACCCCTACCTACCTGCTTTTCCTCACATATCCATCTCCAGGTCTTTGTATTAGCTGTCCCTTATGTTTAAGAATGCTCAACTTCCTCAACTCCACCTCTTAGATTCCCTGGCTTCCTTATTAGGTCCTCCTGTGTCTAGTGCCCTCTCCTCTAAAGCTACCTTCCTCCATCTGCTCAAATATGTACCTTGTTTGTACCTATTTATGTATATTTTCACCCCCATAATAATGTAAGCTCCTTGAGGGCATGAACTATTTTTGCTTTTTCTTTATATCTTCAGTACTTTGCAGACATATTTTATGTGCACAAGCATTAAATAAATTATTGTTTATTAGCTATTTGATTTGCAGCTAAAGGGAATATTGCTACTACAGACCTCCGAAATATAATTTGAGGGATATCTCTGATTTTTCCTCTGGCTCCACAAAAAAAAAATCAGTCTCACATCTCATATAACTATGTACACAGGCTACCTGAACATCTACCTTCTGTCACTGATCAGTTCTTCTCTACCTAGGCCAGAACCCTTCACCCACTAGTTGGGTCCCCATGTCAAGGTCTGTCTTATAGACCATACATTCCCAAACTCCACAAAAGCTAAACCACTCAGCTTTGGAATTCCTGTTGTAGTGCCTAATTACATACTGACTGATCCTAAACATTAAACAATGCTTCATCTTCATAGCCATCTATCTAGGCTATATTACCATGTGCCTATACCATCTTATCCCAATATGCCACCTCCACAAAAAAAAAAAAAACCCTCCCTTCTATAGTCACCATTCCCCTCTTGTCTTTCTCTACATGAATGTAAACTTTTTAGGAAGGAAATTGCCTATATATAAATACATGTATTTAATGTATGTATATAAATACATGCAATATAAATACATGTATTTAATGTATGTATATAAATACATGTATTTATATATAAATCCCTAACATTTAACACAGTACCTGGCACAAAATCAGTCCTAAAGACTTTTTTAATTCATTCTTTCATTCCCCCTTTATCCATCCTAGAGATTCTAAAAGCCAATGCTGCCATTGCCCAAACACCTTTCTTGGTCTCCCATTGATTGATTTTTTATTCCCTCTCCCTAAAATGCAACTGCATCAACAACCTACTCTAAAGCTATCCACTCCTTGAACTATGCCCTCTGGAATGCTTGCTCCAAAAAATAACAGATTTGCTTTCACCTTAAATCTGTTCTTTTCCCACTCATTTATTCCATCTTCTTGCATTCACTAAGACCTAGCTACCTCCAGACTATGCAGCTTCCCTGGTCAACCTTTCCATCACTGGTTACACTTTCAAACATATCTTTTCCCCACAACTCCTGAATCCCTGTTATTGTCAGGGAAGTTGGAATTCTCCTTGCTCCCCACTGTTATATTCAGCTCTCCATCTATCATAATTATTCAGTAGCACCTTCCTTTTGGAGATCTTTCAATTCATATTTATCACCCAATCAAGATTCTGGTGACTATCTTCAATGAGTTCCAGTGCCTCATTCACAGTCTTTCTCTCTTCCTCAACTACTAAACTCATACAAGACAACTTCAATATACATATTGATAATCTATCAAATACCCTAACCCAATACTTTGTCAACTTACTCTTTTCTTATAACTTATTCCTCCATCTGACCTCAGGCACACTGACATAGTCTTATTCTAGACTCAAAAAGCTTATATATATCTGGAGTGGAGCTAAGATGACAGAATAAGGAAGGAACTCTCTGAGCTCTTCCAAATTCACCTCCAAACAACTATTTTAAAAACATCCCAAAATGAATTCTGGAGTGACAAAACAGGGTAAAACCAAGACAATATAGAAAATTGGCAGAAAAGGTCTGATTCATTAGAGCTATGAAGTAGTGGAAGAGATTAGACATTCTTGGAATAGACACACATTCATATCATATACCAAGATAAGGTAAAAATGGGTACATGATTTAGGCATAAAAGGTGATACCATAAGCAAATTAAGGGATTATGGAATGGTTTAACTTTCACATCTATAGATAAGGAGGAAATTGACCAAATGACCAAATAAGGAGACAGAGATCATTATGAGATGCAAAATGGATAATCTTGACTATATTAATCATATTTAAACAATGAAACCAAGATTAAAAAGAAGAAAACTGGGGTGAGAGGGAATCAAATATCTCTGATAAAGGCCTGATTTCTCAAATATATAACTAACTGAATCAATTCCAAAATAATATAAGTCATTCCACAATTGATAAATGGTCAAAGGATATGAATAGGCAGTTTTTAAAGAAGTAAATCAAATTTATCTATAGTAATATGAAAAAATGTTCCAAATCTCTATTGATTAAAGAGATAAAAATTAAAACAATTCGGAGGTGCCACCTCACACCTATCAGACTGGCTAATATACAGAAAAGGAAAACAATAAATGTTGTAGAGGAGGTGGGAAAATTGGAACACTAATACATTATTGATGGATATGTGAACTGAACCAACCATTTTGGTGAAGAATTTGGAACTATACCCAAAGGACTGTTTATATATCCTGTTATCCAGCAATACCACTATTATGTCGGTATCCCAAAGAGAACCAAAAAGCAGGAAAAGGGCCTGTTTGTATAAAAATATTTACAGTAGTTCTTTCTGTGGCAACAAAGAATTGGAAATTGAGGGGATATCTATCAATTGAAAAATAGCTGAAAAAGTTATGGATGTATGATTCTAATGGGATGGTATTATACTATAAGAAATGAAAAGGAGGATGATTTCAGAAAAACCTGGAAAGACATATATGACTGATGCACAGTGAAATGAGCAGATCCAGGAGAACACTGTACATAGTAATAGCATAACTGCAAGATGATCAGATATGAATGACTTGGCTATTCTTTATAACACAATGATCCAAGACAACTCCAAAGGGTTCATGATGAAAAATGCTACATACTTTCAGGGAAAGAACTAATGGAATCTAAATGTAAATCAAAGAATGCTGTTTTTCATTTTATCTTTTTTTGTTTTAATTTGTTTTGTATATATGTATTTTCTTCTATAACATTACTAATATGGAAATATGTTTTGCAAGATAAGATAGCACATGAATAACCAATATTGAATTGTTTACCATTTTAGGGAGATGGGAAAGGAAGAGGAAAAAGGGAATTTGGAATTCAAAATGTTAGAAAACAATGTTGAAAATAAATTTTTACATGTAATTGAGAAAAACTAAAATATGAGAGGAAGGAAAAACTCTACCAGTGCAAAAGAAAAAGCATACATTATAACCAGGTTAAATGTAGCAGAATTGATTCAACATTAAAAAAAACTATAAAAAATAATGTGCTATATTAGTAACAGAATAAAAATCAAATAATTATATCAATAGATCCAGGAAAGGCTTTAATACTAGAAAAAATGTAAGAATAAATGGCCATTTTCTTAAGATGGTAATATTTATCTAAAATCATGAGCTAACCTTATATAAAATGGAGATGAAGCCCTCTCCAACAAGATCAAGGGTAAAGCCCATTACTACCAAATATTATTTGTGACAGAACTAAAAATACTACCAGTAATGTAAGAAAGTGTAATTGATGAAATAAGAATAAGCAAAGGGGAAAAGAAAAGAACTCAAGAATCAAATGAAAATAATTTGAACCAACTAATGATTTTACAAAAGCTGAAGGGTATAAAAATAAATAAACAAATCATCAGCATTTATGTTTATTCCCAATAGGCATATTCCTCAATAGGAAATCACAAAAGAGAAATTCTATTTAAAAAAAAAGAACATATAAATACTTGGGAGTCTACAAAATACATAGAACAATTTTATGAACACAACTACTAAATGCTCTTTAAAGACATTGCAGTAATGAAAAAACTGACATGGATATTCCTAAAAAGAATACTACCTAAATTATTTAGTGCTAAGCCAATCAAAATTTTAGTGGAACTAGGAAAATAATAACAAGAAGAGACTATCTGAAAGAACAAAAAATTAAGAATCTTTAGGGAAATAATAAAAAAGTGGGAAGGATGAGAGTCCAGCAGCACCAGATCTCAAATTATACTACAAAGCAATAATCAGTAAAACATTTTTGTATTGCCTCAAAAATAGACTGATCAGAGGAAATGGCTACCTACACAAGATATAGAATCAAATGAACATAGTAGCCTGCTTTCAAAATTTTGTCAGATCTAGAATAGATCTCTTCTATAAATACTTGCATTAATCTAGCATCTTTTGCCATCTTTGTTCTTTTTAGTGTTATTACTTTCACCTGCATAAGCACATTAAGCATTATGACATAAAGTATCTGTATAGTGATTCTATAGTCCTTGATGATGAAAAAAGTCTATTATGACATATTTTCATATTTCTTCTGTTTGTAATCCTTTCACTTTTTCTATTAATTTCCTAGGAATGACTTCACAAAGTTGGGCCTCTTACCAAGCTTTTCTTTAAATTAGTATTAATTTCTATAGCTTTTCTTTTGTGAGTCAATATTACTTCCCTAGAACATACTTTTCTATGAATTTTTTTCCTTTTTTTCTGAGACATCAATCAATTTATTTTTATTTTTAATTTTATTTGTAGAATTTATTTCCAGGCATCTCAATCCTTCCCACACCTCCCCATACCATAGAAAGCATCATCCAGCAAACAGATACATATATATAGATTATAGCTTTCATGTTTTCATTTTTCAATTCATTCTCTGGGGGTAAACACTTATAAGTTATTCTTCAAATATTAAATCTGTAGCTATATATAATGTTCTCTTGTTCATTTCACTTTTCATTACCTCATCTAGTTTTTTCAAATTTTTTTTAAAATTAATCTTATTGTTTCTTAGGGTATAGTAGTGTTTTATCACAATTTGTTGAGCCATTCTCCAGTTGATGGACATGTCAATTTCCAGGTCTTTGCCACCACAAAGAGAGCTACTGTAAGTATTTTTAAACATATAGGATCTTTTCTTTTTCCTTTGATTTCCTTGGAAAATGAGGATACACACCATTTTATAACTCTCTAGGCATAAGTCCATATTGCTCTCCAAAATGGTTGGATCAGTTCACAGTTCTACCAACAGTATATTAATCTTTTTACCTTGCCTCCAATATGCGTCATTTTGGTTTTTTTTTAGCCAATCTGATGAATGTGAAAACATCAGAAATGTTTTGCTAGCATTTCCCTAATCAGTAGTGACTTAGAGCATTTTTTTCATATATCCATATATGGCTTTGATTTCTAGAACCAGAAACAGCTCATATTTTCTGCCCATTTGTCAGTTGGGAGATGGGTCTTATTTCCATAAATTTGACAAAGGTTCTCTATATGTTTTAGATATAACACTTCTAACCAAAAGACTATGTATTGTAAAAATGGAGATTTGAACCACAGACTTCAATCCCTAGAAGTCCTTGGTACTTCCCAGAATTCCCTATAATCTCACCTGAGTCTCCACCTGGGCGAGATCACAGTTAGTATTTAACGGGCTCTCTACCTCCCAAGAGCTCTCTTCCTCTACTCGGCCATTGCAACATGTAGTAAGTAGGCTGTGAATGGGCTAATCAGCCCAAGTCACGTGGTTTATTATTTTGTATCCTTGATTTCTAATAATCTTTAATAAACCTCATAAAATATAATATTTCTATTACTAGAAACGAATTTAATTTTTACACTATGAAAATTTTTTCCCAATTTTCTGCTTTCCTTCTAATCTTGGCAAGATTTATTTTATTTGTGCAAAAACCTTTTCCAATTTAATGTCCTCAAACTTACCTATTTTATATCTAACAATGCTCCCCATCTCGTTTACTCATGCCTCTCCTATACATAAATCTGAGAGGTAGTATGTTCCCTGTTCTTCTAATTTGCTTATGATATCTCCTTCTATGTCTAGATCATGTATCCATTTTGATCTTATCTTATGTAATAGATAATATTGGAGGGGATATATTTGATGGGTAAATGATAACTAATAGATCAGGTAGTTATCTTGTTTTGCCTACCCTCCTGCTTCTATTCCTCCCTTCCTCCCTCTTCCAGTCTCCCTCATCCCTCCTCTGCTTCTCTTCAGCTTCCCCTTCCCCTGTTCTTTTTCTAAATCAGTCAGGGTGAGTTAAGGATGTTTCAAATAATATAGTCTTTATCTTCTTTTATTTCAAGTAAGGGGTTTATTTGGAGAAGACAAGAAAGGGTAGAGAATGGAGGTAAGAGGGTTGGAGATTTTCCTATTATCTACAGTGAGCCTTGGGTTGGAGGATATTGAGAGAAATGGCAATTCAGTCACTACCATGAAACAGAGCAAGTCAGAGAGAGATATATGGACTACAGTACTTCTTCTTCTGCCTTCAAATCAACCAGGCCACCTCCAACTTGATTATCCCAAGTCTCAGAGATAAGCCCAGTTTCTTCCTTCAGAGTCACCACCATCAGCCAAGAAGCCCAGAAATCAGTCAGCAATTGGCTCTTGCCTTCAACTATTTCCCAGTAACATTCCAAATGGAATCTTCCTTTGATTGACAGCTGATCAATCTCCAGCTTCTGTCCCTTTGCGTGGCTTATAATTTCTCTCTTTACCACACTTAGTGAATAGTGTAAGATACTGTTCTGTACTGAGTTTCTGTCAAACTACTTTCCAGTTGTTGCAGCAATTTTTGCCAAATATAGATTTCTTATTTCAAAAGCCTAAATATATACATTTGTCAAATACAAGGTTACCAAAATCTTCTACTCTTGTTTATTGTATGTTTGTTCTGTTCCAATGATTTTCCTTTTTATTTCTTAGTCATCACCAGATAGTTTTGATAATTATTACTTTTTAGTAGTTTAAAATCTGGTATAGCTAGATCTCCTTCCTTTACATTTGTTTTCATTAATTCTTTTGATATTCTTGATCTGATTTCCATATTATTTTCTCTAGATAAATAGAATAAATTTTTGGCAATTTGATTGGATGGCATTGAATAAGTATATTAGTTTAGGTAGGACTGTTGTTTTCATTATATAGACTCTGCCCATTCATGAACAATTATTTTTTCTCTAATTATATGACTATGTAAAAAGTTTTTTATAATTATGTTCATGCAGTTCCTCGGTTCAATTTCACAAGCATACTCTCAAGTATTTTATTCTATGATTATTTTAAATGGAGTATCTCTTCCTATATTTTCTTGGAGGATTTTGATAGTAATATGTAAAAATGATGATTTATAAGAGTTGGTTTTATATCCTGCTACTTTATTAAAATTATTGATAGTTTCAACTAACTTTTTAGTTGTAACTCTAGGACTTTCCATATAAAATCATATAGTCTACAAAAGAAGATAGCTTTATCACCTCTTTGCACATTCTAATTCCTTCAATTTATTTTTCTTCTTTTACTATTATTGCTAGTACTTCTAACACTATTTTAAATAACATTGGTGATAATGGACGTCCTTGTTTCCTGATCTTATAAGATTCTAGCTTATCCTCATTACAAATACTTACTAAAGATTTTAAGTAGATGCTTTGTATCATTTGAAGAAAAAATCCATTTGTGCCTATGCTTTCCGGTGTTTTTAACAGGAATAAGTGTTATATTAAAGGCTTTTTTTGCATTTTTGATATAACTATATGACTTTTATTACCTTTGTTACTAATATAATCAATAATGCTGATAGTTTCCTCTCTATTAAACCATATCTGAATTTCTGCTATAAATCCTGTTTGGTCATATCTTTGTGATATATTTTTGTAATCTCCTAGCTAGTATTTGATTTAGGATTTTTGCATCCATGTTCATTAATTAAATTGGTCTATAATTTTCTTTGTTTTTGCTCCTCCTGTTTTCATCATTTTTGTTTCATGAAAGGAGTTTGGTAAAACTCCTTCTTTACCTATTATTTCAAATAATTTATTTAATATTGGAACTAGTTGATCTTTAAATGTCTGGTTCCACTTGTGAAACTATTTTTTTAAGGAAGTTCATTTCTTATCTATTCAATTTCTATTTCTAAAACAGGTTTGTTTAGATATTCTATTTCTTCCTCTGATATTATACACAATTTATATTTTTGTATTTTTTCTTCCATTTCACTTACACTGTCAAATTTGTTGTTATAGTGAGCAAAATAATTCCTAAATAATTGCTTTAATTTCATCTTCATTGGTGGTATATTCACCCTTTTCATCTTTAATACTAGTGATGTAGTTTTCTTCTATTTATTAATTATATTAACCAAAGGTTTATTTATTTTGTTGATTTTTGTCAGAAAACCATCTTCTAGATTTGTTGATTAATTCAATGGCTTTCATACATTCAATCTCATTAATCTCATTTTTAATTTTTAGGATTCATAATTTGGTGTTTAGTTGGAGATTTTCTTTTCTTTTCTTTTTTAAACCCTTACCTTCCAACATGGAGTCAATACTGTGTCACACAGCTGGGAAGTGTCTGAGTCCAGATTTCAGCCTAGGACCTCCCATCTCTAGGCCTGGCTCTCAGTCCACTGAACTACCCAGCTGCCCCCTAGTTGGAGATTTTCTATAAGATTTTACAAACAAGATTCTATGACTACACTCTTTCAATTGCCCACACTGTCCTTTTTCTCACTGTTATTCTTCCTTTTTTAGTTTTGATTTTGATCTTTGTTCTAACAAATTGATAGGCTAAACATAGAAATGTTTTGTTCAGGAATAACTCCCATATAAGGAATCATTTCCTTTCTGTTAATATATAATCATTTTTATTTTTTCTGGCTATTTGGGGCTTTTCCTTCCATTTTTTGAAACTATTCATCCCTAGAAACACTTTCCAAGTGCCCTAGTGCCAGATGTTTCACCTTTCATGAGCATGAATGCGCCAAGAGGAACACTCCTCACTTCTACCTTCTAGATCATACCTTTGCCATCACTCATAACTTCTCTTAGGTTTACACTATCTATTTCACCATACCCATATCTTCATTACAATACTTAATAAGACTAACTTCCCTCATGCTTTCTCAAGGAATTGAGAACCTGGCTCACAGTCTTCCTCTCTACCCCAACCCTTTGTCCTCATAATTCAGGGATTTCTATGTTCATGTGAATAATACTACTTATACATAGTATTCTACTTCATTAATTTCCTGTCCTGTGACCATCATGTTCAAATTAACTCAGCCATTCCACAGGACAGCAAGATCCCTGCTTTCATGGAAGGTGCCATGACCACTAACTCTGAAATTTCTCTTATCATAACTACTTCCATCTCCACCTCTACCTCACTCCTCAGAAAGCCATATTCTTCAACTTCATGCAACCCCAAGTTTCTCTTCTTCTTCCTGTTCTCTCAGTTCCTGCTCTGGCCTTGATCCTATCAACAGTTCAATTATACAAAATTGTTTCTATATACTGCTGATTCAACCATCATCCATCTTAACATCTCTTAACTGATCCATGTTCTCTATTCATAAAACCACCACAATGCCAAAAGCCTTCATCAGTTCTTACCTGGATTACTGCCTTAGCTTTTAATTGTTTTCCCTACTTAAATGAAGGCCAAAATATGACAATGTCACTCCCTCTCTCCAAAACATTTAGGGGCTCCCTACTGCCCTTTAGGAAAAAAAATACTCTATACCTTTCCGGTTAAATGAATCAATACTCCCTCATCTACATTTCCAGATTTATTTCAAAGTACTTCCTTTCATACACTCTATATTATAGCCAAATGGATCTACTAACTACTCCCCAGATTTTACATGCTTTATTCAGTTTTCATTCCATTACATAAGTTACCCTCCATCACTTAAAGGCACTCTTTACCCAAGTTTCTCAGAATTCATAACTACCTTCTATACTGAACTCAAGAGTCACTTCCTATTCAAAGTCTATCCTAATTCCAACATTTTTCAATGTTTACCTCACCTCTGAGATACCTAGTATTTATTTATTTTGGTATCCCAATAGAATATGAGCTTCTTAAGGATAGGATTGGTTATTATTTTTCTCTGAACATAGTAATTTTCAGAGTGGATATTTTATTAAAATGCCTATAAGATTGAATTAATCTTTACATGAAAAGTAAACAAATTGATAAATATTTGAAATATACTCTATTATTCAAAACATCCTACCACTGCTTTATATAGCATGCTTGGCTTTTTGTGGTCAAACAAATGAAAATGAGAAAAGGAAAAGACCAGTCAACTAACCTCCATTTCGCCAACCTGGGTTTGAGAAAGGTCAATCCAAGGCGCTGAACAAGTTTCACACCAAGTTTTCGGAGAAGAGTATGGTTACTTTCTGAGAGCTTACACTTATCAAGGCACTCAAGCACAGTGGAAGCTGCAAAACAGACCACACCAGTAAACATTTGGGAAAAATTCTTAGTTATAAAGAATTTTCAAACTATCTTTACTTAGAATATGATGACTCTATATACAGCCTATAAAGATTTTTTGCAATTGTCATTCAATGGTATAAATTTATATTAGTTTCCCTGTTTATGTTTCATAAAAAACCTTATAGTTGCTGAATATGCCAGTTCACCTGAATTGCTGAACTGAATTGCAGGGAAACATGGCCCACACAACTTTATTCTTCATTACTACCTAACATGAACTATATACTATATCTCAACGACGCAACAGGTGGAGGTGACCACTGGCAGTTGTAGTCACGATCCTGCATGTAGGCAGCCCAAGGACCAGTGGTCGCTCGGCCCTGTGGGCAGCAGGGACGTTCGGCAGCATCCTGGGCGACTGAGCAGCCCTCTCTAGGACAGCACTGCTCACCCTAATCAAGGGAGGGGACTAGAAAAGGTGTCCCAAACATTGCCTGCCCTACAAACACCCAGTCAGCACACCGCGGCTGGCGGGTCATCCCCTTTAAGTGGTCGAAATCAAAGAAAAAATACAAAGAAACTCCTACTAGGAGCATGGAACATCAGGACATTACTTGATAGAGAGAATACCCCAAGACCTGAGAGAAGAACAGCTCTAATCGGTAAAGAACTGGCGCGATATAACATCGACATCACAGCCTTAAGCGAAACACGCTTACCGGAAGAGGGATCACTCAGCGAACCCACCACTGGATACACCTTCTTCTGGAAAGGTAGAGCCTCAAATGAAGACAGAATCCACGGAGTTGGCCTGGCCATCCAGACCAGTTTGCTCAAACAACTGCCAAACTTGCCTGTGGGCATCAGCGAGAGGCTCATGAAGATCTGTTTGCCTCTCAGCAAAGACCGGTATGCCACAATCATCAGCGCATATGCCCCAACACTGACCAGCACAGAGGAGACCATCGAGCAGTTCTACTCTGACCTGAGTCCCATCCTGCACTCAGTGCCCACCAATGACAAGCTGATACTACTGGGAGTACTACTTCAACGCCCGTGTTGGCCAGGACCATGAAAGATGGAAAGGAGTGCTCAGCAAACAAGGCGTGGGCAAAATGAAAAACAACGGCCTACTGCTACTCACCAAATGCTCAGAGTTCGAACTCACCATCACGAACACTGTGTTCAGAATGGCGAACAAATATAAAACAACATGGATGCACCCAAGATCAAAACAGTGGCATCTCACTGACTACATCATTGTACGCCGGTGAAACATCCAGGATATAAAGATCACCAGAGCCATGAGAGGAGCTGAATGCTGGACAGGCCACCAATTGTTTAGAGCGACTCTTCAAATGCACATTGCGCCTCGCCATCCAAAACATACCCAGACAGTTCGCGCATTTTACAACGTGAGTTGTCTTAGAGATCCATCTTATTTGCAAACATTTCAGTCCTGCCTGGACAACAAGCTGTCTGCCAAGGGAAATGGAACCAGTTCAGAGACGCAGTGAAGGAAACATCAAAGGCAGTCCTAGGCCCAAAACAACGCAACCACCAGGACTGGTTCAACGAGAACAACACTGTTATTGAAGACCTATTGAGCAAGAAGAACGAAGCCTTTATGGAGTGGCAAAATAACCCAAACTCTGCTCCTAAAAAGGACAGATTCAAGTCTCTCCAAGCCACAGCTCAGAATGAGATCAGGAAGATGCAAGACCGATGGTGGGAAAAAAAGGCAGAAGAAATCCAGCGGTTTGCTGATATGAAAAACTACAAACAATTTTTCAGTGCCCTCAAGACTGTCTATGGGCCATCAAAACCCACCACCACTCCCTTGCTATCCTCTGAAGGTGACACTCTCATAAAAGATAAAAAAGGCATCAGCAACAGGTGGAAAGAACACTTCAGTCAGCTTCTCAACTGATCCTCTTCAGTCGGCCAAAGCGCCCTTGACCAGATCCCCCAAAACCGCTCCATTGAACAACTTGATGCCCCTCCTTCAATAGAGGAAGTCCAAAAAGCCATTAAACAAATGAGTGCAGGCAAGGCACCCGGTAAAGACGGGATCCCAACCGAGGTGTACAAGGCCTTAAATGGAAAGGCTCTCCAGGCATTCCACATAGTACTGACCAGGATATGGGAAGAGGAAGACATGCCCCCAGAACTCAGAGATGCCTCCATCAAAGCCCTATACAAGAACAAAGGCTCACAAGCAGCCTGTGACAACTACAGAGGCATCTCACTACTCTCCACTGCTGGAAAGATCCTCGCCCGTGTTATACTCAACAGACTCCTGTCATCTGTTTCAGAGCAGAACCTGCCTGAATCACAATATGGCTTCCGATCAGATCACAGCACCATCGACATGGTCTTCACGGTGAGGCAAATGCAGGAAAAATGCCTTGAGCAAAACCTGAGTCTCTACATTGTCTTCATAGACCTGACAAAGGCATTCGACACAGTGAACAGGGACTCATTGTGGGTGATCCTCAGCAAGCTCAGTTGCCCAGCAAAATTTGTCAAACTGATCCAGCTCTTTCATGTCGACATGACAGGGGAAGTCCTATCTGTTGGAGAGACTTCCGATCGCTTCAACATCTCCAATGGTGTGAAACAAGGCTGTGTCCTCACTCCGGTACTATTCAACCTATTTTTCACCCAAGTATTACGACATGCTGTGATGGATCTAGACCTGGGCGTCTACATCAAATACCAACTGGATGGCTCACTATTCGACCTTCGCCGCCTGACTGCAAAAACAAAGACAACAGAGAGACTCATCCTGGAAGCTCTCTTTGCAGATGACTGTGCTCTCATGGCCCACCAAGAAAATCATCTCCAAACCATTGTGGACAGGTTCTCCATCTCAACAAAACTGTTTGGCCTGACTATCAGCCTCAGCAAAACAGAGGTAATGTTCCAACCTGCACCAGGGAGGCCAACGAACCAGCCATGCATTACAATCGACGGCACGCAGCTTTCTAATGTCAACACTTTCAAGTACCTGGGCAGCACCATCGCCAACGACGGGTCCCTAGACCACGAGATTAATGCCAGGATCCAAAAGGCCAGCCAGGCACTTAGGCAGCTGCTCTGCAAAGTCCTCCAACACAGCGGTGTAAGCACTGCGATGAAGCTCAAAGTGTATAACGCAGTGGTCCTCAGCTTGCTCCTGTATGGTTGTGAGACATGGACACTGTACCGGAAGCACATGAAACAGCTGGAGCAATTCTACCAACATTCCCTCCGGTCAATCATGAGGATCTGATGGCAGGACCGAATCACCAATCAGGAAGTCCTCGACAGAGCCAACTCCACCAGCATCGAAGTCATGGTCCTCAAAACCCAGCTACGATGGTCTGGACACATCATCCGCATGGACCCACAGCGAATCCCAAGACAGGTATTCTATGGTGAACTGTCAGCTGGACCCAGGAAACAAGGCCGACCAAAGAAAAGATTCAAGGATCAGCTAAAGTCAAATTTGAAGTGGGCTGGCATTACACCAAAGCAACTAGAACTCGCTGCCTCTGTCAGAAGCAGCTGGCGAACCCACATTAACCATGCCGCCACCACCTTTGAAGATGAGCGACATCGACGTCTTGCCGCTGCGCATCAACGCCGACACCAGGCCACAGCCGCACCTCCCGTAACAAATGGCGTCCCATGCCCCATGTGCCACAAAATTTGCACCTCAGCCTTTGGACTCCAAAGCCACATGAAGGTACACTGTAGATGAAACTGCACAAAGACAATAGTCATTCTCGATTACCGAGAAACTACCACTAAACTAAACTAAACTGATACTATATCTATTTTCTCCACAACAGCTCTGATCATAGTGTTTGCCTTTCCTTCTATCTGTCCAAATTCTATAGATTCTTCAAGACCCAAGCCTCACATCCTTCATAAAATTTTCTCTGATCATTTAACATCAATTTTTTACCTCTCTGACTGCCCATAAAAAATTTGACCAGTATTATGGAACTTGATTATTGTTCAAGTAATACTTGACAGAACATGGAGAAGTATGGCATAAATATTAGAGAGCCATCTTCAGAGTTGGGATGATCCAGGTTCAAATCCCACATGGCACATATTATATAACTCTGGGAAAGTTACTTAACCTTTATTCTGTGTCACAGGGTATTTTTAAACTATAGTTTGCCAACCTCTACTCTACACTAATGAAATCACAAGTCCAGAAAAAAGAAGTATGAGCTTTGTATTGTATAAATCATTCCCATAGACCTAGCTTTTTGCTGAGAGTAGAATGCATTAAAAGAAGCAGTGTGACATTAGAAAATAGGCTCCCTAAGAACAGGGGCTATTTTATTTTTTACTTTGTATTCCACAGGATCTTTCACACCATAGGTGCTTAACAAATATTTGTTGAATAGAAATGAAAATGGTAATATTCTACAATTATAAGACCATAGTAGGAATACTGTTTAATACCTACTTGGGTAGGCTGTAGGAAGTCACAAAGTTGAAAACAAGGTTCGTTCCTCACTTAATGGAGCAAACAGTCTATCTAAGGGGTTATAATACGCACAGAGATAACTGTAGTTTCAAATGATAACATAAGATAAATGTATTAGAAAGAGAGAGAGAGATACAGAAACAGTATCATGTAAGTCGCTAGAAAGCATACTTTGGGATCCTTTTATAGACAGTAAGGAAATTAAACAAGTTTTAAGGACAATGTGAGGTTTGAGTCTTGAAGTTTAAGTTCTGTCTTTGATACTATCTATGTGAAAGAGAGAGAGAGAGAGAGAGAGAGAGAGAGAGAGAGAGAGAGAGAGAGAGAGAGAGAGAGAGATTTTGAGGGAAAGGGGTATACAAACCCAAGTTACAAAGTTATAGTCTGACAATTTCAAAATCTGAAGAAGTTTACATTCAACAAATAGCTTTGATCAAAACCAAACATTTATTAATAACCTAGGAATGAAAGACAATATAAGTCTTAATCTTAAAGAGAATAACATCTAATAAGAGACTTGGGTTTTTTTTTAATTTTTACTTATACAATTGTTTCCTACAATTTAATATTCTTTGGTTACTTCCAAAAATCTTGCAAAGTGGCCCAATATTTTTCAGTAATTAACAGAGACAGAACACAGTCAGACCTTGTTAATCAGCTTTTTCTTCTTATAAAAAAGGAATAAAAAGATGAAAAACAGACTTTTGATTATCTTATGCATATAAAAGGTTAAGAATGGATTTCTCAGTCTGGCTGTACAAAGCGAAAACAGTAATTCAGACAATCAATTAGGCCCTTACAAACCTCATTTCATAATCTTTCCTTTGAGTACATGTGGCAAATGAGAGGGAAGTATGCCACCACTTTTCACTTAAGTTTTCAACAACTTAATACAAGGAACATAATTTTACAATTTAGAATTCAAGAAGGCAGGACAGAAAGACAGCATATATGACCAAAACTAGAAGTTCCAATGCTATCATTTCTCAAAGGAGAAGCCTCTATACTGTATTTCATTCCCTAAACCCCATTAAGGCAAATAAATCTAAAGATATCAGGTCTTTGGAAACTCTTCATGCTCCAAGTCAACAAGCATTTATTTTTTTATTTTTATTTTTTTTAAATATATTTTATTTGATCATTTCCAAGCATTATTCGTTAGACATAGATCATTTTCTTTTCCTCCCCCCCCCACCCCCCATAGCCGACGCGTAAGTCCACTGGGCATTAGATGTTTTCTTGATTTGAACCCATTGCTTTGTTGATAGTATTTGCATTAGAGTGTTCATTTAGAGTCTATCCTCTGTCATGTCCCCTCAACCTCTGTATTCAGGCAGTTGCTATTTTTTTATTTTTTTAAAGCCCTTACCTTTTATCTTAGAATCAATATCAAGTATCACTTCCAAGGCATGAGAGTGGTGAGTGCTAGAAATATGGGGATAAATGATTTGCCTAAGGTCATACAACTAGGAAGGATCTGAGGCCAGATTTGAAATACTCTCCTCTCAAGACCTGGCTCTCTATTAACTGGGCCACCTAGCTGCCTCGCAAAAAGCATTTAATAAGTAGGCACTATGTTAAGTACTGGGAATACAAACACAAACTGAAAGAAAGACAATTCCTGCTCTCAAGGGCACATTTTAGTGGAGGAAGATAACATTAAAAATGCTGAAATTCTCTAAAATTCTGAAAGAATCAGGGAAGAAAAGGATGAAGGTATCTAGAAGAGGAGCATCATAGAACAAGTCTGGGAAAATCAAGAATGCATCTGAAGAATGAAAAAATGGCTGATCTAGGCAGCTTCCTCCTTAAAAATATATTTATGAGAAGAACCAGCCTATATGAGAGAAAAGCCAAAGGAGTGGAGGGTACTTCCAATGTGTGTAGACCAAGGGTAGAATTAAACATAGATGATGAATTCCAGGCAGTAAGGAATACAACCAGGAGAGAAATGGAATCTAAAGAGATGAGACCTTAGACAACTCTTCAAGATCCATCAAGAAACAAGCCAACATCCCCCTCTTAACAGAGAGTAATGGGCTCTAGGTGCAGAAATCAATATGTGTCTTTTGGTCATAGCCAATGATGAAATCTGTTTTACTTAACTAAGTATATCTGATAAAAGGGTTTTGATTTCACTTTGCTTTTTCTGTTTTACAATGTGAGGAATGAGGGGGTAAAGTAAGAAAAAACTGATTTTTGTTCATGTAAAAAAAATTACTTTTTCTTAAAAGAAGCAAAACAATTTGAGTACAAATAATGATCAAAGTTGCTATGCTATTAGTAATAGTATAAAATGACTGGAGAAATTATAAGAAATAAGATATAAAAATATGACAATTTCAAAATACCCATACATTCTCAAAATGAGAGGGAAATATTCAGTCAAAATAAACTTAAATCCAACTTTGAAAATGATACTTACCATAGGGTAAACAGCTTTCCCGTGTTCCATGCTTAAATACCTGTGCCTACCAAAGGAAAAACAAAAATGCCTTAGAAATTAGTGAAAATACATTTTAAAACTTTAAATAACTATAAGATCCATTTTTAGCCACTGCAAAATTGTGACCCTAAAACTTCTCAAGAAAATAACACTAGGAAATGATCCTGTACTTCCTAAGGGTAAATGGAAATCTTCCAAAAGTTCATTTTTGCTAAGAAAGCAAAGATTTACATAACCAATTAACCAGAATAATTCCATAGTTTATTGAATCCCATACAAAGTAGCCAATAAATTCCTAATATAAAAGATATTACTCTTCCATGAGTTTTCTTCTTTTGTTTCCAACTTATGTGAACACCATTAACTAATACAATTGTGAAACAAAAGAATCTGAAAAACAAATGGGAAACATAAAAATTCCTTTGTCCCAGGGCCAATCATTTTTCCCTTTCAAATAAAAATGATATCTCTACAAGAATAAATACATAAGATAAAAGCAACAAGCAAAACTGCCTTCACAAAAACTACCTGGTAATAGTTTGTTTTGTTTGTTTGTTTTTAACTAGGTCATACCTGTATGTACAAAAATATTTAAAGCAGCTCTTTTTGTGGAGGCAAAGAATTAGAAAGTGAGGGGATACCCATCAATTGGGGAATGGCTGAATAAGTTATAGTATACTATATAATGAAATACTATTGTGTTATAAGAAATGCTGAGCAGGGGGAACTCAGAAAAATATGAAAAACTTACACAAACTGAAACAGAGTGAAGTAAGCAGAACAAGAAAAACAGTATACACTTTACTATACTTTAAAGCAATACATTACAATAAACAACTGTGAATAACTTAGCTGTTCTCAGAAATACAATGATTCAAAACAATCCCAAAGCACTCATGATAAACAAGTCATCACTGAACAGATGATGCTGCAAAACTAGCCACTACAGAAGGCCCTGAATTGATTATAAAGTAGACAATTATAAATGAAGCAGATTTGTCCCTTGCATATAATGAAAAAGAGGTTAAGAAACAGAAACAAAACTTTAAAGCTAAACAAATTAATGATGTATGGGTAGCATCAGGGGGAAAAACCAATACTTCCAAACTTTTATCAACAAATTTGCCAATCAATTCATAAAAATGGTCATTTTGGAACTCAAGGCATTGTAGATTCGGTAAAGAAAGTATGGATAGCCCCTGGCAAAACAAACATTGCCTCAAAAGTATGTGTAGATTGTGCAGTTTGCCAAGCATATAATCAACATATATTTTGAGGAAAGGCATTTGGGGCTCATTCTTTAGCCTACACACTGTTTAAACATCTACAAATTGACTTCATAACAATGCCAAAAGTGGGACATTACAAATTTTGTTTAGTGATAATAGACCAGCTAAAGAGATGGCTGGAGACATTTCCAACAGCACAATCAATGACAGCATTTGTATCCAAAATATTACCATAAGAAACTATATCTTGATTTGGCTTACCAGCAAGAATCAATTTGGACAGGGGAACACATTTTATAGATTTCAGTTTTAACACAAACATATTCTTGCCTAGGTATTACACCAAAATTTCATGTGTCACTACCCAAAGAGTTCAGGACAAGTAGAGAGAATGAACAGGGAATTAAAGACAATGACTGGAAAATTATGTACTGAGACTCATTTGAAATGGCCTGATGCTCTACGGTTAGCATTGTTCTAGTTGTGAAGTAGACCAAGGGGAGATTTTTGCTTTCACTTGGAAAGGGACTCAGTGGACATGGGGAAGATTACCAATGGGATTCTGTGATAGCCCAACAGCATTTTGCCAAATCTTGCAACAAGATTTACAGAACATCCAATTCAAGGAAAGCAAAATCATGCACTATGTGGATGACATTCTTCTTGCATCGCCATCTGCTAAAGTTTGTTACCATAACAGTAAAAAACTCCTCCTAGAGCTATATGAGAAAGGTCACAAAGTTTTCAAATCAAAACTACAATGGGTCATGCCTAAAGTGGAATACCTAGGATTTATCTTGGAAAATGGAACGAGAAAGATTTCCAAGAAAATAGTAGAAGACATATTCAAGCTCAGTGTGCCAAAGACTAAGAAACAACTGAGAGCCTTTTTAGGAGTGACAGGTTTCTGTAGACAATAGATCCCAGGCTATAGCCAAATAACAAAATGCCTTACAGACTTAACCAAAAAGACAGTCACAGAACCTTTGAAACTAATGAAAGAGCATCTCCAAGCCATGATACAGCTCAAAGAAGCAATCATAACAGCTCCAGCCTTAGGTATTCCAGACTACAACAAAGAATTCAATCTGTTTGTACATGAAGCAAGAGGCATAGCTTCTGGACTGTTAGTCCAAACGTTAGGACCCAATTTTAGCCAGTGGCATATTATAGTACACAGCTAGATATAATTGAGAAAGGAATGATTCCCTGTTTGAGAGCAATCGCAGCCACAGCAACCATGATCCAAAAGTCATCTGATTTGGTATTAGGATCAAAACTTATTGTCTACTCTGCACACCAACTAAAATCCATATTGAAGAAATGTCATTTACAAGCTTTCACACAGCAAAGACTTTCTCAATATGAAATTGTGTTACTAAGCAACGAAAACATCTCTTTAAAATGTTGCCAACCATTGAATCCGGCATCCTTGATTCCAGATCTGCCATTGGAAGGGGAACCCATACATAATTGCCAAGAAACAATATCAGTAGTAGAAAAACCAAGAAATGATTTAAAAGACACTCCCCTGGAACAACCTGACATTGAAATGTATACCGATGGTTCAAGCATGATAGTTAACGGAGAAAGATATACTGGAGCAGCAGTAGTAACACTAACAGAGACATTATGGTATGCGTCCTTACCAAAGCACGTAAACGCTCAAGGGGCAGAGCTAGTTGCTTTATTAAATGCTTTGCAAATTGGTAAAGATAAACAGGTCAATATTTACACAGATCCCCAGTATGCATTTTCAGTAATTCATGTCACTACAGAAATTTGGAAACATAGAGGATTTTTGACAAGTGCAGGTAAAGAGATAGCATATGCCAAAGTAACAATGCAACTTCATGAGGCTGTACAACTTCCCAAGGAAGTGGCAATAATCCACTGTAGATCACACACAGGGGCTAATGATCGTGTGTCTTTAGGAAACCATAGAGCTGACATTACAGCAAAATTTGGAGCTAGAGAAGGACCTTTTCATGTATTGAATATCTCAATAGTTGAACAGGAAATCTAACTGATGCCTATAATGAGCAAGAAATTCAATCATGGATAAAGAACTTAGGAGCAAAACAAAGAAGAGGAATATGGATTTCACAACTAGGCAAGCCCATCCTGCCTAAAAATTTATTTTATCACGTGTGCAATGCAATACATGCACAAGGACACTGTGGAACCCAAGCTGTGATCAATTCAGTGAGACGATTTTGGACTGCACCAGGAATATCCTCATATGCCATAAGAGTTTGTCAAAAATGTAAAATTTGCATGCAGTTCAATCAGGGAGTTTATAAGGCCAAAGCTTTAGGAGGTCGTCCCTTAGCATATACTCCATTTGAATGCATACAGATAGATTTCATCAATATGCCAAAAGACTTAGTATTGCCTTGTCATCATAGACAGACTGACTAGATGGCCAGAAGCTTTTCCTGCCAAAAAGAACAACGCAGCATTTGTGATCATAATCCTATTAAAAGAAATCATACCTAGATTTGGGATTCCCTCAAAATTGGACTCAGACCATGGAAGTCACTTTACTCAATCAATGTTAAATGAAATTTATAAAATCTAGGAATACAAGCAACATACCACACACCGTATCATCCCCAAAGTTTGGGGCAAGTGGAAAGATTAAATAAAGACATTAAAACATTGATAGGAAAATTTTGTGCAGAAACACAACAAAAATGGACAAACATTCTGCCATTAGTTCTGTTCCATCTTAGAACACGACCCCATGGAGCTTTGCACATCTCTCCATTTGAGATGCTATATGGATATACAATTTGGCAAGGAAGGATTTGTAAACCAGCTTACATTGCCATGATAGATGGAGACTGTCAATTAACAAAATATATACAAGCTTTACAGACAAGAATAGCAGAATTGCATGAAATGAGCTTGATACTACAAACAGTACCCCTGGATTACAATTTGCACAACATCAAACCAGGAGACATAGTATAGTTAAAAAATTTCAATAGAAAATTGGCTACAGACATAAAATGGACTGGTCCACATGAAGTATTGCTTACTACCCCAACAGCTATAAAAGTTGCAGGGAAAGACTCATGGTTTCACTGTTCCCACGTGAAACCAGAAAAAGTTCAACATCACTGTAACAGATATAGTAGATAATTAGACAAAAGATAGGGCTGTGAAATGAAAACAAAAACTGATTAACATAAAAAGTACACCACAAAGAAATAATAGTGACACATAATGTTCGAGACAACTTTCCAGCCCAGAGGAAAAGCAACCAAGAGGAAAAGCATCCCATAGGAAAAGTTTTTAAACCAGCCCAGAGGAAAAGCATCAAGAAAAGATGCTAGAGACAAGAAACAAAGAGGAAAAGCTGAAATGGACAGCTAAGACTTTGAACTTTGTAAATTTGTTTAATAGCTACTAGAGAAATGAAAAAAAAAAAAAGCTGAAATGGACAGCTTGGGCTTTGAACTTTGTAAATTTGTTGATATAAGAAGAGGACAGATCAAAAACGAGACTTATATGTAAGACTGAGTGTGTTGAAATAATAAAAAAGTAATTTCACATATTAGGGAAATAGCATGCATCACTACATAACATGGAAAAAAGAAGAGATCCATCAGTCAACATGAGAAGTGGAAATCTGAAGAAACTTGATAAGTATTAATTCAACACAACACTATTGGACACAAAACACAAAATCACAAACTGACATATTGAGAGACCTTGTTTATATAAACAAGTGTCTGAAATTGTATTTATGCAAAATGTAAATATGTATATAGTTAGTTCCATAAGGTCTTAGGCAAATAGAAAGATCAATAGATATTTCTAGTTGATTGACATTATGATGTGGAACAATGTATATTGTTGTATTATATGTAAATAATTTCTGTAAATAATGTATTCGTTTTAGTTAAAGTAGAGTAAGTAGTATTAGCACTAAGATTCAAATTTCTTGTAATAGTTTTGTTTAACATTTATTGTACTGAATTTATTGTAAAACCCCAAAACTAGCCTTGCCCAAACTTTCCTGCTAAGAATTCCTTAGAGTAGATTTACTAAATGTGGTAACCATAATATAAATAAGTGACCTTGGGAAGGTCACAACAAAAAAAGGGGAAGATTGTGGAAAGGAAACAAGACTGACAGTTTGTGGAGAAAGGGGCCACCTGGGAGAGGCAATTAGGTCTTGTGACTAGCCTTCCTTCCTGCCGGAAGGGGGCTTGCTGCCTGGTGTTGGAGGAGAGAGGAGCTTGTTCAGTCCAGTCTGGTGTGGTGTGCCGCCTCTTCTTGGTTCAGCCCGAAGATTCAGGCCCAATCACTTCTGAAGGTCAGATCTGTTCTTGTTTGCTTTCTATCTACTGCTAAGATTCTGAATTAGGCAAAACTGGACTGATATAGAATATACGGAAGTGGGAAAACCCTCTGCCAGTCTCTAGGGCCTGGCCCTATACTCTGAAGCTAAGAAAAAACTCCAATTCCAACTGGTTATTAAACTTTATATTATTTGAATTCGCAGTCAGATAAGTGGACTATCTTTTCTGGTCATAGAGGGAGCTGAACTCCAGTTCAGTCATTCTACAACAAACAGTCCTTATCTGACCCCTGCTGTTTCCTCTCAGCAGGGGGCATCTCCCTCCCTTGCCTCACCAAGCAATATTCCCTCTCTCCCCTTAAGTCCTCCATACCCCATGCAGGCCTCCCATTGTCCCTGTTTTCCAATCCCCTATTTCCTTTCCCAGTAAATATTATACTAGGTATTACACCAAAATTTCATGTGTCACACTACCCACAGAGTTCAGGACAAGTAGAGAGAATGAAAAGGGAATTAGACAATGACTGGAAAATTATGTACTGAGACTCATTTGAAATGGCCTGATGCTCTTCAGTTAGCATTGTTCTAGTTGTGAAGTAGATCAAGGGGAGATCTACACATCTCGCCATTTGACATGCTATTTGGTCATCCACCTATTCATGCAAAACCTTTTAACCCTGTGTATACATCATTGCTAGGAGATACAACTATTGCTACATAATATAAGAGATCTACAAATCAAAATAAAAGAACTTCATGGATTAGGAGCTATAGTGCAAGCATGCACCTTATAGACTTTTCTCTTCATGATTTGAATCCTGGAGATACAATTTATATAATGAACTTTCAACGAACAGGAGGAACGCAGCAAGCCTGGAAAGTTCTATCCCAAGGACTTTTAACAACTCCTACAGCAATCAAGATAGGAGAGAGGTCATCATGGATTCATTGTTTGCACATAAAAAGAGTATCTGCTGTTGAAAGTGAGAATCAAGAATAAAACTATAGATTCAACTGGACACTAATTTTAATGACATTTATCTCATTAAGAAGACTAGAAAGACAAGCAGACACCATTTTCAAGAACATGTCAATAAAATCCTAAACTTTTATTTGCTGTTCAATAAAGGTTTGAATTTTTTTCTAAAAGTTTAAAATAGAATGAATACTCAATAGGTAAGTGTATAATTTATGTTATATTATAGCATTTAGGATTGCTATTTAAAATTAATTATTAACATACATTTATAGGATTATTATAACTATTTATATATAAATAACTGTATACTTTTCTAGTATATTCTACAATGTATTCATATTCGATCCACCTCAGGGGGGTATTAGAGGTATATAATGCATATATAAGGTGGATATTAGATATATACAATGTGTATATAACGTTCTTGTTTATTTTTCTTGTTTATTTTTTGTGCATAGTAACTATAAGGATTATTTGGATTAATATGTTTTGGTTCTTAGTTCTGTAGAGTATAATAAGAATAGGTTTTTTATTTCTGTATATTAAGAATTTTATGATCCTATAACTGTAAATATTTGTAATTGAATATTATTTGAGACTTACATGTTGCAAGAATTGTTTTCCTTTCTTTCTTCACGTCTCCTCGTTTCTATATTAGAGTATAGAACAGTTTTGTTTGAAAGATTCATTGGGGAGACTGGTCTCCCAACAGATCTGTTGGGGGGGGAGGGTACTTTAAGAGAATTTTTCTTAATTTCTACCTTTTTCTCTTTAAGAGGCAAGGGAGCAAAAAGATTTCTGTTTAAGAGCCCCCTACTGTACAGGCTGTCAGTTGGTGACAGTTAGACGGGTATGGTGGAGAATTGGTAAGATGCAGGCAGTTGGAAAGGGACTTTTGTCTCTGAATCCTCTAACTGACAGTTGGGAACAGAGAAATGGATTTAAGGCTTTAATAGCCTTAATGATTATTGATTAGCTTGTGTAGATGGTTAGATAGTAAATAAATTATTAGACAGTCAGTGTAGAGAAGTCTAGGCCTGGGCCTAGCCCTGGCAGAAGAAACTGCCCTCGAAGGCAGATAGATTTAGGGTTCTTTAGAAAATTTTAGTCAGGACTGGAATCTTAGGTATAGGTTAAGAGTTCTCTCACTTTCCTCCCTTCTATTTCCTATCCGTACTTTCCTAATAATAAACAAAGTATTTTGTGTTTAACAAACTGCTCTCCTGACTTTGTTCAAACTCCCACCCCAAATATTTAACTCTTCACAGGATCAAAAAGGCTTCAGAAGTGATTATATAAAAATAAGCAAATTAGGCAACAATAAAAATTTTATTTTTTGACATAATCTATTACTTTTTTATTTTTCATCTGAAATTTATTTAATTAATTGATTTAGAATAATTTTCCATGGTTATATAATTCATGTTCTTTCCCTCTCATCCTCCCACCCAACTCCCGTACCCAATGAGCAGTTCCACTGGGTTTTATATGTGTCATTGATCAAGACCTAACAATAAAAATTTTAAAAGCCAAGATAAACATATAGGAAAATTAGATTATACTAAAAAGTCATACAATGAAAAAAATTATATATCTTTATATAAATATATACATAAAATATATACTAAAAAACATGATGCTGACTTTTTTTCTTTTTTTTTTTTAATTAAAACCCTTACCTTCCGTCTTGGAGTAAATACTGCATAAGGGCTAGGCATCGTGGGTTAAGTTACTTGCCCAAGGTCACACAGCTGTGAAGTGTCTGAGGTCAAATTTGAACCTAGGACCTCCTGACTCTCAATCCACTGCCCCCGGCCAACTTCTTAAAAGAAGAATTTGTGCAAAAAGACATTAAAAATGAAATATAATAATGACTAATATTTTTCTCTAAGAACTGGATAAAACCAGCAGAAAGATAAATAAGAAGGAAAACATACTGAAAAAGAAATATGAGCAAAAATATAGTTGGAGAATAAGTAACAGCAACCTGGATTATTAGATCAAAGACGAAATCACAGAGACGAAAATATCAGTAACAACAAAACAACACTGAAATTTATGGGACACTGAAAAAGCAGTCTGCAATTGAAGATTTTTATCTTTGAAAACTTATATAGCCCAAGTAAAAACAGAGATGATCAATCAATCAATGATCAGACAAATAATTTAGCAATCCTAAAGCAATTATAAAGGAAGCTTGAAAATCAACAAAAGAATGGGCCGTGAAAATCAAGTAGATATATAAAAAGTCACTGCATTGCTCTGAGAAGCCTACATAAAACCTCAACCAGAGAACTGAGGCATAACACTGGGTCAGAAGTAAAAGGGAATATCATCTGACTGGGGGGAGCTGAGGAAAAGATAAGTGAAAGACAGACTATGAGAAAATTCAGAATGTAAAAATCAACTGCACTATTTAATGCATCCCATGATGTGCTACACTAAAGAGCTTCCAGAGCCAAGAGTTATTCTACAAACAACTCAAGACAGGCTTTAGCCAGAATATTGACAGATAGATAAAATATAAACCATCTGTAAAAATCTGCCTTCTCACACCCTTGGTGGAGTAATTGGCAATTGTTTAGGAAAAGCTTCCTTGGCTCTAGGAAAAAGTGACTCATGTGACTCTACAACAACTCCTAAGGCCAATTTTTAAATGGCAATTACAAGCTTTAAAGGGAGTGTCATTGACTGCCATTGACTGGAGCTTTCCTTAATTCTTAATCATAAGAAAAATACAATGTAATCTTTAAAGAAAAAGAGCTTAGGTTTTACCTAGACAATTAGGATTCAGTTGCAAAAAAAAGTAAATAGGCAAAAATTTAGGCAACAGAGGGAATAAAATTAACATTCTCTTCATTCATATCACCTTTATCAATCCTTTCTTTAAGAATCATAAATTTAGAATTAAAAGGAACATGGGAGGACCTCTAAATTTTCAGATGAGGATCTGAAGTCTAAAGAGTTTAAGTGACTTGCCCAAGATAACATAGATATTTGAGATTGGGAAAAACAAAGCCCTAGTGATCAGTTAAATGATAACTGAAATCTATCCTTTTCTCTTGAGGCTGAAATCACATTTTGGAATCACATCTTCAACACTCTTAAAATATCCTGTCAGATCCAGCCAGAGGTTCATAGAAGCTCAGCTTTTCTTAGAAAAAATTTTAATGAAATCAGGGTGGTAGATTGGTAGAAAGGAAAAGGAAAATTGTTCTCTATCTGAATATATCTGGACATGATTCTCAACACACCAATGAGGAAACATTTTCTACCCTCCCATACCCACCTTCTTCCATTTCCCATTCCACAAATTTAGCAAGTAAGAATAAAAAGAATGCTTTGCACCTGAGCTTGAACTGTATATAAGTTATCATGCTATTTATATGCTCCTCTCTAAATAGGAAAAAAAATAACTACTTCCAAATCTAAAAGAGCTGCTTAGAAAAAATTAATTTCTCCTCAGACACTATTCATTACACAGGCTAGAAAGCTAAATATTAGCAAATTCTTGAAATCTCATCATAAGAAGCCTTATCTAAGGCTCAAGAATAAAAAAAAAAATGAGTGAGTCACCAACACCTTCTCTTGTAATACTACTGACTAGTCTTAAATCTAGTCATGTATTTTCTTAGCTAATATTAAATGCTTAGTCTGAGAAAAAAAATAGATATTTCTTAAACCTATAGTCTTAAGATCACTTATGTACATATTTCAGTCTTGAAAAACTAAATTTAATATAAAGATTTTTATAACAGTACAAAAAGATATTTCACTTATTATTAACCTTTTATAATCTGTAAAGTTGCCACATGTCACATATCACAACAGAATAATCATGCTCCCCTTATCAAACAACCAGATTTGAGTACTATAGTGTGGATTATAGGATTCTAGATTGCAATTTGAAGAGATCTTAGAGGGCATTTAGTCTAACACACTCATTTTACGTGAGGAAAATGTTGGTCAGAAAAGCTCAATGATTTGCTCAAATTCAAAGAAGTGTGTAAAGTCAAGATTTGAACTTGGGTCTTCTGATTTTTAAATTCAGCACTCTCATCAATGCTTCTCTTAAAAAAGATCAAGCATGTATATAATAGCAGAATTCAATGATATCTTTAAATTTTAATTTTCATATGAAAAATGCTCTGCAATGCTTCAGCTCTGACTTGTGAATAGTTTAACCAAGTACAGTTTAAAGCAAACCTAACCAACTAAATACGCCTAAAGAAAATCTGTGACTCATCAGTTGACAAGAAACTCATATATCCCAAGAAGTCTACCAATTAAACATCAGACTTCTCTGCAGTACTTAAAAACCATTATTTGTTCAAGAAAAAAGTTTCCTAATTAAAAGTGGCCAATGGCCCACACTTACATATAATTACCCAAGGACTGTCATTTCATGAGTTAAAAGAAAAAATATTCCTGAGGCTATACACCTGTTTCCACATAATATGAAATATTGTCTCCTCATTTTGAATTACTGTTCTATTCATTATGGCATAAACCTAAGGGGCACATGGAGAGATTTTATATGACTGCCTACTGCTAGACTTAAGAGTCAAGAAGACCCAAGTTCAAATCCAACTTCAAACCTTTACAAACTGTGTGACCCTGGGTATATCACTTAATTTCGGTTTGACTCAATTTCCTCAAATGTTAAAAGGAAACAAAAATAGCAATTATTCTCCCAGGGTTGATGTGGCTTAAATGACATAATATTTGTAAAGCACACATAATAGTCACTATTAAATAGTAGCTATTTGTGTAATTAGAATTTCTGTACCCTTGAACTTCATTTCCCAACACCGCATTCTCCTCCTGTCATTAATGTGCTGATGTAGGCAGTAATTCTGTGGATTTCCACCTCTCTTTCTCTTTTCTTGCTGATAAACAGCTTTGGTGCAGCGGTTCTTTTAAACAGGCAAGGAGAGCTTGGACACGTGTTTTATTTTTGTTAGATAATTACCCTTTTATTCCTTTATTTCTAGTGATTAATAATCAATCTTATAAAATGTAATATTTGGAGTTATTGTATATTAATTTTTAATCTTACATATTATTATTATTATTACTGCTGCTAGTAATAGTAATTTTCTTTTTTTCCCTCCCCTCTCATAATTTTCTTTATACTTTGTGATCATGGATCTAGAAATGAAAATTTCTGCATTTAAAAGTAATGTTAGTGATCTACATTCCCTTCTAGGGTCTCATTCTAGCAGGATTCCAAGGCTCTTTTTCTTTGATGGACCCTAAAATGAACCTAATCACCAGGTTAAAGGGAATGGTATGGTCTGTTAGGAGGATTTTTGTCTTTGCCTCCAATGCTTTAATACACTTCATCTACATCAGGTCAGAATTGAGCATGATATCATTAGGCAATGAAGAGTTGTAAAAAAAGAAATAACGAATGAGGACACTACAGTTCACATAGGTCTTCCTAAAAGTACCTGCTGTGGGTTAAGGTCAGTTTTCCTATTTGGAAAGTAGTATGACATCTAGACATCTCAGATTATATTAAGCTCAATTTATTTTTTCAGAATACTGTTATGTCTCTCTACTGTTCTTCTTGAGTGAGGGTGATGAAATGTAAAGATTAAAATTTAGGGGAGATGGGGAGACTGAGGCATCTGAGGCAGGGTAGAAATTAGTTTCTCTCTGCAAGGAGTATTATATTTTTTAGAGGTTTATTAAAGTTAAGAATTAAAAGAAAATACAGGATAAGAAAAAACACGTGTCTAGGCCAGAGGCCTAGACCTCACCTACATTATGGAAAGAGCCGTGTCTGCTCCAAAACGGAAGTGCTAAAAGAACCAAGAGCCCCTTCCAAAGCCTTTGAATCAACTCAAATACCTTCTCGATCTCGGCCCAGGTGAGATTACAAGGCATTCTGGGGAAGTGGAGCAAAGGCTCATGGGGATTGTAGTCCTGTGTTTGAGTCTATTTTTTACAGAAATCAGGAGAAATAACATTGAATTTGGATAGTTTTTGAGACTTCCTAGCTTACTGTTTATGGACAATGAACAATTGTTCAAAACCATGTTATAAAAACTTTTTTGTAAAAGTCATGGAGTTTGCTTTAGGAGTAGGGTAGGCTTCAAATGGCTGTAAATATATATACATGATAACAGGAACATTCATTATTACAATATTTAGTCCCTTGAATAAAATCAATCTGAATATCAATAATTGGGCTCTACTCTTGACCTTCAAAATATTTTTACTATGCTTCAGCAGTCTTCTCACTTTGAAAGGTACTTCCATCCCTACAGTCTTTTCACTCTGGAATATCACTTTACCCATGTGGTTATCTCCTCTGATTGATGAGTTCCTCCTGAAACCTTTCTGAGAAAGGGCCCAGGCCAATCATGCTCATTCCTGCTTGCTTCTTCTGCCACTGTTCCTGAATTCATTTTCTTCCATCTCTGCTTTTACTTTTTAGCATACCTCTTATGTGTTTTCAGGTTCTGGGGTTTAATTTTGAAGAAAGGTGTTCTCCAAAAAAAGCTAATGCAATCTTAGGCTATATTATGAGGTACACAGTTTCAAGAATTTAGGAGATAATAATCCTATTGTTCTGTGTATTCATCAGACCTCATCTTGAAGTGTGAATTTTAAAACTATTCCACCCTAATCAGGCCATTCTTTAGAAGATTTAGCTACTTCCTGATCGATAACAATGGAGATGCTTGGAATAACAGAATCAGGTCTTGAAAAATCCACACTCTCTACCCTACTCAGTTTAACAAGATTTTGAAAGGCCTGCAGCAAACTCAAGATTTAATTATCTGAGAAGATGGCCTTCAACAGACATGTGCAAAAAAAAAGAACAGACCTCTGGGCTGTCCTAAGTCAAGCTAAGTCCTCATTGGTACAGATGAGACGCAGAAAAGTGATGTAAAAATGTCCATATAACGCATGTCAGTTTCTGCCTCTTTCTTTTTCCCTGGAGAGACGACTCTGGCTGGCAGTGTGCTAAGTGTTCTGCCATCTTGGAATGTTGGGTGGTGAGTTTGCCCTGGAGCTGATTTCAGGTTTGGGCATCTTAGCTAAGCCTCTTTGGAGGTCAAGCTGATTCTTTCCTCCTTCACACTCAACCCCTTACTTTCTAGATTTCCTATCTTCCTGCCCGGTATTAGCCCCTTCTTTCCTCCTTCTTAAAAATCTTCTCTACTATATCAATTAAATCACCATAAAATTTGGCAATTGACTTGGGAATTTTATTATTTGGGATTCACCCTTTACAGAAGAATTGTTCTTTGTTCTAGAAACCATAGTTTTAAAAGGGTACTATTAATACACTGAAGAGTAAACAGAGGAAGGCAACCAGGATGATGATGGGCCTTGAGTTGAAGAAACTAAAGCATGTTTAACCTACAAAAGAGAATACTCAGGGGTCATAAGAGAAGTGTTTAATATATCTGATAACAACACTGTGGTATAATCGAATGTAACGGACTTCTCTATTAGTGGCAATGCAGTGATCCTGAACAACCCAGAGGGATCTATGAGAAAAAACACTATCCACATTCAGAAGAAAAACTGTGGGAGTAGAAACACCAAAGAAAAACAACTGTTTGACTACATTAGTTGAGTGGGATATGATTGGGGAGATATAGACTCTAAATGAACATCCCAGTGCAAACATCAACAACATGGAAATAGGTTCTGATTAAGGACACATGTAATACCCAGTGGAATTGCGCATGGGCTACAGGAAAGATTGGGGTAAAGGAGGGAGGGATAGAATATGATTCTTGTAACCAAGGAATAATGTTCTAAATTGACTACGTAAATTTTTTTAATTAAAAAAAAAAGAAAGAAATAGCAAGCTGAGTGATTTCGGAAAAACATGGAAGGACCTACAAACTGATGCAAACTGATATAAACTGAAGTGAGCAGAGCCAGAACACTATACCCAGTGTGAAGACTGGATTTGGCTATTTCCTGATTTTAACAATGAAGATACTTAGTTTAACAAAATCAGGGGGAATTGTGAATTTAAATTATTCCACCCTACTTAGAGCATACTTTAGGGGAAGATAAAGTTGTAATCTCCTGATTCAACAATGAAGGTACTTAACTCCTACCATATAGTGAAACTAGAACTTTAAGCTAAGTCTATTTTAAGATCTTAATACAAAAAGGTGTTAAGTAACTATAAAGGTTAAATTAATCACAAAAAAATTAAGTAACTCACAAAAGGTGAACTTAACAAAGAAGTGTTAAGTAAGTCTAAAGATATCATCTAATCAAAGAAGATGAGAACTCTAAAAGAATGGGCATTTAGAGGAGGGGACACAAGGGTGAAAGGTTGGCTCATTTCCTCTCTCCGGTACCTTTTGCGGCAGAGAGTTGGCTGATAGCAGTGTGCTGGACCTTTCGGCATCTTATTGTGGCTACAAGTTATTGTTCCGGTTCAGTGGTGAGTTTCTGGCTAAGTTTCCCTCCTTTACTTTTCCAACTTTATCCTCTTCGTTTTGTAATCTTCTTCAGAGACCTAGAGGTGGGAATTTTAAGCTCCCCCTGTCACAGGCCAGGCAGGAGAAATCCTATATCCTCTTCTCTCCTTCTCCTTAAATTCCTTCCCTATATATTAATTAAATCACCATAAATTTTCAGACTGACTTGGGTATTTTTATTTGGGATTTCCCCTAGCGGCCAATTAAATCTAGATTTTAAGTCACAACCCTAAAATTATTTTCACACCAGTAATAGCAGCATCGTACAATGATCGTACAATTATGAATATCTTAACTATTCTCAACAATGCAATGATATGAGACAATTCCAAAAGAGTCATGATGAAAAATGCTATTCACTTCCAGAGAAAGAATTAATGGAATCTGAGTGCAGATTGAAGCATAATATTTTTCATTTCATTTTCTTCATGGGTTTTTATTTTGTTTTATGCAAGTCTTCTTCCACAACATGACCAATATGGAAATATGTTTTACATGACTGCACATGCAAAACATAGATCAAACTGCTTATTGTCTTAGGGAGTGGGGAGAAGAGGAAGGGGGGTAATTTGAAACTGAAATTTAAAAAAAAAACAAACATTTTAAATTTTTACATATAAAATATTACTAGGGGAAAAAAGAGAATTCTTCTGAGAATGAAAAATGAATATTTTTCTGAAGAAATCAATATGGATACACAGAGACTCTATCAAATGACTTAAATTTTAAAAAGAAATATACACTTTTGGCTGCCTACATAGGAGGGAGACTGCCCCAGCTCCCATACATCTACACCAGAAAAACCATGAAGATCACACTAACCCAGATTAATCAAGAAATATAATGAAAAGCTACAATAAGTTATTTCTTCCACTTCAAAAATACACAAGAGGTCAGACAGAAGCCCGAGGGCAATATGAACAGGAGCCTACTAGGGTAAGGTAACATCCCAGCATAAGCAGAGCCTATTAGGAATACATGTAGCCTTGTGAGGCTCCATCTGTAGGCAGAAAAGTCAATGACCTCCCCAAAAAAACACTAGTCACCTTGTTAGTGCTAGGAAGTGGCACCAAGTAGCAACAGGATGTAGTATAATAGCATTTAGACTAGAATACTCTGTCCTCAAGATAAGCAATAGAGCACTGAAGATCTAAACACTAAGATCCGTAAAGCCCCTGGGCCAGAGGAGAGCAAGAAGTTCTCCCAGAAGGTATAGGTAAACATCTACTATGTGCCAACCTAAATGCTAAGGACACAAAAAAAAGGCAAAAAACATGATCCCTGTTGTTAAAGAATTCACATCTTAATGTGGGATGTAACACACAAACAACAATGAACATACAAAATAAATATACAAGATAATCTCATACAGAAGACAGTAGCATTAAAGAGAACTAAAAACAGCTTCTTAAAGAAAGTAGGATTTGAGCTGAGAATTTAGGAAGCTAGGAGGCACAGAAAAGGAAGGCAAGAATTCCAGATTTGGGTGGGGGGGGGTGAAAGATATTAAGGGGAGGGATAAGAACAACCAACATAAATACAGGCAGGAGACAGACTGCTTTGTGCTAGAAAAAGCAAGGAAGCCAGTGTCTCTGGATCATAGAGTATGTGGCAAGAAGTAAGGTATAAAAGGACTAGAGAGTTGTGGAGGGAAGTGGAAAGCTAGTCTGCCAAGAAGAAGTAAAAAAAAATAATGTCTAGAGACTACAAAGCAGAGTTTAAAAGACTATTCTTTAGTCCAAATTCAACATCTATGAACACTAATTATGTTTTCTTACTTTACAGTACCTTTTCTCGATAAGTTTTGCTCTCAGTCTTTGAATGAGCAGAAACATTTCCATCCAACATTAATGAACCAATTCATATTACCTAGTTTATACTATGCAGTTCTCTATGCATGGCATACATATTTTATCTTGCTTTCCAGTCATTTTCCTTCCAATTTTCAATCCACTCATTCATAGCTTTGGTGAAAAGTTCACTATCTGTGCACACAGTGAGTTTATCAATTTTGAGGAGGCTCCGATTGCTCAACGTCTTTGGCAGTGGCTTCTAATGTTGTCATTGGTTTTTTTGTTGGGGTTTTTTTTTTTTTTGTATATAGCAGCACTCATGTTTAAAGAATACTGAGTTCATGATCAAATGGAAGTTAGCAAAGGTACTCAGGTGATCCAGGTAAAAATCAAGTAAGATCAACCAGCCCATCCAAAAGAAGAGCAAATGTTGGACCCTGGCTCTTGTATCAAGTCAAAAGTCAAGAGCTAATTCTAAATCACTAAAGTGATGAGCAAAAAACAAAAACAAAAAACTGGCCAATATTAAAAATTCCTGTGAATCTAAGATTGATGAAAGAAATAAAAAAAACAACTCCTTAACTTCAAGAATCAAAAGATTCACATGGAAAAAAAATTTTTAACTTTCCAAAAGGACTACATAAATAGGTAGGAGAAATGAAGCAAAAGAGAAAAAAAAAGAAATCAAAGTTCTTAAGAGAATATGGTAGGTCAAATGGAAATCAATGATTCTAGAAAACAGGAAGAAATGTTAGGAAAAATTCAAGACTGTAAAAGAAAAAGAATTTATATCTGATACCAAAATAAAATTACCTGGAAAATAGGTCAAGTATAGATCATTTAAGAATCACTGTCTATTTTGAAAACCATTATGCAAAAGAAGAAAAAGGAAAATTAGGGCATTATATTTCAAGAAATCAAATATGAAAACTGTTCAGAACTATTAGAATCAGAATGCAAAATAAAAATAGAATCCAATAATCACCTGACATGAGAAAATCCAAAAGGAAAAGTCATCAGAATTGTCTTAGTTAAAATCTAGAGTTCTAATAGCAACCAAAAAAATACTGCAAGCATCCCAAAAAGAAGCAGTTCAAGCACCAAGGAACTACAATCTGGACCACATAAGACATTGTAGCTTCTGCTAAAAACCAGAGGAGATCTTGGAATACAAAATTCTAATAGGCAAAAGAGATATACTTACAGCCAAAATTTAGTTTAACTTGCAATGCATAATATAGTTGGGGGAGGGGAGAGAGAGAGAAGAGGAATCTTTAATAGAAAAAAAGGATTTGAAATGATTTCGATGAAAAGATCATTTTACCAGGAAGACAAACAGAATCATACAAGTCAAGAAAAATCTAGAAAGATAAATCTATTTGACCAATTAGAAGGAGCTAAATGATGAGGTAGTCCTAATATTTTAACAGAGGGAGAGAAAACAAGAGCCCCTTTATTACCTTCATATCTTCAAAGGGTACTGGATAAGTTAAATAAGAAGATCATTGAAATATGTTGGTTCTTTTCTATAGGCTTAAAGAGGGAAAAGAAAAAGATAGGTAACTGTAATACACTAGTATGGAAAGAAGGAAAATGGGGGGAGAACCTGCTATTTCTCATAAATGGGGGAGCTGAGAAGATTATATAAACTCTCTGAAAGGGTTCAGAGAGAAGGCATTAGATCACCCTATTTTATCTGAATGTGACAAAAGATACTTTGAAACATGCACACACAGTATAGAGGAGAAATCCATTGAGCTAAACAGGGGAAAATGGAGGGAGGGAAGCACTTATAAGTGGGAAAATAAAAGGAAGAAATAGCCACAGGCAAAACAAATTCCTGGGTCCAGATATTAGTATTAAAAGAAGGAAAAAAAAAAAGAAAAGAATCTGAATCTAAAAAGGAAGTGCCTTAAAGTATCTCAGATAATTTACGAATGGATGAAAAAAATGTGGAATGTGAATATAATGGAATTTTATTGTTGCTTGAAAAATATCAAAAGAAACAATTTCAGAAAATTCTGGGGGGCAGCTGGGTGGCTCAGTGGATTGAGAGCCAGTCTAGAGACAGGAGGTCTTGGGTTCAAATCTGAATTCACACACTTCCTAGTTGTGTGACCCTGGGCAAGTTAATTAACTCCAATTGCAAAGCCCTCATTATTCTTCAGCCTTGCCTGAAGAAGAGATAATGGATTCAAGATGCAGAAAGGTATGTACCATAATTGGGAATGACTACTAGGTAGATTTTTTTTTTTTGCCTAACTATGTTTATCTGTTATCAAGGCTTTTTTCCCTCTTTCATTTAATTGAGGAGGAGATAGTAATAA
Source organism: Monodelphis domestica (assembly GCF_027887165.1). Classification (NCBI taxonomy): domain Eukaryota; kingdom Metazoa; phylum Chordata; class Mammalia; order Didelphimorphia; family Didelphidae; genus Monodelphis; species Monodelphis domestica. The sequence goes on from NC_077228.1 coordinate 252,390,580, forward strand.
TGATGCTGAAAAAGAGAGCTATTGAAATATTTTTTTAAATGCACACAAGTGAACAGAAGAAAGTTCAGAAGGAAGCACACATAAGGAGGACTATCTTTAAACTAACAGAATATATTGCATACATGTGTATACATATGCATATATATGAAAATATACATTTTTTATATTTTTAAGCAAATGGTATAATACAGATTCATCACATCAAAGAGAAGCTTCTTATATAAAAATGCTTATTTTAGGTTTCATGTCAAGGATAGTACTTTGATGAAGGCATGCTTGTCAAATTTGTAGAAGACAAAGTAAAAAGGGATAACTAACACAGAATCAGGATCCAAAAAGATCTTAACAGTCAGAGTTTTGGGCTGAATCTAATAAGATAAAGGCATTAATTTAAAGTATTACATTTGGATACATGTGTCAGATGGAAGTAGAATTAGATTTGGTCTGTTTGCCCTAAAAGAGAGCAGAACAAGGAGTAATGGATGGAAGTTGCAAAGAGACAAGAGACAAATTTAGGCAAGAAGTCAGGAAAAACATTCTAATAATTATTGTTCAGTCATTCAGCAGTATCTGATTCTTTATGACCCCATGGACCATAATAGCACGTCAATACTGTCCATAAAAAGCTTTCTTGGGAAAGATTCTAGAGTGGTTTCCTTCTGCAGTAGATTAAGACAAACACAATTTAAGTGACCTGCACAAGGTCACATAACTAATAAGTATCTGAGGTCATATTTAAACTTGGATTTTCCTGACTCTAGGCCCTAGTGCTCTATCTACCTAGCTGCCTTAGATTGAACTGCCTGGAAAAATGGTAGGTTCTTTGTCCTTGGAGATTTTCAAGCAGAAGCTGGATGATTACTTGTTGATATGGTATAGTGAGGGTTCCTTTCATACTGAGTTGTACTGATGATGAAGCCCCTTCCAAATCTTAAGCTCTGTAATTCTCCAACTCTGAGTAGAAGTGCTGATAAACTACTAGAAAAGAAAGTAATATTTCCTCTACTGACAACTTTTAAAATAGGCAACATTTCAATGTAAGACAACAAATGTGGCAAGGCACAGAATACAGAAACTCATGCCTCAACTCTGTAGCAGCTCCCACCCACATGGGCAGAAAGATGAGCAATGAGGTCAGGCTCCTGTCCAAGTTTAATAGCTAAGAGCAAACACCCTATTGTTTTGTTTTGTTTTTAAGGTGCAGAAGATCAAGTTCTCTTTCTTGTTTCCTTCAGTGTAACATCTTGGCAAAACAAGCTTTCTTTCTATTGAAAATTTTCCAATTGAATCACAGAGGTTGACCCATCTGCCATACAGAGGTAAAAAGAAAGCCAAGGAGAATGGCACTCAGTGATCTATTTGAAGATGAATAGGACTAGAGAGAAAAAAGGAAAGGATAAAAAATGAAAAGGAAAAATGAAATTTTTTAAAATGTTCGATTGTACTCATAAAAACAACATTGTCTATTATCTACTACATTATCATTTTAATTGCCTAGCCTAGAAAAGAGTGATGACCATAGATCAACTCACAATCATAGTATTAGTTTTGCATTATTTTCTTAGGGGAAATTGGAAATGTCTGTTGTGTCTAACAAAATTTATGAAGAAAAAATTATCACAATGCTTCAATTTACCAAACAAGAGGTCAGTCAGGCAATAAACCTTTATTCAGTGCCTACTATGTACCATACACTATGCTAAGTACTGTAGGAACTGTGCTGCTAATAATGAGAAAATAACCAGTTTTATGTATGTTCCAAGTAGAAATAAAATAACAAAGATGACTGGAAATGGAATCAGAAGACCTAAATTCAAATACTATTTCTGCTTTTCACTACTTACATAATCTGAAAGAGGTCACAATCTCTCTTGGATCTCAGTTTCCTGACAGTATAAAACCAAGGGATCAGAATAGATGATCTTGATGGTCTTTTCTAGCTCTGAGTTTCATTATGTTCTTCACAAAGTGACATTTTAATGAAAATATTTTCTAATTTATCCAACTTGTTGAACAGCAAATGCAAAATATAAGTAATTTTACTACCTACAAATTAAAAAAGATTCCTGGCATATAACTATTGAAATTCAGAGCTTCCTATTATCTCTGGGGGGAAAAGGCAAACTCTTTTCTACCAGGTTTACTTTCCTTCAAAGTTTCAGCCACAGTGGCCCTATTGTCAGTCCCATGTGTTTGTTTACCAGGCCTTAAAGAATTCCTAGTTTTCTTCAAAGCTAAGCTCAAATTCCACCTCCTACAGGAAGTCTATCCTGATTACACATTACTCTCCCTCACAAAATATTATGGTGTATATATTTTGTATTTACTTGTATGTACATATATGTTTCCCCCAATGGGGGGCAAACTCCTTAAAGGAAGACACTATTTTTGTCTTTGAATACTAGCATAGTGCCTATACTTTTAATCAACAATAAATAATGGATGAATGAATGATAAATGATGGTTATCTAGTTTTGTTGTTACAGAAAATAATATGGTATAGGGTGCAAAGAAAATTAATGTCTTAGTAATCACCTAAAACTGCCACACCTTCCAATTGTCTACTCTATCCACCCAAGCTTGGTCTTCCTGAAATGTACAAATCAGCTTCACCTTTTCAGGGCATGTACTATAAGCTTTGTAAATTATGGGCTGGCCTGGTTTCCCAGAAGAAAAACAAGTTTACCCTGCTGCCAAAGCAGGAGATGCCTGTTTCTGGCTACCTTAAGGCACTATCAAATCAAGACCAGAAGGGATAATAACCACACATCAGGAATTGAGAGAAAGGCATATCACATTATAGTAGTTTAGCTATGAGCTTCAAAAGTAACCTGAGGTTGAAACAAAAAGCATGCTATTTCTATGTACCTGGAAATGTTTTCTTTAGACAGCCCCCCAGGATTCAAGTCTGAATCAGGTAATCTTCACTTTAAAACTAATCACATTTAGTACTTAACCCATTTTTGAAAGACAGAATTAATCTTCAAAACACCTTCAAGATAAGTGTTATTCCCATTTTACAGTTTAAACAACCGAGAAAGAGAAAGTAGCCTAAGAGCACTGCAACAATATAGTGTTACTATTACAAGAGAATTCTATATTACTCTGACACTATTTGGTGAGAGAATTTAGTATTTAAAATATGTGGTAGTGTGGGGAAATTAAAACAGTAAAAGGAAGGGGTCATACTAGATGACATCTAAGGTTTCTTCTAGCTCTAAAATTTTATGATTCTAAGTTATACTACCTGTTAATGCACACCTGTTAGTTAGACTATATTAATATAAACAGGTGTAAAAGCCAAGCCCATCAATGGAACTAAATGTTGTAATGCACAGAGCATGTTTCAACAAGACAAGTGACCTGTGCCATGTAAAATGATGAGGTAGGTAAAATTATAACATCATGCTAAGTAGCTCAAGGTTTCTATTTAAATTGATAAAGAAAAGCAGTCGCCATTAATTAAAAACACTATTTTACATGAATGGTATAAAATCACAAGTACATTTGTATATATTTTGCACATGTATAACATATATAAAGATATCAAAGTCATTCTAGTAATATCATTTTTCTCTAAACAAACTCCTCCACCAGCTAAAATCTTATACCTGACAGTTTGTCTTCTAGCCAAACTAAACCCAAGACGTAATGGCAGGTTCAAAAGAACCCTCAAAAAATCAAAGCCTACATGTGGGATGTTTTGGATAATACAACAACATATATTTCTTTTCATCTTCAAAGAGTTTTATATATACTAATTAATCTTCACACTACTCTTCTGAAGCAGAGAAGGTTTATTATTTTCATTTTATAGATGGGGAAAAGAGAGCACAACATTTCACCTCTGCCTTAGGTCAAGGAACAAAATGATGGAACTAAAACAGAACCCAGGGGTTCATGACTCCTAATATAGATAATTTCTCCCTTATCTACCACAAAAGGACATACAAGATGAAAGACTGCTGGGGTAGCTGATTCCAAGCAATAAACTTCTAAATAACACGTATTTCTACTTCTGTAATTTCTTCAAGATGTTAAGTGTAGTTTTATAAGCTCTAAGTGTAATTTAAACACACACCAAATGAAATGTTATTTAAAATCCTCATTTTAAAGGAAATGTACCAGTTCAGAGCTAAAATAACATGTTTTCCCCACCAAAATCCAACCAGTCATATTTTCCTAAATATGGGTAGAGAGTAGAGGAGGAAAGAAATAAGTATTTATTAAGCATGTTCCAAATGAAAGACAAAACAACAATAATGTGCCACACACTATACTAAATGCTTTACAAATATTATTTCAATTGATTCTCACAACCACCCTACAAGGTAGGTACTATTATTGCCCCTCTTTTACAGATGAGGAAACTGAGACAGATATGAAGTTAAGTGACTTATCTAGAGTCACACAACTCATGTCTATATTCAAACTCAAATCTTCCAGGCTCCAGATCCATTGCTCTATCTCTGTAACACCTAGCTGCCCCACGCAGATATGATCACCTCCTGCCAGAAAGAGAAAATAACTTCATTATGGGTAAATGCTTTTTTCCTTGAAATCTGAGCAATGATGATAAAAAAGAATCAATATATAATAAAATGCCATATTCTAAAGACCATATATTTAAATTTTTTTATCTGATTACCTTCATTTTGTAAATTTCTATAATTCTTTCATCATACAGATAGAAATAGGCTAAAGAATATCCTAAAGGGCTAATATGCTTTCTATTTAAGATGTTGGCATGATTAGTCACAGAAAAACATAATTTTTTCAATCTAGCAATAATCTAGAAAGAGCATCAAATTGAACCATGACCAAGAAAATTAAAGAGAAACATCATTAAGTTCCTTTAAAACAACACAAAATAAGAGCCAGAAGCTACAAACACTATAAGAGGTCTGCCAGAGAAGGCAGCACAAGCAAAGACAAACAGAACAAAAATCTACAGCAACACCCAAATCTGGGAAGATCATTAAGGAAACCCCAGAAAGATAAAAAAAATCTACCCAGCACACTGATCAGGTGAGCATCCCTGGAGAAAGGAACCTTGATCCTGACCAGAAAAGTCTCTAGGGGGAAGAAAAGAACATTCAGCACTCTAATTCCAACTCAGCAGGGAACCCTAACAGGGGACAAAAAAATTACACTTTGCCATAATCCAATAAGCCCCCAGGGAGAACAGTGACCACTCAGTACCTTAATCAGGAACTGTCAATTACAGAATTAAGATTAAGGAGTCTGTATTCTCCTAGTACTATGAGTAAAGACACATCAAGAAAAGTGAAAGCCATCAGGTAACATACTGCCAAAGGAAAGTCAAGATCAAACAGGGCCTGATTATCCTACCCAAAAATATAGAGGAGAGCAGACAATGACCCAGCACTAAAGTCCCAGATTAATAACTGAGGTTACAGATAGGTGTAAACATAAGACATTGACCACTATTTTAAAAAATTTTATGCAAAAATAGTAATCCTAATAATAGCAAGTATAAATAACATCTCACTTAAACTACACAACAACCCTAAGAGTTAAGGGCTATCTCCATTTTAAAATTGAAGAAATGGAGACAAAGGTTAGGACTTGGCCAAAGTCACACAGGAAATAAGAATTTTAATTCAGTTTTCCTTGACTCTAGGTCCAGTGCTCAATCCACAGTGCCATCCAGCAACCTGTACAAGAAACACACTTAAAACATAAAAAGATTCACAGAGAATTAAAATAAGGGACTGGAACACCAGAAGCTATTATGCCTATATTGAATTCAAAAAAGTTCAAGTAATAATCATATTTATGACCTAAATAACAATAAAAATAGATATTACATTTAAATTGCATTATGCCTCAGGATATGAAGAAACATTTTTTTTATTTTTAAATATTTTTCCATGTTTACACAATTCATTTTCTTTTCCTCCCTTCTTCATTCCCCACCCCACCCCCAGAGTCAACAAGCAATGTTGTAGTTGTCTGGGTTTTACAAATGTTATCACTTGATATCTATTTCCATACTATTCATTCTTGCTATAAAGTAATCTTTTAAAGCCTAAACTCCAAAATACATACCCATATATACATGTGATAAGTGATGTCATATGTTTTCCTTTTGTATTTCTACTCCCATAGTTCTTTCTCTCAATGTGGTTAGCATTCTTTCCCATAGTCCTTCAAGAGTGTCCTGGCTTGAACAAGCATTTTTCAGAAGAAGAAATCAAAGCTACCAATAATCCTATGAAGAAATAACTATTAATTAGAGAAATACAAATTAAAATAATTCTGAGGTACAATCTCATACTTATCAGATTGCCCAATATGCCAATAAAGGAAAGTGATAAATACTGGAGGAGATGTGGCAAAATTGGGACACTAATACATTATTGGTGGAGTTGTGAAATGAGCCAACCATTCTAGAAGGAAATTTGGAACTATATCCAAAAGAATCATAAAACTGTGCATACAGTTTGATCCTATAATACTAGGTCTGTATCCCCAAAGAGATTAAAAAAGGGGAGGATCTACTTGTACAAAAATATTTAAAGCAGCTCTTTTGTGGTGGAAAAGAAATAGAAATTATGGAAATGTCCATAAATTTGGAAATGGCTGAATAAATTGTGGTATACGATGGTGAAGGAATGCTACTGTGCTATAAGAACTGATGAGCAGGAGGATTTCAGAAAAAAAACTGGAAAGACCTACATGAACTGATGCAGAATGAAATAAGCAGAACCAATTATACACAGTAACAGCAATATTGTATAATAATCAACTGTGAAAGACTTAGCAATATAATGATCCAGGACAATTCTGAAGGGCTTATTAAAAAGAATGCTATCCACCTGCAGAGAAAGAACTATTAGAGTCAGAATGAAGATCAAAGAATACTGTTTTTCACTTCAGTTTATTTCTGTTTTTATGTTGGGATTTTGGTTTTATATGAATATTCCCTTATATCACTGATGAATATGGAAGTATGTAAGCTCCGATCAAATTGCTTATCATTTCCAGGAATGGAGAGAGAAGAGAGGAAGACAATTTGGATCTTATAAATGAGAAAATGTATATTGAAAATTGTTATTACATGTGATTGGGAAAGTAAAATCTTTTAGAAGAAGAACTTAAAAAATAAGCATTACACTTAAATGTGCCAAAGATATGTTTATATACTTAATACACAGGCACCAAATGACATAGCATCTAAGTTCTTTAAAGAAAAATTAATGAAATAACAGAGAGAAATATACATCAAAATTATAAAAATTTGGGACCTCAAGGTACTCCTTTCATACTTGGGAAATATAAAAAAATGGTAAACAAGAAAGAAGTTAAGGACCTGAACATAATTTTAGAAAAGATAGATGTAAGAGATTCCTGAGAATAGTAATCTAAAGTATCAATATTTTTCAGTTATGCATGGCACTTGTACAAAAACTGACCATGTGTTAAGATATTAAAAATCTAAAAAAACAAATGCAAAAAAGCAGAAATAAAATATAGCTTTTACAAAGGACAATACAAAGAAAATTATATTCAATAAAAGGACTGTGAAAAAGCAAATTCAAATGTAAATGGAGACCAATTTTATCGTAAAGAATTAGAAGGTGAAAGAAAAAAATCAATGAAAAAGAGATAATATTTTCAAAGCTATTTTAACAATAATACAACAAAAGAAAACTTTGAGGAGATAACCAAAGTAGTCCTTAGAGAAAATTCATACTTTCATCAAAAAAAGAGAAAAAAGAGAAGAAATTATGAATACAATTAGCAAAACTACAAAAGAAACTTTTAAAAAGAAATAACAAAAGAAAAATGCTGAAAATTCAAGAATACAAGTAAAAAAATTTTACAAGTCTCATTTTTAAGAGGAAAATCAAATTGTCTTCAGAAATGAAAAATGTGAAATAAAAAAATGAAATAAAGAAATTTAAAACTATTTTTTCCAACTGAAGGTCAATTAAAATAATTAATGAAATTGATGAATATTTATAGAACTTCATTCCAAAATTAAAAGAATAAGAGAATTTGAATAACACAATCTCAGATAAAGAAAAATTTTCAATAATAAATGAAGGGGGCAGCTTGGTGACTCAGTGGATTGAGAACTAGGTCTAAAGACAGGAGGTCCTAGGTTCAAATTTGGCCACAGACACTTCCTAGTTGTGTGATCTTGGACAGTTAAGTTATTTAACTCCCATTTTTTAGCCCTTACTGCTCTTCTGCAACACACTATTGATTCTAAGTTGGAAAGTAAAGGTTTTAAAAAACAACAATAACAACAACAATAATAAATGAACTCATATAGAAGAAAACCCTGGAATTCTAAGGAATTAAAAGGGGGTTTTGTCAAATGTTTAAATAATAATTCAATTCATTTTGTTATTATTATTTTTAAATCCTTAACTTCTATCTTAAAATCAACACTGTATTGATCAAGCCAAAGAGTGATAAGGGCTAGGCAATGAAGAGTTAAGTGACATAGCTAAGAAGTTCAATTCATAGTGTGTGTGTGTGTGTGTGTGTGTGTGTGTGTATGTCTCTAGAAAACATTATGTATATATTATATAAATTGTTATTGTTGAGTACATCCTGTAAAATGCCAGGTTGTATGAATCAAAAACCAGAATTAACATCATCAACAATCTTAGATGCATATACAATAATAACAAAATGACAGAAAGTAAAAAATTAAGAAGTTTCTCAATTAGGGTAAAAAAGAGAAGAGTGGCAAAGCTAGCTTGAAATTTAACATCACAAAACCTTAGATCATGATAACTAGTCCTATCACTTCTTGGCAAACAGAAGGAGAAGAAATGAAAGCAATGTCAGATTTTATATTCTTTAGTCAAAAACCACTGCAGACATGAAATTAAAAGACTCTTGCTTCTTAGAAGAAAAGCTATGACCAAATCTGGGCATCATACTAAAAAGCAAAGACATCACTTGCTGATAAAAGTCTATATATTCAAAGCTATGATTTTTCTAGCAATATATGACTGTGAGAATAAAAGGAAAGCTAAGGTCTACAGAATTGATGCTTTCGAGTTGTAGAACTAGAGAAGACTTTTGAGGATTCTTTGGACAGCAAGGAAATAAAATCAGTCAATATTTCGAGAAATTAATTCAAAGCATTCACTGGAAGGTCAAATACTGAAGCTGAAACTTAAATACTTTGGCCACATAATGAAGAAGACAGGACTCACTGCAAAAGAACTTAATGTTGGGAAAGATTGAAGGCAAAAGGAGAGGTGGATAGCAGAGGATTGAGGACAGAGTATCTCATAGAAACAATGAATACAAACTTAGACAACCTTCAAAAGATTGTGGAAAGCACAAGGGCCTGGTATGCTAAGATCCACAGGGTCACAAAAAAAACTAAAAAACAACAAATATTATCTTTTTTTCTTAGAATCAATACTGTGTATTTGTTCCAAGGCAAAAGAAAGTAAGGAGTAGACAATGGGGGTTAAGAGACTTGCTCAGGGTTACAGAGCCAGTTAGTTTCTGAGGCCAGATTGAACCTAGAACTTCCCATCCCTATGTCTGGGTCTCAATCCACTGAATCAACTAGCTGACTCCCAACAAATATAATCTTCATACTGAAACCTAGAAAATAAAAAGGAGAAAAATCAAATTATAGATAAATATCCCTAATGGATATTGATGCAAAAATATAAAATAAAATTTTAGCAAAGAGGCTGTAACAACATATTAAAAATATTATCCATTAAAATCATGCTAGAATTACACCAAAATTGTTAGGTTGGTTCAATACTAGGACATCTATATTTACAAGAGACAAATAATAACAAAAACAATGTAGAAAGATCTTGTAGGTTTGGGGGATACATTCCAAAACCTATGTAGGATGGCTGAATCCACAGATAAAAGCAAATACCTGCAGACCATAGATATGGATATATAGATATAGATACACTCTCTCTTCCTACTCCTGTTCTTTGGCCTCCCAACACACACACACACACACACACACATGAAAACATCTTTTTAAAATTGAAAACTAAAGTGAAAGACCTCCATTCTTGGCGGTCAGGGTAAATTAAATGGAAGGCAGACCTCCAGGGCTTCAAGGATGACCCCATATAACTAGAACCAAGGAAAGCAAATCAGAAAAGGAAGCCCTACTATAAAGCCCTACTGTAAATCAAATTATTACATCAAGAAATGAAGAAAAAGTTTTAGACAAATTACCATTAAAATCTGTTAAAAACAATAAGCAGCATAAGAATAAAAGGATCTTTTACTAATATGATAAAAAAAACTATTTTCAAAGCCCAGAATTAGCACTATATATAATGAGAAAGGGCTAGAGACCTCGTTGAAATCAAAGATAAAGCAAGCAAAAATGTTATCAACACAATTATTTGATATAATATTAAAATGGTTGGTTAGAAAAAAAGAAATTGGAGAAATATGCATAGGTAAAAAAGAAACAAAATTATCATTCTTTAAAGAACCATAAATATTCCACTAAAATTTAAATAAAACAAAACCCAGCAAAGTAGCAGGGTATAAAATTTACCATCACTTCTCTGTTTATTAGCATCAAACATCAGGAAAACAAGGTAGAAAGGACAATTTCATTCAAAAATAAGTGTCTTAGTCATGGAACAGCAAGGAGGCCAGTGTCACTAGATCAAAACGGTATGTGTCAGAGAGAAAAGAGTAAGGAAAACACCCAGGTTTTGAACATGAGGAATGGGATGGTGGCATTGCCCTCTAACAAGGAAGAGGGAGGGGAAGGTTTGGGTGAAAAGATCATGAGTTTAGACATCTTGAGTTTATGAAAACTATTGGATATATAGCTTGAAAAGTTTAAAAGGTAGACAGTGATGTCAGACTGGAGGTAATATCAGAGCAGGATAGGTTGAGAATAATAATTAAAATTAAGATTAGAGATACTAATCAAATCCATGGGCTGATGGGCTTACGACAGAATCTCATGAGATACCTACAGTTAGAAAGTGCAATTTGTATAACAATTCTAACAAATGAGTCTGAGAAGGGTCTGGAAATTAGAAGAACCAAGAAAGAGTGGTATCCCAAAAACCCAGAAAGAAGACTATCAAGAAGGAGAGGATGATAAACAATGTAGAGGACAAGGAGAATGAGGTTGCAACTACAAAACAATCTTTTCAAGAATGGCAAAACTAAATAACTAGAGAGATATTAATTACCCATCAGAAGGCCATGCTGCTATAATAAAAATAACAACACTAAATTAATTTCCTCATTCAGTGTTATACCAAATTAACAGTTAGGTGGTGCAGTGAACAGAGTACTGAACCTCTAGAGTCAGGAAAACTCATCTTCCTAAGTTCAAAGCTGGGCTCAGACACTTAGTAACTGTGTGACCTGGGCAAGTCACTTAACCTGTTTGCCTGAGTTTCCTCATTTGTAAAATCACTGGAGAAGAAAATGCCATTGCCAAGAAAACCCCAACTAGGGTCACAGAATTGGATACAACTGAAATGACTGAACACAACAACAACAAAGTAAAAAACAGTACAACAACAACCAAAGTAGCAAAGTCTTCATTTGTAGATTTCTAGAGAAACTAGAGATTCATATAGAAGAACAAAAGGTCTAAAATTTCAAAGGAAGTCCTAGAAGTACCAGATCTCAATATATATATTACAAAGCAGTAATCATCAAAGGAATCTGGCATAGCTGTAAAACAGAAAAATCAATTAGTGTACCATAAATCACAATAACCTCTGTGACCTATGTATAAAATTTCAATTCATTGAATAATTAGTGGACCAAGGAAAATTTTTCATTTTAATCACTAGGAGAAAATTTCACTACTAAACAAAAGTTAGAAGGTTCACAGAAGATAAAAGATAAAAATGTATTACATAAAATAAATAAGTTTCTAAAAACAAAATACTACTGAAATTAGAAGAGAAATAGTTAATTGGGAAAAATCTTTACAGTAAGTTTCTCCCCCAAAGGTCTGATACTCATATATGTTAAGGAAACAATAGATACATAATAACATGACCCATTTCCCAACAAATAATCAAAAGACTGTGTAAAAAGATAGTGGAAAAATCCAAATAGCATACGAAAGCTATTTTCATAGGAAGCACATATAAAAATGCTTCAAATCAATAATGGAAGTCAAAATGTAAAGAACTCTAAGGTTCTCACTTTGTAAGATTTATGAAGAAGGTCAAAAAAATTAACAAAGATAACTTTTGGAATAGTTTTGAGCACACTAATACTTATCAGTGGAGCTATGAAGTAGTCTAGTCATTGTTGAAAGCAATTTGGAATTCATAACTAAGAAGAGGAACAAAGAAGAAGAAATATTCCACAATTAAGGTTAGAAGAATATTTCATGACCAATCAAAACTTAGCAAGATTCATAGAAGATAAAATGCATAATTTTGATGACATAAATACCCAAATAAAAATATATGTCAAAAATACATATCGCAGGTATGTAAGATATATCTCCAAAAAAATGATGCAACTGTATTGCCACAGTGATTCTGCTATTAGCTCTATAACACAAAGATCAAAGAAAGATAATAATAATAACAACAAATGTTTATATAACATTTTAAAATTTAGAAATATCTCATTTTATTCTCGCAACTGTGGAAGGAAAGTGCTATTACCTCTATTTTATAGATGAGGAACTAAGATAGACAAAAGTTAAGTAACTGACATAGTCACCAAACTAGTGTCTTTTTTTTTTTAAACCTTTACCTTCCATTTTAGAATCAATACCACAGTATTGGTACACATATTAGTTCCAAGACACAAGAAAGGTAAGGGCTAGGAAATGGTGGGTACAGTAAAGTCACACAGCTAAGAGAAGTATCTGAGGTCAAGATTGAATCCAGGACCTTTTATCTCTAAATCTGGCTCTTATTTCACTAAGACACTTTAGCTGCCTCCCTAACTAGTGTCTAGAGGTCATAATTGAACTTAAGTATTCCCTCTATTCATTTTATCACGAAGCTAACAACCCATATGAACAAAATTATTCATAGATGCTCTTCTTATTAGTTGCAAAGAACTGGATATTGGGGGAAGAGAGTGGAGAGTGCTTCTCAATTAGGTAATACTTCAACAAATATTATTGCACCATAAGGAATGACAAAAAAATGGGTTCACAGAAACCTGGCTTATATGAACTGTTTAGAGTGAAATGAGCAGAACCAGGAGAACAACCTATACAATTAAAACATTGTAAAGACAATTTTGAAAGACAAGAATTTTGATAAATGACAACCATGATCCAAAGAGCATCAAGCATGCTTCCTCCCTCAATAGAGAAGCAAGGGAGAACTATGGTAGACTCAAAATGAAAATTAAGAAAGAGATTTCTGGAAATGACCTATGTGTCAATTTTCTTTGCTGGAATATGCTTATTGGTTAAAAATTTGTTGTTTTCTAATGGAAGGAGCTTTTGAACTATACTGATCACACACATATATACAACAAAACAAAACAAAAGACACTGCAAAAAAAAAAAAGAACCTGAACATCATATTTTAAGAAACTGTAACAGAAAAATGCCCAGACCTCTTAGAACAAGATGACAAAGTAAAAATAGAACATTCAGTATACATCTTGAAAGAAAAAACAAAATGAAAATTCCAAAAAAGATCACAGTAAAAATCCAGAATCTCCAGGTTAAAGTAAAAACACTGCAAGCATTTATAAAGAAAAGGTTCAACTACAGAAGAGCAACAGTCAGGATCACACAAGATTTACAGTAAAAAGGAGAGGAAAGGAGAGAAGAGTTTGAAAAATTATATTGAAAAAGGCAAAATACATAGGCATAAAACATTTTATGTTTTGATAATAAAAAATGAGAAAGTAATAAGAGGGAGAGAAAGGAATAAAAGGGAGGGAAAGGAATAAAGTAGGCAATGAAGGGAGAGAAAGGATAAGAGAACTTATATAATGGAGGTATATTAGTAGAAGACTATACAAACAAGGAGAAAGGAGTGGAGCACAGACATAATAAGAACTAGTTAAATCTGAACTGACCAATCTGGTCTCAGGCACTTCCTAGTTTTGTGAACCCTTACCACTTTTCAGCCTCAGAACCAATACACAGTATTGATTCTAAGACAGAAGGTAAGGGTTTAAAAAATAAAATAAAATGAGCTGGCCAAAAGAGAGTTGGCATAAATAAAGAGTTGAGTGAAGAAAGTATATTTAACTCAAAAGAGAAACAAAAGAAGAGAAAATAAAGGAGAGATGAAAAAGGGAATAGATATAGGAAGGAATTAGTCTTAAAGACTATAAACTCTATGGGGTCAGCTAGGTGGCTCAGTGGATTGAGAGCTGGGCTTAGAGACCAGAGGTCCTAGGTTCAACTCTGGCCTCAGACAATTCCCAGTTGTGTGACCCTGGGCAAGTCACTTAATCCCCATTGCCTCGTCCTTACCACTCACCTGCCTTGGAATCAATATACAGTATCAATTCTAAGGTAGAAGGTAAGGGCTAAAAATATAAAAAATTTAAAAAATATATAAACTCTAACTCTGGAGAGAGAAGTATGAAAAGAATTTAAAAAGAAAGAAAGGAAAAAAAACCTTGTAATTGAGATCTAAAGGGAAAAAATAGAGGACCAAAGGAGCAGAAACCAGTTGCATCAAAGTTAGCATTGGTACTAAGCACACTCCTATGTAAGTACTCTCTTTGAAAAGAAGAAATGGGAAATTGAGAGGAAATATATAAGGGAAGAGGATGGAGGGATATACAATTTACAATCAAACTTGTTAATGAAAAGGGGTGACTCATCCATAAAATGGAAGAGGATAGCAGAATAAATTAAAAGTTAAATAAAATTTTAGAAAAGTTTTATATATTTCTAGGAATTGTAATAGAAAGGAGTTTGCCTATTTCTCAGATAGTGCCTTATCAAAAAAAAATGACTACGTATTAGGATACTAAAAACCTTATAAGCATATTCAGTGAAGAAGTAAATCTAAAAATAGATTTTTAAAAGAAGGTCATTGTAATTATTTTACTCAAATGCACAGAGGTTTCAGAAGAAAACAAACATGAAAGACAGTTTCAAAATAAAGTGCTGAATTTTTTAAGATGCAATTTCTATGTAATAGTTATAGTTTCATGTCCAATTATTTTTCTTTTTTCAATTCTATATATGTGGAAATTCTCATGTTTGCTAATGTCTGACAAATTCAGAAAATATAGATTTTAATTTTAGTGCTTTTTTAAAGGCTAATTTGAACAAATTAAGGGTCAGAAATGTAAAAATTCTACTGATAATTATGGCAGTTTAAGAAATATCTTGGAAAGACTTCTGTGAAGTGACATAGTGTGACATGAACAGAATTAGGAGAACAATTTACACGATAACCACAAGAATGTAAAGTTAAACAACTCTGAAAGTTTTCAGTACTGATCACTCCAGTGACCAATCATAGTTTCATAAGATTAATAATAAAATATGCTGTCCATCTCTCAGCAGAGAGACAACAAACTAGAGGTGAAGAATGAGATAGATATACAATGCTGACAAAGTCAACTTGTTTTATTTGACTTTATATTTAGCTAGTTACCACAGAGGGCTTTTACTTGGGCAGGAGGGATAATTGTTAGTAACAGTGATATGAAAATGAAAAGAGAATCAAATGAAAAAATAATACATAGAAGAGAACATTAGTAAATCCATTAGGATGCACTGATAAGCAGTAAAACATTAAATTTAACAAATATTTTTTAAAGAACTATAGTAGCACAAGGTCAATTTCACATACCGTCTTCTTTATGTTCTTTGTATACTGAGAAATGCTAGTTTTGTTAAGTTCATAATAAAGATTTTTAAATAGGAAGTAAAAGCCAGAAAGGAAGAGACATTTAATTAATTAAAGTTACTGAATTTTGTTTCCCTCCCTCAAATGGGGAAAAAGAAATATCATATGAATGTAACAAACAGAAATAGGCTTCGAGGTATATAAAAATCAAATTCTGGTTTCGATGCTACTTGTTAAACGTTCACCTGTTTTGCTTAACCCACACTAATGAACAGGTGAATAAAACCAAGCCAAGTGCATCAAAGGAAAATGACAAAACCCTAATGTAAAATACACCTGCAGGTTTCATCATGCACAATGGTATATTCAACACTCAGCTTTTCCAGATCTGACAAGTCTATGGTAATGATGATGAAACTTTGTTTGTGAGTTCTGAAGGTAGTCAGAATTACACTGCTTATTATTAACAAGTACTTCCTCCTCCTTTAAATGAGGTAGCTAATGAAAGGGGGTTTAAAATATAGGCCAAATATCTTTTGTTTAGACATAAGAATGTTTATAAGCTTAAGATTATTAATATTTTTTAAAAGAAGAGACCTGTTTTAAATGGCTTTAAAAAAAAGGATTTGTTTTAAAAGTATACTTGGAAATCCTCAAATCACTGAGAGTAGTCAGATGTCTGATCACCTGCACAGCCTGATGTTGTGGCTAAGTTGCTCCACAGTAGTTCCATTCATTCCCTTTACAAAGCTCAATCAGCTTCATCAAACAATTGCTCATCCTAGCTAAAGGCAAATCTATCTAGATATTTCTAAACTGTTTTTGCCAAATCTTTAAAGCATTCTGCTCAGCACTCAAAGAGACAGCACCATTTCACCATAAAAAGGGAATACTACATTCTAAAAACCAACAAGCAAAAGATTATCCATTGGGAGTATTATTTTTAGACCCTTCTGAGAATTCTCTCAATTAAGGGAAGGCATCAGAAATAAAAGAAACATGTCCTCCCACATGAACTCCAGGAATGCCAAAAAGTCCTTCCCTAAATTCTGTCTAGTTTCATTCTTCTGGAGAATTTGTTATCAGTATAGCAGTAACCAAAATGTTAGCAAAATTCAGTCCCTTAATGGAGAATCTTGTTCAATTTCAGTCATCACTTTTGTAAGAAGAAATAGAGAAGGGGGAGGGGGTGTAATCAAAGTGTTGAAAAAATGGGAAAGATTCAAGCTGTATAGCTGGACAAAATGAGTAACCTGACAAACTAACTCTTTATATGCCTAAAACTATTAAGAAAGTTACTGATTACTTAAGAACAAAATAAAGAAAATGGTTTTCAACTGCAGTTAAAGACCTAATTTAATAAAAGTTAAATGATCTACCATTAAACATCACAAAGCCTAAGGAGCTAATGGAATCTTCATCTTGGACATCTCTGAAAGCTGCTAACCATTCTAATAATTCCTAATGATAACAAAGGGGGCCCTTAATACCAAATAAAGAAGTACAATGGCTATTATGCACCTAAGTCTAGCAGATACCTGCAAAACTAACTAAATTGCCCAGATCATATTTGAGATTATATCTCCTTTTTTTTTTTTAAGCCTTCAGTCTTAGAATCAATACTATGTATTGGTTTCAAGGCAGAAGAGTGGTAAGGAACAGGCAATGGGGGTCAAATGACTCACCCAGGGTCACATACCTAGGAAGTGTCTGAGGTCACATTTGAACTCAGGACCTCCTGTCTCTAGGTCTGGCTCTCAATCCACTGAGCCACCCAACTGCCCCCTAAGATTACATTTCTTAGACTGATAAAAGAACATATTTTGGTCCACAGAATCTTTGTGGATCTGTTCTGATCCTATCTGGGAAGGTTTATATCTATTCCACCTGTAAAGAAAGTTCTAAATCACTCAGAACACTTTAGGTAGAAGAATAGTTATAACCTTAAAATCAATATTCAATTTAGCCTAATCAGGTAGAATGCTGGGGCCACACAAAACTTGTCCACTTTAGAAAATGCCCAGAAGAATCTTAGGCTCATCTATTTTAAAGCAAGATAACAAAAAGCCCCCAAAATTTTTACTGGCTCTTTCTGGGTAGTAGCTAGACACCAGACTTTGCTACATTCAGAAGGTTGCATAATATAGTAGAAAGGACCAAATTTGAAGTCATGCTATAAACAATAAGCTCCAAATCTTGGGCCTCATGCTTTATATTAAGGCATACATTAAAAAGAAAAGGAAAATAATGAAAAAAAACACATATGATGGGGGCCTTGCAGTCCCTGACCTTAAACTATATTACAAAGCAGCAGTCATCAAAACAATTTGGTACTGGCTAAGAAACAGAAAGGAAGATCAGTGGAATAGACTGGGGGAAAGCGACCTCAGCAAGACAGTATACGATAAACCCAAAGATACCAGCTTTTGGGACAAAAATCCACTATTTGATAAAAACTGTTGGGAAAATTGGAAGACAGTGTGGGAGAGACTAGGAATAGATCAACACCTCACACCCTACACCAAGATAAATTCAAAATGGGTGAGTGACTTAAACATAAAGAAGGAAACCATAAGTAAATTAGGTAAACACAGAATAGTATAGATGTCAGACCTTTGGGAGGGGAAAGACTTTAAAACCAAGTAAGACATAGAAAGAATCACAAAATGTAAAATAAATACTTTTGACTACATCAAATTAAAAAGCTTTTCACAAACAAAACCAATGTAACTAAAATCAGAAGGGAAACAACAAACTGGGAAAAAATCTTCATAGAAACCTCTGACAAAGGTTTAATTACTCAAATATATAAAAGAGCTAAATCAACTGTACAAAAAATCAAGCCATTCTCCAATTGATAAATGGGCAAGGGACATGGATAGGCAGTTTTCAGATAAAGAAATCAAAACTATTAATAAGCACATGAAGAAGTGTTCTAAATCTCTTATAATCAGAGAGATGCAAATCAAAACAACTCTGAGGTATCACCTCACACCTAGCAGATTGGTTAACATAACAGCAAAGGAAAGTAATGAATGCTGGAGGGGATGTGGCAAAGTAGGGACATTAATTCATTGCTGGTGGAGTTGTGAACTGATCCAACCATTCTGGAGGGCAATTTGGAACTATGCCCAAAGGGCGACAAAAGAATATCTACCCTTTGATCCAGCCATAGCACTGCTGGGTCTGTACCCCAAAGAGATAATGGACAAAAAGACTTGTACAAAAATATTCATAGCTGCGCTCTTTGTGGTGGCCAAAAACTGGAAAACAAGGGGATGCCCATCAATTGGGGAATGGCTGAGCAAATTGTGGTATATGTTGGTGATGGAATACTATTGTGCTCAAAGGAATAATAAAGTGGAGGAGTTCCATGGAGACTGGAACAACCTCCAGGAAGTGATGCAGAGCGAGAGGAGCAGAACCAGGAGAACATTGTACACAGAGACAAACACACTGTGGTATAATCGAACGTAATGGACTTCTCCATTAGTGGCGGTGTAATGTCCCTGAACAATTTGCAGGGATCTAGGAGAAAAAAACACTATTCATCAGCAAAGGATAAACTATGGGAGTAGAAACACCAAGGAAAAGCAACTGCCTGAATACAGCGGTTGAGGGGACATGACAGAGGAGAGACTCTAAATGAACACTCTAATGCAAATATTAACAACATAGCAATGGGTTCAAATCAAGAAAGCATGTAATGCCCAGTGGATTTACGCATCGGCTATGGGGGGTGGGGGGAGGAAAAGAAAATGATCTATGTCTTTAATGAATAATGCTTGGAAATGATCAAATAAAATATAAAATATAAAATTTTAAAAAAATTTAGTGTAAACAATTTTAAAGGCAGACAGTTTATAAGTTCTGATCTACTATGGCTTTTTTTCTCTTTTCAAATACTTTCTCAATTATATACAAAAAACAATTTTTACCATTTGCTTTTAAAATGTTAAGTTCCAAATTTCCCCTTCTTTCTTCCTTCTTTTCCCCTCTTAATGAGAAAGCAAGAAATTTGATATAGCTTATACATGTGCAGTCATGCAAAACATTTCCATATTAGTCATAATGTGAAAGAAAACACAGACCAAGGGAAAAAACCAAGAAAAATAAAGTTTAAAAATCTACCATGGCTTCTTGATACCAACTATGATATTTGAAATGTCTGCAAAATTAAACAATTTTGCAAATGAAAAAAAAAAAGAAAAGGAAAAAGAAGCCATGCAATATAAAACACATGAAAACACAAATCTTTCCATATTAAAAAAAAATAGATGTTTGCCCGAAGGTAAAGAGCTATATCAAATGTTCTTATGAAATCTTTTCCAAATCTAAGATACCAAACATTAAAAAGAAAAAAAAAGAAAGAAAACCATAGCCCCTAGAGCTAATTTGGAATATGCAACTCCAGGAAGAACACTAAAGAATCAATACAAAGTGTGGCTATGAATCATTTGAAGGCAGTCCCAGGGTTAGAGTTGAGTAAAAACAAAAGCAAAACAACAGTCCCTAGGAAATATAAGCATTTGCATTTCTAGGACAAGATTTCTCACCTTTAAAACAAGAGTAGCATTTCATGGCCTGAAGGAAATAAAAATTGACAATTCTAATACAGTATACTTGAGATTTATATTTGATAATGCTATAAAAGTACACCATACAAAAATCTGTGAAATCTTCAGTAATTCAATCACACATTACAGGTTCACAATTTTTACTAAGGTGTCACTCACCTGATTCCACCTATAAGAGACCTTCATTAATATACCACCAGAAACATTCAGTGTTGCCAAAAAGCATGAATTTAAATCCCAATTCTGTTAGTTATTATTTCTGAATCACAATGCCCATATCTGTCAAATAGTACTGAATGAAAAACCTTTCTAGCCCTAAATTTCACAAAATCTTGTGTTTGCCAGAGGAAGTAAGAGCTGGCACAATCTCCTCTAGATTGAAGTTACAGTAATCTAACACAAATCCCTGGAATTCTAAATGGCAAACTGAGCTGAAAAAAACATTACCTATCCAGCTTTGGCAAATTTTTTCAAGATCACATGCCCAAACTGCAACTTTAAGCCACCTGTGAGCCGCCCTGAATCAACTCCAGACAGCAGAGGGAGGAAGTACATACATTGGGCAGCTGAATAGAGGGGTGAAGCATGCAAAAAATATCCTTGGGCACTGTGGGGAAGGGAAATGGAGCACCCCCTCCAGCTGCCACCAGGGCATGTGTGCCATGCCTTCACCAACATGGAGTCTATAACTTCAGTAGCAGGCCTATGAATTACTAATAATGAAGAGTAAGTATTGTGCCCCTCCCTACAACACCCATACCATAAAACTCACAACTCTTCCTCTATAGAAGGCCTGATTTTCGATTATTTTCTTATATGATTACTTGAGGTTCTTTAAAATGATTGAAAAGCTGAATTACTGACTCAAACTCTTCTAGAGCCCTCAGGGAATAGGGAGGTATTTATTTACAAGTTTTTGTATTTTCCCAGGGTGCCCAAAAAACAATAGATAAAAAAAAAAATTCTATTCAAACACATTCCCTAGTGATTAGAATAGTGAAAAGCTAAAGGGGAGAGTGGAGGGTAGGAAAAATAATCTCTATTTCCTTTTTCTAGAATAAAGTAAAAATGATTCAATGAAACTATCCTAGATCAACATGCTTCTTTTCCAAATCTACACTAACCCATAAACTGAATTCTTTTTTCTTCATTCACTGCCTATAAAGCATAGCTATTAGTTAAATCTCTAGAAAATCCTCAGCTATTTTTATAAAGGAATGGGAAAAGACAAAATAGGTACACTGTATAATTATAATAAAATATCAAATGGCAAAGAGAAGGCTGAACATGGGAGAAAAGGGAAGAAATAAGTATTTAAATGGCATCTACTAGATGCCAGGCAATATGCTAAGCACTTTTAAAATGTCATCCCATTTGATTCTCACAACACTGGGAGGTAGGTGCTATTATTATCTCCATTTTACAACTGAGAAAACTGAGGCAAACAGAGGGTAAGTGGCTTGTTCTGGGTCACACAAATAAATAAGTGTCTAAGGCCAAATTTAAACTCGAGTTTTCCTGATTCCAGGCCCAGCACTCTATCCATTCTGCCACCTACCTGCCTCTAGTCTAGGGTAGAAGACAGATAGAAATTTAAAAATCCATCTCTTTTGCCTTCTAAAAGTTTACAATAATAATAGCTTACTTTTACACAGCACTTTATAATTAGCAAGATGTTTTACTCACAACAACCATGAAGCAATTAAGACGCTAGCAATCACATGGTACAGAGAAAAAACATCACTATCACTTAGTGGGGTTGAAAAAAATAAGACTTGAACTGGATGTTAAGGGATTGAAAACTTTTGGATAAGATGAGATGAAAAGGAGTAGCATCAGTAGAGACTGGAAATAAGCTAACTGGTGAAGAAACCAGCCTGGAGAGAATAATGGGATAGGTAAAAAAAAAAGGCAATGATAAGTTTGAAAACAAGTTTATATCAGAATACGGATGGGTTTGAATACCATGTTGAATGGTTTGAAATATCATATTGACAATGTACTCACTGGACTACTGCCCTGACTACTGGCAACTTATAAATGGAGAAAGTGGAAAGGAAAGTCATTTCAAAAGAATTATGAATTTTTTTACATAGTAAACTCTTCAAAAGGACCTCTGATGCTTTGGCTTAAATTTTACCTAAATGCAATATATGAATAATACACACTCAATAAGCACTTTCTATGGATTTCCTCTATGTTCTATTTACTCATTCTTCCACTGAAAAAAGAATAAGAGAAACTAAAAGTTATATTAAGAAACATTTAGGCAAGTTTAAGACCCTAAAAAGTCATGATGGTGAATCCACAGCAATCATGCTAAAAAGGGCACACAGAGTCCCCTCTGTAAACACACATTCATTCTAGAAAGGCAGAGGGACTCAGGGAAGCTGCTCCCTTACCCCTCTCTACCTCACTGAGACCATTTTTTCATTTCACCTGCCCCTCTGCCCAGCAGCCCAAAGGGAGCACTTCCCATGTGGCAGAGCTGGGAGGGGAGTGGAGAGCTCAGGCCACTCCCCTCCCCCTCTCCCCTCACTTCACTGGCACCTCTGCCTAGCAGCCCAATGGGAGTGCTTGCTCCCCTGTTTGGGATAAAGGGGGGTGGAGGAGGGGAAGGGCAGGCACACAACAAACTGTCTCTAAAGGTTTGCCATCACTGCCCTAAAGGAACAACTCGAAGCTCTTGCTCATATCCACCTTCTGCATCTTATCTCCCTTCCCTATAATTTAGTCCTATATCCTCCAAATCTGTGGGTTAACATACTGCCCTCTCTCCCCACTACATCACCTTTACTTTCCACCAAACCTAAATCAGAATCTGAAACTGCTAAGTAAGTTTAAAGAGAAATAAGCAGCAAAAGATTTATTGAAACTGTTTGAAACCTGTCCTAAAGTTTTAAAGTCGATTCAAATATTTTGTTCTATTCTGGGAAAAGTTAACTAAGAGAGTTTGTGAATCTGAGTTCCTGATGTTGGCAACAGACCTTAGTAAAATAAAAAACTCAAAAGCTGATGGTAATGGGGATACTAACCATCAATAAAGTATAGTAAATACAAAAAAATAAAAGTGCAAAGTCTCGTTCTAAATAAGGAAAAATAGGAGGCTGCTTTCAAGCATTGTTTCAAAGGGTCTTACACTTAACACCACCATCCTACAATGGAAATTCTCTCTCCTTCCCACTGAAACCAACAATCCAAGTAGAATAATTGCCCACTATACACAAGGCACATATCCTTTAAAGGACTTAAATTCTAGTGAGAGTAACACAACATTTTCAGAGAAAATTATGTATAACTAATTTGAAGAGGGAGAAGACATTATCAACTAAGGCAAAGGCAAAGGGAGTAAAGAATTGCCTTGAATGAAGCAAAAATTCTAAGAGGCAGAGATGTGGAGGGAGAACATTCTAACTGTAGAGGAAAGCTTGTAAAATGAGGAAGAAGAAAAAGAATAATGAGTCTAGGAGAAAGTAAACTGGCCAGAATGCCAAGAACAAAGAAGAGATGAAAAGAAATGTGAAATAAATTAGGAAAGGTATGATCGAGCCAAATAGCAATAAGCTTCAAATGCCAAACAGAAAAGTTTTCAGAGAAAGAGAGATTTCTGAGATGAGTGATAAAGAAAACTTAAATGAGCAAGAAAAAAAAAGGATACTCTAAAGAAAATAAAATGGCAACACCTAAAGAAAAATAAGGAAAGCAGACAGATTTTCAAAGCAAACTGACAACCATAGAGTTCTGACTGCATTGAGTTAGAAAAGAAAAGTTCTAATTGAAACTTGCATATAATATTCTGTTTCAAATAAGTTAATATCATTAAATACAAGAAGGAGAGTAAACTCTACTTTGGACATTTCCTTTATTCTATAAGCATTATAAACTTTCAGCTATTTTAATAGATCTATTGTTAATAAAATAAGCAGTGAAAAGCTCATACTTATAAATCCCTAGGGATTTGATAGCCCTCAGTCTCCAATGAAGTTCAAAGCATATACAGTTTGGGGCAAGTGAACAAAGCACCACTGCCATCTGGTGGCAATGTAATTTTCAGTTTTGTTTTGTTTTTTGAGATGTATATAATAAACCTCTTAAAGTTTTAATCCATAAACCTAAAGTTAGGAATTAGCACCAAATGTGACAGATATTATAAATGCACAAAAAGATATTCTTATAAATTCTGAGGCTGTATGTTGTGGTGGTATTTTTTAGGTGTTTTCTATAATTTTCATAGTCAACAATTAGTAGGCAGAATACCAGTCAGACTTAAGTTCTATAAACAGCCTAGTCTAACTTAAACAAACATGTTCAAAAATTTGACTGAAAATGAAATAAGCTACAAAGGAGGCTTGTAGAATCATAAAAACTGTATCCCTGAATCAGAATTTTGTCGACAAAAGGAGCCAGATTTTCCTTACCTTTCATCTTCCCACCTTCCATATCCTGTTAGGCATGTCCCCTAAGGGAAGACTATAAGGGGAACAATCCAAAAGACTGCTTGGGGTGCCACCTGATCTCAAGCCTCAGATGAGAAAAGCCAGATAATCCTCTGACTCAGAGCCTTCCATTTTTTGATGCGAGTGCCCATTTTTTGATGTGAATGTGAGGTGGCAAGGTGCCAGGCAGGGTTGAAGTCAATCTGTGCTAGCAAAAGGCAACTCCCACCTCCTACTGTCATCACCCTGACCTCTGGTACAGAGGAGCAACCTCCCCTATGACCTCAGGCTTCCATCTTCTGCTATACTGTCCTTTGAGGGAAAAGAAATTTGGTGGACACTGGGCCTTCCTTATGCTAGGTAGCTTTGACTTTCAGCTCCTACTTTGCCTTTTCCTGCCTTATCTCCAGTCTTCAAAAGGAAAAGTAGTAGTAAAATGCGATTCCTCATCTGATCATCAAACTTTGTTCCTTTCATTTGATGAACAGCATTTCTCTCCAGATGCTTTTGGAAAAAAGGATTGTAACCCTCCATTCAATGATGAACACTGTCGCATCTGGTCATACCAGACATATTCCTAGTGATTCTGAACCCCCTTTAGGTCCTGATCTAAACCCCATTCCTGATATCCCAATTTCTGATTCCTTATTCCCACACTCCTCAACCCTTCTATTCAAAAGTTTTAACCAAGCACCACTCACTCCTTCCACAGTGCCCTCTGTAATGACTATTCCATAGGCAACAAAATTTCCTTCATTCTAAATCTTTTCTTTTCCTACTCTATTAGGTATTACTGAAACCTCACTCATGACAAAGTCTCCCCAGCCAACCTTTCCAGTACTGGCTGTACCTTCATTCATTCCCCTCAACTCATAGGTGGCGGAGCTGCAATACTCCTTGCTCTCATTTGTCACTTCCAAGTTTCCCCCCTACCTCTATCACTCAGTAACTTCTCCTTTAAGGTTCATGCTATTGACCTCTACAACTCAATCACAATACTGGTAGCTATTTTCTATAGACTTCCAGATCATTCCTCTTCCTTCCTCACTAAGTTCAGTACCTGACTCACAATTTTTCTCCTTTTCAATCCTGCCCTCATATTTATGAGTATTCCACAAATATACTGACTCTTCTTCAAACACCTAACCACTCAACCTACTCACTTCCCATGAACTGATCCTCAATCCCACCTCAGCCCCACAGAAAAATGATCATATTCTTAATCTTGCCATCACTCACAAAAAGCACTACCTCCAAGTTCAAGAATTCTGAAATCCCTTTATCTGACCAAGCTTTCCATCTCTCCTACTGCCTTCCCTTACCAAAACCCTGTTATTTGTCCATATTATGACTTCCATTTCCTTGACTCCTCAATTCTTTTCCCAGGCCATCCTCTGCATTAGCACTCTCCTATTTACCCATCATGATCCATTGGTGATCCAATTCTACTCTACACAATACTCTTTTTGAGTCCTTAGACTCTTATCATTTCACCAAATGCAATCTGCACAGTCTCAGCCTTAGATCATTCCCATCATTTCCTGCCTTTCAATCTTCTACAATGGCTGCTGAATGAAGGTAGGGAAAAATCATACCAACATTCTGACTGGGTCCACTATAAAATTAAGTTACACTACATTAACTGGGCCCTCTTTGCAGCTAGGCAATCATAGTATATCTGCCTAATCAACGCACTATCTTACTCTCCTCCTTACCAGTCCTTCCAAATCTTTTCATCCCTTCTCAAACCTTCCATGATTCTATCCCCTCACCCTCTCAGTTGAGAACCTTGCCTCATAGTTTACTGAAAAAAAAAAATCGAGGCCATTTATCATGAGCTCTCTTCTCCTCTTGTTTACTTTATATCATTCAAATGTCTTCTGCCATTATCTCTTCCTTCACCACCTTCTCACACGAGGTGGCTTTATTCTTTACCAAAATTAAGACTAACCTCTCTATCAGTTCAAACAATCTCATTCCATCCTATCTCTTTGAACAAATTTCCTCCTTTGACATCCTCTCTCTACCATTTATTCTCAATCTCCCCCTAGCTATTGACTCCTTCCTACTATTATAGACATCATCCTGTAAAAATCTTCACTTGACTCTTCCATCTCTGTTATTGTCCTATATGTCTTCTGCCTTTTCTGACTAAACTCCTTTAAAAGGAGTTTAATAGTTAATAGTTGGTTCCACTTGCTCTCCTCTCACTATCTTCTTAACCCCTTAAAAATCCAGCTTCTGATCTCAGCATTTCACTAAAATTGATCTCTCTAAAGTTAACAATGATATCATATTAACAAATCCAGTTGCCTTTTCTCAATTCTCTTTCTTCTAGGCCACTTTTTGTAAAGGTACAAAGTAGAGCTGAGAAATAAGTAAATGTTCTATTCTCATTCAGTAAGTACCATAAAAAACTATTCTAAAATTTTAGTCTTATATTTAACTTCTTTCTTGTTAAATTTTTGTAATATTTGCTAAAGACTAGAAGGGTATATTGAGGTCTCCCCCAGTTTTACAAAATACTTCTATCATTTATCTAGTTTTTCCTTTAGTTAGTTAAATACCATGCCATTTGGCAAATATAGTTTAAATACTAATATTAATTTATTATTATAATAACTTTCAGCATAATGTATTTTCTCTATCTCTCAATGAAATCTATTTTAACTATTCTGTTGTCCAAGATGATAATTATTACTTCAACAATTTTGAAAAAGAGGAAAATAATAAGTATAATAAGTACAATATCAAAATAAATTGTTCTAGTCCTTTATTTTAACTCCCTGTTTAGATTTCAAATGTTTCTTATGAATAATATATCATTGAATTATGCTTTTTAATCCATTCTCCTATCCTCTTCTATTTTATAAGTTCATCCCTTTCTCATTAAGTTTTAACTGTAAATTGTGTCCTGTCATTCTGTTCTCTTAAATTTTTCCTCAATTAACCTCATACTTTCTCTTGTATGTTGAAAATTCCTTTAGCTAGTTAATAACTTGTAATATATATTAAGATCTGGTGTAAAAAATGGTGTGTGAGCTGTTCAAGAAAGTAATGGTGTGTGAGCTGTTCAAGAAAGTACCTCCGATGTGAGGTCTTCCTGAACCTTTTTCAGGGCTGTCTTCCTTTTTCTGGTTGTCCACCTGCCACCCATCTCTCAGCTACAGCTACAAGAAACAGCAGTATATGCAGCAGCTACACCCTGGTAAACCATCTCAGCAGGCAGGCTAAACCATATTGAGGGTAACTAACAAGCTTCAAACCTGTCAGTGAGATAGGAGAGTATCTACCTCAGGCATGTAAAGGCTTCCCCCAGCAGAGAGGAAGGATGAGAACAATCTGTTCCAATGGCCATGAAGGCAGCTAAAGCACTGTAGACAGTTTAGAGCTTGGTTAGATATCAAAGATGCCAAAGTCACCCACTGAATTCCAGGCCATCACCAGTCATCTTGACTTTTGTCTTGCAACTGGACTTCAATGACCCTAGAAGAGAGAGTGAGGCTGATGACTTTGTGCAAATCTGCCTCATTTAAATACAATTCACGTGCAAGTAAAAAGGTATCACCAATAGTGATTTCTCTCCAATTACTTAGTTCTGTCATTCTGGTTAAGACTGTTAGATAATTGGATCTTCATTCTCTTAGACTCCTTGGCAGCCTTTGCCACTGCTGATCACCCTCTCCTCCTTGATTCTTCTAAGTTTTTTGGGACACCACTATCTCTTAGTTCTCCTCCTATGACAACTCCTTCTTAGACTCATTTGCTAGACTCCTCATGCAGATTACACCTTCTAAGTGTAGATCAATTCAATTCAATGGGCTTCTGTCTGGGAACCTCTTCTCTTCTCCCTTTATACTACTTCACTTGATGAACTCATCAGTTCCTATGAATTTAATTGCCACCTCTATGCTGATCATTCTCAGATCAGACACCTTTTAATCCATTCCTATCCCTTTAACAGTTGAGGAAATTGAGAGAGATTTAAATAATTTGATCAAGGCTATCAAGTTGGCAAATAAGTCAGTTTCTATAGAAAAATTAAGAGGATGCTCATTAGTAGCAATAATCATCATAGTTTTTGAAAACAGAAATGAAAGGGAAATAGCACTTCCAAACCTCAAATCATATTATAAAGCAGTAATCATCAATTGGGTTAAAAAATATAAAAATAAATACGTGGAACAAACTAAATAAAGGCAGATCAGAAAGAACTGAACTCAATAAATATGAATTTACTAAACCTGAGAATACAAAAGATTCAGAAAAGAAATTCCTATTTGACAAGAAGTACTGAGAAAACTGGAAGAATCTGTCAAAAATTCTATTAAAACCAACTTCTTATTCTATATAATAAAATCAAAATGACCACACAACCTGAACTTAAAAATTTGAAGAAACTCACTTTTCACAGGTATTACTAGAGAGAAATTTCTTGTAAAACAAAAGACAATCATAAAAAGATAAAACTGATAACAGATTACACAAAATTGAAAAGCTTTTGTACTAACAAATCAACACAACTAGATCAAGAATATGAGAAAAGAGGTACATTTACTCTACATAGACTTGATTCATTTTCCTTTAAAACAAAATGAAACTGATTGCAAGACTTAATTGGGGACTAAAGGGACTTTAGTCTCAAACCACTTGACCACTCAAGTTTCCCCATCACCAATGTACAAAAGTTCAAGCTTAGTAAACACTTATTACCAGATGTGCCACCATGGCAAACAAAAAGGCAGGAGAACTGCATCTAAATGAACCATTGTTCTTTATGTATGTTTCTTTCTGTTCCACTGTTAAGTAACCTTCTTTTGTTAAATACTAGACAGCCTACAAGTGTCTCATTTCATAGCAATCCTAAATCTGTAACTCTAGACTGGTCAGAATAAGGTCTGGCACAGTACAAAAGATAGGTAGTCAGATGGGAAAATATCATTGTATATCTCTGATATGGGTCTAAGATGAAAGGGTCTAATATACAAGATCTAAAACAAATACATAATATTAAAATCCATTATCCAATAAATAAGAATGTATAGTTCTCAAGTAAAAACTGCAAAATATTACCAACCATAAAAAACACTGTTCTAAATCATACACACAAATAAAAACTATGAGGTTTTCATCCAACGAATTGACAAAGATGACTAAAAAAATCACATATACATAAAAATATGTATGGGACTACTATTATAAGTAATAAAAACTAGTGATCAGAGAATGGCAAAACCAACTGTGATTCATAAACATAATGAAATATTAGTGTTCTAAGAAACAACAAACATGGGAGACAACTAGGTGGTTCAATGGATAAAGAACCAGGCCTAAAGGGGGCAGCTGGGTAGCTCAGTGGATTAAGAGCCAGGCCTAGAGACGGGAGGTTCTAGGTTCAAATCTGGCCTCAGACACTTCCCAGCTGTGTCACCCTGGGCAAATCACTTGACCCCCATTGCCTAGTCCCTACCACTCCTCTGCCTTGGAACCAATACACAATATTGATTCCAAGATGGAAGGTAAGGGTTTTAAAAAAAAGGACATTTTTTTTAATTCTCAAAAACTTAAGAATTCTAATCAATCAATGATCAACCAGAATACGAATGAGTTAATTAAATATGCAGAATAGAACAAACATACTTTTTTGGACATGGCTAATATGGGAATTCATTTTGCTTGGCTATGCAAATTTATTATAAGGGTTTCTTCTTCTTTTTTTTTTCCTTTCAGCAAGAGGGAAGGAAGTTAGAAGGGAGAAAAAATAAGTGCTTGATAAATTTTTTAGTTATTTTTTAAACTAAATCCTGAAGAGATGATTCAAGCTAAGCTCCAATCCAATTTCTCAGCATTCCAAGCTGGGGAGCTATCAGGAAAAGGGAAAATATCTAGGAATCACCTAGGTATAACGGTCATTCTAAAACTTTTTCATTTGTAACTTCAGTGCCTACAATGTATGAGAGGTTTAATAAGTGCTTGATTGATCAGAAACATGATAGGACAATCATTTGTGTTTCAGATGGCCACCAGAAACTGCACTGTTAATCTGCAGATATTGTATTCCTTGCCAGTT
Organism: Monodelphis domestica; assembly: GCF_027887165.1. Lineage (NCBI taxonomy): Eukaryota > Metazoa > Chordata > Mammalia > Didelphimorphia > Didelphidae > Monodelphis > Monodelphis domestica. Next base: position 252,421,433 of record NC_077228.1, read on the forward strand.
GTAACTGCTAATGGGCTACACGTTGAAATTTAGAAATTCTTGTGCCTCCAAAGATTCATTGATATTCAGCTACCACTCAGACTTATTATCAAGTCTAGGTTATTTTCCTATGTAAATTCTTGAATAATTTTCATTTGACAAACACTGGACATAAAGAAAAAGACATGCTTTTTACATTATTCTCAATAAGTAAATATAGGAGCAATTAAAATTTTTGGACAATTCTGAAGCAAAAATTTTTCTGCAAGAAATTTTTCCTTTATAATTTCCAGGCAAGGTATATAGATCATAATCCATTATTGTCACAATCTTATTCCAGGACCACTTTATTTCAAGAAAAAGATAGCTCCTTTTTTTATATAGTAGATAGAAGGATATATTTACAATCAGGAAGATTCAAATTCAAATCCTACCTCAGCCACCAACTATGGGCAAGTCACTTAAACTCTCTGTCTCAATTTTATTATTTATAAAATGAAGGTAACAGCACTGTAGTTATAGTGAGGATTAAGACAGATAATATGTATAAAGAACTTTAAAAGACTTAAATAATCATTATAATAGTAAACTATTTATATTATTATCAATTCCAACAAAAAAGTATGTCTCTTCCATGTTTCTTCTCTAAAGAATTTTAAGGAGCATGGGAAGACTTATATGAACTATGCAGAGAGAAATAAGAAAAAATATGAAGTGACAAAACAAAAATGGAAAGAACATAAAAACAAAACTTGATAAGTGTAAATTATTATAATGGTCCTACTTTACCTCAAACTGAGGTTCCACTGAGAGATATAAGTGGCTCTATGAATTTTGATTTTATAATATTTGAATAAATGCATTTCAATATAATTGGCTTCCTTTGTAACCATATATATTTTATGCATTTAAAAACATTATTCTGAGAAGGGAACCACAGAATTCACCAGATTACAATAGGAGTACATGACACAGAAAACTTTAAGAAACTTTGCCTTAGGAATTTTAAGAAAATACATTGTCGAGGTCAGCTGGGTAGCTCAGTGGATTGAGAGCCAGGCCTAGAGATGGGAGGTCCTAGTTTCAAATCTGGCCTCAGACACTTCCCAGCTGTGTGACTCTGGGCAAGTCACTTGACCCCCATTGCCTAGCCCTTATCACTCTTCTGCCTTGGAGCCAATACACAATACTGACTCCAAGACGGAAAGTAATAAGAGTTAAAAAAAAAAAAGAAAGAAAAGAACACATATTGTCTGCTGGAGGGGATGTGGCAAAGTTGGGGAATTAATGCACCGCTGGTGGAGTTGTGAATTGATCCAACCATTCTGGAACTATGCCCAAGGGCATTAAAAGACTGTCTGCCCTTTGATCCAGCCATAGCACTGCTGGGTTTATACCTCAAAGAGATAATAAGGAAAAAGACTTGTACAAGAATATTCATAGCTGCATTCTTTGTGGTGGCAAAAAATAGGAAAATGAGGGGATGCCCTTCAATTGGGGAATGGATGAACAAATTGTGGTATATATTGGTGATGAAATACTATTGTGCTCAAAGGAATAATAATCTATAGTAATTCCATGTGAACTGGAATGGCCTCCAGGAATTGATGCAGTGAGAGGAGCAGAACCAGGAAAACATACAAAGAGATTCATACACTGTGGTACAATCGAATGTAATAGACTTCTCCATTAGTGCAGTGATCCTGAACAACTTGGAGGGATTTACGAGAAAGAACCTAACCACATTCAGAGGAAAAACTGTGGGAGTAGAAACACAGAAGAAAAACAACTTTGGTTACATGGGTAGAAGGAGATATGCCTGGGGATATAGACTCTAAATGATCATCATAATGCAAACATCAACAACATGGAAATAGGTTCTGATCAAGGACACATATAAAGCCCAGTGGAATTGCATGTCAATTACAGGAAGGGGTGGGGGGAGAGAGGGAAAGAATATGATTCTTGTAACCAAGGAATAATATTCTAAATTGACTAAATAAAATTTAAAAAAGAAAAGAAAATACATTGTCCTTTCTTTGAAGAGATAGAATATCACAAATATATTTTCAGACATGGTAGATGAATTGTCTGGCTTTACTGAATTGCTTTTTTAGTTTTTATTTTATCCGTTCTTACAAGAAATAACTCACTGGATAAGGGATGAAGGATTTATTTGGAAATGAAGGTCATATTAAAAAAAATCTTTTTTCCAAAACACAAATCTGTAATTTATGAGGTATCTGAACATACTATGAACTGGTCCAACCATTCTGATAAGTTATTTAGAACTATAAGCAAAATTCACTAACTTGTATATATTCATTGAATCTGTAATATAAAGTAAATAGCTCAAAGGAAATGAAAAGAGTCAACATGTACAAATTTATAGCAGCACTTTGTTACAGCAAAGAACTAAAAATAAATAAGGTATCTAACAGGAGAGTGGTTGAATGAACTACAGTGTAAAAGAATATTAATGTGAAGAAAGAAATCATGATATAATGGATTCAAAGAAATGTAGATTTTTATGAAATGATATAAAATAAATGGCACAAAATCAGGAGGATAATTTCAACAATGACCAAAAAAGTATAAAAGATAACTTGAAAAGACTTCGGAACTCTGATCAAAACAGCAAATGGGCAATGTTTTGTACTGCTTGACCATATTTGATTGAGACCGGTGGGATGGTAACAGAAAAGAAAACAACAAAATAATGATGCCTATATCTATCTCAAACAAATAATCTAGAAGATTGGTTGGATTTTTGGAAAATGAAAGTGTGCTTAGAGAGCATAAATATTCTGCAAAAGTCTTACTTTAACATTCACCAGGCTATGGAAGGTAATCCTGCATTCCTAAAGGTCCAAAGAGTATGACCAAGTTAGAAAGATTTGGTGTTGAAAAGTATGATTCTAGCAACAGACTGTCTTTTTTCTGTGTTTCTACTCCCACAATTTTTCCTCTGAATGTGGATAATGTTCTTTCTCATAAATCCCTCCAAGTTGTTTAGGATCACTGCACTAATGGAGAAGTCCATTACATTAAATAAATGTACGTTAACTAAGAACCACACTGGTTAAGTTAACCAAATTAAATGCTGACAGGAACATAGAGAAACAGACCTATATTACATTGCTAGAGCAGCTGTGAATTGTGTTTTAGAAAACAACATGGAAAAATACATTAAGAGGTATAAAGCTGTTCATGTTCGTTGACTTTGGGATCCCTTTACTATGATTAGGCAATAACATCATTATTGAGACGTGTAAGGAAATAAAGTTAAAGGTTTGACTAAATATATGAAAATTCTAAAACAGTACTGTGGTCACCAATTTAAAAATATTATAGCTCAAGTTAAATTGATTTCAGTAGCTTTATTTAAAAAAAGGGTGGAATGAGTGAAAGTAGAGAAATGTGAAAAAGGGTAGAGTAAGAAGTCTAAAATATTACCCTAAATGTTGCTCCGGTCCCTGGCTCAACCCACGAAGGGCTAGTTAACCCCTCAGCTGGAGGACTTGGTGGTGAAGGACTCAACCTACACAGCCTCCTCCAAGAAGGGGAGGCCTCTCCAAAATTAATCTCTCCAACAGCCAGGAAAAGAATGTCAGCTTCTCACTCACCCAAGCCAAAGCTCCAAAGGAGAAAACCCAGGAGCAGTCATACCAGAAGCAGTCTTAAGAGGCAGAGTCCCAGGTTGAAGTTCCAATTCATAATTCCAAGCTGTAGTCCCAGTCCAAGATCCTCTAAGTCCCAGATTCAAGTCAAAGACTTCTCAGACAGGAAGTTCAGGACCCTTTATAGTCCTTTTTCCATTTAACTTCCTATCCCTTCTTCTACTTTACAGGAGCCAATTGCAGTCTTTAAATTAGCTTAGCACTGCCGAGGGGATGGTCAGTTGTCTCTGGATTTTTACCCACTTTTGGTAAGCGGCTTGCGAACTTCCCCTACTTAGTGTTAAGTAGGGATGTTTTCAGTTTTTGTTGATTAATTAAAAATAGGCAAAGGGAAAATCAGTCCTATCTTCACAATCCCCTCTGTGATTCTATGGGAGACTAGTGTGGAATGTATTGAATTTCTCAATAGTTGAACAGGACAATCTAACTAATGCCTAGAATGAACAGGAAATTCAATCATAGATAAAGAACTTAGGAGCAAAGGAAATAAGAGGAATATAGTTTTCGCAACTAGGTAAGCCCATCCTGCCTAAAAATTTATTTTATCACATGTGCAATGCAATACATCCACAAGGACACTGTGGAACCCAAATTGTGATCAATTCAGTGAGACAATTTTGGACTGCATCAGGAATATCTTCATATGCCATAAGAGTTTCTCAAAAATGTAAAATTTGTATGCAGTTCAATCAGGGAGTTTTTAAGGCCAAAGCGTTAGGAGGTCGTCCCTTAACATATACTCCATTTGAATGCATACAGATAGATTTTATCAATATGCCAAAAGACAAAGGGTTTAAATATTGCCTTGTCATCATAAACAGACTGACTAGATGGCCAAAAGTTTTTCCTGCCAAAAAGAACAATGCAGCATTTGTGATCAAAATCCTATTAAAAGAAATCATACCTAGATTTGGGATTCCCTCAAAATTGGACTCAGACTGTGGAAGTCACTTTACTCAATCAATATTAAATGAAATTTATAGAAATCTAGGAATACGGGGGCAGCTGGGTATCTCAGTGGATTGAGAACTAGGCCTAGAGACGGGAGGTCCTAGGTTCAAATCTGGCTTCAGCCACTTCCTAGCTGTGTGACCCTGGGCAAGTCACGACCCCCATTGCCTAGCCCTTACCACTCTTCTGCCTTGGAGCCAATACACAGTATTGACTCCAAGACAAAAGGTAAGGGTTTAAAAAAAAAATCTAGGAATACAAGCAACATATCACACACTGTATCATCCCCAAAGTTCAGGGCAAGTGGAGAGATTAAATAAAGACATTAAAACACTGATAGGAAAATTTTGTGCAGATACACACCAAAAATGGACAGACATTCTGCCATTAGTTCTGTTCCATCTTAGAACACGACCCCATGGAGATTTGCACATCTCTCCATTTGAGATGCTATATGGACACGCAATTTGGCAAGGAAGGACTTGTAAACCAGCTTACATTGTATTGATAGGTAAAGACTGTCAACAAAATATATACAAGCTTTACAAAAAATAGCAGAGTTGCATGAAATGAGCTTGATACAACAAACAGTACCCCTGGATTACAATTTGCACAACATCAAACCAGGAGACATAGTATACTTAAAAAATTTCAATAGAAAATTGGCTACAGACATAAAATATACTGGACCACATGAAGTATTGCTTACTACCCCCACAGCTATAAAAATTGCAGGGAAGGACTCATGGTTCCATTGTTTCCACGTAAAACCAGAAAAAGTTCAACATCATTGTAACAGACATTGAAGATAATTAGACAACAGATAATGCTGAGAAATAAAAACAAAAACTGATTAACATAAAAAGTACACCACAAAGAAATAATAGTGACACATAATGTTCAAGACAACTTTCCAGCCCAGAGGAAAAGCAACCCAGAGGAAAAGCATCCAGGAGGAAAAGCATCAAGAAAAGCAGCTAGAGACAAAAAATAAAGAAAAAAAGCTGAAATGGACAGCTAAGACTTTGAACTTTGTAAATTTGTTAATATAAGAAGAGGACAGATGGAAAACGAGACTTATATGTAAGACTGAGTGTGTTGAAATAATAAAACAAAAGTAATTTCACATATTAGGGAAATAGCATGCATCACTACATAACTTGGAAGAAAGAAGAGATCTATTAATCAACATGAGAAGTGGAAATCTGAAGAAACTTGATAAGTATTAATTCAACACAACACACAAAACACAAAATCACAAACTGACATATTGAGAGACCTTGTTTATATAAACAAGTGTCTGAAATTGTATTTATGCAAAATGTAAATATGTATATAGTTAGTTCCATAAGGTCTTAGGCAAATAGAAAGATCAACAGATATTTCTAGTTGACTGACATCAGGATGTGGAACAATATATATTGTTGTATTATATGTAAATAATTTCTATCAATAATGTATTAGTTTTAGTTAACTTAGCAAGAGTAAGTAGTATTAGCACTAAGATTCAAATTTCTTGTAATGGTTTTGTTTAAACATTTATTGTACTGAATTTATTGTAAAACCCAAAACTACCCTTACCCAAACTTTCCTGCAAAAAATTCCTTAGAGTAGATTTAGTAAATTGGTAACTATAATATAAATAAGTGACCTTGAGAAGGTCACAACAAAAAAAGGGGACGATTGTGGAAAGGAAACAAGACTGACAGTTGGTGGGGGAAGGGGCAACTAGGAGTAGCAGTTGGGTCTTGTGACTAGCACTTCCTTCCTTCCGGGCAGGACTTCCTTCCTGGTGTTGGAGGAGGGAGGAGCTCATGCAGCCCAGTCTGGAGTGGAGTACCTCTTCTTTGTTCAGCCCGAAGACACAGGCTTCGGAAGGTTAGAACTGTTCTTGTTTGTTTTCTGTCTCCTGCTAAGATTCTAAAATTGACAAAACTGGCACAGAAGACAGGAGTGGGAGAAGCCCTCCGCTAGCCTGTGGGGCCTGGCCTCAGCTCTAAAAGCTGAGCCAGACTCCAACCTTATTTAGAGACCACCCTTGTCCCTCTTTCCTGATATCTCTCCAATCCCAACTGGTTATTAAACTTTATCTTATTTTAATTCACAGTCAATTAAGTGGACTATCTTTTCTGGGCACAGAGGGAGCTGAATCTAAGTTCAGTTGGTCAACGACAAACAGTCCTTATCAGACCCCTGCTACTTCCTCTCAGCAAGGGGCATCTCTCTCCTTTGCCTCACCAGCAGCAATATTCCCTCTCTCCCTTAAACTCCTCCATATCCTACTAGAGACCTCCCTTTATCCCACTGTTTTTCAATCCCCCCATCCTTTCCCAATAATTACACTAGTCTCCTCAATGAATCATTTAACATAACCAGTTTATACCTCTAAAAATCTTCTAGTTAAAGGTGCATACAAGAGGAAACTACTATAAAGATTAAAATTAATATTCAATATTCCAAGTATTTTTAATGCTACTTATTAAAATCCACTTAGAGCAGAGAGAAATTTTAAAAACCAGAGCAATGATAAAAAAAGCTTCCTCCTTCACACTGGTACAAGCCAGAAAGATCACATGGACAGAAACAGAAACCCAAAATCCCAATTCACCTAAGGAGACTCAAAGACAGGAAAAGGAAAAGGGGATTATGGGAAATGCAGTCTCTACAATTCAAAATTCTAAATCAATATACTACATAGTTAGAGATGAGAAGGAAATAGAAGAGAGAGCAAAACCAATATTTGCTAGGCACATTGACAAAAAGCCAATTAGGGGGCAGTCACCTTTGGCAAAAGAGTTTACATTCCAAATAACTGTGTTCAACCCACTTCAATTCAATCAATTGTATCCCAAAGTTCATTATGATGCAATGTAGGTTTCTTTATAGGACTTTCTCCAAATATTCATTTTTTTAGATTCAAGGACTTAGCAAGCTTCTTTTACTGAAATGTTTTTCAAAAAATTTTAAATTTTGGATTTTATGAAAATTATACAATCCCCCCCCCCCAAAGGAGGGTGTGAACCAACACCCAGATCAACTCAGGATACATGGTTGAGTTATGGGGTGTATAAACTGTGTCAAAAGAAAATCAAAATCAAAACCAAAATATCAAAATCTATGTAGATAAAAATTTCTAAAAAGAACATAAATCCATAACAGGTTCTTAAATCAGGGTCTAATTAAAGTAATTTCTGTCCCATAAGCCTGTAGGACAAATGAAGTAATTTTACACTTATCCATTGGCAGCTAAGACTACAGAAAGTTGCCATACTGTAAGAGAGAAAAAAGGACTGGATTTTGACATAAAAAGGGAAGTATCATTCTCTGATCTGATTTTACCTTCACTCTCAGGGATAGAGGAGGCAAGATGGTAGCCAAACTTAGGTACTTGTCAGAATGTGGCACGGGGAAGACCTGCATCTGACATATGTCAAACAGCAACAACCTCGAACCTAAAACAAGTCCTCTGTCTTGGCACAGATTCTCATCAATCCCACTGGGATTGGTTGGTCTCCTTGACCTTGTGCTCACAGGCACTGTGCAGATTAACTTTGTGCTTCCTTGGCACTGTGCAATGGCTCTTTTGTGATCTTTTCTCCTGGAATCAGATGCAATCATTAATCCAAGTCCCATAATATTTATTGATCAATGGCAGGTTTCCATAGTCTAAAGCTTTTGGGTATACATATATTTTAAACTTCTTCTATTGCAAAATAAATAAAAAAGATTAATATTAGTTATGTGTACTTTAAGTACAAGAAATAAGAAAGGGAAAAAATCAATATTCTATTGAAAATAAAAAGAAAAGCAATAATAAAAAAATTTCAAGAATTCAATGTGTAAACCAAAACAGTGTTCTCTTGTCTATGGACTTTTATCTCCAATGCATGTGACAGAGTACAGTAAATCAATATCAATAGAAGGTACTCTCTTTACATGTGAGCAATGAATCCAAGAGTCCTTTTCTCCAATTTTGATAGCTGTTGGAGTGGTTAATAGTATTTGAAATGGACCTTCCCAGGTAGGCTGAGTTGTCCCAGTGCACTGGAAATTCTTTATATATACTTTGTCTCCTGGGTTTAGGTCATAAATTGAAAAGTCTATTGGTCCTGCTTGTACTGCTGCTCCAGACTCATGGAGTTCTGTCAGTTTGAAATGTAATTTCTATATATAAGAAGCAATTGAAGTGTTTCCCCACCACCACCACCACTACTACCATCCTTGTAGTGATGTATATGAAGGAGAAAAAGGCTTAGCCTGTATTGGGGGATGTCCAAAAAGCATCTCAAATGGTGAGATGTGTAGATCTCCCCTGGGCCTACTTCAGAGATAAATTAAAGCTAGGGGGAAGAGCTTCAGGCCATTTTAAATGAGTCTCAGTGCAGTTTGCCAATCACGAGTTTAAAGTTTCCTGTTCATTCTTTCAACATGACCTGAGCTCTGGGGATGATATGGTACATGGAATTTGGAAGTTATCCCCAAATAGGAATAAATTTGGGACAGTATCAAATCAGTAAAATGAGTTCCCTGACCGAATCAACTAGTGCTTGTAGGCCAAATCAAGGAATAATCTCTTTTAAGAGTACCTTGGCAAAAAAAGCCGCTGTAGCTCGGGTGGTAAGAAATGCTTCTGGTCATCTGGTTAGCGGATCCACTATGACTAAACAAAATTTATAATGTCCAGCCTTTGACATTGTAATGAAATCAATTTGCAAATGTTAAAAAAGTGTGTAAACCAGAGGACGCCCACCAAATGCTTTGCCATGAAAGGTGTGCTGGTTATATGCTTGGCAATTGGATCAGGTTGCACACATTTTAGAGGCTACAGTAGTTATACCAGGGCCTATCCATTCTCTTTTAACAGAGTCTACAACTCCCTGGGTACCAAAATGCATGGATTGGCATATTTGGTGATAAAAAATTTTAGGGAGCGGGGGTTTTCCTTCAGATGACACTCATATTCCATTAATCAATTTTTCTTTCAATTTTTGTTTCCATTTTTCCACTTCCTTTTCATTATAGGAAAGTAATAAATCTGACTTGCTACTTGTTGCCAAAGTTAAAATTAATTTTGGCCTTTCTAAGGCAGTGAGTTTTGCAGAGTATCTGCCTAGCGGTTCCCCCTAAAGACAAGAGACTCACATGGGTCTTAATTATGTTAGAAAATTTGGGTTTTTTAAACTTCTATTTCCTTTTTATTCCTTCTGCTTTAAGTGATTATTAATAAACTTTATAAAATATAATACTTGGAGTACAAGTCATTAATTTAAATCCTATAGAAGGTAAAACACTGTATATGTGTGAAAATATTCATGGAAGCTTTGTTTGTAATGACAAAATAAATGGAAATTACATAAATGAAATGATTGGAAGAAATGGCTGAATAGATTGTGATATTTTAATGTAATGAATGTTATTAAAAATTAGAAATATTAGAAATATAAAGAAAATAAAGGAAATATATAAAGAGATAAGAGAATAAGAATAATATATACTATGATTACATCCAAAAAAAGTCACAAAATCAAGAGAATAAAGTATCAAAATAAAACAAGTCCAAAGAGAACTCAAAAACAAAGATGTGATATTAGCACACATATGTAATATACATTTTTTAACAAATTATAAACAATGTGGAGTATGTGGTTTTGGACATAATTTTTATGCAAATATTTTTGTTGGCAGAGATGGTTACTAAGTATATAATTTTTAAAATTAGAAAAAAATAGAAAATGAAACTATTCAGTTTGATTATTTCTTAATCACTGAGGAGAAAATTCTCCTTATATACCTGGAAAATTTAGCACATGGTAATTGCTAAAGATGAAATTTCAATTTAAAATTCTACTTCCACATTAATTTATATAATGTCTTTCAGGATTTCAAAAGTCTTTATAGACACTAAATATGCTCTAAGTAGTATCCTATGGCAATATCTTGTAGTCGTTTTTCACCCTTTAAATAGAAAGGAAACTAAAAACAAGCAAAAATAATTTAAGGGTCACATGGTAACACACTGCATGAAGAAGTCATTATAAGAAGCCATTATAACTGACTCTTGGTGTTGGTATTATACATTAGAATATGTCTTGCTAGTGAACCATACTCTAGTTCACAGAAAATTTGCTAGCCAGAGAATATGCTGTATTGAATGAATGGATGAATGAATAAATAAAAAAGTACTTATATTTACTATGTCACAGCACTCAAGATATAAATGGAAAAGCAAGATAATCTCTGCTTTCAAGAAGCTCATAATCTAATAGGGAAGAAAATATAGAAAGGAGGATTCAGCTGTAAGCCACATGGAAAGGCTTAATGGTCATAAAGAAGCAAGCAGATAGACTGGTTTTTGTGTCATTTCTATTCATAAAATCATATCAGCTTTTAATATTGAATCATTTGGCAATGCCAAGGACTCAGATGATGAGAAACATCTTTTCTACATCTTCACTAGCTTTGGCTGATAAGACGATGAGTACTGTGACATCTGCAGGAGCTATTGCCAGACTGCACCCCCCACAATAATTGCTTCCCTGGACTACAGTTGCTAAGGTCAAACTGGAAAGTAAGGCTGGTGCTCTTGGGATCTTAAGCTTACCTTCAGAGGCAATTGGTTAGCAGATAGTGATAGAAGGGATGGCATGGCAGGTCCCTTTTCCACAGGGGGCCTGAATGAATCAGTCTGGAATCAGGCTTAATGGACCTAGATATCACTGCTATTTTCAAGGCTCTTAGGCTATCACCATTAAGGTCCAACGGAGTTAGTAATTAAGGTAGTTAACAGTGCTTTGACCCATATGGCATATGCTTCCTCATGTCTCTCCTGTCATATTGACTTCTTGGCTAGAAATTTCAATTATTCTAACTTTATGAGAATTGGGCTTGATTATTCATCAACGTTGCTTTGCTACTGTAAAATTGAGATTTGAACTCTGGACTTCAATCCCCAGAAGTCCTTGCTCCACTTCCCCAGAATGCTTTGAATTCTCACGTAGGCTGAGATCAAGAAGATATTTAACCTGATTGCAAGAGCTTTGGGGGGTCTTTTGGACTTCCTTTTTGGGGCAGACATGGCTCTTTCCATAATGTAGGTGAGGTCTTATCTAGGCCTCCCTGGCCTAGGCACGTTTTTCCTTATCCTGTATTTTCTTTTAATCCTTATCTTTTAATAAACCTCTAAAAATATAATACTCCTTATAGAGAGAAACTAATTTCTACCTGCCTCAGTCTCCCCTAAATTTTAATCTTTACAGTTTGGTGTAACCACTTTGGGAAAATGAAATATCTCAATCTTCTGATTTAATCTTTAATAGCTAGTGCCTAGAAATTTTTTTAAGCCACGTTTCTCTGGTCAAGGTTTTTTTTTTACCCTCACAAAGCTGCTGCTCATTCCAGTCGTTGGATAGGTCCCCCACCCAGTTCAGCCACTTCTGCCTGCGGGCATTCAGCCCTGATCCCACCCCGGCTGTCCACTCCTGGCTGTTCGCTCCCGGCCGCTTCCTGCCTGCAGCCCCGATCCTGACCTCTCTCCGTCCTCACCTGGTCCTGGCTCTGGATCCTGCTCCTGGCCTCTCACCTGGTGCCCAATCTCCCGGCCCTGCCTGCCTGTTTCTGCGCCCCAGACCCACGAGTGCGACCCCAGCTGGGTCATCACCCAGATCCTTGGAGAAGATCGCTCAGGACTCATTTCTACCAGCTGGTAACTATTGGCCACGTGGGCTGATGGTAGCAGAGGAGAGAGAAAAAAGGGAGAGGAGAAGCAACAGATTTTTCAAGCAGGAACTTAAAAAGCAATGGGCTATTTAAAAGGATACCTTTTGACTGTTATGGTAATAGCATTGACTTCACCTGCGTGTCAGGGAGAAGATTCAGCTAACCTTGAGGAGGCAAATGGGTGGCTCAGCGAACTGAGAACCAGGCCTACAGACATGCGGTCCTAGGTTAAAATCTGGCCTGAGACACTTCATGGCCGTGTGGCCCGAGCAGATCGCTCAGACCCCATTGCTTAGCCCTTACCACTCTGCCTTCGGACAATAGACATTTAAATGGAAAATTAATTTAAAAAAAAACCAACCCCAAGGAACTTTAAAGACTGGAGGTTATAAATTTTAAGGCATTTCAGACTCCAATGGTTTATACAAATTTCTGTATTCTATTGCATTTTGTTTAAGGTTTTCCTTTGTGATGTTAAATTCATATATTACTGGATTGAATATTATTCTGTTACACTGAAGGTTGATTGAATATATTTTGAATGTACTGAGTTTTAAAATTCTGTTGCTTTTCCCCTATAACCATATATTGAAAAAAAATATATCATTGTGATAATTAAGCCCATATAAAAAAAAAAACAGTTTTTCTATTTTTCACTTTGTAAATTGTCACAGAGGATGGATGGACTTCAGGACTGGTTATAATTGTATAACAACCTTTGGAAAATTTAATGTGCTAAATATCTCAAATGATTTTAAGGGTTTTTTAAATATGATTTTTGTAATTTTTTTTAACAATCTCTGGTTATTTTGCCTGCCCTACCAGGAAGTAAGGCCCATTCTAGTAGCTAAAGTGAAATACATTTTATAACCCCCAACCTTCCCGCATTTCTAAATATGTGAATGGAAGTTGGGCAGTTAATCTCAGAGCATTTGTATCCCTAAAAAGACTCCAAAAAAGGAGCATCTTTTATTTATACTCTTCAGCTCACTACTTCCACCAGAATGATATATAGATTTCTTGATTATGTTCTTAACCCAAGATGAGTTTTACTTTGTTTTAAAAAATATGTTTAAATACCAAGGTTGAAAGATTTGCTATGATTGTAAAAACTTGTGACAAATATCCATCAATTCATAGGTTTTTAAAAATGCCATGTAGCAACTTGTGTGAAATATGATAGTGTGTTTGTTTGCTATTGTAATTAATTGGGCTATTGAGAATTTTGGGGATATTGATACTACATATTTGTACTACTGTATTTTTAAAAATGAAAAATTGTTAACCTTGTTCAATTCATTTGCCTTCTACTCACAGTGATCATGGCCAGATATAAAGAGGAAATGGATCTCATTTTTGGTGAGAAAGTCTAGTAATCTTTTAGCTGACACAGAGTGTCAATGATTATAAGCTATATTTTTGAAATTTTTAAAGCTCTTTTTTATTATATTTTTCTTGCATGTGCAATATACTATTTGTTTTTTTTCCTCTCCTTTTTATATTTGAAGCACATGACACCAGCATTAAGATTTTCTTTAACTTTTTGATTTTTCAGTACTACAAGTTTAAGATACATTTGCCAATGCATAACCCAAAAAAAAGCTAGAGACTATAAAAATGATGCCACTAATTATTTAAATAAATTATGGGACTTTGCTTAATGATTCTGTCTGATTCCAGGACAAGATATACACACAAGAGCCATTGCACAGGGCCAAAAAAAACCCAATCCAGGATGGATTGATGCACTTCTAGGTCAATACAAAGGTCTTGAACCTAGTGTGAAAACTTGAGGTTACTGTGTTTAACATGTTGTTACGACATAGGCTTTCCTTGTGTCCACACTCACTCTGAAGATACTCACAGACGAGTATCCCCAAACTTGGCTCCTACTTGGCTTCTATAATCTGGTCCCTTTCTTTTCTGCCTTTCATAGTGTGGTAACTTTCTGTAGTCCTGCCTACTGACTAGGTAAATGCATCATTGCTTTGATCATTTTAATTGGGCCCTGATTCAAGGACCTGTTATAGATTTATTTTTCTTTTTATTTGGAATTTTTACACATAAGACTGATAGTCTATATTTTCATCCAGAAATTTTTCTTTTCTTTTTGATTTTTCTGATATCTTTTTAATATCTCTTACCAATTGATTCATATACCTCATACCTCAGCCATGCATCCCTAAGTGATTCTGTATTTGTCAATCACCCTCTTAACATGGGGAATGTAAAAAATATCATTATTTAAATTGCAAAGTTCAAATTCCTTTTGAGAAGAATTTTAGGTAAAGAAGAAGCTACCTCTCTGAATCCAGAACTGAACTGTTGGAGAAGACACCGTGAAGATGCCTCCAGATCACAAGTTGGACAAAATTGAACTTTGGGTGTGGTTGATTGAACATTTATTTGTATGTATACTTTCATGCCAAAGGGCACTGCCCCCTAACTGGCTTTCTGTCAATGCGTCCAGCAATTATTGGTTTTGTCCTTTTTTTCTCTTATCTTCAAATTATTATAATCTTTAAATTGATTATGTTTTTATGATCCTTTGGAGAAGGACTTCTTCCCAGAGGATCAAATGGGGGTACGGTTTGAACTCTGGACTTCAATCCCCAGAAGTCCTTGCTCCACTTCCCCAGAATGCTTTGAATTCTCATGTGGGCCGAGATCAAGAAGGTATTTAACCTGATTCCAAGAGCTTTGGGGGGTCTTTTGGACTTCCGTTTTGGGGCAGACGTGGCTCTTTCCATTATGTAGGTGAGGTCTTGTCTAGGCCTCCCTGGCCTAGGCACGTTTTCCTTATACTGTATTTTCTTTTAATCCTTAACTTTTAATAAACTTCTAAAAATATAATACTCCTTGTAGAGAGAAACTAATTTCTACCTGCCTCAGTCTCCCCTAAATTTTAATCTTTACACTACCAAGGAAAATTTCTGGTTAACACATAGGACAGAATTGGTAGTTTTCATTTAAATTAATTTGCAAATGAAGCAAGATGCCATACAAACTAAATAACTATCAAGATGAAACATATTCATGTTTTTTTCCTCTAATACAAAGGAATAAAGTATGTCATGCTAGCCAAGGTACTGTAAATATACAGAAATGTAGTGACCTAAAGGTATCTTCTGCAATTCCTAATTTTAAAAATATAAATTTAAGGGATAACATATTTAAGATATTTAATCTCATTTTCTATATAGCACTTAATTTTTATAACATACTAATTTCCCTCTACATGAGAAGTCAAAATGGCAAAGTGAAAAGGGTACTGGATTTGGAATCAGTGTAAAGATTAAAATTTAGAGGAGACTGAGGCAGGTAGAAATTAGTTTCTCTCTGCAAGGAGTATTATATTTTTTAGAGGCTTATTAAGGATTAAAGAAAATACAGGATAAGGAAAACGTGCCTAGGCCAGAGGCCTAGACAAGACCTCACCTACATTATGGAAAGAGCCATGTCTGCTCCAAAACGGAAGTCCAAAAAAGAGACCCAAAAACCTTTGCCACCAGGTTAAATACCTTCTTGATCTTGGCCCACCTGAGAATTTCCGTGAGATTACAAAGCATTTTGGGGAAGTGGAGCAAAGGCTTGTGGGGATTGTAGTCCTTATTTGAGTCTTTTTTTTACATCAGAAGACCTGGATTCAAATGCCAGTTTTGCTATTTATTTACTATGTGATCTTGAACTAGTTATTTACCTTCTCTGAACCTCAATTTCCTCATTAATGAAATGAAAGGATTGAGGTAAATTACTGCAAAGATCCTCTCTGGCTCTCAATTGAATCTCCCAAATCTATACCTTTAAATAAATTATCTCCCTTGCCTGAAACACACTCCTTTATTTTCTTCTTTTAGACTTCCTGAATCCCTTCATTTAGCTCTAGCACCAACTCTACAATATGCTTTCCCTCATACTTCCAATTGTGAGCATTCTCCCCTCCCCATATTACATTTACATTATATATATAAGCATTTACTTATTTGTGTACATGTGGTTTTCCTCAAGTAGAGTGTAAACTCTCTAAGGACGGTGACTGCTTTTTTGTTCTTTGTATCTCTAGTACTTAGCAATAACTGGTATACAATGGATGCTTAATAAAACCTTGTTGAAATGAATGATGCTATGAAACTAAAGATTAACAGTCACTTTGAAGGTAAGTCAAAAATTTAAAAAGGCAAGCTTTAAAAAGGCTCTTCTGTTCCCCTCCTCCAACATAAAATAAATAGATGTTTTCCTTAAGCAGAGTGACTACTACAATCATCTCATAATATTGTAAAGAATTTGTTTTAATTAACAAAGCATTTTTACAAAGAGGAATGCACTGGTACTTGGAACTATAGTTGATCTAAAACAGTCAGAAAACTAAAAAAAAACAAAATTTTTAAAAAACAAGAAGCTAATATCTAGATTATATGATAGAGTCAGTTCAGATTCAGCATCTTCTCAATCTCCTTTGGCTTCTACATCTAAACAATATTAACTGGTACATTTCAAGCACCTAAAATATATTCTCGAGACAAAGTAAAGTCATAATTGATGGACTTTTAATATTATATCTACTTTGAATTCATTATTTTTGAAATAGTGATCAATATATGGTATATCCAGGCAGATTGTTCAAATAACTTAATACTTTATTACTCAAACAAAATGAACCTACTATACTTTTGTTATAAAGAACCCTATTTATTTATTAATTTATTAATGTTTATTAATAAATTATTTATTTGCTTATTTATTGATCATTATTAAAGACAACTGGCAAAAGCATTTTGCAAAATGAAAAAGATAATTACCAGGGCTTGCAACATGCCATCCATTATAATAGTCCCCTCCATTGTCTGGAAGGAAGACTTCGACAACGTTAAAAGGGTCCAGTCCAAGAAGTCTGCCATCTTCTTCTTTTTGACATCAGGACGGGTAATAAACCTGTCAAGGAATACAACGACTTAAGTTGCTAGTTACCAGAAGAATCAACTTTCTAACTAATATTTAAAATACCTACAACCCCTAAAGGCGAATCTTCCCAAAAGTTTCTAAAGTTTTTTGATATTGGTTTGGCTTTAAGAATCAGAACACCCGGATTTAAAATCCAGCTCTACCACTTATGTGAAGATACTTGATCTCTCTAGGTTTCCCCATTTACAAAAAGAGGAGGCTACACTTTTGAGGTTTCTTATACTTCTTAGTCCATGATACTGTGATCAAATTAACTTAGGTAAACACAAGCACTAAGATTCCTAATAAAAGTTTGGATCCCAAATTTTACACTATAAGAGACACCAAGTCAGAGCAGATCTCAATTTCTGGAACTAAAACAATCTAGCAAGTCTTATTTTTCTTATTAAACAATGCAGTATCATAGAAAAATTCTGACTCTAATTTGGGGCAAATATTCTCTCACATACATATTCTTTATTTATAAAATGAAAGGTTTGGACTAGAAATGATCACTGAGGATTCTTTAAGCCCTAAACTATAATATTGTCCTTAGTCTTCAACTCCATTTGTTTAAAGGTTATTTACCCTACACATACCATTTTTTCTAGTTCCAAGATCCAAACATAAATTGCGAATTACTATATACCTGGATTGGCAAACCTATGGCACATTTGCTGAGGGGGGATGCTCCCTTCCCCTCTCCACATGCACCTGAGGCCATTTCTTACATGATCCACCCCACTGCTCAGCAGCTTGATGGGAATGCTTCCTCTATCCCCTGTCTGGGATAAGGTAGGGGGCTCACATGTGGCATGAGGGTTGCAGTTTGGTCACTCAGTCTCTAAAGTCTCTAAAAGGTTCACCAACACTGCTGGATACAATACTACTTCTATATATACTATTTTACTATAATTAAATTGGACTTCTCAGAATTACAAATTGAATCACTTTTGGTGTGCAGCATACCAAAATCTTAGAAAATGCCAAGACACAAAGGACACATCTGAAAGATCTGGTCAACTACTTATATGAAATATAATCATTACAATTCCACAATAAGAAATCATCATTCCCAATATTAAAGTATTTTTATTTATTTTTATTTTATTTGTTTATTATTATTATTTATTATATTAACATGAAGCCTTTTCTGATTCCCCCAGATGTTAGTGCCTTGCCCCTGAAAAAAAAATTTTATCTTTTCAGTTCTTTTGTACATAGTTGGTATATATGTATGTACATATGTTTTTATATATTATATATATACACACACAAAATATATATATAGTTGTCTGTTTTTCATTTTTTTGAAGAGGACCAATGACATTATGGAGTGAAGACTTAGACATGAATTGGATTTAAATGATGCAGTTTGTAAACCTCAAAATTCCTTAGACTTATAAATGTTGGAAATTTCACCATTGGGATATTTCATACTTGGAAAATTTCTTACTGATAGTCTATTGGAATGGGAACCCCATTGGCATGGGAGGTTCCTTCTCTTCCCTTCTTAAGATTACTTTAGGACAGAAACCTTTTGCTGAACAATGGAAAGGACTTTGACCTATGCTTAAGCATAGAACAGGAATTTCTTTGAGTCTTGATTGATTTTAGAATTGATACAATGGAGATACTCCACCCTATTCAGTCCTAATAGGATTGAGTAAGGGCTGCAGCCTAGATCAAAATTTAATTATTCCAATCTCTACCATACTCAAGTTAACAGGATTTAGAAAGGACTGTAGCAAAGGAGTAAAGATTTAATCATTTGAAAAATATGACCTTCAACAGACATGTGCAAAAGCCAGAAACCTCTGGGCGGTCCTGGGTTAAGCGAGAGCCTCCATTGACAGGGAAATTGATGAAGAGTGATTGGTAGATGTGAGGACTGACGGGGAGGCAACTTGGATGGTTTCCTTAAAGATAGGAGGGTCTGGAGACTGGAGGAGGCTGAGGAGTTTTGGTCGGTGTGGTTGCTGGGGTCTGAGAAGGCTTGCTCTGAAGGAAGCTGAAGGTGGGAGCCTCTGAGACTGTTTCTCCATTTTGGACACGTGAGTAATAGGGACTGATCTCCTTTCTTTGCCCCAGCTATCTAAGGGCTTGGGCCTTTTGGCCCAGCCTAAACAGAAGGGGTATTTAAGCCCTATTCCCTTCTCTCCCTTTTTCTCTCTCTCTCTCTCTAATTCCTTTCTTACTCCTATTGTAATTAAACTCCAAAAAAGGCTGACGGCTGACTTGAGTTTTTCATTTAGGAATTACATAGCTGATTCCTTGGCGACCTTAAATTAATATATATCAGTCTTTTAAAGTGATTCCCTTGTAACAAGTTACACAAACAGCCTCATTCACTCTTCCAGAGTCATAGAAGTTCAGTGACAAGACAAAAATCATGACAACTGGCAACAGCCCAGACCCAGGATGCAAATTAAATTCCAGCTGTACATTTTTTAACATAGTTCTACAGAAATGTGAATTACTATTTGTAATAACTGATATAACTCACTGGAACATGTGCATATATTTATATTTAGATAAAACTATGGTTTGCACTATTGCTTAAATATCCACTTAATTAAAAAAAAAAAAGACCTTGGCGTCTTGAAAGTCTGAACAAGCTCTAAGCACCCACAGGGCTGCTTCAATCACCATTAAGGCCCTTGGAACAAACTGTTCTCATCCCCTATCACCCATTCTGCCAGGGGAAATCTTCATATGCATGTGTCAGGTCTGAGGTCTGTCAGGTGCCCTCAGTCTGGTTTAAATATCTTCTGATGATAGAATATAAATCTACACACACCCACATATACACACTCATACAATTTCTTCCCTAAGGAAATATAAATTCCTTAAAAGCAGAAATTGTTTCTTTTTATCTTTACATAGCCAACACTTAGCATATAGTATATATTTGCTGATCGATTGGACTTTAGCTTTGTTCTAACTGGTGGTTCAGAGCTAAAAATGATCTTAAGAGTTCATGTAATTCTCATTTTAGAGATGAGGAAAGTGAGGCTTGGAGAAATTAAGTGATTTGCCCAACGTCACACACTAAATAGGCAGCTGGTAGTCACACTCAGTCTTCTGGAATCTATATTCACTTCTTTTCCCACCTCATCACATTAGAAGGATGTGATCAGTTTATTTAGGTTATTGAATTCCAATTTATAGGTTCTTGGGCAGAAGAATAACAACATCTGTGAATTACTATAATTATTCTTCCAGTTACACTAAATCTTTTCTTTTGTTAAGAAAAAAAAGGGATCTTGGAAAAAATACAATATCATAAGAAACCAAATACTTAACTACAGTTAAAATGGGGTTCAATATCTATCGTTGCTTGGAAAAAAAATTTTTTAAATCTCCCTAACAGAGGATCAAAAAGAAAAGATCCTTAAGAACCATAGATTCAGCTCTGGAAGGGACATTAAAGATCACCTAGCAAAATTACTTCACTGACCCAAAATGGTTAAATGACTTGCTCAAGACTATACAATTTGTATGTAGCAAAACAAGGGAGAAAGATCCTCTAGGGCCAAAAATGATCACTTTGAAACACAAAAAAGATCCCAGATAATAAAGGGGGAGAAAAATCAGAAAAAAGGGGGGTAGGGGGTGGAGAAGAGCTAGGTAGCACAAAGAATAAAGGGCCTGGGTATAGATAAGGCCTTAGACACTTTCTAGCTATGTGATCCTGGTCAACTCACTTAATCTCAATTACCTAGCAGTAAGTTTGAGCAATTAGAGATGAGTGATTTACCCAGGGTCATTCAGCCTTAGATTCTAAGAACTATCAATTTTAAGAAAGAAGAGGTTTTTTTTTTTTTCTTAAAGAAGAAAGCATCAGGGCAGACATCAAAAGAAGAGAGCTCTATCTCTGGCTTTATCTAAAATTAATTGTGGTATTTCGGGGATATGAATTAACTTTAATGGGCTTCAATTTTTTAATACTATAAAACTCCACCATGAATTGCAAATTCCTTGAAGTTTAAAATAACTTTTTTATTTTATTTTTGTATCTTCTATGACCAGAAGACTAGTACCCAAGAGGCAATTTCCTAAATGTCTACTGAACTTTTTTTTTATCAAATATAAAACAATGAGGTTAAGATAGATTAGGATTTAACAAAATTGCTTTGAAATCTAGGAGCCAGTACTCAATTTTCAGAGTTCAAGGAAAAATGAAAGGCAGTAACAAGGGAGGAAATCTATTAGTAACCAGGTTGAAAAACATTATTTCTCAATGTGTAATCAAATTAGAGTCAATGAGGTCTAACAAAGGTCTTTTCAAATAAGCTTTCTCTGGAAAGGCCCAAAATCAAAAGTAAAGGGCATCTAACCAGGGTACCTCATATATGAACAGTAGAAATAACAATGATTGGGCTAGCTGCCCTTTCATTCTAGTTTGACTATAATTCAAAAGTCAAAGCCATGTATATATGATTGGCAGCTAAGAAGTTCAAGAAGCTCCCAAAGTGAACCAAAGTAAATAGTACCATCCTCTGATATGACTTTCTTTTTTCAAGTTATAATGATAGTAAAGAACAAAAATGAAAAGATTAATAAATCAATAAACATTTATTAATTGCCTACTCTCTTCCAAGCATGGTACTAAAGTACTAGGAATATAAAGACAAAAATGAAATACTCCCTATAGAATTGTACATGGAATAAGAAAGGAAATTTTCTTTTTTTGTGTCATCACATGTCTGCAAAACTGTAGAATCAGTTTTTCACCAGTAACAAAGTCTAATTGCATTTGTAATTTTTTTAATGTATATAGGTATAGATTTTCCCCACTAGGTGGCAATAATGTACTTCATTATGTATCTGATTTGCTGGCTGAGTTCCTCTACACTTAAGCTGTTACTTGAGATTTTTTTTTTAATGCATTCCTTATTAAAGAAAAGGTAAATTTATTTATGAAGCTGACATAGTTTACTTTAAATAGGCTTCACTGTGCTCTTTGTGGTGGCAAAAAATTGGAAAAATAAGGGGATGCCTTTCAATTGGGGAATGGCTGAACAAATTATCTATCTATTGGTGATGGAATACTATTGTGCCCAAAGGAATAATAAACTGGAGGAATTCCATGTGAACTGGAACAACCTCCAGGAATTGATGCAGAGCGAAAGGAGCAGAACCAGGAGAACATGGTACACAGAGACTGATACACTGTGGTACAATCGAATGTAATGGACTTCTCCATTAGTGGCAATGCAGTGATCCTGAACAACCTGGAGGGATGTATGAGAAAGAATGCTATTCACATTCAGAGGAAGAACGGTGGGAATAGAAACACAGAAGAAAAACAAGTGCTCAATCACATGGATCGATGGAGATATGATTGGGGATGTAGACTCTAAATGATCACCCTAGTGCAAATATTAATGGTATGGAAATGGGGCTTGATCAATGACACGTAAAACCCAGAGGAACTGCGTGTTGGCTACAGGAGAGGGGGTTGGGGGAGGGCAGGGAAAGAACATGAATCTTGTACCCATGGAAAAATATTCTAAATTAATTAAATAAAATTTTCCAACAAAATAAATATAGAGCTTCAGGGATATAGGCACATAACAGTGCCTTGTTTTAAGCTAATGCTAATGAAGTCAGACATTTGAAATGAGTTTCAAATAAACAAGTCCTCTGATGAATAAACTGTTTTAAAGAGGAGTTCTTCAACATTCACTGGTAATAGTTTAAATTAGTGAAGCTTTAGTGTTTGATATACTTCATATATGATATAGCATGGAATAGTACCTAGGTTCAAATACTTCCTCTGATATTTGTCTATCAGTAAAGCATTTCATTTTGCCAGGTCTCAATCAGTTCTGATGGAAGAAGTTCTCATAAAGAACTCATATATTGTGTGGATGTAGGTAAATGTGTGGGAGAGGGAGAAGGAGAGGGAGAGGGAGAGGGAAAGGAAGAGGGAAAGGAAGAGGGAAAAGGGAGAGGGAGGGGGAGAGGGAGAGGAAGAGGGAGAGGGAGAGGGAGAGGGCGAGGGAGAGAGAGAGAGAGAGAGAGAGAGAGAGAGAGAGAGAGAGAGAGAGAGAGAGAGAGAGAGAGTGTGTGTGTGTGTGTATGTGTGTGTGTACACATGTATATACACCCACAATGACTGAGGATACAAGCCACAGTGAGACTGACTTACTTGGATATAAGGACAGCAGCCGCATCCCGAGCTTTATCACTAACAACCAAGTAAGACTAGAAAACAAAAGAAATGTTTTATCAATAATCACTTAGGTAAAAATTGGAAATTGCTACACAATCAATGCTTATGACAAATGAAATACAATCAAACACAATTTTGACTGAAAGTCAAATAGACTTTTCTAAACCCTCAAGTGAAAGTATACTTACCAATTCTTTCAAAGAACTGAGGGCTAAAAAGCAGGCTTTCAAATTCCAAAAGAGGCACAAACTTTAGGTTTAGTAACAGATGTTACTGTAAGACTGAGACTAGTTACTAGTTAAGGTAAACTCTACTTTCAATCACTGGAAGATAGACAAATACCTACTATAAAACACAATAACTAATAATAGCTACAATTTATATAGCATACATAATCTTTTTCTTATGTTCCCAATCACATCTTTTTTTTATTTTATTTATTTTTTTTACCAATTACTTGTACAAATTTCCTTACAAGTTTTCCTAAGTTATATGATCAAACTGATCTTCCTCCCTCCCTTCCATTCCCCCTCCCCATGCTAGCAAGGGATTCAATCGGGGTTTTCATGTATTATCATGCAAAACACATTTCTATATTGTTCATTTTTGTGAGTAATCTTATAAAACCAAAACCCAAAAACATAAATTCAAATAGACAACTGAAAAATGGTATGCTTTCATCTGCATTCTGACTCCAACAGTTCTTTCACTGAAGGTGGATACATTCTTTGTCATAAGTCCCTTGGAATTGTCCTGGATCATTCTATTGTCAATAATACCCAAGTCTATCACAGGTGCTCAGTTCACAATAATGCTGTTACTGTGCACAGTGTTTTCTTGGTTCTGCTTATTTTACTCTGCTTCAGACCATGAAGGTCTTTCCAATTCTTTCTGAAATCATCCTGTTCATCATTCCTTACAACACAATAGTATTCCATCATCATGATATACCACAATTTGTTCAGCCATTCCACAACTGGTGGACATCCCTTCAATTTCCAATTCTTTGCCACCACAAAAAAAAAAACAAAACTATAATTTTTGTACAAGCAGGTCCTTTCTCATTTTTTTATTCATTTCTTCTGGATACAGTCCTCCAGAATGGTTGGATCAGTTCATCACTCCACCAGCAATGCATTAGTGTTCCAATTTTAACGTAATTCCTCACAACAACTTGATAAGGTAAATCCTATTATCTCAGTGTTACAGATGAAGAGATTGAGACAGGTTAAATGACTTGCATAGGACCACAAAACTAAGAAGAGTCTGAGGTTGGATTCAAACTCAAATCTTCCTAAGTCTAAATCCCATGCTCTATCTACTTTACCATCACTAATTCCATATCACTGCTCAATCTCTTTAACTTAATGTTTTTCAGGGAATATATATGTTCATATATGTTTTATATTCCCTGAAATACTATATGGGTGTTTGTTAATAAAGTTAAAAGAGAATAGTATCACTAATATAGTTTTACTTTATCAATAATTAAAACACTTTAACAAAAAAAGAGACTGACAATTATCAAAGATAAAAATATTTACTTCTGCTATTTGGAGTATGCGGTCCATTACAGATGTACGAGACTGCCCACATTCAGAGGTGAGATTTCCATCAAGACGTGAAAGATCAAAAGGAATCAGGCAGGTTACAGAAAGCCACAGCAAAAGCACATATCGAGTCTCCCAAGTCTAGGAAAGAATAAAAAATAAGATAAATGCAAGCTATGACTACTTAGTTAAAAAGAAAATAATAAATGAGTAATTAAAATAACAAGCAAGACCACAGTATTCTTAAAAAGGTTACCAAACACCTATAGGAATAAATAGCATAGATCAATAGCATGAAAGGAAATAATGTTAAATAATTCTGAAAAAGTAATTTTTTAAAAAAAGGTCCAAATCATTAACAGAGAAATACAAATTATTATGACATTGAGGTTCCACCTAATAACTAGCAGATTAGCAAAGATTAAAAAAAAGGAAAATGTAACTATTTAAAGGTAATTGGAATAGACACAACACATTTTTAGTGAAGCAGTGAATTCTGGAAAACAATTTGGAATTATGCCAAAAATCACTATGAGGTACAAATCATTTGACCTAGAAATATTATTACTAGACATACTCTCAAAAAGATCAAAGAAAGATGGGAAGGATGCAGATGCACAAAAATATTCATAATTTTGGCACTTTTTATAGTAGCAAATAATTAAGAACTAAAGAAAGTACCCATAAACATAGGAACTAGGTTACATGAATGTAATGAAATACTTTTCCATTGTAAGAAATTGCAACAGGAATGGATGCAAAAAAACCTAAAAACTAATTTAAACTGGTGCAATGAAATAAGGGGAAGTAGAATAATTTATTTAATAACTATAATACTAAAATGAAAAAATAACTTTTAAAGACTTAAGAATACTGACTAATGCAAATGACCAATCAAAACTCCAGAGGACCAATGATAAAACATGTTTCACACTTCTTAAAGGAAAAGTGATATACCCAAAGAGATTTTTAAAAAAGGGGGGGAAGACCTGTTTGTACAAAAATATTTATAGCTTCTCTTTTTGGCAAAGATTTGGAAACTAAAAGGAAGTCTCTCAACTGAGGAATGGCTGAACAAATTGTGGTATATGATGGTGATGGAATACTACTGTGCTGTAAGAAATGAACAGGTGACTTCAGAAAAAAGCTGGAAATACCTACATGAACTGATGCAGAAAGAAATAAGCAGAACCAGGAAAACAGTGTATACAGTAACATCAATATTATGGAATGATCAAATGTGATGGACTTTGCTACTAACAGCAATACACAATGATCAAGAATAATTCTGAGGGATTTATGAAAAAGAATACTATCCCTCCAGAGAAAGAACTGTTGGTATAAGAATACAAATGGAAGAATACAACTTCTCACTTGTTTATTTGTGTTTATGTTTTAGGGCTTTGGTTTTATAAGATTATTCATTTGTAAAAATGAATAATATGGAAACATGTTTTGCGAGACAATACATGTATAACCCAGACTGAATTGCTTGTCAGTTCTGGGAGGGAAGAGAGAAGGGAGAAAAACAATTTGGATTATATAACTTCAGAAAACTCATATGTGTGTATACACACACATACAAATATACAGCAGCAAACCCCCTCCCCCACAACCCTCATATGTGTTGATTTGGTACCCATTGATTCAGTTATCCACTATCAACCATAGAAAAGAGATGAAAAAACAAGAAATCTAGACATTTTCAAAAAATGTAAAAATAAACAATTCAAAAGTTTCAAACTGCCCACTAAATGAGTTCAGGCTATGCAGATTATATAACATGGTGAAGTCTGTCAGCTAGAAAAAGAAAGTTGCTGCTTGTCCTTCATTTTTAAAGAGGACCAACGATATGACATGGTAATGTCTTGACTTATGCATGAATTGGCTTTAAGTGAAACAACTACATAAACTGTCAACCTCACTCTCTCTTCCAGAATTATTGAAGTCTAATAGCAAAACAAAAGACAGGATGATAGTGATGGCCTGGGATGCAGAGGAAGACTTTGGTATCTTCAGTGTTCGACAAGGTTCTTCAAGTGGGCCAGGCTCCACAGTGCCTGCCTGCTTCAGTAACCTTCATGGCTTATTGGAACAACTTGTTCTCATCTACCAATTCCATTGTAGGAAGTCTTCATATGCTTAGGGTAAACACCCTTTTAAATCACGATAGGTTTGTTACCCATCAGTTACCCTCAATCTGGTTTAGTCCATCTCCTTAGACGGTTTACTGGGGCATACCCATACACCACACCTTCTTGGAACCACCGGTGAGATTTCAGTGCTACATGGACACCAAAGGTGAGTGAACAGCCCTGAAAAAGTGCTCAAGCAAACCTTCACACCAAAACTGCTAGTCCTAGAGAGTGAATATTCCTAGAGAGAAAGTATACAATATAATAATGTATACTTTATTATTACTATATTTAACGCTGGTGATATACTCCAGTGTGTTTTTCATTTAATCATTTATATAGACGTACCCCCAAAATGACATTTATGGGGTTAGCATGTATTCACTTATATCTGCTGCTTCAGCCATCCACTATCTTGGAATATAACCCCTACTATATATTCACACACACACATATACACATATATATGCAACCCTATATTTACATATGTATATATAATTTATATGTGAGTATACATAAAAAGATTCTTGGTGTCATGTGCAACCCTCTACTCTTTCTTATATAAAGGAAATGTTCATGTTTGCTGCTCTCAATCAAGTTCAACATAACAAAATATCATTTTTTAAAGTTAATCTGAGTCAGAATGTAGAGATCTTTAAATGCTGACCTAAAACAATTATATTTTTCCCTACTGGGAACAGGAAGCCATTATGATTTTTGAGAAGAGTGGCACAATCAGAACAATATGTCTAACAGTATACATGTGACAGCTGCGTAGAAAATGGATTGGAGCAGTGGATAAGTCAGGAATCAGGACCTGGATTCAAATCTGGCCTCAGACATTTTCTAGTTCTGTGACCCTTAGCAAGTTACTTAACCCTAACTGCCTAACCCTTGCTGCTCTTCTTAGAAATGATACAAGGAACTGTGGGAAGAAGGAGAGAATCATGAATTACGTAACCATGGAAAACTATTCTAAAAAAAGGGAAAAAAAAAGACAAGGTAAGGACATGGAAGATGGTATACTTGCCAGAATAGTTAAATAATCAAGTATATGGAGGGGAATAATGTGCAAGAAAACTAGTAAGATAAGAAGAAACTATGTTATAAAGAATTTTAAAAGCAAAAGAGTTATTAATATTTTATCCTAAAAGCAAGAGAGGGCTTATTGAGTAGGGAAATTATAAAGTAATTTATAATTTAATTATGTAATTTAAATATAAATTAGAGTACATTAGGAAAACCACTTTAATAGCTGTGTGGAGAATTAACTGGAGTAAAGAGACTTGAGAGACAGAAACAAATTAGTAAGTTACAGTGATTGTTTAGGTGAGATATGATAAGGACCTGAACTAGCATTAAGGTATGTGAGATAAAGAGAGCATAACCTTCTGGTTATGCCATGGAAGATAAAAACAAAGATGACACTGTTGTTCCAAACCTTAGTGACTAAAAGGATGGAGGTTTACCCAAACATTTATATTAACAGGGAAAATTGGAAGACAAGTAATTTTGGTGGGGAAAGACCTATTTTGAACATGTAGCATTTAACATGCAGGTCTGTCACAGGGGTGTGAAAGTGGAATAAAGTCCAGCTCAAGGAAGTCCTCAGTACAACTGTATGCCTCACAGACTCAAGTAGGTCTTGGCAGCAACTGAATCAGCAGCAGTTTCTGGAGCACTCAGGACACAGATGGTAAGAGTCAGACAGGTGGTCAGATGGAGATTTGAGGGGTCCCTTTCCTGGCACTGGATGGAGGACTCTATTGTATTGCCCATACATAGATATAGACAGCAGTCTTGGGTTGAAATCTCAGAATGAGAAGGAATACTAGCACAAGTGTGCTCATGGCCATAGGAGGACCCTTGTCACAATTTATGGGCACTAGTGATCACTCAGAGACTAGAGGACAGAGCAGGAGAATAGTAAACATACCTCTCTTTAAATGTACCACCTTGTGGCAAAAAAAAAAAACTGGAAAAGAAGGGGGTGTTCATCGTTTGAGGAATGGTTGAACAAATTGTGGTATATGATGGAGATGGTATACTGTTGTGCTGTAATGAATGATGAACTAGAGGAATTCCATATGAACTGGAAGGACCTCCATGAACTAATGTAGAGTGGAATAAGCAGAACCAGGAAAACATTATATACAGAAACTAAAACATTGTGGGGACGATCAAATGTAACATACTTGGCTACTAATAGCAATGAAATGATCCGGGACAATCCTGAGGGACTTGTGAGAAAGAATGCTATCCACATCCAGAGAAAGAACTATGGGAGTAGAAATGATCAACTGTGAATGACTTAGCTATTCTCAGAAAGACAATGATCCAAAAGAATTCCAAAGGACTTATGAAGAAAAATGCTATCCACCTCCAAAGAAAGAAAAAATGAAGTCTGAATGTCAATCAAGATTACTTTTTATTACTTTATTTTTCTTCATTTTGTTTTGTTTGTGGTCATGATTTCTTTCACAACATGACTAGTGCATAAATGTCTTGCATATATACACATGTATACCAAATTCCTTGCCTTTTCAAGGATGAGAGAGGGAAACAATTTGGAACTCCAAATTTTAAAAAGAATGTTAAAAATTGGTTTTACATATAAAAAGGGGGAAAAGCATGTATTGAAAGAAAAGATATGAGAAGACACTCATATCCCAAGCCTTTGTGGAGGAGAGATGTCCACAAATATAATACATTGCACGTATCTTCAAACTTTGTCAATATATTCATCAATTATGCTGATTTCTTTCTTTTTCCTTTTTTTCTTTTTTTTTTCTTTAAAAAACTTTGTTATATAAGATTGCTCTGAGCATTTGGTGAGTAGCAGTAGGCCGTTGTTGTTCATTTTGCCCACGCCGTGTTTGCCAAGCCCTCCTTTCCATCTTTCATGGTCCTAGCCAACGTGGGCGTTGAAGTCTCCCAGTAGTATCAGCTTGTCATTGGTGGGCACTGAGTATAGCACGGCACTCAGGTCAAAGTAGAACTGCTCAATGGTCTCCTCTGTGCTGATCAGTGTTGGGGCATATACTCTGATGATTGTGGCATACCGGTCTTTGCTGAGAGGCAAACGGATCTTCATGAGCCTCTCGCTGATGCCCACAGGCAAGTCTGGCAGCTGTTTGAGCAAACTGGTCTTGATGGCCAGGCCAACACCGTGGATTCTGTCTTCATTTGAGGCTCTACTTTTCCAGAAGGTGTATCCAGTGGTGGGTTCGCTGAGTGATCCCTCTTCTAGTAAGCATGTTTCGCTTAAGGCTGTGATGTCGATGTTATATTGCACCAGTTCTTTACCGATTAGAGCTGTTCTTCTCTCAGGTCTTGGGGTATTCTCTCTATCAAGTAATGTTCTGATGTTCCATGCTCCTAGTAGGAGTTTCTTTGTATTTTTTCTTTGATTTCGACCTCTTGAAGGGATGACCCGCCAGCCGCGGTGTGCTGACTAGGTGTTTGTAGGGCAGGCAATATTTGGGACACCTTTTCTAGTCCCCTCCCTTGATTAGGGTGAGCAGTGCTGTCCTAGAGAGGGCTGCTCAGTCGCCCAGGATGCTGCCGAACGTCTCTGCTGCCCTACAGGGCCAAGCGACCACTGGTCCGTGGGCCGCCTACGGGCAGCATCGTGACTACAACTGCCAGTGGTCACCTCCATCTGTTGTGTCACCACTCTCTCATCGCCGCAGGTCTTGAAGAGGGTGGACGGGGTTAGGATAGATGAGTGTGCACAAAGATACTTGTGCATGAAGGAGATTTAAGTGGAAAAGCCAATGCACAGAGACAGTCCCACTCTCTCGGCATTGGAAGCCTGGGTCCAGTGGCACAAAAAATTGTTAAGTCTGGAGACTTCCTCAGCTGCATTGGATGTCCGTGTTGTCCTTTGTGCTCCAACACGCCCTAAGCACTCCACAGTGCTTTGCTGCGCCGCCATCTCAGCCATTGAACCTTCTTATTGGTTTCTTCCACCTGTTCCACTGAAACAGTCTTCACATGCTGGGTGAGCAAAGCCCTGGTTCACCAGGGGTCGACAACCCTATGGCTACCCTCACAAGGTTTGGCCGGCCTGTCGAAGCCATTGCCCGGGGTGTGGCTGCTGCCACATGCTAGCAGCTACTGGGAGCCACAAGTGAGAGCTGGGTGTCAGGTGAGGGTCAGAGGCTGGAGAGCTGACCTAGGAGGGCCCGACAAGCCCTCCATATCAGAGATACTACCCCTCCCTGAGCACCCCATACACCCCGTGAGGGAAGTCGAGAATTTGAAACCCAAAAATGCTAAAAAGAATATTTAAAATTATCTCTATATGTAATTGGAAAAAAAATTAAAAGATAAAAAAAGAAAAAGTAAGTTTTAGTTACACACATATCCCAAATTGTGTGTGTGTGTGTGTGTGTGTGTGTGTGTGTGTGTACCAGGGTTTCTGTGTTCATGTCTCTATCTGTGCTCTGATTCAGTAGAATAACATGGAGCTTCTTCAAGCAAATGGAATGCCACAGATAGTAAATGCTGGGAACTCCATTTTAGAATAAAGCAAATATAAAACCAAGTTATTTTGTTACAGAAAGCAACTTACATAAAAAAAGACCAAGGAAGAAATCTGTTATGTAGAACTACTACTTTTTCAAAAGGGTGTATCATAAAATACTGCTTCTTTGTTCATTTTCTAAATCATGAAAATACCAGAAAATATTTATTTTTTCTTTTTTTTCAAGATATTTTATTTTCCCAATTACATATAATAACAATTTTCAACATATACTTTCTAAAATTATAAGATCCAAATTGTCTCCCTTCCCCCTCCTGGAGATGGTAAGTAATTTGATTATCATGCAAAACATGATTCCATATTGGTCAGTGTTATATCACAATACACATATAAAACCAAAACCAAAATAAAAACACAAATAAGATAAAGTGAAAAAGAGTATGCTTTGATATGCATTCTAACTCCAATAGTTTCTGGAGGTAGATAGCATTCTTTGTCATAGGTCCTTCAGAATTTTCTTGAATCACTTTTTAATTTTTTTTTTAAACCCTTACTGTGTACTGTGTATTGGCTCCAAGGCAGAAGAGTGGTAAGGGCTAGGCAATGGGGTCCAGTGACTTGCCCAGGGTCACACAGCTGGGAAGTGTCTGAGGCCAGATTTGAACCTAGGACCTCCTGTCTCTAGGCCTGGCTTTCAATCCACTGAGCTACCCAGCTGCCCCCTTGAATCACTTTTTGCTGAAAGTAGCTAAGCCTTTCACAGTTAATCAATGTACAATATTGCTGTTGCTATGTACAATGTTCTCCTGGTTCTGCTTATTTTACTCTGCATCAGTTCATGTAGATATTTCCAGATTTTTCTGAAATCATCCTGCTCAAAAACCTATCTTTTTAATGTCATTTTCTATTTAGTATACAGGAATATTTTTTCTATTACCTGAAAATGTCTACTCATAGATAATAACAAAAGTAAAATTTGGGATTTATATACAATTTGAGATTTGCGAAGTACCTCATAAATATCTCATTTTACCCTGATGACAATACTGAGAGATTAAGTGACTTACTGAGGAAATATATGAGCCTAATATTTGAATTTAAGTCTTTCAAGTTTCAGGAATCCAGCACTCCAGTCACTGTAACACATTTTGCTATCTTCTTCATCTTCTTTGCAACTTTTCATAACATTTTCACAACCCTTCCTTTACTCCTCCTTCCACTCTCCAGGTTCCCCAATAATCCTTGGCTCCTACCTAATCCTTATCAATCCCAAAGAGGAAGTGTCATCCTAAAACAGATGACTCTGCCCAATCTAGTGGACAGAAGTAATAGATATATTCATTTGAAACTCTCAACAACAAAAGAAATCCATTTATGATGGAAATATTCAAAATTTTCATAGTAGAAAAAAATCATTGGATAGGGAAGAAACCTTTATATGCTTGCATTAACTAGTTGTTTGACATTGACTAAGTTACATATTCTAAGTTTTCATTTCCTCAATTGTATATCAAGGCAACTAAGGCTAGATCTCTCAGGTTTCTTTCCAATACTGAAAGTCTGTTTTTGATTTGTAAAACTGATAATTCAATATATCCACTAGAAAGTTATCGTTTGTTCTTGTTCAGTCATTTCAGTTGTGTTCAACTCTTCATGACCCCATATGGTTTTTTCTTATACAAAGATACTGAAATGATTTGCCAGTTCCTTCTCTAGCTCATTTTACAGATAAGGAACCTAAGACAGACAGGATTAAGTGACTTGCCCAGGTACATACAGTTATTAAGTGTCTGAGGCAGAATTTGAACTCATCTTCCTGACTCCAGGCCTGCCACTCTATTCACCATACCACCTAGCTATCCCACTAGGGAGCGAGGGTTCAACAATTTCAAGTCCCTTTTTCTAATTCTGAAGCAAATAGGCACACTAAAAGAAAACTACTTTTATAGAAGCAAAGTCCAAAAAATGAAGGAAAATGTAATTTGCTATAATTGGTTAAAAAAAAATGAGAGGATTAATTCAATCACCTCCTGATTTGATGCAGATTCCATGGGACTACATTGATAGGAAGGGAAAACTCAGGATAAAAACTAAGCTTACAGCATTTAAGGAGCCTGACCCCTTAATCTGAATTGGTAGCTAAAATGTAAACCACAGAAAAAGTCTACCAAAAGAGGCTTATCAAGGAGTAACACTGCAATAGCAATTTTTTTTAAATCAAAGTAAAGAAGGAAATAGAAACAAGACCAGGACTTTGAAATCAAGAAGAAAAAGAATTAGAGAGGAGAAATAGAGGAGAAAGATAAAAAAAAACCTAAAGAACTTGAGAAAAACATCATTTCAAATACAAGTTTCAAGGGCTGTATTATTTTATTCAATAACTAGGTAGCATCTTTCTTCCCCAAAGTATTAAGTCAAGATGTTAGAACAGAAAGTAAAAACATGGATTTTAGAATCATAAAGGTTATCACAGTTACTATAAGAATTCCCAAAATATAAGATGTACCCAGTGTAGAAAAATAGGGAAAATAACAGAACTCAGAAAAAGTTTGAAATAGGAATAGCAAAAGGAAATTTAGAGAACATTTTAAAGAGTCTAAAATAGAAGTATTATGAATCTAATAAAACTCTAACAAAGTCTGAAAAAATAAATTTTAATTTAAAAATTGAGAAACAGTCTAAACTTCAGATGACAAAATAAGTCATCATCAAATGGGAGGGGGAAATAGTAAAATTTATTATAACAGATGATATGTTTCAACATAAATTTCCCTTCGCCACTTACTAAACTGTTGGCCATTTTACATTGTTTCCATACAGTTATAAGTGCACTTACTTCATGGTCTTTAGGATTCTGATTTGTAAACATATCAATAACAGGCTGCACATCAGCTACTTCATGAGGGAACAAACCAAGGAAGATTTTATATCCTCGAACCTAAGAAAAATTACAGCAATTAAAAAAATGATTAAAGAAATTAAGACAATATCTTTTCCCAAGATGTATCACAAATCAATTTGTAAGCATCTGGCAGGCAGAATCCAGGGTATCATGTCATGTTATAATATAGTACAGAATAGTACAATATAATACAATTCAACCAAGTTACTATTCAGAATATGCTTTTTTCTAAAATTATGCAACTCAGAAAATAAATCCAGCCCCAACGTGATTACCACAGCATAAATTACAAAACAAATTTTTTTCTAGATTTTTAGACTGTAAAGTATTCATTTTGAGTTTATTAAAGTTCTAAGAGTAACAAAGAGTAACAAATAATGACTTTAAAGACATCAACAATTTTCAGGATAGTTGTTTCATATATAACAAAAGTTCATGAATGGCCCTTAAGGATGAATGAACAACTACAGTCTTACCGCCCTACTGAAGCTCAGGATGACAAGGATTTGATTTCCTTTAGTCTTCTATTAGAGACATTTAGGATTCTTCCTATCACCACTGGAGATACTAACCTCTTTAATAGTTCTCGATTTTGGGAGGGGGAGAAAAAACTGACCAGGAAAAACAGAGCATGTGCAAGGAATCAAGCAAATGGCCAGCATGTGACCTCACAATACTACAAATTGTTCATCAGAGTTTGAATATCAAGTAATGTTCAATGAATTGCAAAATATTCTTCAGGTGTGTGGACAAACAATAATATGATCAACAAAATACATTATTATCATTGATTTAGCCCAGGCTCAGTTACAATAGCCTCCTAACTGATTTCCCTGACTCATTTTGCTTGAATTTCCTTTATGTGTTTATCACATATTTACTATTACCATTATTTGTGCCAATGAAAAATTACTTGACTAGACTATAAATTAAATAAGGGAACTTGCTATTTAAAAAAATACTCTCAGTAACCCTTCCATAAAACAAATAATCATTTCCCCACTATCTTTTATATAAATTCATTAGATTTGCCTACAGCAAGATGTAATCCATCATTCTGTAGTAACTGGGGTTTTTTTTAATATTTTTATATCAGGGTTCTAATTTCCTAAAAAACATTTAGTTCTTTTGAATTATTTTAATCTGTCCATCTTCAAAATCCCATTAGGAAATTGTTTAATTGTGTTTTATACTTATATAACACAGAGGAGATATTAAATATCTTGAGTATTATAAAAGTCAATTAGGTATACTAAATGTACCATGAGACTAAATCCAACTAAGAAAATAAAATGACAATGAAAATTATAACTTGTTTGGTAATCATTATTCTTAATAAAATAGTATGTTTAAAGATAATAAGTTTTAAACAATGATGTATACCATTAATTCAATTTTTACCTTTGTAATGATGTAAAGAAATTTAAAAGCCAGATGTACAAGAGCAGGTGGAGAATCGTTATCCCTCACAATATCCAACAATAAATTCATCATCCATTCTAGAAGAGAAAAAAGTCAAAACATTCAAACATGAATCAAGAACTTAAAAATAAATGTATAGTGTGTGCACGTGTGCACGTGTGTATGGTATATGTGCATTCTTTATCCATATAGCTGAAAAGTTAAAGTGGTAGCTCATAATAAAATTAATCTGAATGTAAAGATGGGATATAACAAATAAGAACCACAATACTATTAAGATATTCAAAATATCTACAGAAGACATATACATACTACAGAAGTATGTCTAATAAGACCAGACATTTATATAGCACTTTAAAGTTTGCATAGTGTTTTATCTAAATCATTTCACTGGATCCTCACAACAATGCTATAAAGTGGATATTACTGGTATGATTTTCCATATTTTAAAGATGAGAAAACTAAAAATAGAAGATGGATTTGAACCAGACTTCCACTGACATTAACTCCAGCACTCTAGCAACTATGCCAGTGTTGATGAAGTATTGGCACATGTAAAAACAGACTCGAATCCAGGACTCCAATCCCGAGAATTTATTGCTCCACTTCCCCAGAGTGCTTTGTAATCACACTGAATTCTCCCCTGGGTAAGAAAACAAATGATTATTTAAAGGAGTTCTCCGCCTACTGAAGAGTCTTTTGGACTTCCGTTTTGGAGCAGATGCGTCTCTTCCATGATGTGAGATTATCTTGTCAAGGCCTCTCTGGCCTAGGCACGTGTTTTCTTATCCTGTATTTTCTTTAATCCTTAACCTTTAATAAACCTCTAAAAAATATAATACTCCTTGCAGAGAGAAACTAATTTCTACATGCCTCAGTTTCTCTAAATTTTAACTGTTACAGTTTTGGCGACCACTAGATTGGATGAGAACTTCTCAAATTTTTTAGCCTAGATAATGATTTCTAAGCTGCGTTTCTCCAAGCCTTTTTAGCCTTTTGACTCATCTGAGCGCTCCGGCTCCCAACCCTGCTTTCGTAAGTTCCTGCCTGCAGCCCCCAATCCAGACCTGTTGCATTCGCCTCCCACCTGGCCCCTGGCTGCTAAGTTCTCCCTGCCTGTTTCTCCTGCTGCTGCTCCTGACTTCTTTCTCCCTCACCCAGTCCCTGCTTAACCCCAGATTTCGACCACCTGGTGACCTGCCTGCCCAACAAACCCAGATCCTTGGAGCAGATCGCTCAGGACTCATTTTTAAAAATGAAAAATTGTTACCTTGTTCAATTCATTTGCCTTCTAAACAGTGATCATGGCCAGATATTAAGAGGAAATGGATCTCATTTTTGGTGAGAATGCCTTGCATTTTATATTTTCTTAGCTGACACAGAATGTCAATGATTATAAGCTATATTTTTGAATTTTTAAAGCTCTTTTATTATATTTTTCTTGCATGTGCAACATACTTTTTCAGGTTTTTTTTTTATTTTTTTCTCTCCTTTTTATATTTAAAGCACATGTCACCAGCATTAAGGTTTTGACTTTTCAGTAGTATAAGTTTAAGATACATTTGCTAATGCATGCCCCAAAAGCTTGTGACTATAAAAATGATGCCAATAATTATTTTAAAAAATTATGGGACTTTGCTTAATGATTCTGTCTGATTCCAGGACAAGATATACACACAAGAGCCATTGCACAGAGCAAAAGAAAACCCAATCCAGGATGGATTGATGCACTTCTAGGCCAATACAAAGGTCTTGAACCTAATGTGAAGACTCGAGGTTACTGTGTTTAACATGCTAAACATAGGTTTTCCTTGTGTCCACACTCACTCTGAAAATACTCAGAGACGTATCCCCGAAACCTTGGCTCATATAATCTGGTCCCCTTTTCTCTTTCATAGTGTGGTACCTTTCTGTAGTCCTGGCTATTGACTGGGTAAATGCATCATTGCTTAGATCATTTTGATTGGGCCCTGATTCAAGGACCTGTTATAGATTTAATTTTCATTTTACTTGGAATTTTTACACATAAGACTTTGATAGTCTATATTTTCATCCAGAAATTTTTCTTTTCTTTTGGATTTTTCTGATGTTTTTGTTAATTTCTCTTATCAATTGATTCATATACCTCATACCTCAGCCATGCATCCCTAAGTTATCATGTATTTTTCAATCACCTTCTTAACAGGGGAATGTAAAAAATATCATTATTTAAATTGCAAAGTTTAAATTCCTTTTGAGAAGAATTTTAGGTTAAGAAACATGCTACCTCTGTGAATCCAGAACTGAACTGTTGAAGAAGACACAATGAAGAAGCCTCCAGACCACAAGCTGCACAAAAATGAACTTTGGGTGTGGTTGATTGAACATTTATTCGTATGTATACTTTCATGCCAAAGGGAACTGCCCCCTAACTGGCTTTTTGTCAATGCGTCCAGCAATTATTGGTTTTGTTTGTTTTTTCTCTCTTATTCTCAAATTACTGTAATGTTTAAGTTGATTATGTTTTCATGATCCTTTCTGGAGAAACTTCTCTCCCCAATAACGATCAAACGGAGAAATGTAAAAATAGACTCGAATCCAGGACTCCAGTCCCCAGAATCCTTTGTTCCACTTCCCCAGAGTGCTTTGTAATCACACTGAATTCTCACCTGGGCGAGAACACAAATAATTATTTAAAGGAGTTCTCCGCCTACTGAGGAGTCTTTTGGACTTCCGTTTTGGAGCAGATACGTCTCTTCCATGATGTGAGATTATCTTGTCTAGGCCTCTCTGGCCTAGGCACGTGTTTTCTTATCCTGTATTTTCTTTAATCCTTAACCTTTAATAAACCTCTAAAAAATATAATACTCCTTGCAGAGAGAAACTAATCTCTACCTGCCTCAGTCTCCCCCTAAATTTTAATCTTTACACACACGTGCCCAGCCGGCACTGGGGAACTGCTCCACACCCAAGGACATTTTTTATACGTTCCACCCCTCTGTCCAGCTGACAAAAGCAAGCACTTCCTCCATCCACTCTCTCAGGTAATGGGGGGGAAGGAAGTGAGTGGCAGCTCACAGACAACTTGAATTTCCCCTCTGGGCACTCAACTGATAAAAAACAATCTACAAAACTATGCTATACTACTACCTACAAATCCATTTAAAAATAGATACCACTACAAAATTATCATAACTTATTTAAAAACAAATATTTAGTCATTAATCAACCTGCTTTCAATTTTTTTCCTTTGTTCTCAAACTCTACTAAAAAATAAAACTAAATAAATGGGGTCATGACCAGGCACATTTAAGGTCAAACAAACATAGAAATTCCTACCTAGATGTGGATCCAACAGATGAGGCTGTTCCTGGTACTTGTCCATTATCACTGAAAAATAAAGATAATTGAAATCATAGGGGAAAAAAAAACACGATAAATTTGAATTATGTTAAAGTATCAAGTAAAAACCTAAATTAATTTGTAAAAAGTTCAGCATTTGTTATTATCTGTTGATGAAGTGGACAATTCAAAATTTTTCCTAACCAGTTACATGTTTCTTAAAAAGGATAGGTGAAGCAACCAGGTGGCTCACTGAATAGAAAAGCCAGGCCTAGAGATGGGAGACCATGGGCTCAGATCTGACCATAGATACTTCCTAGCTATGTGACCATGGGCAAGTCACTAAACCCTAACTGTCTATCCTTTACTGCTCTTCTATCTTGGAACCAACACTTAATAAGGTTGGGAAAAAAACAGACCCATTACTTACCTTACATAATTAATTAATATCTCTTAAGTATTTGTGTTCAGAGCCTTCCACATAACAAGCACATTTAAAATTTGTTGAAATGAACTATGTTAATTGATACACTAAATATCCTTTCATTCCCAAAAATTAGCACTGATTTGTAGGCAACTTAAAATAAAAATTAAGCCATGTCTAAAACAAATAAAGATGATAATCAAAAAGAAAGTATATAATTTTTGTTCTCTCAGAAATAATATAGTCATCTTTATATTTTGTCAGATCACTGAGACTCTTAATCAGCAAATGTATTTACACTAAAGCAGGCATGGAAAGGTTAAGCTCTCAAACTTAAAACTGAGGCCCAAGGAAGTCAAAGTGATCAAGGAAGTCAGTGATTTGTCCAAGATAGCACAAATGGTAAATGTCAAAAGTGAAGTATAAATTCAGGTTTTCTAACTCTTTAATCATTATTCTGTACACTAGGCAATCATCATCAAAGTTATATCCTTTAAAGAATCTGAAAACTGGCT
The DNA here is from genome assembly GCF_027887165.1 of Monodelphis domestica. Lineage (NCBI taxonomy): Eukaryota > Metazoa > Chordata > Mammalia > Didelphimorphia > Didelphidae > Monodelphis > Monodelphis domestica. Next base: position 252,461,639 of record NC_077228.1, read on the forward strand.
GGAAACAGTTCCAGTAAAATAGCTGGTTGAATTATCATGACTAAATCCAGAACCCTTTCATCCCTAAAAAAATGAAAGATATGCCAAATAAAGTAGTATGTAACAGCACTTGAAACAAGAGAGGATAGGAAAGAAATCCTCAAACGAAAACTTCAATGTAAAAGAAAAAAAGACCCAATAGGGAAACTAAAGAAATTGCCAAGCAAAAAAAAAAAAAGCACTGCTGCCATTATCACCAAATGAATATGGAGTAAAAGCAAGGAAAAACATCCAGAAAGAAATGACAAAGGGGCAGTTAGGTAGTACAATAGATAGAGCCAGGCTTGGAGTTGAGAAGGCACTTCCTCTCTGTGTGACCCTGAGCAAATCATTTAACCCCATCTGCCTACCCTTTGCCTTTTAAGACAAAATGTAAGAATTTTTTTTAAAAAGAAAGAAGAATACAACAACAGAACCCCCAGAACTACAAAAACCTCCCCAGGAATTAAAAAGATTCAATAAAGAACATAAAGAAAGATCTAAGATCTATTTTTTCAAATGTGCATAAGAGCGTTTAAAAAATAATAAAAAATAAACATCAAATTTTACAACATAGAACAGTGATGGCATGGGTGCCAAAGATGGCACACAGCTCTCTGTGAGCACTCATCGGCGCCTGCCCCCACCTCTACACCTCCCCAGTTTGTAACTAGAAAGGCACTTTCTCCATTTCCCTTCTCCACTGAGCCTGACAACATTTTTTTCCATCATCCATCCCTCTGCCAAGTAACCCAATGGAAGTGTACAGAAGGTAAGGTGGGTGGCTCACAGGTGGCAGAGCTGGATGGGCCATTCCCCTCCCCCTCTTCACCTGGGCTGAGGACCTTTCTCACATGACCCACCCCTTTGCCCAACAGCCCAATGGGATCTCTTTCTTCCTCCCCTATGTGGGTTAAGGGGGGAGGGGGAAGAGCACTCAGTCTGGGGGGGGGGGGCACAACAGTCAGTGGGAGTGGGGCTGGAACTCCATCTCTAAAAGGTTCACCATCACTGACAGTACAACATAAGAGTTTTCAACTTAAGAGTAGTCTAAAAAAACAATGAAATAAAAATAAAACAGAATGGCCCATCTGGAGCAAAAGAATGCAGAGATGACAGAATGAACAACAAAATGAAATTTTCTAAAACAATTAGAAGTTGGCTTGAGATCTTGGCAAACAAAAGAGCTTGAGAGCTAAAAGACAAGAATTCTAAGATAATATAAGAATTACTGGTTTTCCATGGAAAGTCAAAATACCATATTTTAGAAAATCATACAGGAAAATTTTCCTTAAGGACCAGATTGCTAGATAGAATCCATAGAATGTCATGAAAGGAATTCCAGTTTAACACACCCAGAAGCAATAACCAAATTTCAGAGTTTTAATGAAAAAAAGGGCATTTCGTAAGTAGCCCAAAGGAAGAAATTCAGAAGTGACAAAGTTCCTGTCATAACAATCCAAAATAATTTAATGTGGGAAAGAAACAAAATTCTAGAATATGAGGGAAATAAGCCAGCACACCAAAAGTGCCTATCCCACAAATTATATATGAAAAACGATTATCAGAATACTCTAAGAAAGTTCTATTTTTTTTTAATCTTCAGAAAATCCGGGGATGAAAAAACTTCTGAAAGACAAGAAAACCTTAAAAATAAATGCTTAACAAGGTTTTTAGGGTATTGTTTTAAACAAAATTTGAGTGAAGACAGATTATAAATAAATGTTTACTTGATGAGAATGAGGTATATATATATATTTTTTTTAATTTGGTCAATTTCAAACATTATTCCTTGGTTACAAAAATCATATTCTATTCCTCCTGTGAATCATAAAATTGCTCAGACTATACCTTATAAGATTTGGTTATAAGCTATTCCCCATTTTAAACAATGGAGGTACTTAGTCAGGAATGTATTGGGAACTTTAAAACTACTCCACTCTGCTCAAACAGTGCCTTAGGGGGAAGATAAAGTTGTAAACTCCTGATGGAACAATGAAAAAGTCCCTAACTCATACTTATGGTAAAACTAGAACCTTAAACTAGGTCTATTTTTAGATCTAATACAAAAGGGTGCTAAGTACCTATAAAGGTTAAATTAATCACAAAGGGCAAGCTTAGCAAGAGGTGTGAAGTTTTACTCTACTCAGAGAAGGTGATAACAAAGATGTGAATTAAGAATAGACAGTCCTGTGGAAAACGTCTACTGTGATTGGTAGATGTGAAAATTTAGGGGAGGTAACATAGGAGAAAAATCTCTTTAAAAGGAGGTCAGGAACTCATAGCTGGGGGCTCTGAACTTAGTTGAGTTTGGAAGCTGAATTGGAGGGTCTCTCTGAACACTAGAGTTTACTTGGGACAAATTCTTGTGGTGAGTGGATAAAAGACTGAGTAGTCTCTCTTAAGGCTTAGGCCTAGGCCAAATGACCTAGGCCATTTCCTACTATTTCCTATTACTCTGTCTCTCTCCCTTCCCTTAATTCCTTCATTCGTATTAATTAAAATCTCCATAAAACCCAGCTGACTTGGGTATTTCATAATTGGGAATTTTTCCCATGACGACCACTTATTTTTTATTTAAATCAAGACACTAAAAATTATATTTACAGTTTGGCCAAAACCTTCACAATTTGGCAATTCATAGTCTTGAAAACCATATTTTCATGGTCACACTCCCCACCCTCCCCCCTCCTTCCTGTTGCCAACGCACAATTCCACTGGGTTAATACCAATGTGTCCTTGATCAGAACTTATTTCCACGCTGTTGATGTTTGCACTGGGATATTCCTTTATTGTCTATATTCCCAATCATATCCCCCTCCAACCATGTAATCAAGCAGTTGTTTTTCTTCTGTGTTTCTAATGCCACAGTTTTTCCTCTGAATGTGGATAGTGTTCTCTCTCCGAGTGTACATCCCTCCAAGTTGTTCAGGATCACTGTACTGCCACTAATGGAGAAGTTCATTACATTGTACCTCTGTGTACAATGTTCTCCTGGTTCTGCTCCTCTCACTCTGCATCAATTCCTGGAGGTTGTTCCAGTTCCCATGGAATTCCTCCACTTTATTATTCCTTTGAGCACAATAGTATTCCATCACCAACATATACCACAATTTGTTCAGCCATTCCCCAATTGAAGGGCATCCCTTCATTTTCCAATTTTTGGCCACCATAAAGAGTTCAGCTATGAATATTTTTGTAAATATCTTTTTCCTTATTATCTCTTTGGGGTACAAATCCAGTAGTGCTATGGCTGGATCAAAGGGCAGACAGTCTTTTAATGCCCTTTAAGCATAGTTCCAAATTGCCCTCCAGAATGCCAACCTATTGTTTTATAGAAACATATACATGTGCTACCTAGTTGTCCCTTAAGGTTCTTTAAATGTTATCTCATTTGAGCCCCACAGCAAACTCTGTGAGATGTTACTTATTTTACAGACAGTAAGTGACTAAAAAACTCTTATCTTCAGGCTTAAAATCAATACTGTGTATTGGTTTCAAGGCAGAAGAACAGTAATGACTAGGCAATGGGAGATGAGTGACACAGCTAAGAAGGTCAAAAGAGAAAATTTAAAGTATCCTATGGGGGGAAAAAACAACAAAAAACAACAAACCAAGAAAAAAAAATTTAGAATTACTAGACCAAGCAAAGCCATTAGCCAAAAAATAAGCCTATCCATTATATTTCAGGAAACTGTAAAAGAAAACTGTCTAGATCTCTTAGAAGTAGATGGAAGGGCAGATAGGAGGTTCATAGGAGAGAGAACCAGGTCTGAATATAGGAAGTCTTGGGCTCAAATCTGAACTAGAACACTTCCTAACTATGGGATCCTGAGCAAATCACCTAACTCCAACTGCCTTGCCCTTACCATTCTTCTAACTTAGGAAGAATATTTAGTGTCTATTCTAAGATAGAAGGTAAGGGTTTTTTTTTAAAAAAGTAGTAGTAGTAGTAGTAGTAGTAGTAGTAGTAGTAGTAGTAGTAGTAGTAGTAGTAGTAGTAGTAGTAGTAGTAGTAGAAGAAGAAGTGAATAGAAAATTAAAATGAGTATTTTATACATATCATGAAAGAAACTGCAAAATGAAAACTCTCAGAAATGTCATAACCAGAATGCAAATCTTTCAGGTCAAATAAAAAATACCGCAAGATCCCAGAAAGAAGGAGTTCATGTACTTGAGGAACCACAATCAGGTTCATATGAAATTTAGCAGCTAGCACTATAAAGGAACAAGGAGTATGGAACAAAAATATTCCAAAAGACAAAGGACTACAACCAAAATTAGCTTACTGACACACCTGAGTATAATCCTATGAGTGAAAATGGACCTCTATTGAAACAGAAAACTTCCAAGTATTCTTGAAGAAAAAAGCAGAGCTGCATAAAAACTCTGAAATGTAAAAAAAGGAGTGATGAGAAATATAAAAAGGTAAACATAAATAATCATAATGGACTAAAAAACAAGGAAAAGGTGTTTAAATTCAAATATAAAGAGATAAGATATGTGTCCCCTTAAAACCCTACAAAGATCACCGAAAATAGCCAAAGTATAATTATACAAGAGAGCCCAGAAGTGGTTCTGTTATGCTTTGATAATCTTAAAAGAGTAGAAAAGGAGAGGAAGGGGAAAACCCTGGGGATACAGTGGATAAGAGGGGAATATACATAAAAAGTACAGGGGTACAGGAGTACAAGGGGTACAGAAATATATTCCACTTAACAGGGAAACAAAAGAAAAAGTGAGAATATAAAGAAAAAGTGTAAATCACAGGAGAAAATAGTCCTAAACAAAATTTAACTCAGAATGTACATATTTTTAAAGAATCTCTTTTCTGGGTGGAAACTTAGGGGATACCCATCAACTGGGAAATGACCAAACAAGTTATGACAAAGAAAAATGATGGAACACTATCATGCTGTAAGAAATGATGATGGATATAGTTTCTGAAAAAACAGGGAAAGACATATAAATGGATGCAGATTGAATTAAGTAGAACTAAGAGAACAGGGGCAGCTGGGTAGCTCAGTGGATTGAGAGTCAGGTCTAGAGATGGGAGGTCCTAGGTTCAAATTTGACCTCAGACACTTCCCAGCTGTGTGACCCTGTGACCCTGGGCTTGATACCAATTGCCTAGCCCTTGCCACTCTTCTGCCTTGGAACCAATACACAGTATTAATTCCAAGTCAGAAGGTAAGGGTTTTTATTTTTTAAAAATTAAAAAAAAAGAACTAACAACTTCAATCACAGTACTACTTCAATCACAATAGTATAAAGACAAACTCCTCTGAAAACTTTAGTAATGCTGAACAACAAAATGACCAGTTCCAGAGGATTCATGATGAACCTTGCTACCACTTCCCTATAGACAGACAATGGACTTGGAGTTTAGATTGAGACATATTTTTTTACATATGGCAAATACCAGAATCTGTTTTGCCAGATTGTTTGTAATATGAATTTTCTATTTTTCCTTCTCAAAGAGGAGGGATAGGGAGAGGAAGAGAAGGCTGATTTTTGTTTGACTGAAATTTTTTTTTAATTTTTTTTCTTTAAGAACACTGAGGCCTAAATTCTGAGGTACCTGACTTTTCTAGAAAGAGATCATTTTCAAGATGGACCTCCTTAGAAATTATTTTTATATATTATCTATTTCTACGTCATTTCTATAGTAGTACTTGGTGAAAACCCATATTTGATCAATCCAGAAATCCTAAACTTAAATTTTGCTTTATCATGGAATTTTTAAATTATTAAAAAAGAAAAAAAGATTACGTGATTCACAAGGTTGTCCTAAACTTCAATAAATTTGGATTTAACATAAAAAAAATTTGACTACCAAAATAGTCTAGGCAAGAGTTGATAAGGTACTGAATTATAGTACATTCTGTTTTAAGTGGATGAAAGATAATAGATATGAAAGATGCTTATTTCCACATTGGAAGTGTTTGAAAAGTGAAACAAGATCTAAGAGCCAACAATTTAGAGAACTGGTAGGTCAGTGAGGGGGGATGAAGGGGGAAGGAAGAGAAAGAGAGAATAACAAGAGATAAAAAAAAAAGTCCAGGAAAGAGTCTTGAAGTATATCCACAGTGAAGGAGCAAAATGATATTGATGATGATTCAGACTGGAAAAGATAGGAGAAATCAGAAAGGGGACTATGTCCAGGAGGGTATGGTTTTGTTTTGTTTTTTAATCCCTGATTCTGCCAAGAATTTAAGAGGAATTAGGTATGAAAACAATCAGTGAGGCAAAAAACATTTATTAAGCACTGACTTTTGATGACATGGTTTTAAGTGCTAAGGTTATAAAGAAAGGCAAAGGAAATCCCTTTTCTCAAAGAGCTCACAGTTTAAGAGGGAGGATAAAATACAAACAACTTTATACAAAGAACTGTATAGAAGATAAATTGAGGGAAAGAACTAGAATTAAGCAGGATTGAAAAAGACTTCTTGAAGAAGGTAATATTTAGGGGGCAACTTGGTAGCTCAGTGGATTGAGAGCCAGACACAGAGACAGAAGATCCTGGGTTCAAATCTGGCATCAGACACTTCCCAGCTGTGTGACCCTGGGCAAGTCACTTAACCCCCCACTGCCTAGCCCTTATCACTCTTCTGCCTTAGAACCAATACACAGTATTGATTCTAAGACAGAAGTTAAGGGTTTAAAAAAGAAACCCCGAAATGCAAAGTCCCAAGAATATCATAACCAATAAACCAATAAGAAACACAAGAATATAAGCTTCTACTAAAAAATAGACAATCAGAATACAATACTCCAAAAAGCAAAAGAGACTGGAATTTTAAATAACTTCTCTTGAAAAGCTTAATATAATCACAGTGAAACAAAGTGGATCTTTAGTGGAACAGAGACTATTAAGCATTCCTGATAAAAAGACAAGAACTAAGTAGAAACTTTAAAATGCAAATATAAGAGCCCAGGGAAACCTAGAAAGCTAAATTTATTTGAGCAAATACAAGTTTATGAAGACTTCTGATGATGAAAAGAAACAAGTATTAATTATGAACTTTAATATAGAATATTGTGGAAGTAGATTACGTTTGTTCTAAGGGTTTGAAGAAGAGAAAGAGAGTGAAAGGTAAAGGATGAACATATTAGTGTTTAAAAGGAGAATGAAGATGATAGAACTTGTATTTCTCATATTTGGAGTATATGAGGAGGAAAGTATAAAAATATAGAGGAAGAGGGAGAAAGGATGGGCATCAAATAAACCTCACTTTTATCTGAAATGGAAAAAAGTAGGTTAAATATACACGTAAAAATAAAACATCAAATTTAACAAGTAAACAAGTAGAACTAGAAAGAGTTGTAGTTAAGAGAAAAGATAAGACTAGGGAGGGAAACAAACTTCTTGATCTTGAAGGTCTCGCCTTAAAGATGGAGGAAGGAGACAAAAGAAAAAGAATCTAAGAGGGTATCTTAAAATACAACTGGAGAATGGATGAATAAATTTTGGTTTATGAATATAGAATCTTGAGGTGTGAAAGATGTTTTTAAAAAAAGACAACCTCAGAAAATCTAAATTATTATAATTCTACAGGATGAAAAAAACAAACTTTTATAATAATTTAAATGGTTGGATGTCATAAACTGTAGTGATTAAAATAGTGGAAGACTTAAATTGTAGAAGATATAAGAGTGGATAAATAAGTTGTGACAGCAGGAAATATATTTTCACTACAGTGTTTTGATTTTAAATCCAATATAAGGTGGTAGCCGGGGAAATATTCCCAATTATTCAAATATACCGAAGTCAACTGGGTTTATAGAGATTTTTATTCATACAAATGAGGCATTAAAGAAAGAGAGAAAGAGAGAAAAAAGAGGGAATAATGAGAAAGGGTTAAGCCAGCCCTGGCCAGTCCTGGCCAACCCAGGCCTAGGCCCTAAAAGAAAGATCAGTCAGTCCTTAATCACTCACCACAAGATCTGTCCAAGCAAGGATTCTAGTGACACCAGTTCAGCCACCCATCCTCCAGAGAGAGATTCTTCTGACTGTCCTCAAGAGACTGTCCCAAGAGCCTGTTTCCAGAGCTCTCTCCCAACAGCCTTTTTAGAGACTGTATTCAAGAGACTGTCTTCAACAGACTCTCTTCACAGTCTCCTTAGAGACTCTTCTTTCTTAGGAGATTGTCATCTCCTTATATAGGGAATTTTCTCTTATGTCACCTCCCCTCAGTTCTCCCATCTACCAATCACAGTAGATGTTTTTCAGAGGACAGATCATTCTTAGTTCACACCTAAGAAGCTGTAAATTTTTGTAATTCACACCAGGAAAGCTCTGAGTAAGTTTCTCACCTCTTTGTTCCTTGTAAATTCACAAGTTGCTTGACCTTTATAGGTACTTTTCACCCTTTTGAATTAGTCCTAAAATAGGCATGGCCTAGGAACTTTTTGTCCCACTAGAAGTATGGGTTTAAGTACTTTTCATTGTTCAGAAAGGAGTTTACAACTTTATCTTCCCCTAAGGCATGCTTAAGTATGGTGAAGTAGAGTTCTCACATTCCTGATCTAAGTTACTTTCACTGCCCAAATGGTGAATGGTCCCAATGGGGAATTTTTAAGGTTCACAATCCAACCTTATGAAGTAGGGTCTGAGAATTTTTAAGGTTCACACTTTTAATGGATAAAGATTTTCAAATATTTCTGATAAAAAACCCAGCGCTATAGTCTAGGAACTGTGAAATGCAAACAGGAGAAAAGTAAAGATTAGGAGTAGGAACACTCTACTCACATCAATTCTAAAAAAAAGATTTAAGAAGAGTCCCTAAACTAAGTGGTGATTTGAAAATATAAAAAGAAATCTTAATATGTCATTTTTTCAGCCTAAGATAAAAAATACAGGCAAAGGACCAGGGCAGAAGGGGGGGGGGGGCAGGGCAGAGATAAAGGGGGGAAGAAAGAGAGGAGAAGAAGGGAGGGAGGAAGGGGGAACAGGGAGGGAGGAAGGGGGAAGGGGGAACAGGGAGGGAGGAAGGGAGAGGGAGAGGGAGAGAAAAAGAGATGCCCTAGACCTTGGACTCAGAATAGGGATGGAGGCATTATTGCTCTGTCTCCAAGAGAGTATCATGAGTTCAGCCTCCATATTCAGAAAAGGGCTGCTACAGAGCTGTCTTTCTGAAAGCAAGTAGGGTTCACAGTCAGCCCTCTACTCACAACAACCCTATTGGTGTGACCTCAAAGCAAGATTGAAGACTAAACTCTCAAGGTCAGAAAAGGGAGACAGTATATCAATGGCTCTGAACCTGCAAAGCCTTCAAGCTAGCTGACAGAGTTGGGACCAGCATCTGTCAAGTAGAGCTCCAATCAGATATAAGTCTGAAGTTGTGTTGCAAAAATCTGAATCAGAGTCTAGACTAGAGTCTCAATGACCCAAGAGAACAAAGATCAGATTACAAAGGGCCTGGTGAAAATTTATAGTAACCTAACTCAAGCCATCAATGGGTAACTTGGGGAACACAGCACTGATAAACTGAAGAACATAATAGGAGGATCTCAAATTAAAAAGGACAGGAGTATATAAAAGGATATATATAACTGTCCCTCTAGATGTGCACTACACCTGGCCCTAACACAAAGTTCCAATCCCAGAAATAAGGCAGGAAGAATAAGTAAACCAAAAAATAAAAGATAAAGATCTAAAATGGTGTGAGGGATACCCAAAACACCAACTTAAAAAGGAAAATAACTCCAAAATACATATTTAAAAAGCCTAAACACAACTCAAACAGAAGATCAAATAGAATTTCTAGAAAAAATTTAAAAAGAGGTTTTTTTTCAAGAGTTTAAAATATTCAGAGGGACATATGAGAAAGAACTGTGGGAAAAGAAACATAGAAGAAAAACAACTGTTTGATCACATGGGTCGATGGGGATATGATTGGGGCAACAGACTCTAAAAGATCACCCTAGTGCAAATATTAATAATATGGAAATAGGTCTTGATCAATGACACATGTTAAACCCAGTGGAATTGTACATCAGATACAGGAACGGGTAGAGGGAGGGGAGGAAAAGAACATGAGTCTTATAACCATGGAAATATATTCTAAATCATCTAATTAAACAAAATTTTCCAAAAAAAAGTTTAAAATAATATTATAAATGAAAAGCACTGAAGGAAACAACTGGAAAAGAAAAGAGAAGTGAAGAAAAAAATAGGACAGAATTAACATTAGCAAAAGAGGTACAAAACCTTTCCCTATAACAGTCCTTATAATTAGAATTAACCAAAAAGAAGTTAATGACTATGTAAAACAAGAAATATATTTTAAAAGTCAAAATATTTGAAAAATGGAAATGCAAAATATGACATACAACTGACCTATAAAACAGATCAAAGAAAGCACAGTTAAAGATTACTGAGCTACCTGAAAGCTATGACAAAAAGATTTAAAAAAAAAAAAGAGCCTGGACATAATATTTCAGAAAATGATTAAAGAGGAGTTCCGGGGTAAGCATGGCGGCTGTCTAAACGTGGCTTACGTACTCTTCCCAGAACACACCAACAAGGACTATCCCAAAAGACCTTAAGAATCATTTTCGAGGAGCAGAGGAGCTATAAAGTGGGGTGTAGCACAGTGAGTGAAAGGGCTTCCACCCAAACCTGAGTCGATACACCCTCCTCCATGCCAACCTACAGAGCCAGGGCCAGCGCACACCAAGACGATCAAGCAAGGGGCGCCTCTAGAGTGAGTAGGGGGCACATCAGAGTCCTTGGGAGCCGACTAGGACAGCAGGGGACCACCTCTGAAGGCAGATAGGCAGAAAACCCCAACACACGAGACAGCATAGACCTCAGGTGCCCAGAGCAAGTGCACCTGCTGGAGCCACAAAGTGAGCAAGAAGTGCCTCAGGAATGAGCAGGGGGCACTTCGGGGTCCTTGAGAATTGACTAGGACTGCAGGGGACCCACCTCCAAAAGCAGCTAGACCAGAAAACCAGGCGGGCAGGAGAGCGCAGACCCTGAGCGCCCCTGGGAGGGAGGCACCGAGAAAAGCCGCAAAAGACTACAGAGAATCAAGAGCCTGCCTCTGCTCCTTAACTCCATACACAAAGAACTTGCCCAGCTGACTCAGATTTCTGACTAAAGAGGGAACTGAGAACATCCGGAAAAATGGCTAATTGTGCACAGGAGCCTCAAAATCCCTCCAAAAAACTGAAAAAGAAAGTCATGACCCTCGAGAATTTTTATGGAGGAAAAACCTAGGCTACAGAGGAAATACTGGACAAAACTCAAACAAAGGCAAAATCGAAAAAAAAAGGAAGTTGTCCACAAGCCCTAAAAGAGTCTCAAATGGAGCTTATAACAAAAAGATGGTAGGCCTCTGGAAAGAGAAGTGGAAAATGGTTCAAAAAAAAAAGTGAAGAAATCATAGCTGAATGCCAAAAGATTAAAGGCAAAAAATCAAAAAATTATAACAAAAAACCAGGCTTTAAGGACCATAATTGAGCAACTGGAAACCAATGATCTTGAAATACAGCAATAATTAATAAAGCAAAGTCAAAAGACTAACAAAATAGAAGAAAACATAAAATATCTCACTGACAAAGTGACAGATGAGGAAAACAGAGGAAGGAGAGACAATTTGAGAATCATTGGTATACCTGAAAAGCCAGAAATAAACAGGAACATTGACACCATACTACAGGAGCTCATCCAAGAAAACTTCCATAAAGTTCTGGAACAAGGGGGCAAAATTGACATTGAAAGAGTTCATAGAACACTCTCTACACTAAACCCCCACAACTCTGGGAAAACAACTCCCAGAAATGTAATTGCCAAATTCCAGAGCTTTCAAGCTAAGGAGAGAATACTGCAAGAAGCCAAAAAGAAACAATTCAGATACAAAGGAGAAACAATCAGGATCACACAAGACCTGGCAGCTTCAAGAGTAAAAGTCCACAAGGTCTGGAACACAATATTCAGAATGGCAAGAGAACTGGGTCTTCAACCAAGAATCACCTATCCATCAAAACTGACTATATACTTCCAGGGGAAAGTATGGGCATTCAACAAAATAGAAGATTTCCAAGTATTTGTAAGGAAAGGACCAGAACGAAGTGGAAAGTTTGATATCCAAACACAAAGATCAAGATAAACATGAAAAGGTAAATATGAAAGAGAGGGAAAAGGAGAAAAATGTTTCTTTTCTTTTTTTTTTAATCAAACTCTCTTCTTTAAGGGCTATAATTAGATGAAATTATATGCATTAATATATGGGGGAAGTGTTATTTGTAACTCAAAAATGCTTTCATTATTATAGTAAATAGAAGAATCATTCATAGGAAAAGATTAGGGCATTAAAGGCTATAAAATGATAGGGAGGAAAAAAGGGTGAGGGGGAATCGATAATGGTACTAAAAGATACTTGAAGAAATAAAATTAATAGAATAATCTTTGTCACACAAAGATACACATGGGAAGAGGAGGGGAAGAATACTCTTATAATAGAAAGAGGAAGAGAGTGCTAATAGGTGATACTCGAATATTACTCTCAGTGAAATCAATTCTCTGAGGGAAGAGCATCTAGACCCATTGGGATCTTGAAGTCTATCTTATATTACAGGGTAAGAAAGAAGGGGAAACTAAAGGCTGTAGGGAGCTCAAAAAATTAAAAAGGGGAGGGAAGGAGAAGAAGGAGGGTATGTAACAGACGCTAAATAACAAGAAGGGAACAAAAAGGGAGAGACGAGAAAGGGAAGCATATTCAAGGGAAGGGAATAGGGGAATTGACTAAAAGTAAACCACTGGTTTAAAAGGATACAACACAAGAAGAAAGGTCAGAACTAGGAGAGGATACCAAAATGCTAGGGAATTCAAAACCGACAATCATAACTTTGAACGTGAATGGGATGAACTCATCTATAAAACGTAGATGAATAAAAGAGTGGATTAGAATCCAGAATCCTACCATATGTTGTCTACAAGAAACACACATGAGGCAAGTAGATACTCACAAGGTCAGAATTAAAGAGTTGAGCAAGACCTATTGGGCTCAACTGACAGAAAGAAGGCAGGAGTTGCATTCATGATATCTGACAAAGCCAAAGTAAAAACAGACCTGATTAAAAGGGATAGGGAGGGTAAATACATCCTGATAAAAGGGAGTACAGATGTAGCATCCCAAGCATATTCACATCTATGAATCATAAATAACTGTATGGCTACTGTGTCTCCAAGCACAAGGTTTTACCAATAAGGTTTATGAATGTAACCTTGAAATGGCCATGCAGCCCTTGCCTAGGGCAGACTCATTAACATGATCGGAGCCCCCTTTGCCTGGGAAATCAAGAAAGCGCGGGTTGAAATCTACATACCCAAAGGTGTTCCCTTTACCTTGCCACCCAATCTTAATTGTCTATACTCAGTGATGTGATTGCTACGAGATTGGAAACACCTTCTTGCTTCCTCAACAATAAAAGCAAAGGCAACTCCTTTGAACTTCTCCTTGGATCTTCAATCTTCTCTAGCAATCTCTCTGTCTCCCTCTCTCTGTAAAGCCTCTCCCTAGGCAATGGCCCTTGTCAGCTTACATTCTCCACCTTAATCTTCTCCACCTCGTGTTCCATTGATCCTCATATTTTCCTCCCAAGGGAAGAATCATAGGGGTTGCCTGCCCTATTCAAACACTGACTTGTCCGTGTCTGTCATTCTTCACCCTGGTTCTCGGTTCCCTATCTCTCCTCGGGTCCCATTAAAAAGGTGAGCCCCTTCCCTTGTGGGACCCTGCTGGTCAGGGAAATCCTTAAGGAACACCCCACACTAGATAATGAGGAAATATCACTAATCAACATATATGCACCAAATGGTATAACACCCAAATTTCTAATGGAGAAACTAGTAGAATTGAAGGAGGAAATAGACAATAAAACTATACTAGTGGGAGACCTGAGCCTACCACTATCAAATGTAGATAAATCAAATCAAAAAATAAATAAGAAAGAGTCAAAAGACGTGAATGAAATCTTAGAAAAATTAGAGTTAGTAGATATATGGAGAAAAATAAATAGGGACAAAAAGGAATACACCTTCCTTTCAGCAGCACATGGCATATTCACAAATATTTACCATATAGTAGGTCATAAAAACATGGCATACAACTGCAGAAAAGCAGAAATAATAAATGCAACCTTTTCAGATCATAAGGCAATAAAAATAATGATCAGTAAGGGTACATGGAGAACTAAATCAAAAACTAATTGAAAATTAAATAATATGATTCTCCAAAATCAACTAGTCAGAGAACAAATCATAGAAAAAATTAATAATTTCATTGAAAAAAATGACAATGGTGAGATATCCTTTCAAACTCTATGGGATGCAGCCAAAGCAGAACTCAGGGGAAAATTTATATCCTTGAGTTCATATATTAACAAATTAGGGGGGAGAGATCAATGAATTGGACATGCAAATCAAAAAACTTTAAAGTGAACAAATTAAAAATCCCCAGAAGAAAACCAAATTAGAGATCCTAAAAAATAAGGGAGAAATTAATAAAATCGGAAGTGATAGAACTTTTAAACTAATAAATAAGACTAGAAGCTGGTATTTTGAAAAAAGAAACAAAACAGACAAAATACTGGTCAATCTAATAAAAAAGAGGAAAGAAGAAAATCAACAATATTAGGGATGGAAAGGGAGAACTCACCTCCAATGTAGAGGAAATTAAGGAAATCATTAAAAACTATTTTGTCCAATTATATGGCAATAAATATGACAATCTAGGTGATATAGATGAATATTTACAAAAATATGTATTGCCTATACTAACAGAAGAAGAAATAGAATTCTTAAATAATCCCATATAAGAAAAAGAAATTGAATAAGCCATCAAAGAACTCCCCCCAAAAAAATCCCCAGGGCCTGATGGATTCACAAGTGAATTCTACCAAACATTCAAAGAACAGCTAATCCCAATATTATAAAAACTATTTGAGATAATAAGAAAAGAGGGAGTTCTACCAAATTCATTTTACAACACAAATATGGTACTGATCCCAAAGCCAGGTGGACCAAAAACAGAGAAAGAAAACTACAGACCAATCTCCTTAATGAACATAGATGCAAAAATCTTGAAACAGAATACTAGCAAAAAGACTCCCGCAACTGATCATGCGGGAGGGGGTAGAAAGGGAAATACAAGGGGGGACTGATTTAAAGTAAATCACTGGACTAAAAGTTAGAGCTTAACAAGAAAGGTTAGAATTAGGGAAGGATATCAAAATGCCAGGGAGTCCACAAGTGACAGTTATAACATTGAATGTGAATGGGATGAACTGACCCATAAAACGTAGACGAATAGAAGAATGGATTAGAATCCAAAACCCTACCATATGTTGTCTCCAAGAAACACACATGAGGCGGGTAGACACCCACAAGGTCAGAGTTAAAGGATGGAGTAAGACCTTCTGGGCCTCAACTGACAGAAAGAAGGCAGGAGTGGCAATCATGATATGTGATAAAGCCAAAGCAAAAATAGACCTGATCAAAAGGGATAGGGAAGGTAATTATATTTTGTTAAAAGGGACTGTAAATAATGAGGAAATATCACTAATCAACATATATGCACCAAATAATATAGCACCCAAATTTCTAATGGAGAAACTAGGAGAATTGAAGGAAGAAATAGACAGTAAAACCATATTAGTGGGAGACTTGAACCAAACATTATCAAATTTAGATAAATCAAATCAAAAAATAAATAAGAAAGAGGTAAAAGAAGTGAACGAAATCTTAGAAAAATTAGAATTAATAGACATATGGAGAAAAATAAATAGGGATAAAAAGGAATACACCTTCTTCTCAGCACCACATGGCACATTCACAAAGATTGACCATACATTAGGTCACAGAAACATGGCACACAAATGCAGAAAAGCAGAAATAATAAATGCAGACTTTTCAGATCACAAGGCAATAAAAATAACGATCAGTAATGGTACATGGAAAACCAAATCAAAAACTAATTGGAAACTAAACAATATGATACTCCAAAATCGTTTAGTTAGAGAAGAAATCATAGAAACAATTAATAATTTCATCGAGGAAAATGACAATGGCGAGACATCCTTTCAAACCTTTTGGGATGCAGCCAAAGTGGTAATCAGAGGTAAATTCATATCCTTGAGTGCATATATTAACAAACTAGGGAGAGCAGAGATCAATCAAATGGAAATGCAAATAAAAAAACTCAAAAGTGACCAAATTAAAACCCCCCAGCAGAAAACCAAACTAGAAATCCTAAAAATTAAGGGAGAAATTAATAAAATCGAAAGTGATAGAACTATTGATTTAATAAATAAGACAAGAAGCTGGTACTTTGAAAAAACAAACAAAATAGACAAAGTACTGGTCAACCTAATTAAAAAAAGGAAGGAAGAAAAGCAAATTAACAGCATCAAAGATGAAAAGAGGGACATCACCTCTGAGGAAGAGGAAATTAAGGCAATCATTAAAAATTACTTTGCCCAATTATATGGCAATAAATATACCAATTTAAGTGATATGGATGAATATATACAAAAATACAAACTGCCTAGACTAACAGAAGAGGAAATAGAATTCTTAAATAATCCCATGTCAGAAAATGAAATCCAACAGGCCATCAAAGAACTTCCTAAGAAAAAATCCCCAGGGCCTAATGGATTCACCAGTGAATTCTATCAAACATTCAGAGAACAGTTAATCCCAATACTATACAAACTATTTGACATAATAAGCAAAGAGGGAGTTCTACCAAACTCCTTTTATGACACAAACATGGTACTGATTCCAAAACCAGGCAGGTCAAAAACAGAGAAAGAAAACTATAGACCAATATCCCTAATGAATATAGATACAAAAATCTTAAATAGGATACTAGCAAAAAGACTCCAGCAAGTGATCAGAAGGGTCATCCACCATGATCAAGTAGGATTTATACCAGGGATGCAGGGCTGGTTCAATATTAGGAAAACCATCCACATAATTGACCACATCAACAAGCAAACCAACAAGAACCACATGATTATCTCAATAGACGCAGAAAAAGCCTTTGATAAAATACAACACCCATTCCTATTAAAAACACTAGAAAGCATAGGAATAGAAGGGTCATTCCTAAAAATAATAAACAGTATATATCTAAAACCATCAGCTAATATCATTTGCAATGGGGATAAACTAGATTGCATTCCCAATAAGATCAGGAGTGAAACAAGGATGCCCATTATCACCTCTATTATTTGACATTGTACTAGAAACACCAGCAGTAGCAATTAGAGAAGAAAAAGAAATTGAAGGCATCAAAATAGGCAAGGAGGAGACCAAGTTATCACTCTTTGCAGATGACATGATGGTCTACTTAAAGAATCCTAGAGATTCAACCAAAAAGCTAATTGAAATAATCAACAACTTTAGCAAAGTTGCAGGATACAAAATAAACCCACATAAATCATCAGCTTTTCTATATATCTCCAACACAGCTCAGCAGCAAACACTAGAAAAAGAAATCCCATTCAAAATCACCTTAGACAAAATAAAATACCTAGGAATCTACCTCCCAAGACAAACACAGGAACTATATGAACATAACTACAAAACACTCGCCACACAACTAAAACTAGACTTGAGCAATTGGAAAAACATTAACTGCTCATGGGTAGGACGAGCCAATATAATAAAAATGACCATCCTACCCAAACTTATTTATCTATTTAGTGCCATGCCCATGGAACTACCAAAAAATTTCTTTACTGATTTGGAAAAAACCATAACAAAGTTCATTTGGAAGAACAAAAGATCAAGGATATCCAGGGAAATCATGAAAAAAAACACAAATGAAGGGGGCCAAGCAGTCCCAGACCTCAAACTATATTACAAAGCAGCAGTCATCAAAACAATTTGGTACTGGCTAAGAGACAGAAAGGAGGATCAGTGGAATAGACTGGGGGCAAGTGACCTCAGCCAGACAGTATACGATAAACCCAAAGATCCCAGGTCTTGGGACAAAAATCCACTATTTGATAAGAACTGCTGGGAAAATTGGAAGACAGTGTGGGAGAGACTAGGAATTGATCAACACCTGACACCCTACACCAAGATAAATTGAAAATGGGTGAAAGACTTAAACATAAAGAAGGAAACCATATGTAAATTGGGTAAACACAGAAATAGTATACATGTCAGACCTTTGGGAGGGGAAAGACTCTAAAACCAAGCAAAACATAGAAAGAATCACAAAATGTAAAATAAATAATTTTGACTACATCAAATTAAAAGGCTTTTGTACAAACAAAACTAATGTAACTAAAATCAGAAGGGAAACAACAAAACAACAAAATCAAGCCATTCTCCAATTGATAAATGGGCAAGGGAAATGGATAGGCAGTTCTCAGATAAAGAAATCAAAAATATTAACAAGCACATGAAGAAGTGAGAGATGCAAATCAAAACAACTCTGAGGTATCACCTCACACCTAGCAGATTGGCTAACATAACAGCAAAGGAAAGTAATGAATGCTGGAGGGGATGTGGCAAAGTAGGGACATTGATTCATTGCTGGTGGAGTTGTGAACTGATCCAACCATTCTGGAGGGCAATTTGGAACTATGCCCAAAGGGCGACAAAAGAATATCTACCCTTTGA
This sequence comes from Monodelphis domestica, assembly GCF_027887165.1. Classification (NCBI taxonomy): domain Eukaryota; kingdom Metazoa; phylum Chordata; class Mammalia; order Didelphimorphia; family Didelphidae; genus Monodelphis; species Monodelphis domestica. The sequence goes on from NC_077228.1 coordinate 252,480,303, forward strand.
CCCAGCCATAGCACTGCTGGGTCTGTACCCCAAAGAGATAATGGACACAAAGACTTGTACAAAAATATTCATAGCTGCGCTCTTTGTGGTGGCCCAAAACTGGAAAACGAGGGGATGCCCATCAATTGGGGAATGGCTGAACAAACTGTGGTATATGTTGGTGATGGAGTACTATAGTGCTAAAAGGAATAATAAAGTGAAGAAGTTCCATGGAGACTGGAACAACCTCCAGGAAGTGATGCAGAGCGAGAGGAGCAGAACCAGGAGAACATTGTACACAGAGACTAATACACTGTGGTATAATCGAACGTAATGGACTTCTCCATTAGTAGTGGTGTAATGTCCCTGAACAACTTGCAGGGATCCAGGAGAAAAAAACACCATCCATAAGCAAAGGATAAACTATGGGAGTGGAAACACCGAGAAAAAGCAACTGCCTGAATACAGAGGTTGAGGGGACATGACAGAGGATAGACTCTAAATGAACACTCTAATGCAAATACTATCAACAAAGCAATGGGTTCAAATCAAGAAAACATCTAATGCCCAGTGGACTTATGCGTCGGCTATGGGGGGTGAGGGGGAGGAAAAGAAAATGATCTATGTCTTTAACGAATAATGCTTGGAAATGATCAAATAAAATATATTTTAAAAAAAATCAAGCCATTCTCCAATTGATAAATGGGCAAGGGACATGGATAGGCAGTTTTCAGATAAAGAAATCAAAACTATTAACAAGCACATGAAGAAGTGTTCTAAATCTCTTATAATCAGAGAGATGCAAATCAAAACAACTCTGAGGTATTACCTCACACCTAGCAGATTGGCTAACATGACAGTTATGGAAAGTAATGAATGCTGGAGGGGATGTGGCAAAGTAGGGACATTAATTCATTGCTGGTGGAGTTGTGAATTGATCCAGCCATTCTGGAGGGCAATTTGGAACTATGCACAAAGGGCGATAAAAGAATGTCTACCCTTTGATCCAGCCATAGCACTGCTGGGTCTGTACCCCAAAGAGATAATGGACAAAAAGACTTGTACAAAAATATTCATAGCTGCGCTCTTTGTGGTGGCCAAAAATTGGAAAACGAGGGGATGCCCATCAATTGGGGAATGGCTGAACAAATTGTGGTATATGTTGGTGATGGAATATTATTGTGCTCAAAGGAATAATAAAGTGGAGGAATTCCATGAGGACTAGAATAACCTCCAGGAAGTGATGCAGTGAGAGGAGCAGAACCAGGAAAAAATTGTACAGAGACTGATACACTGTGGTACAATCGAATGTAATGGACTTCTCTATTAGTGTTAATGCAATGCCCCTGAACAACCTGCAGGGATCTACAAGAAAAAACACTATCCACAAGCAGAGGACAAACTGTGAGAACAAAAACACTGAAGAAAGGCAACTGCTTGAATACAGGAACCGAGGGGATATGATTGGGGATGGAGACTCTAAATGAACATCCTAGCACAAATCCTAACAACATAGAAATGGGTTCAGAACAAGGACACAATCATCAGCTATGGGAGGGGCTGTGGGAGGGGAGGGAGGAAAAGAAAATTATTTTTGTATTCAATGAATAATGTTCGAAACTGACCAAATAAAATAATGTTTAAATTTCAAAAAAAAATGATTAAAGAAAATTGGGCAGATATATTTTAAAAGTGTAAAGTAGGGGGCAGCTCAGTGGCTCAGTGGATTGAGAGCCAGACCCAGAAACGGGAGGTCCTATGTTCAAATCTGGCCTCAGACACTTCCCATCTGTGTGACCCTGGGCAAGTCACTTAACCCCCACTGCCTAACCCTCACCATTCTTTTGCCTTGGAACCAATATACAGTATTGATCCCAAGATGGAAGGTAAGGGCTTAAAAAAAAAAGATAAAGTAAAAATAAAACAAACAAATAAAAGGAATCCATATGTACCCTCATGAAAAAATCTTGAAATGAAAATTCCCAAGCATATCATAGCAAAAATCCAGAGCTTCCAGATCAAAGAAAAAATAGTACCAACAACCAGAAAGATTTCAAGAACAAACAAAACAGTCAGGATCATATGAGATTTGGCAAGTACAACTATAAAGGAACAAAGAATATAGAATAGAGGGGGCAGCTGGGTAGCTCAATGGATTGAGAGCTAGCCCTAGAGATGGGAGGTCCTAGGTTCAAATCTGGCCTCAGACACTTCCCAGCTGTGTGACCCTGGGCAAGTCACTTGACCCCCATTGCCTAGCCCTTACTACTCTTCTGCCTTGGAGCCAATACACAGTATTGACTCCAAGACGAAAGGTAAGGGTTTAAAAAAAAAAAAAGAATATAGAATAGATATTCCAAAGACAACTACAACTAAGAATAACTGAACCAGAAAAACTAAATATAATCCTACAGAGGAAAAATGAATCTTTAACAAAAAAGAAGACTTCCAAGAATTCATGATGAAAAGACCAGATCTATATCGAAATTTTGAAATATAAACACAGGATTTAAGAAAAATATAAAAATGCAAACCTAAGTAAGCAATCTGAATCAGGACTTTATAAAGATGAAGTATTTACAGTGTAATGATTACAGAATCATTTAAGAATACTAAGGAAGGATGAAAAGGAAAGTCAAATAAGACATTGCCTAGCAGTGATTTTATTGTTTTGTAACCTTAAAAGAAGACTGAAAAGGATAAGATATATACTAGGAAAGAAAGGGGGATCTCATTTATCTTATTGAAATGGATTTGTCAACGTTCTGGGTGGGAAGTAGAAAAGAGCAAACTGATTGCATCAAGCATAGAATACTTGTGCTGATCATATTCTTCTCCCACAAATAAAGAGAATTTAAGAAAAGAGGATGGAAATTTTCCCCTTCCATCATTCTCTTCCTATCTGTAATCTTCAATCCCTCTCCCTCTGATTTCTTCTCTGTTACTATACATGCCCAAGTATCCCTTCTCCTTCTTTATAAAACCTGCAACTGACCCTACCACACCTGAAGGCAAAGCCCTATATCTCTCCTTTTCACAGCCAAACTCCTAAAGTCATCTATACACTGATTCACTTCTCTTTCACTTCTCTACTTATAATTTGGCTTCCAACTTCACCATTCCCCTGAAAATTCTTTCAAAAATTACCATTGTTCTCAATAGCTAAATACAATAGCCTCTTCCTTCTTCTTCTTCTCCTCCTCCTCCAATGCTATTCACAATTTAAATCACTCTTTCCTATTTTTTTCTCTACTCCTGACTTCAGTGACAACATACTCCCCTAGTTTTCCAACCAGTTGGACCTATTTTTTTAATTATATTTTTATTGTCATGCAAAACACTTCCATATTGGTCATGGTTGAAAGAGCACACTCATATATAACCAAAACCCCAAAATAAAACCATAGATACACTGATATAAAAGATAGTATCCTTTGATCCACATCTGTCCAACTCCAACAATTCTTTCTCTGGAGATAGATAGCATTCCTTGTCATGTCTTTCAGGATTGTCCCAGATAGGGGATAAAAGGGTGATAAAAGACTGTCTGCCCTTTGATCCAGCCGTAGCACTACTGGGTTTGTACCCCAAAGAGATAATAAGGAAAAAGATATTTACAAAAATATTCATAGCTGAACTCTTTATGGTGGCCAAAAATTGGAAAATGAAGGGATGCCCTTCAATTGGGGAATGGCTGAACAAATTGTGGTATATGTTGGTGATGGAATACTATTGTGCTCAAAGGAATAATAAAGTGGAGGAATTCCATGGGAACTGGAACAACCTCCAGGAATTGATGCAGAGTGAGAGGAGCAGAACCAGGAAAACATTGTACACAAAGACCGATACACTGTGGTACAATCAAATGTAATGGACTTCTCCATTAGTGGCAATGCAATGACCCTGAACAACTTGGAGGAACATACAAGAAAAACCACTATCCACATTCAGAGGAAACACTGTGGGAGTAAAAACACAGAAGAAAAACAACCACTTGAATACATGGTTCAAAGGGATATGGTTGGGGATGTAGACTCTAAATGAACATCCTAGTGTAAACAACATGGAAATAGGTTATGATCAAGGACACAAGAAATCACCAATGAAATTGCGCATAGGCTGCGGGAAGAGTGGGTGGAGGGGAGGGAGGGAAATAATGTGATTATTATAACCAAGGAATAATGTTCTCAATTGACTAAATAAACTTATTCAAATGAAAAAAAAAATGTCATCAGGTCCAGCTAGGTGGCTCAGTGGATTGAGAGCTAGATCTGGAGATGGGAGGTCCCAGGTTCAAATCTGGTCTCAGACACTTCATAACAGTGTGATCCTGGGCAATTTACTTAACCCCCATTTCCTAGCCCTTATATTTCTCTTCTTAAGACAGAAAGCTAGGGTTTTCAAACAAATTGTAACTATAAAGGTTTAGCATAAATAAAAAATTCAACACAAACCAATATAATTTGCAATTTTCTAAGTCACTCTGGAAATACTAATTTTCTTCCAAGGCTCATTTCCTCCATGAAGCTGTGCAGTGGTTAATGTATACTCCCTCCTCAAATTACCTTATGCTTTTTGAATCAAAATTGTAACTTCTCCAACAAAATAAAAGCCCCCTTTTAAGAACTATTCCATTTTTATCTTTGTATTGCCAGCACCTAGCAAAATCAAATCTGAAATCAACTGAAATCAAACTGAAGAGAAAAATACAAAAAATATAATCCTTTCACTGGACATGTCCTTTTCCCCCTCTTTCTTGGGCAGTTAGGTGCAAAATACATCTCAGCTACAGAGAAAAGAAGATCTTTAGATTCACATTCAAATCCTCACTACTATGAGATAGTGGACAAATCATTTCAGTTCTTCATTTCCTCATTTATAAAATCAAGGAATTGGTCAACATGATCTCTAAGTTTCCTTCTAATACAAACATTTATGATTCTAATTAGAATAATATAAGACTACACTGAGAATATGACCAATTTTCATATGTGATTTGTGGAACCAAATTCAGTATACCACATAATTAGGTGCGCCATCCCAACAATCCAATTTCTATTATGTCCACTTGAGTATTAGCTCTATAGAAAGCAAATAAACATTTATTCTTTTCCAATCTATGACATTTCAAAGATGGTACAAGTCTTAAAATCAAAATGTCTTCTGACCTTCTCCAGTTGTGTCCAAGAATTATTTTGACAACTTCAAATCAAATAGTCACAAATCTAATTATGACAGACATCTCAGTCAGAAACTCATAGTTATACATTTAGAATTGAATGTGTACCTAAAGGTCATCTAATCTTCATTTTACAGAGGAGAAAATGTGACCCAGAGATTAAATGAATCCAAGTCCTCCAACTCTAAATCTGATGCAGTACCACTGTACCAAGCTGCTTCCATACAAGCATCATAATACCTACCACACAGATGCCACAAGAACTATTTTCAAATTGTTGTTGATCAGTTTTGTTATATATGTATATGTCTATTATATATTTATATATGTGTGTGTATATATATGCACATATATATACATATACAATTAGCCTCTCTGTAAGAAATTACAAAAGCTATCACAAAATGAAAATTCAACTGAGCTTCCAAAGGACACTTACCTATAAACTTTTCAATTGTAACTTCACGAGTTATCAAATCGCCATATACATATTTCAGGTTATCGATTAGCCCTTTTGTCTCCTGGCTCTCACTGAATGTTTCCAACACATTGGTAACGGCAATCACATCAGTTTCCAAATTTACCCCTTCTTCTTGCTCAATACCATCTCCATTCAACTCACTTAAAGGCATTATTGGAGCTGAGATGGGAGGGAGGGAGGTGAAAAGGAAAATCTGGGAAAGCTGTCAGCACGCTGGAATTAAAAAAAAAAAAAAATATATATATATTAAATACTTGTGAATCAATGCCAGGCATAGCTGTGCACACGATCCTGCCACACCCAAACACACACACAACATGACCCCAAAAATGCTACACGCAACATCCCTGCCTGGGCAAGTGGGAGGGAGGAGACAAGGAAATGGATGGGAGTCACTAGAACAGAGTCTCCAGAGGACCACGAGGTGCAACCCAGGCCAAACCTTTCAAAACAGAGAGCAGCATTTGCTCCCTCTCCTCCCCACCTCCTCTATCTCTCATACGCGGACCAACACACCGAACACCCCGCAGACAAATCAGCAGATTTCGTCCCAGGTTCTCTCCTACTAGCGATCCCTGGTAGAGAGCCGTGAAACAGCCCAAACATTCACTTCCGAATTCAGACACCGACCTCAGTTCCGCTACGGAACGTCAGAGAAGACAAAAGAGACCCGAGCCGAGTGGGCGGGGCTGAGTGGGAGGGGAATTCCCAGGTTTCTTTGCCGCGCTACTGTCATTTATAAAAAGCAGGAGCTAGGCCCGTAGTCAAATTTATTTTTGTGCCACCTCCTCTTCCTAAACTCTTTATATTTTGTGACTGGAAAGTCATCCTCCTTTGGGAACCATTAACACTTAGTTTTAAAACTCTTACCTTCTGTCTTAAAATGGATACTAAGTATTGGTTCCAATACAGAAGAGCGGTAAAGCCTAGGTAATTGGGATTAAGTAGTGCTACTAGCCAGGATGTGTCTGAGATCATGTTTGAACCCAGTACCTCCGACTTCCAGATAGTGTTCTATCCACTAAGCCACCTAGCTACCCTAACTTTAACTTTTTTTTTTTTTATTCCTCCTACGTGCCACCCAGAGGGCTGAGGATTAGCTTTTCAATTCTGTTGGTTGTGATGAGGCCAGAGTACAGGCCTCATTTTTCTTAGCTTTGCTTCCCATCTTGTTCCCATCTAGTAAACTCCTAGAACACCAGCAGTAGGAGGCAGCTACAAACCTCCCACTTATCACTTGACAAAAAATAAAATTGTGACCCAGAGAGAGGAAATAATTTGCCTAAATTTATACAGCTACTTAAAAGATAAATCTAGATCACTAGGGATGAGGGACAGGCAAAGAGTATCATTATAGTTATAGCAGCATACAACTCAGGGGATGGGATAGTGACTAATCAAAAACCAAATTATTCCTATTCCAAATTCTTTCCTATTTCTAAATGTGAATTCATTTTTTCTGCTATAAATTGTGTAACATCTTTTACTTCTCATAAACTTCTGTGGTTGACCCAGATGTGCACAGATATCCAAAGAATGGATATTTCCAAATTTAGTGGTAACATGTTGAATTTGGGAGTTCTTGTGACAGGTGCTGGCTGTCCAGGGAGAGTTGATTATTGCAATAGTAATTCTCTTAAAAGATGATCCCTGACAAAATCATCCTCTGTCTGAAAGACTGAAGAGAGACCTGGTTAGCCAGAGATGTGGACTTTGTGGGTTGGTCAGATAATGCATGAATGAGTGTTAATGCCCACTGGGCATCTTTACCTTCCATGAATATAATGAATAATGGACTCTGAGATGTTTTGCATTACTGTATTTGTAAATATGTACCTGTTAGTTTTCTGTATTTGGAGCTCTTCCTCAAACAAAGGTGGTAAAGGTCAAAAATTACTGCCCTACAATTATACATATAATACACTCAGTATCTTTTTAGAGGAGATCCTTTAGAAAAGACCTTAAACATGAACATGATCCTAAGCTTTGGTGAAAAGATTTGTCTAGAGAATTACTTTAAGGTAAGGGCAGCAGGCCAGAGACAGAAAGAAACTTAACCCTTCTCCCCACCCCATCATACTCCCCCCAAGATGTCCAAGTCTGGGTAATCACAGAATCAGCTCCTTAAGGGAGATGAAGAATAATGGAGGCTATTAGAGAGGAGTACTCCCCAATTAATCAATCAATCCACAAACTTTCACAGTACCTATGTGCCAGGTATTTTGCTGGGTATTGGGAACCCAAACAAGAAGAATGAAGCAATTCCTATTCTTATTCTAATATGGGAGGTATATACAGGACAAACATTTTTTAAAAAATACATTCCTTATCAAACTGATTTTTCAAGTTTTGTTCATTCTAGTTCACCAATATTTCTCTTATCTGTTTTTAACACTGCCTATTTCAGAAACTCAAGATCTCTTGCCTAGACAATTACAATAATATTAGAATAAGTTTCCTTGCTTCTACAAAATAATCTTCCTTTTGCACCAGTCATCACCTGATTAAAAAACTTCAGAAACTCCCCATTACCAGTAGGATAAACTACAAACTTTACAGTAAAGTATTTGAGGCATCATATAATACAGCTCCAACCTGCCATATTTCAACCATATTTCACACTACTACTCCCCTTTCCATATTCTATATTCTAATTACATTAGACTACTAGGTATTTCCCAATCTTACCAATTTATACCTTCCCACATACATATAGCTTCCTTCATATGTAAAAAAGATTCCCTATTGAAATACTTTCTTCTATATCCAACTCAGATGCCAATTTGTTACAGATGTCCCCAGACCCATGTCCTTAACTGTGTCTGGATTCATTCCAATACAAATTCTTTTATAATGTTTTATATGAATAAATCCTTTGTCCTGTTAAAATCTGCCTATTGAAAGTATGGAGTTGATTGATATTTACTCAGTCAAGTCATTCCATCCCACTAAGAGTAAGTGATAAGATGCTCAATCATTCTATCATAGGCTTTGGATTGTATAAAAACTCCTTTAAATTATCGTAATCATAAAAAATCATAGTCTGATAAATTGAGAAAACTTGTCCATGTCCCTAGGGACAACTATAAATTATCAAGTAAGTTAGGAAAGAATTGAATTCCAGAAATTTGAGTGTGATGTTCTAATTTAATTCCCTGAGAAGGAACAATCTGGAAGAAAAGCTTCAGCCAAATGTCCTTCCCACCACCTCCTCTTCCCCACCTTTTTATGGAAGAAGACATTGCAAGCTTCTGAGAGTCCAAAAAGACCTCCCATCTTTCTATGAATGTTCTAACCACAGTCCCAGATCAACTGATGGAAATATCTCTATTGGGACCCAGACTCACCATACTTAACTTCTTGAACACCCCACACACAGATAAATAAAAGGAACTTCCAGGAACCAGGTACCGCATGAAACCTTTGTTATATGAAACTCTTGAGTTTAAGATCACTTTCTTCTTCTGTGAAGTAAGAATTAATGTGTTATTCTCAAGGTAATAGTTAGCTAGCAATATTAATATCTCCAAAATCAATACCCCCAGGACCCCAGTAAAGGTCAGTAAAAATTAGTACCTCTGAGACAGCATCCTACTGCAGGACAGGATTGCCCCACCCTCATCTTTAACACAAAAGCCTCTTAAAGACACAACCTGTGTCTTTACTATAAGAAGTGTGTGCCCTTTTGAGCTTGTACATTAAAATTGTTTAAAACTATAGAATAGAGATTTTTGAACCTGTTCCACAGCTCCCTCCCCAAGTTTCTTTCACAAGCAACCTATGGCTGCATTCCAAAAGGCAGCCACCAAAAGCCTAGCCAATGACTAGGCACCTTTGAAACACTAAAAGTTTAGCTATTCAGCTAATTTAGTTGACCTCCAGCTTAAGCAATCCTCCTTCTGCCCTGGCACCAAAAAGTTTCTTGGTTTGTATACAATTTAAACACACCCAACCCCTAATTTTTTAACTGAGTATTGTATTTGCTCTATAAATTGTGGGGGGTTCAGTCTGTCACAGGGCATTCTCTGGAGCTTTCAGCTTGAGGGAGTGCCCCTGCTCTGGTGTAACTGCGAATAAAGCCATTTCCGTTTTGCATTCAAGATGGCCTCTCAAGTTTTATTATTTGTGTACTAAGGAATACCCCTTGGTGTTGGGGATCCCCAATTTTCATCCTAAACATTCTGAATTCTGAATGTGCTTTTGAGAGAATATTTCACCAACTTTTCAGAGAATGTTTGTACAAAGTTACTTTATCAACTCAGTAAATAATCCTTTCTAAAAGCTACTGTAGAGGTTCTTGTATAGAGGTCTTGAGTTCAAATTTGACCTCAGATACTTCCTAGTTCTGTGATCTTGGGTAAATCACTTAATCCCAATTGCCTAGCTCTTACCAATCTTCTAACAGAAGGTGTTTTTTAAAAAAAAGCTACTTATGGGGTAACCGAAGATAACAATTAAATAGTCCCTGCCTTCAGGAAGCTTATATTCTATAAAGATAACTTGTACATATATATAGGTATATTCAAAATGAAAACATGTAATTTGGAAGGGGGTGAAGTACAAGCAGCTGGGGAGATCAGTAAAAGCCTTTTGTACCTATTGGGTTTTGAGCTAAGCTTTAAATTTGAAGGAAACAAGATTCTAGAAGGTAAAGGTGAGAAGATTCATTGAAGGAATGGGAAAAGGTGTAAAAGACATGAAAATAGGAGATGGAATATCATATCTGAAGAATAGCAGAAAGGCTAGTTTGACTGGAGATCAAAGGTCTCCATCAATTATAGTTTTTCTATTTCCCCTGTAATTCAATTACCATTTCCTTTAAATGCTTAAATGTTATGCCATTTCATGTACATATCTTAAATATTTAAATTATTTTAAAACTTTTTTTGTTTTTACATTACCATTATATCCTATGTATATTTATCTCTTACTTTCCCAGAGATCCATCCCATATGCATATTTTAGTATATAGTGTATTTTTAGAGAGGGAAAAAAAAGACAACACAACTGATTGACCCATTTTCTAGTGGGTACTGTAAGGGTTAAAAGTAGTAGTTCAGCAAAAGTAAGGACAGCAGTTGAATAAAAACAGTTTAATTTGAGAAAGAATTATAGATAGAAAATAGAAAAAGAGGAAAGAGAGATTATTATTCTAAAACCTATGACTATACATAAATTTCCTACTACTATCTAAAATTTCTAATAACCTACCTCTGTCTTCTGAGGACAGTTTCTTATTGCCTGGCAAACACCAGGCCTACTCTAACCTACTCTATCTATAAATGATTCACTAACTACCTATCTTCCTAAATAATCAACAGCCACCACCCATTCACTCCTTCAATCAGTTTCTATCACACAACTGGCAGTAGCCAACTATGCCTCAGAGACAGACCTCTTGCTTTCTTAAGATCCAGAGGCAAAAGCCCCTGTTAGCACTGCTACCTTTTCCCTCTCCTTGTCTCTGTAGTAACAGAATCCTCAACTCTGGCTCCAGTCAGTTTTGATCTACTTAGAAACCCTGTTCTCTTACCTCTTAAGGAGATAGCAGGAGGGGGCAGCTGGGTAGCTCAGTGGATTGAGAGCCAAGCCTAGAGATGGGATGTCCTAGGTTCAAATCTGGCTTCAGACACTTCCCAACTGTGTGTGACCCTGGGCAAGTCACTTGACCCCCATTGCCTAGCCCTTACCACTCTTCTGCCTTGGAGCCAATACACCGTATTGACTCCAAGAGGGAAGGTAAGGGTTTAAAAAAAAAAAAGGAGATAGCAGGAGAGATTAAGAAAATCCCTTTAACAGTGCAAAATAGTTTTGCATTGTTTGACTATTTTTTCCTTTGTAGTTAAAGGTCTTTCTCCTGATGGCTTTCAGAACTTATTTCTGAATTGAATTGTTAAATTTAACAACAATTTGCCTTGGAGTTTGCAGTCCTGGATTATTGATTTGTTTTATTTTTTTTGGAGGCAATCTGTGAAATCTTTCAATTGGAATTTCATTTTCTGTAGTTAAAAAGTTAAGGATATTGTCCTCTATTATTTCCTTCATGGCAGTATTAAAGTTCTTCCTTCAAATAAAGTCACAAAGAATCAGACATGACTGAATAATACCAACAAACTAAACATAATATAGTATCTACATCTTCAATAAAGACAAAAAAGAGCATCAAGTCACCCACCACACCAGCAGTAAATTATTTAACTTGAAAAGGCTACACACCAAGATTAAAGTAGAGGGACATGAAATGTGTGATTTTCTGTTCACAGTTGTTTGTGCACTCAGTGCAGCCTCCAAGACTGAGATATAACAGAGCATGGATCAATTCTCTGCTACTTGTGCAAATTTTGATCTAATAACTGTAATATTTAAATTTAGAGTTTTATGCTAAATATGAGAGTTCTAAAGTAATATTGTGGCCACTGATTTTAAAATATAATAGCTTAAGTCAAAATGACTTTTAGAAGCTTTATTTCCAAAGAGGTGGAAAGAGTGAAAGTGGAAAAAGGTAAGAAGGTAGAGAATTCTCTAGCCTACCACCCTAAGTGCTGCTCCTGTGTCTAGTTCAGCTGCAGGGCTTCCCCAAATCTGATCTCTACATGGATTTCCCTGTAATCCACAGCCAGAAGTCCTAGTGGTGTCTTCAACCAGAATTCCACCAACCTAGTCTTCTCCAAAGCCAAAGCAGGAATCTCAGTCACTCACTCCAGAAGCCAGAAAAGGAATCCCTCTAGACCATACTGGTCTCTTCTTTTTATGCTTCTTTTTTCCATGTCACTTCCTGTATCTTTCTGTCATTCCCCCTTCTTCATAGAAACCAATGACAATCTTTCAATCTGCCTAGCACTGCCCAAGAGCAGGATGGTAGCCTTTGGAGATGTGAGCTTACTCTAGTAAGTGATTCCTGAACTCTCTTACTTAGTGTTAAGTAGGGGTACTTTAAGTTCTTGATTTGATTAGCTAAAAATAGACAAGGGGAGAGTTAATCCTATCTTCACCCAACTAACATGAAGAAGAAAACAGAGGTCCTCCACCATCCAGTATTATACCATCATATCTGGAACCCTTAGTTACAGCAAATGTGGAAATGTTGAATGTTGTGGATAAGTTCACTTTCTTTGGCAGTATACTTTCAAGGTATATACACATGGGTGATAAAGTTGATGCATGCAGTGCCAGAGTTAATGCAATGTTTGGGAGGTTCTGGAAAAAAGTAGGGGAGAAAAGAGGCATTGGACTGAGTACAATACTGAAAGTTTACAGAACTGTTGTGCTACCTTCATTGTTGTATCCCTATGAAACCTGGGCAGTATACCAGTGTCATGCCAGGAAACTGAACTTCTTCCATCTGAATTTTCTGAGGAAAATTCTGAATGTCACCTGGCAAAATAAGGTACCAGACAATAAGGTCTTTTTTCAAGCTGAACTAAAAAGCATTCAGACTCTACTGCAGAGAGTGCAACTCTGATGGGCTAGCCATCTTGTTCAAATACCAAATGTACTTTTGCCTAATAGAAAATTTTACAGATAACCCACATGAGTCAAGTGCTCACCCAGAGGTCAGAAGTGATACAAGGACAACCTCAAGATCGCTCTGAAGAACTTTGTATTGATTGTGAGACATGGGAGATACTAGCATAAGACCATCCAGTATGATGTGCTCATATCAAAGAAGGAACTGTGCTCTATGAGCTCAAAATAAATATGAGATCCACAAATACTTGGTTCTGTTATGTGCTGTTTGTCCTCCTGAGTTTTAAGTGCTGGAGATAATCCTAACAGCCTGGAGTTTGAGCCATGGTAACCTTACAGTCAGGATTTTAGGGGGAATAGTTTAACCAGCCAGTCCATCTTGAAAGCTCTGAAAAACTGAGATACCTAAGACAGAGTCCTAGAGGGATTTTGGGCTTGGAACTAGGACTATGTCATAGAGTCTATGGAATCAAGTAAAGCTATGAAACTAATCTGTTTCCTTTCCTCAGACTGAAATGGTTCAAATGAATAAGGGGATTATACCTCCAATGTATTAGGGGGAACTGTGGTGCAAGGGACATTCATCACCTACAATTGAAGCCCAGTCTGGAGATATCCACAGTCTAGATGCCCTTCCCTCCAATTCCTTTAAGGGTACCAGAGAACTGTAGGGGAGAGCAGTGAAATCTAACCTAGCTGTACTACCAGACAGTGGGGGCCAAAATGGGCCATCGTATTTCTATATGCAATGTAATTTTGCCTTATTTATACTGACTTTAGCACTAAGCAGAGTGATGTTTGATAAAGCAAAGGAACAATAATAGTAAATATTCAGAATTTCATCTCTAAAACTATTTTAAAAGCTTTTTCATTGTATCCAATGAAGAACACGTCTCCCAAAATGATTCTAATTGTTGAGATAATTCATGACTGGTAAAGCAGAGGTCATTTTTAAATCTTGGAGTGTTGGGAGATCTTTCTTTTCTTTTCTTTTCTTTTTTGAGGGGTGGTAAGCAGTGAATACAGATCTGGGAAACTCACAAAACACTGAAGATAAAGTGATTGTTAAGTCTGGATGTCCATAAAAGGAAACTGGTTCATAAATAATGGGTCTAGAGTCATTAATATCAATTTTTTTTGGCCAGAGATACTCACAAAACATCTGGAATTTTCACCTAAAAAAAGCTAAGGTTTAGAGGGGTACAAATCCAGTGCGGTGGATAGAATGTCAGACTAGGAGTCAGGAATACTCATCTTATTCAAACTTGACCTCATACTCTAGGAAAGTCACTTAACCCTCTTTGCCTCAGTTTCCTCTTCTGTTAACATAAGCTGGAGAAGGAAATGGCAAATCATTCAAGTATCTTTGCTAAGAAAACCCCAAATGGGGTCATGAAGAATTGTACATAATCACACAAAAGCACACATCTCCGGATCAATTTATTCAACTAGAATCACTGGATACAGTGAAAGGAAAAAAAGAACATTGGTGTACCTTGCATGCATGTTTAACTACTAGTATATTCTTTCTACCCATTTTTTTCAATGATACTATGAGTATTCATGAAAGTGTTTTCCAGATTTATGGGGAAAATATTTTATAACTTCTCTTTTCACTATGCCATCTTAATAAATGCTCTGAAGTACTCTAAAGTATTTGTATCTACTGGTTGACTATAAAATAAATTCTTAAATAAACTCCAATGGTTCCCCATTACCTCTAGGATCAGATATAAAAGCATCTATTTGGAGTACAAAGCCCTTCATAACCTGGGCCTTGTGATTTTTAAATTTCCTCCATCTTGCTTGGTCTAGCACCCAAGAATGTGCACACCCACACTACACAAACATGTGCTAGGTAATGACAAATCAGAAACAACTAACTGCCCCCCTGGCTTGTCCTAAGGCAAGCTTGAACCACCATTGGCACATGTGAGATGCACTGGAATTCACTCACTTCCTGTGGAAAGGGCTAGACACCAGTCTGATCCTGAGCAGGGAGGAGGCCCACAGACAACTTTCCTTCAGATCAGTCACGTGAGTGATAAGGGCTGACTCCCTTCTCTGCCTTGGCTCTCCAAGGCCTCAACTCCAGCTTTGGCTCAATCTGAGCTAGGGTGGTCCTGAGTTGAACTCTTTCCTTCTCTTCCTCTTTCCTTCTCTCCCTCTCTCTCTCTCTCCCCCTAATAATCTCTCTCTCCTGTTGTAATTAAATTACCATAAAACTCCATTCTGACTTGAGTGTTTCTTTTAGGATTTAAGAAATTATTATTATTATAAGTCTTTAACCTTAAATTTGAATCTAACTGCCTCTAGTCTTTTCATACTGTAGTCTCCAACCTCCATGTATCTTGGGATTCCAGTGACACCAGCCTCCTTGCTCGTCTTCACATAAGACATGCCATTCCTCAACTCTAGAGATTTTTGCCAGCTACAGTTATGCCTGGAAATCTCTCACTCCTGGTCTCTGTTTCCTGATTTCCCTGGCTTCCTTCAAATCCAGGTAAAATTCTACCTTCCACAAGAAGCTTTTCCTGATTCTCCCTTAAAGATTTCCCCCTTTTAGTTATCCATACCTTCAGTTTTCTTTTGTGTTTTTTAATTGTTTCTTGTAAGCAACATATTGTAGGACTCTTGTTCTCTAGTCCAATCTCTTTTGTTGTTGTTATGGATTATTTAATCCATTCACATTTAAAGTTGTAAGAATTAGTTTTATGTTTTCCTCTAACTGGCTCTAATATTAAGGGTTCCCCCCCCCCCAAGTCATGATTTTTTACTCTTGGTATAAGCACATTTTTATATTCTTCAGTTAATGTTTTAAAAGGAAGCCCTGTTCCCACCGCTCTCCTCTTTACTTCTGATCCTCTCTTCTCATTTGTTACCCTTTACCTTTTTGGGTTTTCTTTATTAGTTCCTTTTTTCCTATTGCTTTAATTGGGTATGTAATTCTTTTCCCCTTACCCATTCTTTTTTCCTCTTGGTCAAATAGATTCCCCTTTTTTCTCCTCTCCTTTGACTAGTCTAGTTCATTAGTTTTTTTTTTTATTTCATTTTTTTGTGTACCTTTCCAGAAAATATTTCTCTAAGTAAGTGTCTCAGTTATCCATTCTCTTTGTCAACTCTAGATCCTCACTGTCCAATTCATTACCCTTACAATGATCTGGTTCCTCTTTTTTCTCTATATTCCTCATGTAGTTAAAAGTATCCATCTACCCTCTAGGACCTTTCTACCATTTCCTTAAAGGATTGACTCCATAGAATCCCCTATTCCATTATGCCTCACTCCCAGAAGAGTGCCATTGATTGTAAGTATCAAACAGGAAACTACCAATGATGAAGTCCCCTCCTCCCCATGTCCCACCACTGAGCTATACACTCTTCCAATCATCTTTTTTTCCATTTTTGCCTCAAATTCTCCTCCTTGTGCCCATGTTCTCTCATTGCCCAATTGACCTTTGAGGTTCCAACTCTTCCTGTCCCAATATATGACATTGTCAATGGACTTTTCAAGCACCAAAGCACCCAGACCACACCTGATTTAAGGTCTCCATCTGCCTCCCTAGAATATACCTCTTCACCCATAGGAGCTTTGATCAGTGGCCTCTTCTTCAATTGCCAAAGTTAGGAATCTTTCCTTTCCTACTATTTTCAATCTTTCCTTTCTCTTTTATTTCCCTGTAGGCTTTTCTCTCTTTTTTTTAAACATTATTTCATTTGGTCATTTTCATACATTGTTCATTGGAAACAGATCATTTTCTTTCCCTCCCCCCTAATCCCCTCCTACCCCTTCCCTAGCCGACACGCGATTCGTCTGGGTATCACATGTGTCCTTGCTCTGAACCCATTTCCTTGTTGTTGGTATTTGCATTAGGGTGCTCATTTAGTGTCTTTCCTTGATCATGTCCCCTCAACCTCTGTAGTGAAGCAGTTGCTTTTCCTCGGTGTTTTTACTCCCTCAGTTTGTCCTCTGCTTGAGGATAGTTTAGTTTTTTGTTGTTTTTTTTTTCTCGTAGATCGCTGCAGGTTGTTCAGGGACATTGTAAAGCTATTACTGGAGAAGTCCATTATGTTCTCTTGTACCATAGTGTGTCAGTCTCTGTGTACAATGTTCTCCTGGTTCTGCTTCTCTCACTCTGCATCACTTCCTAGAGGTTGTTCCAGTCTCCATGGAATTCCTCCACTTTATTATTCCTTTTAGCACAATAGTATTACATCACCAACATATACCACAATTTGTTCAGCCATTCTCCAATTGAAGGGCAACCCCTCATTTTCCAATTTTTGGCTACCACAAAGAGCGCAGCTATGAATATTTTTGCACAAGTCTTTTTCCTTATTATCTCTTTGGGGTACAAACCCAGCAGTGCTATGGCTGGATCAAAGGGCAGACAGTCTTTTATCGCCCTTTGGGCATAGTTCCAGATTGCCCTCCAGAATGGTTGTATCAATTCACAACTCCACCAGCAATGTATTAATATCCCTACTTTGCCACATCCCCTCCAGCATTCATTACTTTCCTTTGCTGTCATGTGTGGGGTTTTCCTTAATGGACTTCCCTGACCAGCAGGGTCCCACAAGGGAAGGGGCTCACCTTTGTGATGGGACCCGAGGAGAGGTAGGAACCGAGAACCAGGGTGGAAATGAAAGACACAGACAAGTCAGTGGTTGAATAGGGCAGGCAATCCCTATGATACTCCCTTTGATAGGAAAGTATGAGTACAAAGGAACATGAGGTGGAGGAGGAGATTAAGATAGGAAATGCAGGCCGAGATGGTTACAGCCTCCGGGAAGGAGAAAGTCAAGAGGAGAGAGATAGTCATTGAGGAGCCAGTGGAGCTCCATGGAAGGGGAGAAAGGCCAAGAGCCAAGAGGAAGTTCATGGTTTTGCCTCTGAATTTAATCCTGTCCTGCTTGGGCGGTACTCCCAAGCACGTAGTACCCACATCACAAAGTATAGACAATTAAGATTGGGTGGCAAGGTAGAGGGAACACCTTTGGGCGTGTAGATTGCAAACCGCGCTTTCCCGGGGAATTGAGTCAGAGCATGTTAATGAGTTTGTCTTAGCCAAGGGCCGCATGGCCAGTTCAAGGTTATATTCACAAGCCTCATTGGTATAAACTTATGCTTGGAGACACAGTCGCCATACAGTCATTTATATTTCATAGATGTGAATATGCTTGGGATGCTACATCATGTTGAACAATCTGCTAGGTGTGAGGTGATACCTCAAAGTTGTTTTGATTTGCATCTCTCTGATTATAAGAGATCTAGAACACTTTTCCATGTGCTTATTAATAGTCTTGATTTCTTTAACTGAAAATTGCCTATTCATGTCCCTTGCCCATTTTTCAATTGGAGAATGGCTTGATTTTTTGTACAACTGGTTTAGCTCTTTATAGATTTGAGTGATTAGACCTTTGTCAGAGGTTTTTGTTATGAAGATTGTTTCCCAATTTGTTGCTTTCCTTCTAATTTTAGTTACATTGGTTTTGTTTGTACAAAAACTTTTTAATTTGATGTAGTCAAAATTATTTATTTTGCATTTTGTGACTCTTTCTAAGTCTTACTTGGTTTTAAAATCTTTCCCATCCCAAAGGTCTGGCATGTATACTATTCTGTGTTCACCTAATTTACTTATAGTTTCCTTCTTTATATTCAAGTCGTTCATTCATTCTGAATTTATCTTGGTGTAGGGTGTGAGGTGTTGATCCAAACCTAATCTCTCCCACACTGTCTTCCAATTTTCCCAGCAGTTTTTATCAAATACTGGATTTTTGTCCCAAAAGCTGGGGTCTTTGGGTTTGTCATAGACTGTCTTACTGAGGTCATTTACCCCCAAGTCTATTCCTTTCTGTCTCTTAGCCAGTACCAAATTGTTTTGATGACCGCTGCTTTGTAATATAGTTTGAGATCTGGGACTGCAAGGCCACCTTCCTTTGTATTTTTTTTTTCATTATTTCCCTGGATATCCTTGATCCTTTATTCTTCCAAATGAACTTTGTTATGGTTTTCTCTAATTCAGTAAAATAGTTTTTTTGGTAGTTCAATGGGTATGGCACTAAATAGATATATAAGTTTGTGTAGGATGGTCATTTTTATTATGTTAGCTCGTCCCACCCATGAGCAATCAATGTTTTTCCAATTGTTTAGATCTAGTTTTAATTGTGTGGAGAGTATTTTGTAGTCGTGTTCATATAGTTCCTGTGTTTGTCTCTGCAGATAGATTCCTAAGTATTTTATATTGTCTTGGGTGATCTTAAATGGAATTTCTCTTTCTAATTCTTGCTGCTAAACTGGGTTGGGGATATATAGAAATGCTGATGACTTATGCGGGTTGATTTTATATCCTGCAACTTTGCTAAAGTTGTTGATTATTTCGATTAGCTTTTTGGTTGATTCCCTGGGATTCTTTAAGTAAATCATCATATCATCCGCAAAGAGTGACAGCTTGGTCTCCTCACTGCCAATTTTAATACCTTCAATTTCTTTTTCTTCTCTAATTGCTACTGCTAGTGTTTCTAGTACAATATTAAATATTAAAGGTGATAATGGGCATCCTTGTTTGACTCCTGATCTTATTGGAAAGGCTTTGAGCTTTTCCCCATTGCAGATGATGTTTGCTGATGGTTTTAGGTATATACTGTTTATTATTTTTAGGAAAGGCCCTTCTATTCCTATACTTTCTAGTGTTTTCAATAGGAATGTGTGTTGTATTTTGTCAAAGGCTTTTTCTGCATCTATTGAAATAATCATGTGATTTTTGTCGGTTTGCTTGTTTATATGGTCAATTATGTGGATGGTTTTCCTAATATTGAACCATCCTTGCATTCCTGGAATGAATCCTACCTGATTGTAGTGGATAACCCTTGTGATGACTTGCTGGAGTCTTTTTGCTAGTATCCTATTTAAGATTTTTGCATCTATATTCATTAGGGAGATTGGCCTATAGTTTTCTTTCTCTGTTTTTAACTTGCCTGGCTTTGGGATCAGTACCATGTTTGTGTCGTAAAAAGAATTTGGTAGAACCCCTTCTTGGCTTATTCTGTCAAATAGTTTGTATAATATTGGAGCTAGCTGTTCTTTGAATGTTTGATAGAATTCATTTGTGAATCCGTCTGGACCTGGGGATTTTTTCTTAGGGAGATCTTTGATGGCTTGTTCAATTTCTTTTTCTAATATGGGGTTGTTTAGGTAATTTATTTCTTCTTCTTTTAGTCTAGGCAATTTATATTTTTGTAAGTATTCATCCATATCACTTAGATTGCCATATTTTTTGCCATATAATTGGGCATAGTAGTTTTTAATGATTGCCTTGATTTCCTCTTCATTAGAGGGGAGGTCTCCCTTTTCATCTTGGATACTGTCAATTTGGTTTTTTTCTTTCCTTTTTTTAATTAGACTGACTAGTACTTTGTCAATTTTATTTGTTTTTTTCAAAGTACCAGCTTCTAGTCTTATTTATTAAATCAATAGTTCTTTGACTTTCAATTTTATTAATTTCTCCTTTGATTTTTAGGATCTCTAATTTAGTCTTCATCTGAGGATTTTTAATTTGTTCACTTTCTTGTTTTTTAATTTGCATGCCCAATTCATTGACCTCTGCCCTTCTTAATTTGTTTATATATGAACTGTAAAGATTAAAATTAGGGAAATATGGGGAGACTGAGGCATCTGAGGCAGGTAGAAATTAGTTTCTCTCTGCAAGGAGTATTATATTTTTTTGAGGTTTATTGAAGATTAAGGATTAAAGAAAATACAGGATTAGAGACACGTGTCCAGGCCATAGAGAGGCCTAGACACAACCTCACCTACATTATGAAAAAAAGCCAGGCCTGTCCCAGAACGGAAGTCCAAGAGAGCGAGAGAGAGCCCTCAAAAGCCTTTGAATCAGCTTAAATACCTTCTTGATCTCGGCCCAGGTGAGATTACAAGGCATTCTGGGGAAGTGCAGCAAAGGCTCGTGGGGATTGTAGTCCTGTATTCGAGTCTATTTTTTACAGAACTCAAGGATATAAATTCCCCCCTGAGTACTGCTTTGGCTGCATCCCATAGGTTTTGAAAGGATGTCTCACCATTGTCATTTTCTTCAATGAAGTTAGTAATTGTTTCTATGATTTGTTCTTTAACTAGCTGGTTTTGGAGAATCATATTGTTTAATTTCCAATTAATTTTTGATTTATCTACCCATGTACCCTTACTAATTATTATTTTTATTGCACTGTGGTCTGAGAAGGCTGTATTTATTATTTCTGCCCTTTTGCACTTGTTTGCAATGATTTTGTGCCCTAGTACATGGTCAATTTTTGTGAATGTACCATGTACTGTTGAAAAGAGGTGTATTCCTTTTTGTCCCTATTTATTTTTCTCCATATGTCTACTAACTCTAATTTTTCTAAGATTTCATTTGCTTCTCTCACTTCTTTCTTATTTATTTTTTTTATTTAATTTATCTAGTTCGGATAGGGGAAGGTTCAGATCTCCCACTAGTATAGTTTTTCTATCTATTTCATCCTTGAGCTCCTCTAGTTTCTCCTTTAAAAATTTGGATGCTCTGCCATTTGGTGCATACATATTGAGTACAGATATTTCCTCGTCTTTTTCCTTCTGGTCTGATTTTCTTTGAAGATCGTCTTTCATCTTCTTTATCTCATCTTTCATCTCCTTTGCCTCATCTTTCATCTCCTTTGCCTCATTTTCCAGCTGGTTGATTTTGGCTTTCAAGACACTATTTTCTTGTTTTAGTTTAAGTGCCTCTGTTTCCAGATGACTTATCTTAATTTTTAAGTTCTTTTCCCAATTGTCTTCAGCCTCTTTTAGTTGTGTTTTGAGTTCTTCCACAGCCTGTATCCAATTCGCTGGGATTTCTGGTTTGTCGTTAGCTGATCTTTCCCCCTCTGTTCCATTTGCTGAGTAGTAGCTATTGTAGTTTCTTTCTTCTTTTTCTGTTGTTTGCTCAAATTCACCCCTTCTTTACTCCCCGTATTTGTCTGTGCTCTTGTTCCTCTCATTTTCTTTGTTTTTTGGGGACTTCTATCAGTCTCCCCTCTTGGAGCTTTAACAGAAGATCTCTTGGTGTAGTCTCTGGGGGAGAGTTGTTGGGGGTTTGAGCTTCCCTGTCCTCTGGAGGCTTTTGATTGGCTTAAAGTCCAGCAGTCAATGAGGATGGGTGGGGAGCCTGGGCTTCCCTGCATTCTGGAGACTTTTGATGGGATTAGATTCAGCTGGTTCTTTCAGAAGACTCTGCTCTCTAAGGGGGGAGGGGTCGTGGCCTCCCTGAGCTCTGAGGGTTCTTGATGGGAAGGCTTTTCTCTTTGAGACCACAGAGGTCACCTTCCTCTCATTGTTAACCCTTTCATGTACTCTCCCATGTCGAAATATAGTCCTACAAAAAAAGTATCACTAATATATAGGCAGTGTGTCACCAGGTTTATTATTAATGTTCTCTATCCATCTCTTTTCCTATTGCCTCTTTCAGATATCTGCCTTCACCCATTTCTGTGTATACATTTAGAAGGAAGCAATTTTACTGGTCTCTCTATTGTCAGTCTTGCAATTCACTCCTGTATTTCCATCGTTTGGGATATTTGGAAAGCAAGTAATCTCTTCAGTTCTAGTTTTCTTCTAGAAATGTTTCTTTTTCATTATTAAATGCTTATTCTTTTTTATGTTTAGTTAAGCTTAGATGTGCAGAATTGGTCACCTTCTGCTGTGGCTGAAAAGCTCTGTGGCTTTTCAGAACACATTATTCCATCCCATACTATATTTTCTAATGGTTAAGGATTATCTTGGGTTATTTGAATGTCTTTCCTTTGAATTTGAAAGACTTTCTCCTGATGGTTTGTAGAACTTATTTCCAAATCGAATTGTTAAATTTAACCACTCTTTCTTGGAATTTGTTGCCTTTAGTTGTCTCCCTCTTCCCCAGACAATTTGAATTCTTTCCATTGGATTTTCATTTTATATAATAAAAGGTTCTGGGCAGTTCTCTGCTTATGTCTTTGAGGTTTCTTCTTCCAAAATTTTTCTCAATTTCAGTATTTTCCTTAACTCTTTGTTTTCCCTAATACTTACTTTCTGACTCCTCTCTAACTACAGTTTCCTTCAGGGTTAGCTCTCAAAATGTATCAGCTCCCTCCCCTCCCCCCCCCACCCCGGCCCTTTTTATTTTTAAACCCATACCTTCCATCTTGGAATCAATACTGGGTATTGGTTCCAAGGCAGAAAAGTGGTAAGGGCTAGGCAATGGGAATTAAGTGATTTTTCCCAGGGTCACACAGCTGGGAAGTGTCTGGGGCCAGATTTGAACCTAGGATCTCCCATCTCTAGGCCTGGCTCTCAATTCACTGAGCTAACCAGCTGCCCTCTTTCCTCCTTTACTGGACAATTAATGTTTCTGACTTTTGGGTAGTCAGAACTAACCCCAGCTCAATAATGTGCTTTTTCCCCCCTCCAGTTTTAGTGGAGTGCTGTGCGTGTGCACACACACACAGACCAGTGCTAGTGATCCAAGGCAGGCTTTTAAAGTTGTAGCCACTTGGCCCTGTCTGTTGTGGCCAGGGTAGATTTTTCATAACTTGGTCTACAGAGCACTAGAAAGAGGGAAGGGGACCAGAGAATGCAGATGAGGGGGAGGTTTGTTGTAGACCTTTATTATAATCCTATGTCTGCTAGAGCAGCCTTAATGCCAGTAGAAGGAGAAGTAGTAGAGTGTTGCTGAGTGAGTTCAGAGCCAACAAGCAACCATTTGTGTTTGGTTTTTTTTTTTAAACTTTTTTTGGATTCTGGATTTCCTAGACCATGGAGACAGCTGAAGTTGCTTTATTTTGGGTGCATAGTTTCTGAAGGATAGATTTGAGAGATTATGGAAATTAGAGAAAATGTATTGTCTTCCATGTTGATGTTCACATGACTTAGAATCTCTATTGATTATCTCCAAAATATCCTGGATATATTTTGTACATACATGGCTATTTACTTGCTATAAAAGTGTACTCTCCTTGAGAGCATAACTTCTCCCAGTATCTAGTACATAGTAGGTGCTTCATAACTGAGTTCATGAGCTACAGTTTTAGGGGTATGGATCTACAGAATGACTTGAAGCGAAAGTTACTATATCCTAGGGAACTCGATTTGTGAATGAAATTAAGGGAGTAGGCAGTGGTGATAAATGTTAAACATCTCTATGGGGCAAAATAACACATTTTTAAATGCAGTATAATCTGCATAAGTTTTAAAAAATATTTATTACCAATTACATATTATAACAAATTTCCACACAAGTTTTCCTAAGTTGAACTTATGATTGAACTTATTTCCCTACCTCCTTTCCCTTGTCCCTCCCGAGGCTGGCAGGCAATTCAATCTGAGTTATAGAAGTATTATTAATATAAAACATATTTCAATATTGTTCATTTTTGCAAGAGAGTAATCTTATGAATTGCAGATAATAGTTAAGTCTATCACATTTGATCATTCCACAATATTGCTGGTACAGTGTGCAATTATCTCCTGGTTCTGATTATTTCACAGTCTTTCCAGCTCTTTCTGAAAATCTGTTCATCATTCCTTACATCACAATAGTATTCCATCACCATCATGTACCACAATTTGTTCAGTCATTCCCCCAAATGATAGTCATCCCTTTAATTTCCAATTTTTTGCCACCACAAAAAGAGCAGCTAGAAATATTTTTGCACAAGTGGGTCCTTTCCTTTTTTTGGATCTCTATTGGATACTGACCTAGTACTGGGTCTAAGGATAGTTTTACAATCCTTTGAGCATAGTTCCAAATTGCCCTCCAGAATGGTTGGATCAGTTCACAGCTCCACCAGCAATGCATTAATATCCCAATTTAGTCACATCCCTTCCAACATTTATCATTTTCCTTTACTGTTATATTAACCAAACTGATAGGTATGAGGTGGTACCTCAGAATTGTTTTAATTTGCATTTCTCTAATCAAGAGGGATTCAGAACTTTTTTCATGATTATTGTTAGCTTTGATTTCTTCATCTGAATACTGCTTATTCTTATTCTTTGACCATTTATCAATTGGGGAATGACTTGGATTCTTATAAATTTGACTTAGTTCCTTATATATTTGAGAAATGAGACCTTTTTCAAAGAAATTTGTTATATAGATAATTGAGTTCAGTCAATCTGGTTCTAAATTCATTTAGGATTGAGGAACAGAACTATTTCCTCAGGTTCACCTTGAAAGTCCAGTAAATGAAAATGTTTGCAAAATACTTTATATCCTTTCAATGGTGCCCCATAAGAATCATAATATAATAATCATAAGATACACTCATCTCTCACCATATCACAATTCACTTATCAAGGCTTCACTGTATCATGGATTGTTTTTTGTTTAATTTATCTCATTCTGTATCACAAAGTTATTGCAGCTGATGGAATGAAAGGCAGCCAACTACAGTGCTGTGTTCTATATCCTTGGCGCTGATTGGCTCAGTGACTGTAGGTTAATAAGAGTGTGGAAAAGATTTATAGGAAAGTGGGAAGGGTTTATAAAGCTTTAATATATATAAATAATAAAATAAACATAACACCTGCTTCTTCGCAGATTTTCACATATTGCAGGGGTCTTTGGTCTCCCATGACAGATGAAGGATCACTGTACTTCAAGTATTATTATGCATATTTTATAGAAAGCAACTGACGCTCAGAAGGTTAAATGAATTGTCATGTTCAGTGTTAATAGATATCAGGAGGGATTCAAATTTGGATCTTCCTGACTCTAAATCAAGAATTCTTATGTATTATGTTGAACTTGCTCTCTAATGCAAATACATTAAAAAGCCCAATTTCTTTTCTAAGCAAATCAGTAATCAACAAGCTCCTTCTTCTCAAAAGATCACAAGTACTTTCGTTAATGTTCACCAAATATCAGAAAAGAAGGAAGTGCAGTGGTCATACTGCATTTCTACTAAAAAAAAACAACAAAAAAAAAGACATTGCATCTAGAGTCTTCCAAGGGCTGGAACTGTTTGAAGTTTATCCTCCATTAGCAGGAAATCTTGCCCATGCAGGCTCTTGTTAACCTAGCAATTTTCTCACTCTGTCTAGTAGGGATTTAATCTATTTTAGTGGCTATTAACTTTATCACAACAATTATTAACATGAAACCACCAGCAATATCTCAGTACTAAATGCCACTATTTGTTTGATCAGTAATAATTACAGCAGTACTTCTACTGGCTTTACCAATTCTAGCCATAGGAATTACTATACTTCTCACAGATTGTAATCTAAATACTAATTTCTTTATCAAGCTGGAGGGGGCAATCTTATCCTATATCAACACTTATTTTGATTTTTTGGACAACCAGAAATCTATATTTTAATTCTACCGGGATTCAAAATTATCTCACACACTGTAACATGTTATTCAGGTAAAAAAAGAGCCACTCATTTATAAAGGAATAGTTTGAGCTATAATGTCTATTGGATTCCTAGGTTTTATTGTATGTATGTTTTATTGTATGTATATATTCACAGTAGGCTTAGATGTTGATACTCGAGTTTACATCCACAACAATAATTATTGCTATTCCCATTCGATTTAAAGTATTCAGTTGACTAGCTACTCTACACAGAGATAACAGTAAATGATCCCCTGCAATACTATGAACCCTAGGCTTCATTTTCCTATTTACAGTTGGGGGCTTAACAAGTATTGTTTTAGCCAATTTATCCTTAGATATTGTTTTACATGACACATATTATGTAGTAGCCCATTTTCACTATTTCCTATCTATAGGAGCTATATTCACAATCATGGGTGGCTTTCTCCATTGATTTCCTTTATTTATAGGTTATATATACTTAATGATATATGAGCAAAATTTCACTTCTTCATTATATTTGTAGGAGTAAATTTAACATTCTTCCCACAACACTTTCTAGGATTATCTGGTATACCATGACGATACTCAGATTTCCCAGATGCCTATACTATAAGAAATGTTTTGTCATCAGTCGGCTCATTTATCTCATTAACACACATTATTTTAATGGTTTTTTTTTATCTGATCTGAGAAGACTTCGTATCCAAATGAGAAGTTCTTAACATTGAACTCACAACAACTAATATTGAATGACTTTATGGTTGTCCACCACCATACCACAGGGGCTGGATATGTCCAAATTAGGAGACTTCTTGCTTTTGTCATTATCAATTACAAATATAAACATACATATATAGAAAAGCAAAGAATGGCAACAACAAAAAAGCAAAACTGTGACCTGAAGGGAATGACAAAATGCCCCTCCTTCCTTCTTTGCAAAGGTGGGAACACTGTCAAATTAATGTTATTTGGTGGTTTTGATAAACTCTTATCTCTCTTTTTAACAAGGAAGGGGAAGAAAGGATATATTTCATTGAGAAGGGGGTAGAGAGATACATTTGGAAATGAAAGTGATATAAAAACAAAAGATTTCAATTAAAATTTTAATAAAAGAATCAATCATAAGCAATACAAACAAGGAAACAACAAGGTCAAAATGGAACTTTTTTTTTTTAAAACCCTTACT
Source organism: Monodelphis domestica (assembly GCF_027887165.1). NCBI lineage: Eukaryota > Metazoa > Chordata > Mammalia > Didelphimorphia > Didelphidae > Monodelphis > Monodelphis domestica. The sequence continues at coordinate 252,507,963 of NC_077228.1, forward strand.
GTGTATTGGTTCCAAGGCAGAAGTGGTAAGGGCTAGGCAATGGGGGTTAAGGGACTTGCCCAGGGTCACACAGCTAGGATGTGTCTGAGGTCACATTTGAACCCAGAACCTCCCATCTCTGGGCCTGACTCTCAATCCACTGAGTTATCTAGGTGCCCCCAAAATGGAGCTTTTAAGAAACAAGCTTTGGAGGGCAGCTGGGTGGCTTAGTGGATTGAGAGCCAGGCCTAGAGATGGGTTCAAATCTGGCCTCAGATACTCCCCAGCTGTGTGACCCTAGACAAGTCACTTAACCCCCATTGCCTAGCCCTTACCACTCTTCTGCCTTGGAACCAAAACACAGTATTGATTCCAAGACAGAAGGCAAGGGTTTAAAAAACAAAAACAAAAAAACAAACTTTGTCTATTTTATTGATATACAAGGATGTCAGAGCTGTCATTTAATTAAATAGCAAAAGTAAATACATTGTCAGATATCACTCACTGAAACAGCTTAGATCATTGAAATCCTCATGGCAAAAGGGTGATAAGCATCAATACAATCATTAAATTTACCCTATCACTAAAATACTAAGTAAAGAAAGGAAGTTTACAATTCAGTTCAAGACTCTCATGCTTAGGAAAACAAGAAGACAACATGGAATAAATTTAAAAAGTATAATACATTAAGCACTGAAAAGCCCATTTTTTCATGTGATAACAGTAGTCTATACAGCAAAGGAGGCAAGAGAAAAATGGTATCTGTCTAGCTAATCTGGAAGCCTCAATTTGCATGGTAAAATCGAGACTCAACTCAGCAACTCCATTATGATGACATTTCTGATCTGCAAATCTTGGGGGGAAAGAGTACAAATTAATAGATTCCTTCAAAAGTATTCAAAAAAACCCTTCAGATTTGAAGGTATCCTGAGAAACATAGTTCCATCTCCCAAATCCCAAATCCTGTCAAAATAGAAACACTTGACCTCTTATATTTGAAAAATAGCTATTGGATAAGTAAAGAGATTCTAGACTCTTTTGCAGGGGGAAAAAACCCAGAACACCATTATTAGAAAACACAAGAAGCTGCTGCATCTGTTTTTACTAAATTCAACAGTCTTAAATGTTCTAAAATTTCTAATTAGTGACTTTCATTTCCAGATTTAAGCCATTCTAGTTAAAAAAAGGAGAACTGACAAATTCTTATATTCTGCAATAAGGAAGATAGCTGGCAAGGTGAGGAAAACCTGTTTCACATTTCAAGAAAAGCTTCTAGAACTACAAAAGCTGAAAGGAATGTCTTTAAATAATCAAGAAAGAAATGAGGGCATTTATATATTATCAAACTTTCATGTCCATACTTCAAATAAATTCAATTACTATACTTTCTTTTTCTATCTTGGTAACATGATGGCTAAATGCTGCCGGCCATCCATTACTTCACAGTATCATTATCCTGGAGCATAGTTTAATCATACCTTCCTTTATCTGGCAAAAAGCAAAATATTTCAACCTTAAAATAAAAATATCTCTAAGCTATGGGAGTATTTTTCATGGTTTATAAATAAGCTACTGTATGTGTCTGTAGGTTCTGGATTAAGAAGCATCTTTATTGAGCCACTCTAGTTATAGGAAAAAATTAAAAGCAAAATATGAAACCCAATCCTTTTGGGGAAATGGTGGTGTTCAGGGAAAGAGAGGGCAGAAACAAGAGAAATCCTAGACTTTAGATGTTTGACTGTAATGTTACATTAGAGAAAGAGTACTATGTTTAAATCACCAAAGATGGTAGAGGCCAGAACACTAAAAGAGACAGTACTCATTTTATGAGGTTTCTCATTACATTCAGAGAAGATCCTCTATACCCTGATCCAAAATGATTCCAATGATTCAAGTAGTGAAAGAGCTGATAGAGTTTAAGTCGCTTCTCAAAACCTGAAACCTTAGGAATTTTGTTGTGGTAAGCTGAGTAAAAAGAGCTGCCAAAGCCCCCAAACATTCCAGCTATGGCAAGCTCAAACTCTGAGTGGCCATAAAAAGAAGCTGGATCAAAGATAATTGGCCCCGATGCATCCTCTGCTACATTTCCTCCCCAGAGATCTCCATGTAGTAGGGCAGGTACAATTTCCAGATCTTGGAACATGCCAGGTATCTTCAACTATAGAAAGTGAGGGGAAAAAAAGATGTTAGTGATGCTATCTTTTCCAGTTTCACTAATTAAGGTAATAATGGAATCTCAGAGTTGGAAGGAAGCTTGAAGATCCAGTCCAATCTTTGTCTGATGCATAAATTCCATTCTATCCCTAAAAGGAGGTCATTTAGCCTCTGTTTGAACACTTACAGAGATGGGAAACTAAATGGTAACAAAAGTCTTCTTTCTATTAAGTTGAACTTTTTCCAAAGGAGATTAAGAATGAAATGAAGGGGTGACATGGAACCAGTTAGCTTGGGATTCTAGCAGAGAACTATCAGATTTAACTAATTTAACTAGATTTAACTAATCACGTACTCTGGAGAACCACAGCCACAAAAGATAACCTTGATTTAACCCTTACTCTCTATAAAGGAGACAATTAAAAAGAGATCTTCTCTCAACTTCAGGCACTGTTGGAGAATACGTTTATCTAAAATGGCACACATAGTTTGTGTATAACTCTTACCTGCAGCTGAGACCAAAGTTCTCTTGTTTCTCTATCTCCAGACTCCTTCTCCACCATGTCTATCTGGGGTTGAAGTCGGTGCCTGGTATAGAATATTACCCAGTCCTTCTGCCAATCATTTACCTATTGGCATAAAATAAGAAAGGAAAAAAATCCAATTGAAAATGAGCTTTAACAGTGAATAGCAGAACCAAAGTAGAGAGTATACAGGACATCTGGCACTACTGAAAAAAGTAATATATTTTATAATCTACTCTCTCCAGGGAGTTCCAACTTTATATAGCAGATATCAGAGCCTCAGAATATCACAAGTGGGAGAGCCCTCAGAGTTCATCTAGTATAATCTGATTATTTTTTATAGATGAAAAACCAAGGGTTCAGAGACACTTCATCCAGGAAGTCTTCTCTAATACTATCAATTATGTAATCTTTCCTTTCTTACTTTATATAGCACTTTGTCCCTTATATTCTAAAATAATCATAATACAGTATTGCCCATTTATATATTTATCATACATTCCTAAGTTGTAAGTCTGACATGTGCTTTGGATTTTAGAAAATCTGATTTCAAAGAATTTAGAGGAAGGATAGTTTGCACTTCATTGGTATCAGTGTCCCAAAAACAAGAAAACAACTAAGAAAGAAATTCTGAAGATAGAATGGGAAATAATTCCAGTGAGGAGAAAAGATGGGAATTATTTGAAAGGAACACTATAGATACCGAGAGAACTCATTAACCAACTTAGATATTAAAAGAGGTATAAAACATAGCAGAAAAAAAAACCCAAAATAAAACATAGTGACAGTTTTATAATTACAAAAATTAGAAAAGTGGATGCCTATCAATTTGGGAATGGCTAAACCTTCTCTACATTGTGGAGGTGAGAGGCCTACAAATAAAGCACATTACAAGTTCTTGGATAATGTATTAATTGGTTGTATTGATTTTTGTCTTCTTTTTTCTCTGCCTTAAAAAATACTATTTGTTATATGATGGTTCTCTGGGAAGGGGGAATCTGGAGAAAACTATAATGATGTAAAAAAAGGCAGCAAAACCATGATTAATAGAGGAGTGCATGATGGGTCTTTAAAAGTAATGTCAAATAGAAGTGCTAAAGCTAAGAACGCATATAGATTGGTAAAGGATGCTAAGGTTAAATTTTTAAAGTGATATTTGGGGAAAGAGAAGAATTAAGAGATAAGGTAACTGCCTGAAAGTAGGTAGAATGATGATAGCAACAGAAAGAAAGCAGAGCCTCTCAGTCTCAATTCGCTTGTTTTCTCTGTTAAGAGGAATGCCTTTGTACTTGAAATGTCAGAATAAAAATGACTAATAAGGAGCTGATGCTCCAAGTAAATAAAGAGATAGTGATAGTGTAAGATTTAAATTAACATCCAACACTCCAAGTATTATACTTTATAAAGTTTATTAATAATCACTTAAAGTAGAGGAATAAAAAGGTAATTATCTAACAAAATATAAGGCCACATGAGTAGATTCTCCTGTCACTCACCAGAAAGTGCGAGAGGCGGGGCTACACCAAATTTATATCCTCCCTACATCAGGATGTAATGTGAAAAGGAACATGGGATGCTGGGAATTGGAGTTCTAGGGTATAGAAATTAATTACACAACAGAGCACCTGTTTGGCCTTTATAAATTCAATTCACCAGATAAACTCTATTCTCAGTTATTTCTCTCAACTGCAGTAGATGTGATTGCTAAGTCCCTGCTAGGGATATATGAAAATTCGTGGAAACAGTGAAAGGAAGTACATGATTATTATGATTTTCATAAAAGAGAAGAGAAACAACTGTGAAAACTAAAGCATAAGCAAGTGAGCTTGATCTTGATTCCTAGTAAAACTCCCAAAATACCTCATTAAAGATATAATGAAGTCAGCATGATTTTATCAAAAATATCATGCCAGATATTGGCAACAGATCATTTTCTTTATTAATTATTAAACATTGTATAGACTGATTTAGAAAAGGTTTGGATTTTAGCAAAACATTTGAGAAAGTACCTTATGCTATTCCTAGCCCTATAGAAAAAGCTGGAGAGATATGAACTGGACAATGATAGAATTAGATGGATTTAAAACTAGTTGCAGCATATGACTCAGAGAATAGATGATTCAAATTCATGTTGGAAAGAACTGTGCTTATCACTGACCTTCTCTGGGTACTGCACAGTAGTAGGGTTACAAGGGAAAAGAGGATGTATATTCTACTTATCTTATTGGTATAGTTCCAAATTATCTTCCATAATATTGAGATCAAGTCATAGTTCCATTAAATAAGAGTCTTAGTCTATGCCTATCTTTCCACAACTCCTCCAATACTGTAAAGCTATTTTTACGGTTGTGACTTAAAGATCTAGAGTTAATTGGTCACTGGGGAAAATCCCAAATAAAAAACCCAAGTCAGTCTAGAAATTTATGATAATTTAATTAATATAGAGGGAGGGAATTTAAGGAGAAGGAGGGAAGAGCATATAGGATTCTCCTGCCTGGCTTGTGCCAGGGGGAGTTTTAAAATTCCTGCCTCTAGGTCTCTGAAGAATATTAGAGGCTTCTAAGGGGATAAAGTTGGAAAAGTAAATGAGGGAAATTCAGCCAGAAACTCATCACTGAACCGGACAAAAGCTTGTAGCCATGCTAAGATGCTGAAAGGCCAGCACACTGCTATCAGCCAATTCTCCACCTCAAAGGTGCCAGAGAGAGGAAGTGATCCAAATATATAGAACTTTCACCCTTGTGTCTCCTCCTCTAAATTTTCACGTCTACCAATCACATCAAAAGCTTTTCTCCAGGACTGCCCATACTTTTAGTTCTCATCTTCTTTTGATTAGATTATATGTTTAGAGTTCATTAACACTTCTTTGTTAAGTTTACCTTTTGTGAGTTACTTGACCTTTTTGTGATTAATTTAACCTTTATGGTTACTTAACACCTTTTTGTATTATGATCTTAAAATAGACTTAACTTAAAGTTCTAGCTTTACTATAAGGTAAGAGTTAAGTACCCTTCATTGTTTAATCAGGAGATTACAACTTTATCTTCCCATAAGGTATGGTCCCAAGACATTCCTGACTTTGTTAAACTAAGTAACTTCATTGTTACAAATCAGGAAATAGCTAAATCCAATCTTCACAATACTATATATTTCTAGTTTTCTTCAAGTTCCTGGATATGAGGTGACTCCTTAAAAACTTTTCTAACTTCTATTTTTCTCACTAGTGATTTGAAACTCATTCTATGGCTTCCAAATCTTCTTTTAAGAACTAGTTATTCATATATTTTTATTCATTATAGAGGCTAACATTTTTTATTAATGACTTGAATAAAGACATGGATATGCTCTTCAAGTTTACAGATGACACAAAGTTGTGAAGGAGAGTTAATATCCTGGATAACAGAAAGAAACTTTGAAAAGTTCTTCATGGACTAGAAAACTGAGTTGAATCTAACAAGGTCTGACTCTCTATCCATTAAGCCAGCTAGCTGCCCCTAAATATATCATTTTTTAAAAATCATGATTTTGATGCACTATGAACAAAAACAAACAAAAAAAACACTATAAAAAAATTGCCTGCAATATAAGTGCCAAAACTCCCAGTTTCAAATTTAATGATGAAGTCAAGCAAGGAATAATTAACTTAAATCAGAATTTTCTGTCAACAGATGCATTTTTATTATCATAATAACCTTAACGCATACTCTTCCCAATTTAGGGACAAATAAGAGGCAGCTGTTGCACAAAAGAAAGATCACCAGAGCAAAATGACTCTCTAGAGCTTCAGAGGACTAGGGGAGATACCCTTCCTCAAACTGTGTTGCTCTTAAGCACAGGGTATCTACGCAAGCCTGTACTTGAGATGGGGCTACCTCTCTTTTTTTTTTTTTCCTCTTAGGCATCAGTGCCTTTTTAGACCTTGAAAGGCAACTGGTATTTTTCCCCCTTCTGGAGTACTAAGCAACAGGATGTTAGCATCTGGTCCATTCAGGAGCAGACTGAGAGGGAGTCACCCATGAAAAGAGAAAATGACCAAAAAGAAGCAGCTAGTGGCATAGTGCTGTTAAAGAGCTGGACCTGGAATCAGGAAGACTCATCTTCTCGAATTCAAATCTATCTTCACACACTTACCATCTGTGTGACCCTGGCAAGTCACTTAACCCTGTCTACCTTAGTTTCCTCATCTGGAAAAGGAGCTAGAAAAGGAAATAGCAAACCACTCCAATTACCTTTACCATTACCAAGAAAACCCTAAATAAGGCCACCAAGAGTCAGACATGATTGAACAAATAACTACCATAAAGAAAATAGCTCACTTGGCATTGGGAGGTGAAATGTAAAATAGCTACATACCAAAAATGAAGCGTATACACTAGACTCTCAAATGATTGTAATCATTAGTGTTCTCTTTCTATATGGGATTAAAACTTTCAAATGGATCAATTTCTTTTTAAAAAGCACTGGACTTAGGACATAGATCTAGCTTTTAATTCTCATTCTGCCACATAGTATCTATCTGTATGAGCTTGGGCAAAGAGTAATTCTACTATTAGGTGTAATATAATTAGTAATTTTACTATAGTAGTGGTCTCTCAGTGACCGAGAATGACAATTGTCTTTGTTTGTTTTCATCTACGGTGTACCCTCATATGGCTTTGAAGTCCAAAGACTGAGGCACAAAGTTTGTGGCACATGGGGCATGGGACGCCAGTTGTTACGGGAGGTGTGGTTGTGGCCTGGTGTCGGCGTTCACGCGCAGCGGCAAGACATCAACGTCGCTCATCTTCAAAGGTGGTGGCGGCATGGTTAATGTGGGTTTGCCAGTTGCTTCTGACAGAGGCAGCGAGTTCTAGTTGCTTTGGTGTAATGCCAGCCCACTTCAAGTTTGACTTTAGCTAATCCTTGAATCTTTTCTTTGGTCGACCTTGTTTCCTGAGTCCAGCTGACAGTTCACCATAGAATACCTGTCTTGGTATTCGCTGTGGGTCCATGCGGATGACGTGTCCAGACCATCGTAGCTGGGTTTTGAGGACCATTACTTCGATGCTGGTGGAGTTGGCTCTGTCGAGGACTTCCTGGTTGGTGATACGGTCCTGCCATCGGATCCTCATGATTGACTGGAGAGAGCGTTGGTGGAATTGCTCCAACTGTTTCATGTGCTTCCGGTATAGTGTCCATGTCTCACAACCATACAGGAGCGAGTTGAGGACCATTGCGTTATATACTTTGAGCTTCATCGCAGTGCTTATACCGCTCTGTTGGAGGACTTTTTGCTCAATAGGTCCTCAATAGCAGTGTTGTTCTCATCGAACCAGTCCTGGTGGTTGCATTGTATGGGGCCTAGGACTGCCTTTGATATTTCCTTCACTGGGTCTCTGAACTGGTTCAATTTCTCGGTTGAACTTCCAGTGAGTGGTCCCTTGACAGACATCTTGTTGTCCAGGCAGGACTGGAATGTTTGCAAATAAGATGGATCTCTAAGAAGACTCATGTTGTAAAATGCGTGAACTATCTGGGCACGTTTTGGATGGCGAGGCAAATTCGCATTTGAAGAATTGTACTAATAAATCAGTGGCCTATCCAGCATTCAGCTCCTCTCATGGCTCTGGTGATCTGTACATACTAGATGTCTCGCCGGCGTACAATGATGTCGTCAATGAGATGCCCCTGTTTTGATCGTGGGTGCATCCACATTGTTTTATATTTGTTTGCCATTCTGAACACAGTGTTCGTGATGGTGAGTTCGAACTCTGAGCACTTGCTGAGTAGCTGTAGGCCGTTGTTGTTCATTTTGCCCACGCCGTGTTTGCCAAGCCCTCCTTTCCATCTTTCATGGTCCTGGCCAACGCGGGCGTTGAAGTCTCCTAGTAGTATCAGCTTGTCATTTGTGGGCACTGAGTGTAGGACGGCACTCAGGTCAGAGTAGAACTGCTCGATGGTCTCCTCTGTGTGTAGGGGCATATGAGCTGATGATTGTGGCATACCAGTCTTTGCTGAGAGGCAAATAGATCTTCATGAGCCTCTCGCTGATGCCCACAGGCAAGTCTGGCAACTGTTTGAGCAAACTGGTCTTGATGGCCAGGCCAACACCATGGATTCTGTCTTCATTTGAGGCTCTACCTTTCCAGAAGAAGGTGTATCCAGTGGTGGGTTCGCTGAGTGATCCCTCTTCTAGTAAGCATGTTTCGCTTAAGGCTGTGATGTCGATGTTATATTGCACCAGTTCTTTACCAATTAGAGCTGTTCTTCTCTCAGGTCTTGGGGTATTCTCTCTATCAAGTAATGTTCTGATGTTCCATGCTCCTAGTAGGAGTTTCTTTGTATTTTGTTTTCTTTGATTTGGACCACTTAAAGGAATGACCCACCAGCCGCGGCGTGCTGACTGGGTGTTTGTAGGGCAGGAAATGTTTGGGACACCTTTTCTAGTCCCCTCCCTTGATTAGGGTGAGCAGTGCTGTCCTAGAGAGGGCTGCTCAGTCTCCCAGGATGCTGCCGAATGTCTCTGCTGCCCTACAGGGCCGAGCGACCACTGGTCTGTGGGCCGCCTACAGGCAGCATCGTGACTACAACTGCCAGTGGTCACCTCCACCTGTTGCGTTGCCATTCCCCTATCGCCGCAGGTCTTGAAGAGGGTGGATGGGGTTAGGATAGATGAGTGTGCACAAAGATACTTGTGCATGAAGGAGATTTAAGTGGAAAAGTCGGGGTGGGGTGTATGGGGTGTTCAGGGAGGGGGTAGTATCTCTGGTATAGAGGGCTTGTCGTGCCCTCCTAGGGCAACTCTCCAGCCTCTGACCCTCACCTGACACCCAGCTCTCACTTGTGGCTCCTAGTAGCTGCTAGCATGCGGCAGTGGCCACACCCCGGGCAACGGCTTCGACAGGCCGGCTAAACCTTGTGAGGGTAGCCATTGGGTCATCGACCCCTGGTGAACCAGGGCTTTGCTCACTCAGCATGTGAAGACTATTTCGGCAGAACAGGCGGAAGAAACCAACAAGAAGGTTCAACAGCTGAGATGGCGGCGCAGCAAAGCACTGTGGAGTGCTTCGGGCATGTTGGAGCACAAAAGACAACACGGCCACCCAATGCAGCTGAGGAAGTCTCCAGGTGTAACAACTTTTCATGCCACTAAGACCCAGGCTTCCAATGCCGAGAGAGTGGGACTGTCTCTGTGCAATTTTACTATAGTAATAACTAAAAGCAATTTTTCTTGAGCCTCAGTTTTTTCATTTGTTAAAAATGGATAGTTTAGACTACATCATCTCTACAATTTTCTCCAGTTCAAAAATCTATGAAAGAATGACTATGATCTCTAAGGTTGCTTTCAACCTTAAATCTATAAACTGTTCAATTAGATCTTCACCTGAAAATAGGGATAATATTTGTACTAATTCTTTCATAAGAATGTTAGGAGGATAAATGAGATAATGTATATAAAAGCTTTGTAAACTTTAAAAACACTACAAAAATGCCAGATATTTTTTCTTTGATCACAACTCTAAAAGCAGACTGGTTTTATTATCATCACTATCTTACTGATGACAAAACTTGAAGCTCTGAGAATTTAAGTGATTTGCTCAAGGTCATGCAGTTGGGAAATCTTATTGCTAAGATTAGAACCAATCTTTTGATTCCTAATACAAATTCTCCTTTAGAATATCAAAGCACTTGAAAGGTAATTTTTGAAGGAAATACTTTTTAAAAATCATATGTATCCCTGTCACTTGCTATAGTCCAGAAAAAAGATATGAAACATTGAGAATATTTAATGTATTTTATCTAAGTAATATACAAAATAATATAAGAATCAAATTAATATCCAACACTCCAAGAATTATATTTTATAGAGTTTATTAATAATCACTTGAAGTAGAAGGAATAAAAAGGCAATAAAAGTAAACAAAGACAAATTATCTAACAAAATTAAAACTACAAGAGCAAGTTCTCCTGCCTCTCACTCACCTCCACAGCACCCAAAGAGAATGAGAGGCAGAGTTACACCAAATTTATATCCTCCTTACATCAACCTGTAATATCAGGACAGTGGGGTGCTGGGGATTATAGTTTTAGGGTTCAGATTCCAATTACACAGTAAGAATAAAACAAGCTCTAAGAGTGACTAAGATGCAAGAACTTTAGTACAAGTTTTAAGGAACAGATTTAAAAATCATTTTGTCTAAGTAGAGGGCTTCTCTTTTGAAAAAATTACTATTAGTTGAGATCAATGTGACCTTCGAATCAGTGTGTTATGCGTTACTATTGCAGTATGTCAAATCAAATCTGTCAGCAGATAGGAAAGATTCCAGAACAGAATATTTAAACAACTACTGGCAAAACAACTACTTTGAGGATTGCATTTGTTCCATTCTTTTTTTAATAGTCAATAAGTTAATTGGAATTACAAATGTCTCTTTTTGATGTTTAATATCTTATTCTATTCCTTACATATTCAAAATAAAATAAAACTGACATTTCTGACTTCTAGTGGAGAAAACATTGGATTGACTTGTACCACCCATGTAAAGAATTTCCTGAATTGCTTTATTTATAAAAGTATAGAGAAAGTAGAACAATAGTCATTATTCTCAATTATTATATATAGGAGGGTTATCCACTTCTCTGTCCCCTTTTCTGGATCCTCTTCCATATCATGCCTAGGGAAAAAACCAAGAGAGAATGTGGTCCTAAATCGTGAGAAGAAAATCTTAAGGAGGAATGATGAATAGTGTTAAAGATTGCAGAGTGGTCAAGGAGATGAAGATTGAAAAAAGGCTATTGGATTTGGCAACTAACCATTAGTAATTGGAGAAATCCACTTCAATAGAATGATAAAGTCAAAAGCCAGATTATAGGGAATTAAGAAGAGAATGAGAAGAGAGAAAATAGAAGCACCCATTTTAGAGAGCCTTTTCAAGGAGTTTAATTACAAAAAGCAGAAAGGGATGGAGCAGGGGGGCAGCTGGGCAACTCAGTTACCCAGTTAACTGGATTAAGAGCCAGGCCTAGAGATGCAAAGTCCTAGGTTCAAATCTGGCCTCAGATACTTCTAAGCTGTGTGACCCTGGGCAAGTCACTTAACCCCCATTTCCTGGCCCTTACCACTCTTCTGCCTTGGAACCAATATTGTATCCAAGGGAGAAGGTAAGGGTTTAAAAAAAAAAAGCAGAAGGAATATAGGACAATATAAAGAATGGAAGTATCAAGTAAAGGTTTTCTCAGGATGGGGAGACATTGGCATGAGCCAGTCCATAGGGAGAGATTTAACATAAGTGAAAGACTGGGGATGGCAAAGGAAGCAATCTGTGGGAGATAATGGTATGGAATGGTATATAATATGACAAGTGGCTGTGTAAGGAGAAGGCCACCTCAATGTGTGTAACAGGGATGAAAGAAGAGGTAGTGGTAGAAGGCATCAAAATGGTAAGGGAAGAGAAGGAATTCATGGCAAATGGCCTCAATTTTTCATGCAAAATATGAGGTAAGGTTCTCAGTGGACTGAGTAGGTGTGGGGGAGCTATTGTAAGTTTGAGGAGGGATAAAAAATTTTGGAAGACTTACTGGTATCCAGCCTTAGCTATACTACCTGTGGCAATTCACTTAATTCTGTTTGCTTAAAAAAAAAAAGGAAGATTCACTGAGGAGAAAGTGAGATAGTAGGATTGTCTAGCAGCAGTGAGGGCTCAGTTGAGGTCACGTAAGAAATTTGTAGTGGATCATAAAGTTATTAAAGTTGGATGACTTTATTCATTTTTATTCAGTAGCACATGTGTAGCAATAATGGTGGCAAGTGGTGGGAGTGATGCAAGGCTGAGGCTTGGGGAGAATAATCAAGAGTTATGAGAATTCAAGAAAGGACAGGATAGCACTGAATTGGTTAACCAAGAGGTCAAGAAATTTGTTTTTAAGGATGATTTTCCCCATGGGAATTGCTTTGATTGAATCCTAGAAATATTGTTGTTTTTGTATGTTGTTTCATGACCATAATTTTCTTTTAAATAGTTATGATTTCTATAATTTATTCTTCAACCTACTCATTCTTCATGATTTTGTTGTTACATCTCAATTTGGGTCTATATCTTTTGATTATGATCTTTGAACCAATTTCCTTTTTCTTTCTTTCTTTTTTTTTGCATTATAGTCTACAAAGGATATTGATTTCATTGCCTAGTACACGGTCAATTTTTGTAAAAGTGCTGTATGGTAGAGAAATACATATATTCTTTTGCTAACCCATTTAGAAAACAGCTGAAATCTTTTAAATCTAGTTTCTTCAACAATTTGTTCAGTTCCAAATTTTTTCTTTTGATTATCTTCCTGTTACACTTATTAAAAAATGAGAGACAGTTAGAAGTGGAAGATGACAACTAAGTCACAAACCTGACAGTCTAAAAGGATGGTGTTGCCCTCTATAATAACAGGGATGGTGGTGGTAGTAGTCTCTCGGTAACCGAGGATGACGATTGTCTTTGTGTGTTTTTGTGCACAAAGACACTTGTGCATGAAGATTTAAGTGGAAAAGTCGATGCACAGAGACAGTCCCACTCTCTCGGCGTTGGAAGCCTGGGTCCATTGGCACGAAAAGTCGTTACACTTGGAGACTTCCTCAGCTGCATTGGGTGGCCGTGTTGTCTTTTGTGCTCCAACATGCCCGAAGCACTCCACAGTGCTTTGCTGCGCCGCCATCGCAGCCATTGAACCTTCTTGTTGGTTTCTTCCGCCTGTTCTGCCGAAATAGTCTTCACATGCTGAGTGAGCAAAGCCCTGGTTCACCAGGGGTCGATGACCCAATGGCTACCCTCACAAGGTTTGGCCAGCCTGTCGAAGCCGTTGCCCGGGGTGTGGCCACTGCCGCATGCTAGCAGCTACTAGGAGCCACAAGTGAGAGCTGGGTGTCAGATGAGGGTCAGAGGCTGGAGAGTTGCCCTAGGAGGGCACGACAAGCCCTCCATACCAAAGATATTACTCCTCCCTGAGCACCCCATACACCCCATAACATAACAGGGATGATAGATGGGTAAAAGGGATGGGGGGCGGGGAATGAGTTATTTTATAGAACTAGAAAAATGATAACAAAATCAAAAAGGTCAAAAATATCAAGGAAACTAATGAAGAAAAATGAAGGAAGGTGGCTTAGCAGTACCAGATCTCAAACTGTACAATAAAGCAACAATCATCAAAAAAATCTGGTCCTGGCTAAGAAATAGAATGGAAGATCAATGGAATGAATTAGATACACAATATAAAGGGGGGTAAGTGGCCTTAGCAACCTAGTGTTTGATAAACCCAAAGATCTCAGCTCTTGGAAAAATAACTCACTATTTTAACAAAAATTTTTGAGAAAATTAGAAAAAAACTATGGCAGAATCTAGGTATAGGTCATGATCTCACACCTTATTGGATATATGATTTAGATATAAAAAGTGATACCATAACTAAATTAGGGGAAGAAAGAATAGTTTACCTGACAGATCTGTGACGAAGGGAAGAATTTATGGCCAAAGAAGAGATAATAATGTAAGGTACAAAATGGATGATTTTGTTTATATTAAAAACCTTTTATACAAACAAAACTAATATAATCAAGATTAGATGGGAAACAACTGGGAAAAAATTTTATAACCAAATTCTCTGTTAAGGATTTAATTTCTCAAATTTATAGACAACTAAGCCAAATTTATAATAATACAAGTCATTCTCTAATTGACAAATGGTTAAAGGATATAAAAAAGTAATTTTCAGATGAAGAAATCAAACGCATCAATAATCATATGAAAAGATGTTCTAAATCACTAGATTAGAGAAATGCAAATTAAAACAGTGCTGAGGTACCACCTCATACCAATCAGATTAGCCAAATATGCCAATAAAGGAAAGTGGTAAATGTTGGAAGGAATGTGGCAAAATTGGGACACTAATGCATTGTTGGTGGAATTGTGAACTGATCCAAACATTCTGGAACTCTGCCCAAAGGGCTATAAATCTGTGCATATCCTCTGATCTAATAATAACCACCACTGGGGCTCTATTCCAAAAAGATAATAAAAAAGAGAAAAGGCCCTACTTTTACAAAAATATTCATAGCAACTCTTTCTGTAGTGGCAAAGAATTGGAAATTAAGGGTATGTCCATCAACTGGGGAATGGCTAAAGAAATTATGGTACATGTTGGTGATGGAATACTATTATATTATAAGAAATGATAAGCAAGATGATTTCAGAAGGCTGGAAAGATCTGCAGGAACTGATGCAGAGCAAAATAAGCAGAATTGGGAGAACATACATAATACATAATAATAGCAATATTGTACAATGATTATCTGTAAAAACTTGGCTACTCTCAGCAGAGTATCAAGGAGAAAGTGATCTACAATAACAAAGATTCTGTCACTACTATATTATTGCTTTTGTTTATTTCTTAAACCTTAACCTTCCACCTTAGAATCAATACTAGATTTTGGTTCCAGGGCAAAGGCTAGGCAATAGGGATTTAATCCTTGCCCAGGGTCACACAGGTAGGAAGTGTCTGATGCTGGATTTGAACCCAGGTTCTCCTGTTTCTAGGCCTGGCTCTCAATCTGCTGAGCAAATTTTTATCCTTTATGAATTTGAATATTATGGAATTTGGAGTATAGAAGGTCGTTACTGATATTGGTTTGCTATTTCTGACTCTTTAAAGCATATTATAATTTCTTTTTAATTTTTTGAATGTTTATTTTTGCTTTATCAGATTAACTGTAATTCCTGTTTTGGATTCATTTAATGCATAAATAAACTTTCTCCATTCCTTCAGCTTTATTTTGTCTGTATCTTTGTGTTTTAAATGTTTCTTATAAAAGCAACATATTGTAGGGTTTTTTCTTATCCAATCTGTCCCTTTTTGTTTATTTGTTTTAATGGATTATTTATGTAATAAGTTCACATTTAAAATTATAAGAAATAAGTACAGTTTATATTTTTTCTATCTTTAACATAAAGCAATTTGGTTCCCCTTACCCCTGCAAGTGATGAATTTTCCCCTCTTCTTCTGAAAATAGTATTTTCCTTCAGTTTTTTAAAATCTTTTCTTAAGGTATTTCTGTTCCCTCTGTCTTTCTTCTCTTTTACCTCTCATCCCTCTTCTCATGTTATTCCTGTCCCATTAGGGTTTTGTTTGTTAAATCCTCTTCTTTCTCATTTTTATCTAGATATATAACCATTGTGAACTGATCTCTCTGCCTTTCTTCCCTGCCTTTTCTTCTTCCCAGTCAAGTATATTAACACTTCCATCCCTCCACTTTACCTAATCCTGTTGATTTTTTAAAAATTGTATTTAGAATATTTTTACATGGTTACATGATTCATGATCCCCCACCCAGCTTTCTCCTCTCTGCTCCCAAAGCTGATAAGCAGCGTTCCAATGGGTTATACCTGTATCATTCTTCAAAATTTCCATGTTATTCATATTTGCAATAGCACAATTCTGCTGATAAGTTTTTTTATTTCATTTTGTGTCCCTTTCCAAAAAGGATTTCTTTTATTATCCATCCTTTCTGTCAATTCTAGACCCTTGTTCTCCAATTCATGACCTTTATAATGATCTGGGCTTTCTCTGTATTCCTTATGCAATTAAAGCTTCCAATGTGCTCCCCTCTGGGTGCTTTCTGCTACTGCCTTGTAGAATTTGTTCTATCGATTCCTTCCCCTTTTCCATTATGCTACAATCCCAGAACAATTCCAATTCTTGCAGGGCGTCACGTGCTAATTTATGCAATCTACTTTTATGCTATATCCTCCCCTGGTTGCCTTTTTATTCCCACATTTGCCTCAAATGTGCCCAAATTCTCTCACTACCCCATATACAAGTTACCCTTACATATACAACTCTTCTCCCTCCCAATATAGGGCAAATAGACTTTTCAAGCATCAAATCACCTAGATCACACTCAGTTTAAGTTCCTCTAGGCCACACCTAGTTTAAGATCCAATCTCCCTTTAGAGACAATATCTCTTCACCTATAAGGACATTCAACAGCAGAACTCACACCCACTGCCAAAGGAAGATATCCTTCTTTCAATCCTTTCCTCTTCCTCCTTGACCATTGTATAGGCTCCTCTCCTTTTGAGACCACAGTGGTGACCTCTTTGCTAACCCTTGATTTGACATCACACACTCCTCTCCCTATCCCCCTGGTTTTCCTTTCCCCTTTTATGTACTTTCTTATAATGTAACATGAAAAACATTAATTTACCTGTAGGCAGGTCACCAAGTTCTGTCCATAATACCCTCTATCCATCTCTTTATATTTTCCAGATTTCAACTCTGTTCCTTTGTATACATTTAGAAAGAAGCGTCTTACTGGTCTCTCTTTGTCACTTTGTTACTACTGCTGATCTTGCCTGCTATATATATTTATTCCTCTCACATTCCTGTTGTTTGGAGAATTCTGCTCTTCTTGTAAAAATGTTTCAAAATCTTCATTATTAAACATCCATCTTTTTTCCTATTAGATTAAACTCAGATTAGTAGAGTAGATCACCCTGTGCTTTGAAACATATTATTCCATTCCCTATATGTTTTTAGTAGGTATAGAATTATCTTGCAGTATTTAAATGTCTTTTCCTGTATAAGTGAAAGTCTTTCTCCTGATGGCTTGCAAAACTTTTGGTTTCCCTGTCAGAATTATGGGAAAGGAAGGAATTTAAGACCAAGCAAAAGATGGAGAACATTACAAAATATAAAATGAAGAATTTTGATTATTTTAAATTTAAAAATTTTGTACAAATAAAACCAGTATAACTAAAATTAGAAGGGAAGCAAAAAACTGGGAAAAACTTTTATAATAAAACTCTATGATAGGGGTCTAATTTCCCAAACATATAAGGAACTAAGTCAAATGTATGAGAAATCAAGCCATTGCCCAATTGATAAATGGCCAAAGGATATGAAGAGGCAGTTTTCAGATGAAGAAATCAAAACTATCAATAATCACATGAAAAAGTGTTCTAAATAACTCCTAATTAGAGAAATGTAAATCAGAACAACTCTGAGGTACCACTTCACACCTAGCATATTGGCCAATATGAAAGTAAAGGAAAATAATGAATGTCAGAGGGATGTGGCAAAATTGGGACACTAATATACTGCTGGTAGAGTTGTGAATGGATCTAACCATTCTGGAAGGCAATTTGGAATTATGCACAAAGGGCATACCCCCTTTAATGCAGCAATAATATCACTACTAGGTTTGTACCCCAAAGAGATAAGGAAAAATACTTGTACAAAAATATCCATAGCTGCGCTCTTTTTGGTAGCAAAAAAATTGGAAAACGAGGGAGTGTCCTTCGATTTGGGAATAGCTGAACAAACTGTGGTATATGACAGTGATGGAATATTATTATGCTATAAGGAACAATAAACTTCTTGATTTCCATATGAGCTGGAAAGACCACCACAAACTCATGCAGAGTGAAATGAGCAGAACCAGGAGAACATTGTACATAGAGACTGAAATACTATGGGACAGATCATGTAGGAATATAAGTTAGGGATAGAGTAATTTAAGGGAGAAGAAAGGAATTTGGATACAAGCCCTGGGAGGGAATTCTGAGGAGAGAAGGATTGTGGAAGATTCACTGTCAATTAACTGTAATTTGCACACTCTGCCTGGATCTTCATCAAGCTGGAAAGAGGTGTTTTTGCTCTGACAGAGTTTCCCTTGGAAACCTTAAATCTCATGGAGAAATTTGGAACTCCTTGGTTGATAGTCTGCTTTGGAGTAAACTGTTTCCCTTGAGTACAGAGACCATCTGCCAGTGATCCATCTCTAGACATCCTCTTGGCCAAGGTAATCCAAAAATTGTCATCTGGGACTTTGGGTTACTTAGTGCAGCCAACCCCAGGCTTTCCTTTTCCTCTTGTGTTAACCACTAGTGGGTGGCTAGTGGGGAGTCAGTTAGCTTTTGGGGTTTTTTAGATAAGAACAAGGAGCTGTAGGCAAGGCCCAGAGAAGAAAAAGAAGACTCTCCTATACAGGAGACGTAGAAGCTGGGTGTAGCTTAGTTTTAAGAGTGTTAGAATCTTACCTACCAGTTTTCCTTACTCTCACAAAATAAATTTTGTTCTCTTATAAGCCAAGGGTTTGTGCTTTACTGGCCCTAGGGAGTTCCTAGGTGGGTTGTATCATCTCATTGTGTAACTGGAAATCTGTTATCCTAAAAACTGCATTTCCCAGGATCCCATTGACTTCTTGTCGTTACATGGTGATATAGATATGGAGATATATTGGGTGGAGTTCCTGGTCTCACTCTCTTTGCTTCCTGGGTTGCAACTGTGATGGTAAGCTGGGTTTTTTAACAGGTAGATTAGCCATGGGCACCTGGTATTTTTTATTTTGTTACCTTTTTATTCCTTTATTTCTAGTGATCATTTATAAATCTTTTAAAATATATTTTAATTTTGTACATTAATTTAAATTTTTACAATGATAGCAACCACTGAAGTTGGAGAAAGAATTCTCAAAATTTTAAGCCTCGTTTCTTGATCCTTCTCCTCCTGCTCCTGCTCCAGCTCTTCTAACACCACCACCACTCAAGTGCAGATCCCTAATCACCTCACACCTGGATTACTAAAAAGATAACTGGTTGGTCAATTTATTGTCCCCTCAGTCTTCTTTCTAAATACAGGCCCAATCATGTCACCTCCCTAAAGTCCTGTGGCTATTACATCTAGGATCAAATATGAAATCCTCTATTAGACTTCTAAAACACTTCGTAATCTAGCCCCCTCCTACCTTTCCAATCTTCTTAGGCCTTATTCTCCTCCATATACTCTATGATCCAGTGACTGAGGCCTCCTTACTGATCTCCCCACAAAACACTCTATTACCCAATTCTACATTTTTAGTAGGTATCCTTGATGGCTGAGGGGGAGGGCGGAGGCACCTTCCATTTAAGATGATATCCAATGATGAGGGATTTGTATCTTGCATTTAGCACACCTGGAACATAGTGGGCATTTAATGCTTGTTAACTTGCAATCTTTGTTGTTGAGAGGAGTTCCAAATCCAAATTCTAGTTAAATCTCAAATCACTGACGTACTAATAAAAGATATGAGATGTGCAGCTACATTTTTACACTATACTGCTTTTCCCAAGTAGATATATTAGTGATTATTGTTCTCTACTTTTTCCTTCCTCTAGGTTTATGAAACCTGAAAGGATGATATTAAAAAATAAGTATTGTTTTAATTAGTTTAGGGATAAGAAATAAAGTGGCTGGCTTGAGTTTGAAGCAGAGCTGAGAGACTGTGTTAATTTCAGATGTGACAGTTATAGCCTAACATTGTATATATTTTTAATTCAATGTCTGGAATCTATTCTGTACTACTGATTTCTTTTCCTCCTTTGTATATCTGGGTTGTTTTAAAATATGTTTTCTGGTCTTTTGTTTTTATATCACTTCATTCCCTAATATATTCCTCCTCCTTCCTCACCCATTGACATCCATTTTAACAATGAATAAAGAAGAAGGCAGTGGAGAAAAACAGTTTGGCAAAACTAACCAACACATCAATGAAGTTCAACAGTAATATGTAGAGTTCCATTTCCACAGTATCCTCTTTACAAAAAGGAGAGATACATTTTCATATCTTTTCTTTAGGGCCAATCTTGGTCTTGGACATTTGGTTTTCTATATAATGCACTAATAGAGTGATGGAGAACCTTTTACAAACAAAGTGCCCAAAATGCAACCCTCAGGCCACGTGTGAGCCCCCTGCCTAACCCCAAAAAAGGGAGGGAGAAAGCGCTCCCATTGGGCTGCTGGGGAGAGGGGCAGGTGATGAGAAAAATATCCTCAGATGCATGGAGATAGGGAGGGGGAATAGCTCCCTCCAGCATGCGTGCTATAGGTTTCACCAACAGGGCACTAGTATTTTCATCAGCATTACAGTAAATGAGACAAGAAGTTAAGAATAGAATCAGGAAAACCTAGATTCTATTACTACTTCTGTTACATACCAGCTGTGTGACCATGGGAAAAAATCTTCTAATGGTCAAATGTATAAATCTATTTAAAATAGTAATTTTTGTTGCTGAAAACATTAGAAACAAAGTAATCACCCATTAAGTATGGAATAGCAGCAAAATTGTGGAATATGAATTAACAGAATATAAATGACTCCTAAATAATGTTCAATATGAAGAATTCAGAGAAACCTGAATGAATAGAACCAGGTGAATAATTTTCACAGTGATCACAATGATGTAAAGGAAAATAACTCAAAAAGACATCAGAACATCTATGTAATTGCCAACTTTAGAAGGATGAATATGAAGCATGCCCTTGGGACAGACAAGGTAATAGATTAGAAGTACATAAGGAGATACATTTTTATACATGGCCAATGTGCTGACTTGTTTAGTTCATTTGCATTTTTGTTACAACAGAGGAGGGATTTATTGGGTGGAGAGTGATTTGGTAGGTATTTAAAAAGATGTCCAAAAAAAAAGAGAACATCAATGAAACACTTTATAACTGATGAGGCAGATAAAAAGACTCAGAAAGGGATGTAATTTTGTTATTATGAGCAGGGTACTTTAAACACAGTAGTGGTGGTTTTATTTTTAACATAATAAACTGAATAAGCATTAAAAAAATGAACTGTAAGCACTGTTACTTCACAGAATAACTCACAATAATTTTTTGTTCTTTGTACACTGAAATATTTGTTTGTTGATTGTTAAGTTCATAATAAAAAAAAAGAAAAGCTACCTAATTTCTCTAAATTTGCAGTGGAAAAAATTCTAAAACCAAGAATTCCTTACAATGACAATAGTCACAATTGCTTTTCTTGCTTCTCTGTAGTTCCTCTCTACAAGTTATGTTATTTAAAATTTCAAAGTACCCTAATTTCTAAAATATTAATTTAAGCTCTTTCAGCAAAATGGAATCGTCCTCCAATAACTTAGATCTTCCTTAATGTCTGTCATCAGAACTGTATAATTGTCTTTATTAATAGTTATTTTTATGTCTACTAAGCTATTATATATTTTAATGTTTTGAAGCTCTAATAAATATGGCTTCTCTTTTTTTATGCTATTTTCTTGATCTTTATCATTGGCATATGAGAATCAGAATGATTTTTGAGGCTGTATCCTGAAATCTTGCCAAACTTATTTATAGTCATAATTTTGGAGTTCAACCAACTGGATTTTCTATATATATCAGCATCTCTTCTACAAATAATATTTTGACTTCCTGATTTCTAATGCTAATGTCTCTAATCTTTCCCCTGACTAATTGCAAATGACAATCTTTAAAAAAAATATACAAATGGAGATAGTACATTGTACCTGTTTTTAGTAGGAATACCTCTCATTTTGACTCTTGGTCATAGGTAGATACTTTTTATTATGTTGAAAACAAATCTATATTCACATTTGAATTTTTTTAAAATCATGAATACAAGTTTCAGTAAAACTTTTTTAATCTGTGAAAATAACTATAGCTCAGCAACTGTTGAGAAAATGAGTTGGTAAAGAGAAGTTCTATAAAGAACTTGCTAAGACCCTCCAAATTAAATCAGCTTCTCTTTTGATAACTTCCAATGCACAGTTGAAAACTGGGAAGCCTGGTCAAAAAATATCTGAAAAATATGGCTTATAAGTAAGAAAAGAAAAAGATCAAAGGTTTTTATTCCACACAAATACATTATAACTGCATAGCATAAATTTTTCTTCATGTAGAGTTAGAAGATGCTGGTCAAGTACACATCACAAAAAACAAAATAGAATCTTAATGGACAGGAAATAAATGATTAATAATTTGGGAGTCATTTACAAATGACATGTTCATATATAGTCATGTGGCTAACTTGTTAAAACAAAGATCGAACTCAAAACCAAATTAGAAGGATAAAATGAGGAAATATAGTAAACTAGAGTAAAACAACTCCAGCCTAACCAATTTGCAGACAACTAAGGTGAAATTGAATAAAAAAAAGAGACAGAGTATTACCACTGCCTATAGAAGCCTAAATATTACAAATATCTTATTCCTAGCCAACCAAGGGAAATGCCAATGTACATACAAAATAATGGAAAGAAAAAAAAGTAAAAACAAGTTTATGGAATGCTTGGCAAGAAACCTGTCTGATGTAGATCATGGGAAAAATATTTAAAGCAGATACTATAAAGACAAAAAACATGAAAATATCTGTCAAGATAATTTCAAACTTTTTTCTCAATCAAAGACAAAGAAGTCATTATAACGGGCTCTCTTCAACATGAGGTAATAGATATAACACATAAGAAAATAAAGAGAAGGGTAGCTGGACAAGAAGAAGTATACACAAATGCTATGCCAGAGGCAACAAAATTTACTAAGTTGCTAAAAGATCCAATCCTAAGGTAACTAAAAGAGAGAGAAGATACCAAAAACGTGGAAAAATCTGTAGAAGTTATAAAAGCAATTGAGGAAACATCAATAACTGTCCACCCATACTTATTTTCCCACTAAATAATCTTTATGAAAATAATTTACATACACATTAAAAGTATTAGTGATGGAGGGCGGAGTCAATATGGCAGTGTAGAGGCAGCGAAAGTTCAGACCTCTGAAAACCCTTCCTTACCGATTACAAATTAAATGATCCTAGGGGACTAAAAATCAAACCTAACAATAAGACAGAGCCAAGGAACCCCCCTGCTAGACTCAAATTAAAAGGTACACCCCCGAAAGCCTGGATTCAAGAACACTCAGGTCTCAGGGGAAGGAAGAAGCAAGGTCCCAAGACTTCTCCCCCACCTAGACTCTAAGCCTCCAGCCTCAGCTGGAAACTCTGGGTGGGCAAAGGCACTTGTGTGGAGGGAGTACCTTGCGGGCAAAGCTGTGCCAGGCTCAGAGCATCAAACAGGTGACGGAAAAACAGTTAGACAAGAAGCGCAGAGCGCAGAGCGGGCAACCTGGTTGCAGCAGTGGAGACACTCCATATTACCCCTGCCCCAAGGTTTTGGCCTCAGGGCACATCCAGCTCTGCAACTCAGCTGGGCTTAATCTCCTCAAAGCTTTCAGAGGACAGGGAAGCTCAAGCCCCAACACCCCTTCCCGATAGACTGCTGAACTTAATCCCATCAAAGCTTCCAGAGCACAAGGAAGCTCAAACTCCAACACCCCTCCCCCAGAGACAGCACTGAGAGATTTGCTGACAAAAGTCCATGGGAAAAGCCCAAACACACACACACACACACACACAAACACACACACACACACACACACACACAAATGAGAAGAGCAAAAGTGCAAGCAATGACAGGGAGTAAAGAAGGGGTAAATATGAACAAACAACAGAAAAAGAAAAAAGAAATTACAATCAACAGCTTCTATACAGACAATGAAAAAAGAGCAAACAGAATCAAGAAGGATGAAAGAACACGAAGCAAAAACACAAATTCCAGCGAACTGGATACAGGCTTTGGAAGAACTCAAAATACAATTCAAAACACAATTAAGAGAGTCTGAAGACAAATGGGAAAAGAATTTAAAAAGTAAGATAAGTCATCTGGAAACAGAAAACAGTGTCTTGAAAATGAAAATTAATCAGCTTGAAAATTAGGCAAGGGAGACAAAAGATGAGGCAAAGAAGATGAAAAATGAGGCAGAGAAGATGAAAGATGATCTCCAAAGAAAATCAAACAAGAAGAAGGATGACCAAAAAGCCAGGAAAGAAATCCAGTCTTTAATATCCAGAATACAATAACTAGAAGCAAGTGACATCACAAAGCAGCAGGACACTATAAAAGAAGGAAAAATTTGAGGAAAATATGAAGCACCTCATTCACAAAACAGAAGATTTAGAAAATCGTTCAAGGAGAGACAACTTAAGAATCATTGGTCTACTGGAAGACCATGACAAAAGAAAAATCCTGGACATAATACTAGAGGAAATTATCCAAGAAAACTGCCCCGATATTCTAGAACAAGAGGGAAAAGTGGAGATTGAAAGAATCCACAGATCATCTCCTGTACTTAATCCCCAACTGACAATACTCAGGAATGTTATAGCCAAATTCAACAACTATCAGAGCAAAGAAAAGATATTACAAGCTGACAAGAAGAAGTCATTCAGACACCATGGAACCAAAATGAGGATAACACAGGATCTGGCTGCATCTACACTGAAGGACCAAAAGGCATGGAACATGATATTCCAGAAGGCAAGGGAACTAGGTCTATAACCAAGAATCAATTACCCAGAAAAACTGACCATATTCTTAAAGGGGAAAGTATGGTCATTCAACAAAATAGAAGAATTCCAAGCATTTATAAAGAAAAGACCAGACCTGAACAGAAAATTTGATGCCCAAGCACAGAACTCAAGAGAATCACCAAAAGGTAATTAAGAAAGAGGGAAAAAAGAAAAATAAAAACAACAACAAAAAAAGAGGTCATTGGTAACTCCTTTAAAATGTTATTATCACCTGGGCAGCTGGAAGAATTACATTTAGAGGGAACAGTGACAAGCTATATAGGATAAAATGCAAAGATATAAATATGTATATGGATATGCATATGGTATGCATAAATGCATATACATATATATATTATATATATCCATAACTAGAGCTAAAAAAAGAAGTTAATACTAAAAGAAATGGAAAAAGAAACAAAATGGGGTAAATTTATATGTCACAAAGAAGCTCATGGCAGGAAGGGGGAGAACATCATATACCAGAAGGGTAAAGAGGCTGGAGATAGTAAATACTAAATTCTTGCTGAATTTAGTACATTGAAATTGACTCAAAGAAGGAATAACAAACAAATACATTGTTGCAGAGAATTGATTTGCGCCCTATTGGGAAGTAGAAGGATAACAAACAGTCTGGTGGGGAGGGAAGCAGTACAAGGGAGGGAGAGGGTGGGGGGGGAGTTTAAAAAGACTGTAAAGAAAATAAGGGGGGGATAAAAAGGGAGGGGGATAGAAAGGGAAGTAAAATAAAGATGGGAATTATGGGAGATTGATGAAAAACAAAACACTGGTGTAGCAGGAAACAGTGAAAGAAGAAAAGGCAGGACTAGGAGCAGAAATCAAAATGTTCAAAAACACACAGCTGGCAATCATAACTCTGAATAAGAATGGAATGAACTCACCCATAAAACGCAAGTGAATATCAGAGTGGATTAGAATCCAAAACCTTGCCATATGCTGTCTACAAGAAACACACATAAGGAAGGTAGATACACATAGGATAAAAGTAAGAGGGTGGAGCCAAATTTACTGGGCATCAACTGATAAAAAGAAGGCAGGAGTTGTAATCATGATATCGGATAAAGCCAAAGTAAAAATACATCTAGTTAAAAGAGATAGGGAAGGTAATTACATCCTGATAAAAGACAGTATAGACAATGAGGAAATATCAGTAATCAACATGTATGCACCAAATGGCATAGCATCCAAATTTCTAAAGGAGAAACTAGAGGAACTCAAGGACGAAATAGAAAAACTATACTAGTGGGAGATCTGAACCTTCCTCTATCAGAACTAGATAAATCAAACCAAAAAATAAAAAAGAAGTAAGAAAAGTGAATGAAATCTTAGAAAAATTAGAGTTAGCAGATATGTGGAGAAAAATAAATAGGGACAAAAAGGAATACACCTTCTTTTCAGCAGCGCATGATACATTCACATAGATTGACCAAGTATTAAGGCATGAAAACAAGACAAACAAGTGAAAAAGAGAAGAAATAATAAATGCAACCTTTACAGATCACAATGCATTGAAAATAATAATTAGTAAGGGTACATGGAGAGGTAAATAAAAAATTAATTGGAAATTAAACAATACGATTCTCCAAAATCAGTTAAAGAACAAATCATAGAAACAATTAATAACTTAATTGAAGAAAACAACAATGAGGAGACATTCTTTCATAATCTATGGGATGCAGCCAAAGCAGTACTCAAGGGGAAATTCATATGCTTGAGAGTTCATATATTAACAAATTAGAGAGGGCAGAGGTCAATGAATTGGGCATGCAAATTAAAAAACTAGAAAGTGAAGAAATTAAAAATCCTCATATGTAAACTAAATTAGAGATCCTAAAAGTCAAAGGAGAAATTAATAAAATTGGAGATCAAAGAACTATTGATTTAATGAATAAGATTAGAAGCTGGTATTTTGAAAAAACAAATAAAATAGACAAAGTACTAGTCAGTCTAATAAAAAAAGGAAAGAAATAAACCAAATTGACAGTATCCAAGATGAAAAAGAACACATCACCTCAAATGAAGAGGAAATTAAGGCAATCATTAAAAACTACTAGGCCTAACTATATGACAAAAAATATGGCAATCTAGGTGCTATGGATGAATACTTACAAAAATATAAATTGCCTAGACTAACAGAAAAAGAAATAATTTACCTAAACAACCCCGTATCAGAAAAAGAAATTGAACAAGCCATCAAAGAACTCCCTAAGAAAAACCCCCCAGGTCCAGATGGATTCACAAATGAATTCTATCAAACATTCAAAGAACAACTAATCCCAATATTATACAAACTATTTAAGAGAATAAGAAAAGAAGGAGTTCTACCAAATTCTTTTTACGACACAAATATGGTACTAATTCCAAAACCAGGCAGGTCAAAAACAGAGAAAGAAAACTATAGACCAATCTCCTTATTGAATATAGATGCAAAAATCTTAAATAGGATACTAGCAAAAAGACTCCAGAAAGTCATCATGAGGGTTATTCACTATGACCAGGTAGGATTTATACCAGAAAGGCAAGGATGGATCAATATTAGGATAACCATCCACATAATTCACCATATTAATAAGCAAACCAACAAAAATCACATGATTGTTGAGACGCAGGATAGATGCAGAAAAAGGCTTTAACAAAATACAACACTCATTCCTATTGAAAAGACTAGAAAGCAAAGGAATAGAAGGGCCCTTCCTAAAAATAATGAACAGTATATATCTAAAACCATCAGCAAACATCATCTGCAATGGGGACAAACTAGAAGCCTTCCCAATAAGATCAGGAGTGAAACAAGGATGCCCATTATCACCATTATTATTTAACATTGTACTAGAAACACTAGCTGTAGCAATTAGTGAAGAAAAAGAAATTGAAGGTATTAAAACAGGCAATGAGGAGACCAAACTATCACTCTTTGCAGATGATATGATGGTCTACTTAAAGAACCCTAGAGAATCAATCAAAAAGCTGGCGAAATAATCAACAACTTTAGCAAAGTTTTAGGATAGCAAATAAATCCCCATAAGTCATCAGAATTTCTATATGTCTCCAATACATCTCAGCAGCAAGAATTAGAAAGAGAAATTCTATTTAAAATCACCCTAGACAATATAAAATACTTAGGAATCTATCTGCCAAGACAAACACAGGAACTATATGAACACAACTACAAAACACTCTCCACACAATTAAAACTAGATTCAAACAATTGGAAAAACATTGACTGCTCATGAGTAGGACGAGCTAACATAAGGAAAATGACCATCCTACCCAAATTAATTTACTTATTTAGTGCCACATCCACTGAACTACCAATAAACATTTTTACTGAATTAGAAAAAACCATAACAAAGTTCATTTGGAAGAACAAAAGATCAAGGATATCCAGGGAAATAATGAAAAAAAAATGCAAAGGAAGGAAGCCTTGCAGTCCCAGATCTCCAGCAGTGGTCATCAAAACAATTTATTACTGGCTAAGAGACAGAAAGGAGGATCAGTGGAACAGACTTGGGTTAAGTGACCCCAGCCAAGACAGTCTATGACAAGCCCAAAGATCCCAGCTTTTGGGACCAAAACACACTATTTGATAAAAACTGCTGGGAAAATTAGAAGACAGTATGGGAGAGATTAGGTTTGGATCAACATCTCACAACCTACACCAAGATAAACTCAGAATGGGTGAACGACTTGAATATAAAGAAGGAAACTATAAGCAAATTAGGTGAACACAGAATAGTATACATGTCAGATCTTTGGGAAAGGAAAGACTTTAAAACCAAGCAAGAGCTAGGAAAAAAAATCACAAAATGTAAAATCAATAATTTTGATTACATCAAATTTAAAAGGTTTTTTTACAAACAAAACTAATGCAACCAAGCTTAGAAGGGAAGCAACCAATTGGGAAACAATCTTCATAACAAAAACCTCTGACAAAGGTCTAGTTACTCAAATTTATAAAGAGCTAAACCAATTGTGCAAAAAAAAAAAAATCAAGCTATTCTCCAATTGAAAAATTTCAATTGGGACATGAAGAAGCAATTTTCAGTTAAAGAAATCTAAACTATTAATAAGCACAAGAAAAAGTGTTCTAAATCTCTTATAATCAGAGAAATGCAAATCAAAACAACTCTGAGGTATCACCTCACACCTAGCAGATTGGCTAACATGACAGCAACGGAAAGTAATGAATGCTGGATGGGATGTGGCAAAGTTGGGACATTAATGCATTGCTGGTGGAGTTGTGAATTGATCCAACCATTCTGGAGGGCAATTTGTGACTATGCCCAAAGGGGGCTAAAAGACCATCTGCCCTTTGATCCAGCCATAGCATTGCTGGGTTTGTACCCCAAAGAGATAATAAGGAAAAAGATAGGTACAAAAATATTCATAGCTGCGTTCTCTGTGGTGGCCAAAAATTGAAAAATGAGGGTATGCCCTTCAATTGGGAAATGGCTGAACAAATTGTGGTATATGTTGGTGATGGAATACTATTGTGCTCAAAGGAATAATAAAGTGGAGGAATTCCATGGGGACTGGAACAACCTCCAGGAATTGATGCAGAGCGAAAGGAGCAGAAACAGAAGAACATTGTACACAAAGACTGATACACTGTGGTACCACCTAATGTAATGGACTTCTCCATTAGTGGCAATGCAGTGATCCTGAACAACTTGGAGTGATCTATGTGAAAAAACACTATCCATATTCAGAGGAAAAACTGTGGAAGTAGAAACACCGAAGAAAAACAACTGCTTGAATACATGGGTCGAGGGGATATGGCTGGGGATGTAGACTCTAAATGAACACCCTAATGCAAATACCAACAACATGGAAATGGGTTCTGATCAAGGACACATGTGAAATTGTGCAATGGCTGTGGGAAGGGTAGAGGGAGAGGAGGGAAGGAAATAATATGATTGTTCATAATGTGATGATGTCTTAAATTGACTAAATAAAATAATTTTTTTAAAAAAGCCTTAGTGATGAAGGCATGGTAAGTGAAAGCAACAGGCTATCACAAAGCTTTTCTAGCATAGACTCATTTATAGTCATACAACTGAGTAAAAGAGATTCAGAGGGTACAAGATCTCATTGTTTATTATTTGCTAATTTTAAAAAAATTCTGAAAAACTTGAGTATTCTAATGAATGCAAAGATCAAAACAATAACAGAGCACCGAAAGAGAGGTGATCAATGCGATATACATTCCTCAAATATGACCAATATGGAAAATTGTTTTACTTGATTACAAAGATTAGTTGTTTATTAGTTTTTTAAATTCAATTTGGAAAGAGTATGTTCTGGGCTCAGTTTCACTAAGCCAAGGGGCTGAGACAACTTGTCCCAAGACAATCCCCTACTTGATGTTCAATATTGGAGTGAAATGAGACACTCATATGTTATTTAATTGTTCAGAAAAGAAAATTTATTTAGCTTCAGTAGGCGAACGATAGTCAATTTTTACATCAAGGACACTGTAAGTTGATTTAGCTGAGTGAAGCACCGCTGTCTCTGAATTTCCCATAATAGTCCATCAGCCAATCATCCAAGACTTCTTTGTTGCTTCTGTTTTGTACTAAAGAATTATGTCAATAGCCTGAGCTTCAAGTTCCCAATGTCACTCAATTTTCCTGGATAGTGTCAATATCTGTTAAGAGAAAATTAGCCTAACTAGAATAATGCAAGGGGCAAAGAGAAGGAATGGTGAAACTATTGCTTTCACAACAGTAAGACTGGCATTAGGGTTAAAAGAAAAAGAAACCATATCTGACAAAGCCAAAGCAAAAAGAGATCTGATTAAGAGAGATGAGGAAGGTAATTACAGCCTGATAAAACGTAGTACTGACAATGAAGAAATATCAGTTCTCACCATGTATGCACTAAATAGTATAGCATCCAGATTTCTAAAGGAGAAACAATTGGAGCTTAAGGAGGAAATAGTAAAACTATACTAGTGGGAGACCTCAACCTTCCTCTATCAGATCAAGATGAATCAAACCAAAAAGTAAGTAAGAAAGAATTAAGAGATGTGAATGAAATCTTAGAAAAATTAGAGTTAATAGATATATGGAGGAAAGTAAATAGGGATAAAAAGGAATATACATTCTTTTCAGCATCACATGATACATTCACAAAGACTGACTCCATACTAGGGCATAAAAACATTGCAAACATGCAGAAAAGCAGAAATAATAAATGCAACATTTTCAGATCATAATGCAATAAAAATTATAATTAGTAAAGGTATGTGGAGAGGTAAATAAAAAATTAATTGGAAATTAAATAATCTGATTGTCTAAAACTAGTTGAGTAAAGAACAAATCACAGAGACAATGATTTCATTGAAGAGAATGACAACGAGGAAATAACATATCAATATTTTTGGAACACTGTAAAAGTACTACTCAGGGGAAAATTCATATGCCTGAATCCCCATATTAACAAAAAAGAGAAAGAGGAGATTAATGAATGGAGGCTTGCAACAACAACAACTAAAAAGAAAAAGAACAAATTAAAAATCCTCAGATAAAGACCAAATTGGAAATCCTAAATATCAAAGGAGAAATTAATAAAATTGAAAGTAAAGGAATTATGGAACTAATAAATAAGACTAGAGTTGGTATTTAAAAAAAACAAATAAAATAGATAAAGTATTGGTTAATTTACTTAAGAAAAAGAGAACCAAATTAACAGGATCATGAATGAAAAGAGTGATCTCATCTCTAATGAAGAGGAAATTAAGTTAATTATTAAGAACTATTTTGCACAATTATATGGCTTGTTGCCATATAATTGGTAATCTAAGTGAAACAGGTGAATATTTAGAAAAATATAAATTGCCTAGATTAACAGAAAAGGAAATAGAATACTTAAATAATCCCATTTCAGAGAAAGAAATTGAACCAGCCATCAAAGAACTCCCTAAAAACAAATCATTAGGGCTAGATGGATTCACAAGTGAATTCTATCAAACATTTAAAGAACAACTAATCCCAATATTGTACAAACTATTTGTAAAAATAGGTAAAGAAGGAGTTGTACTAAATTCTTTTTATGATACAAATATGGTACTGATTCCCAAGACAGGAAGACCAAAAATGTACAAGGAAAACTATAGACAAATATTCTTAATGAACATAGATGCAAAAATATTAAATAAAATACTAGCTAGAAGACTACAAGAAGTCATCACAAGGATTATTCACTATGACTAGGTGGAATTTATACCAGGAATGCAAGGATGGTTTAATATAAGGAAAACTGCCCACATAATTGACTATATCAACAACCAAACTAATAGAAATCACATGATTCTCTCAATAGACACAGAAAAAATCTCTGACAAAATACAATACCTATTCCTATTGAAAACTCTAGAAAGTATAGGAATAGAATGGCCTTTCCGCAAAATAACAAACAGTATATATTTAAAACCATCAGCAAATATCATCTGTAATTGGGACAAGTTAGAAGCCTTCCCAATAAGATCTGGAGTGAAGATCTGAAGTGCCCACTATCACCACTACTATTTAATATTGTACTAGAAATGCTAGCAGTAGCAATTAGAGAAGAAAAAGAAATTGAAGGGATCAAAATAGGCAATGAGGAAACTAAACTAACACTCTTTGCAGATGACATGATGGTATATACCTAGAGAATTCAAGAGAATCAACTAAAACACAAGAAGAAACAATCAATAATTTTAGCAAAGTTGCAGGATACAAAATAAACCTACATAAATCATAACCATTTCTATATATTTCCAACAAAATTCAGCAGCAGGATTTAGAAAGAGAAACTCCATCTAAAATCATTCTAGACAATATAAAATATTTAGGAATTTATCTACAAACACAGGAATTCAAAACACTTTTTACACAATTAAAACTAGATCTAAATAACTGGAAAAACATTAATTGCTCATGGGTAGACAAAAATAATGTAAAACACTGACAATCCTACCTAAATTAATTTACTTATTCAATACTATACCTATCAAACTACCAAAAAACCTTTTTTATAGAATTAGAGAAAAATTATTGGGGGCAGGTGGGTAGCTCAGTGGATTGAGAGCCAGGCCTAGAGACAGGAGGTCCTAGGTTCAAATCTGGTGTCAGATACTTTCAAGCTGTGTGACCCTGGGCAAGTCACTTGACCCCCCATTGCCTAGTCCTTATCAGTCTTCTGCCTTAGTACGAATACAGAGTACTGATTCTAAGATGGAAGATAATGGTTTTGAAGAAAAAAGAAAAAATTATTACAAAGTTCATCTGGAAGAACAAAAGATGAAGAATATCAAGGGAAATAATGAAAAAAAGTGAAGAATGGAGGCCTAGCTTTACCAGATCTCAAACTACACTATAAAGCAGTGATCATCAAAACTATATGGTACTGGCTTAGAGACAGAAGGGTGGATCAATGGAATAGACTTGGGACAAATGACAGTAGCAAGATAATGTTCAAAAAACCCAAAGATCTCAGCTTTTGGGACAAGAATTCACTATCTGACAAAAACTGCTGGGAGAATTAGAAAACATTATGGGAGAAATTGGGTTTAGAGCAACATCTTACACCCTATTCCAAGATTAACTCACAGTCAGTAAATGACTTAAATATAAAAAGGGAAATCATAAACAAATTAAGTGAGCATAGAATAGTACATCTGTGAGATCTATGGGAAAGGAAAAAATTTAAGACCAAGCAGGAGATAGAAAACACTACAAAATGTAAAATGAATAATTTTGATTATATTAAAGGGTTTCTATACAAACAAAACCAATGTAACAAAAATTAGAAGGGAAGCAACAAATTGGGAAAAAAATTTGATAACAAAAACCTCTGAAAAAGGTCTCATTTCTCAAATGTATAAGGAGCTAAGTCAATTATACAAAAAATCAAGTCTTTCCCCAATTGACAAATGGTCAAGGGAGATAGGCAGTTTTCAGATAAAGACATCAAAATTATCAATAAGCACAAGAGAAAGTGTTCTAAATCCCTCATAATTAAAGAAATGCAAATCAAAACAATAATGAGGTACCACCTCACACCTAGCAGACTGACCAATATGACAGTAAAGGAAAATAATAAATGTTGAAGAGGATGTGGCAAAATTGGGACCCTAATGCATTGCTAGTGGAGTTGTGAATTAATTCAGCCATTCTAGAAGGCAATTTGGAATTATGCACAAAGAGCTTTAAAAGAATGCATACACTTTGATCTAGCAATACCACTGCTGGGTTTGTACCCCAAAGAGATAATAAGGAAATATACTTGTATAAAAATGTTCATAGCCTCGCTCTTTGTGGTGGCAAAAAATTGGAAAATGAAGGGATATCCCTCCATTGGGGAATAGCTGAGCAAATTGAGGTACATGATGGTGATAGAATACTATTGTGCTCTAAGGATTGATGATTTGGAGATTTTTCCATATGAACTGGGAGAACCTCAAGAACTGATGCTGAGTGAAATGAGCAGAACCAGAACATTGAAAGTACCAGAACAAGAAAGTAAAACATTGTGGAACAATTCAACCTAATGGACTTTGCTACTAGTAGCCATGCAACAAGCCAGGACACTCCTGAAGGACTTATGGGAATGAATGCTAACCACATTGAAAGAAAGAACTATGGGAGTTGAAATGCAAAAGAAGAACAGATGACATCACTTATCGCATGTATATGTGTATGTGATTTGGGATTTAGGCGTTACAAAATCACTCTATAGCAAAAATGAATAATATGGAAATAGATATCAAATTACAACATTTGTACAACCTAGTGGAATTACTTGTTTGCTCTAGAGGTCGGGGAGGGAAAAGAAGAGGGAAAGAAAATGAATCATGTAAACATGGAAAAATATTCTTAAAAAATAAATTTTAAAAAATAGTCACTGAAGCTATTTTTTAAAGAATTAGTGGAAAAAGACAAAAGAAAGGCCAGAGGGAAAGATAGAAAGACAGCTTTGAAAGACAAATGTTCAATTTATTATAAAATTAAAAGGAATAGCAAGTTGTATATAATATTCACAATTTCACATACAATTCTTTTCCTGTTTTACTTTGTATGTGAAAATACTAATTTTATTTGATGTTTAAGTTCAAAATTAAGAAAAACTTGGAAGGGAAAAAAATCCAGGTTAAATTTTTGAATCTTTTTAAAAAAAGGTCTAATTCTTTACAATCCTGAAGTGAAATATCACTGTGAAACACATTAGTTCTTACAGTGAGTTGGTCTGTGAATGTAAAGCATGTAAACATAGTATAATTTTTTTTCTTACCATTTGACAAATAATTTTGCATTTAAAGTTTTGTGGAAAAAGTAGCTTTTTCCATCTAAATTTCATACTGATCAATTAAACTGAGAAAACTTTCCATGTCACTTACCTGAGGGAGGTATCCACAGCAGGTTACCACATCAAACCCAAATTGGTCCACAAACTGAAGTTCTGACTGCCCTCCTCCTTTCCCTTTGCAAGCAAAAGAACAAAAACCATCAATTACCTTCCACAAAGAGGCCCTGGTTCTTACCCATTGGAATAAACAGCTTCTAGTTGCTTAGTCATTTTCAGAAATTATTTGAATGTCTTCTTCTTCACCTTGTTTTTCCTCATCTGGAGATAAATAAGGGATCTGGTTTCAACCAATACCAATAGTTAAAGGGAATTTCACCAAGAGAAAATCAGGAAAATAATTGTTGTTCCAAAAGGAGTAAATCAAAATATCATTTACTTAAGGTAGCAAAAGAAGAAATTCAGAAAGATGGGGGAAAAAGAGAAAGGAAATCAATTAATTAAGAAACTAAAATGAACTTCATGATCAATCTAAAAAGAAAAAGACATTTGCTCATGACCAGCTCAGCATACTTGCTTGTTTTTTTCTTTTTTTAAAGGCAATGGGGGTTCCCCATCTTTCTGAATTTCTTCAGGGATGGGAATTTCACCAAATAGACTTATTTCTGAGAGAACCAAAATAGCACATTTCAGTTACAGCTTCTAATGCCTTGGAACTTGTAATTAAATCTTTAAAGACAAAAGTATAGTAAAGGCAGAGCCAAAAGAATAGGGCCTATTAATATCTACTTTATATAATTTGTTTGGCCTTTTAGTATATACTCTTTGTTATAGTGCACAGTCAAGGTAATAAAGTATTTTGATTAATGCTATATCCTGCTTAATAGACAATTATCCCTTGGGCCTACAAATGTAATTCAATTCAATCCCAAATTTCAAAATATAGAATTATATGAAAATACATCATAGTATATAATATAAATTTATGCCAATGTAAATTAAAATTTAAACTATTAATGCACTTCAGAATCTTACTTCATAAAGGATAACCATAATAAACTTCAATTATCACTATATTATACTAATAAGAAGGAATGTAATAGGCTTTCCTTTAAGGCTTACAAAGAGATCCTTAACTGATATAATACCAACATGAATTTTCATCATATTCACTTCTAGATACCAAGAAGTTCTACAGGTTGTGGATTATCTTAGATAACCTTAGAACTAAGATTAGGTTCATGTCCCCCCCCAAACCCCCCCACCCCCAAAGAGATCCTGGATAGATTTCAGTTCTGTGAACTTGGATAGGGAAAAAAATTACATCTTTATTTATGATAAGCATTTCCTTCAATTATGAAAGTAGGTACCAAATATTATTCTGAGAAGGGATCCCATTGGCTTTACCAGACTTGTCAAAGAGGTCAGGAGAACAAAAATGTTTAAAACTCCTGCCTTTAACATTCCCTCCACTCAGGCATTAAACAAACATTATTAAATGACCACATGTCTGTGGCAAATAAGTTTATACAACTTATTCCTAATAGAAGTTTATTTACCAATTCTAAATGTGTTTAAGTTCTTGTTTTGGAATTCTTTTGAATGTTATGACCTCACTTTGTCCAGGTTTGTTGCTTTTCAAAATTTAGTAGGAATTCCAAGTTTTGCCAAATTGTTTTAGGGCTTGAGTTATTTTCAAAGTATATACGTATGTATGTATGTGTGTGTGTGTGTATATATCATATATATAAATCCCATATAACCATACCAACAGTTTTCTCTTCCTTCCTGAGAGTCTCACCACGCTTCTTGTTATGAAGGTGTAGATCAGCTAACTGTGATCCAAGTTTTGCAGCATGACTACAAAATCAAAAGAAATCAATTTATATACCAATAAAAGATGAGAGAATACCAAAATTACACCCAGAAAAAAAAATCTACCCTTAATATACAAACATGGCAGATTAAGTATGATTTAACACAGAATATGAAAACCAACTTAGTGTAGAAAAACCATAACTTTTTGATATTTGCATACTCCCATTGAGATTATTAATCTTGGATCATTCTCAAAAATCTTACCTTGAAATATTCCACTTCTATTTACCCTCTGATTTGGTATTCCACAATATACAAGAGTACAAGAGGTTCTATAGATTAAAGCACATTGTGCTGTGCCACCATGTTTTTTTAATGTGCTACCCAATAAAAGTGCAAAAATTTCCAGCAATCAGGGAAGTGAGGTGGCTCAGTGGATTGAAAGCCAGGCCTAGAGAAGAGAGGTCCTGGCTTCAAATCTGGCCTCGGATACTTCACAACTGTATAACGCTGGACACGTCACTTTAACCTTCATTGCCTAGCCCTTACCTCTTCTTCTGCCTTGGAACCAATACATAGTATTGATTCCAAGATCCAACGTAAGGGTTTAAAAAAATTTCTTTTTTTTTCAGGAATAAACAAGCCATTACAACAAGGAAAAATTAAATAAACTTTAGGAGAAAGTTTGTTCAAGACTTACCTGTTTAAATATCTCATGTCCAAATGCTCCATCACTAGTAAACTCCCACCCCCTGACACATCTATCACTTTAATGGGTCTGGGTACTCTCACTGTGCTTGTTTGCAGGATAGCAGATAAACTTGCCATTTCACCTTCAAACATTCTTCTGGCCTGTCAAGAAAGTAATAAGAGAAAGAAATAAGAAAGGTCAATACTGGAGATTAATTTAAAAAAAAAAAAGACCACACACATATAGGAGAAATCCCTTGAGGGGAAAAAAATTCAAACACAAAACTTCCTGATTCAAAACTGATTTCATAAAGACAAATTGCCCCAAATAAGACTTCAAATATAGTAGAATTATGTGTTCATGCAATTATGCCAAATAGTCTAAATTCTTTTTAGTATAATAATGTTATTTACTTCTTTTGAAAGATAGGATGCTTAAAGTGCTGAAGGCAAATTGTGAAGATGGGATTAACTCTCCCCTGCCTACTTTTATATTTAATAACCAGAAGTATATACATCCCCACATTTCCTTAAGTGAGGGGAGGTCTGTAACCCATGTGCTAAAGTGGGTGACAATTCAGAAAAGACTAATTGCTCTCTAGGCAGTCCTAAGGAAATTCTAAAAACTGTGATTGGTCCAGGTAAAGTGGAAGGAAGGCACAGGAAGTAGTGCAAAGAAAGGTCTTTAAAAGTAGCTGCAACTTTCCTGTGACCACCTCTTTCTCCTTCAAACTTGGCCTTGGGAGGAGTTCAGGTTTGGGACCTCGGACTGCTTCTGGTAAGACTGTTCTTGGATCTTCTCTTTGGACTACCACATGGGTGAGTGAAAAGGCTGACTCCTTTCCTGGCTCCTGAATGGACTACCTTTCAGAGAGGCCCCCTGTCTTAGAAGAGGCCTCATGGCTGGAACTCTTGCTTTACCACTGGCCCCTCCAACCCAAAGTCCTCCAGTGGAGAGTTAATGAGCCCTGCCTGGTTCAAACCAGGCCAGAGTAATTATCTAGTGTGATAGGATAGATATCTTCTTTACCCTCTCTCTCATTTCTCTACTTTCCCTCTTTCCCTCTATTTTATAAATAAATACTGCTAAGAAGTCATTTGAGATATATTAATTTTGACAACCACATTTTAACCCTTACTACATATACATCTAAACTAATATAAAACATATATACTAGTGAACATTTAATTTTATTACCTTGTGAGCACATTAATGTATTGCCTTGTGAATCCAATTTGTTTTTATATGTATATAGAAGTTAGATTCACCAAACAACTTTTTATTATTCTTCAGTATTCTGGGCTGGGCCCAAGTCAGGCAAATCCCTATAAACACTAGATTCAATATGGAAATAAAATTAGATACTAGTAAGTCATTCAACAGTTAATAAAAGGAAATTTAGTCATAACAAAAGAAAACCATTTGACAAGAAGGATAGACACTGAGAACTAAGAACTGATTTAGTTTAGCAAAGCCCATTTTCCTGTGTTTTCCACTGCAACGTATCAACAAAACCTCCAAGAGTTCCTTTAGCTCTTTTTAGCTGCTTTGCATCCAAAGAATGAAAAAGTGATGTTGACAATCTGAGCCATTAGTCTCCTAAGTCAGACATGTTTCAAAGAGTGTTCCAATACTTTTTAAGGGGAAAAAAATAGCCTGATCTGCAGGGAGAGAAAGATTAGGACACTGTTCCTACCACATTCTCCTATTTGATAATAAGGTACTTAAGATTTCATCATTTAAATGACTTTAAGGCCCTATTATTCAATAAGTCTACTAATGCCAGTACTGAAGGGGAAAGGAAAAAACTAAAACATAAATACAACAAACACAAAACAAGTTCCCCAAAGGATTAAGGAGTAGCTAATCAGGGAAGACAAAGACCCTAGTCTAAATAATCAGGGTCTTGAGGTAAATAATATCAAATTTTTGCGATTCGTAATGTTAAAAAGTGGGAATGGAGTCAAGATGGTGGCCTAGAAGGAGCAGTAGTTCAGACCTCTGAATACCCTTCTTTACCGATCACAAACTGAATGCTCTTAGGGGACTGAAAATCAAACCTAACAACAAGACAGAGGCAAGGAACTCTCCTGCTAGACTCAATTCAAAAGGTACACCCCCCCCCAAAGCTGGAATCCGAGAACCCTCGGGTTTAAGGGGAAAGCTTAGAAGGAAGGTCCCAGGACCCCTCCCCCCACCCACCTAGAGTGCTGAGACTCCAGCAGCAGTGGGAACCTCTGGGCGGGCAAAAACCCTGGTCTGGAAGATGTACCTTGCGGGCAGGGCTGTGCCAAGCTCAGAGCATCGAACACAGATAGTGGGAAAGGAGCTAGAGAGGGAGCATAGAGCTGGCAGCCTGGCCAGAGCTGTGGAGATCCCCCATATTTGCTCCAGCCTTCCAGGAGATTACGGCCTCAGTACACAGGAGCCCAACCCAGCTGAACTTAATTCCATCAAGTCTTCAGAACTCAGGGAAGCCCAGGCTCCACACCCCTCCCTCACTGACTGCTGGATCCAATCAAAAGTCTCCAGAGGATAGGGACACTCAGACCCCCAACAACCCTCCCCCAGAGGCTGCACTGAGAGATCTTATGTTAAAGCTTCAAGAGGGGAGACTGACAGAAGCCCCCAAAACCAAAAAAATGAGACGAGCAAGAGCACAGACAAATACGGGGTGCAAAGAAGGGGTGAATATGAGCAAACAACAGAAAAAGAAGAAAGAAATTACAATAGACAGCTTCTATATAGTGAACGGAACAGAGGGGGAGGGATCAGCAAACGATAAATCAGAAATCCCAGAGAATTGGATACAGGCTGTGGAAGAACTCAAAATGTAATTCAAAACACAATTAAGAGAGGCTGAAGACAATTGGGAAAAGAACTTAAAAACTAAGATAAATCATCTGGAAACAGAAAATAGTGTCTTGAAAGCCAAAATCAACCAGCTTGAAAATGAGGCAAAGGAGATGAAAGATGAGGCAAAGGAGATGAAAGATGAGGCAAAGAAGATAAAAGATGAGGTAAAGAGGATGAAAGATGACCTCCAAAATAAAATAAAATAAAAAGTGGGAACATCAGCAAAAATAATGACACTTCTTGCATAGTCATTAATCCTCACCACAGGTCAGAATTGATGGTCTTAATGGCACCACATGTAATGTTCAATAGAAAACCAGCCAGGACCTTTCCCTCCTTACTTTGGAGCCTCATTAGGATTGGGGAAGAGAATATAAATTCTTTACATTATGAGAGCCAAGAATGCTACCCCATATTCCTCCAAGACCTCCTTGGCAAAAAATTGTACAATAAGCACTGAATGCATCATACTGGCAGCAATATGGAGGGGGTCAATCAATTTCACATTATAGTATGCAGTGAGGTACAGTGGAGCTATGTTTTACCATTATATATGCCAGTACCCACTTTTCTAACACTGGGCAGCTAATGATTCCAGGAACCAATGCACTGAGGTCTTCTTATACTAAAAACCTGAGTCTCTTTCCAGTACTATCTACAGCCATTGAGGCCCATGTCTTTCTTTGCTCATTGCCCACCAGCCAGCTTGGCTACAGTTTGCATCTGTCCTCCTATTCACTCTGCTAGGATCAACTGCTACATCCTTTGCCAGGGCAGGACAACAAATGACTTGGACAATGTTGTTATAGGGTCTGAGCACTATTGTTCTGCAACTACGAAGGCCCAACTCCAGCCCAACACACACACACATACACACACACACACACACACACACACACACACACACACACACAGAGTATTGACTCCAAGATGGAAGGTAAGGGTTTAAAAAAAATCAATACTGTGTATTGGTTCTAAAGCAGAAGAGTAGTAAGAGCTAGGTAATAAGGATTAAGGTGATTTACCAAAGGTCACGCAACTAGGAAGTATCTGAGGCCACATTTGAACCTAGGACCTTCTGTCTCTAGGCCTGGCTCTCAATTCACTGAGCTATCCAGCTGCCCCCTAAATTTATCTTTTTAAACATCTCTTGAAACTGGTTTTGCATTTCAAGTTACCTAAACTCAGTTATTCAGTAACATTTTTAAATCCTCTACACACTAAAATATCATTCCTATCCTGAGGGTTATCCTCAGCTTTGCAGGATAAGTTATTCTTAGTTGTAAGACTATATTTTGCCTTTTAGAACACTGAATTCTAAACTTTCTTCTCTTTTGTAGTTAAAGCTGTCAAGTCTCATATGATTTTATTTTGCTTAAGCTGCTTCTTCCTGGATACTTGCACTAATTTTTCATTGACAAAGAAGTTCTGGATTTGGGTTATAACATATCTGGCTTTTTTCTGGCTAAGGAAGGTTGCTTTTAGGATTCTTTCTATTTTCAGTTTGCTTTCTGATCCTAATACAACTTTCAATTCAATTTGATAAACATTTATTATGCACCTTCTACGCATGGCACTATGATGAGCTGGGAAATAAGAATAGGAAAAAAGTCTCTGCCCTCAAGGATCTTACAATCTAATGTGAATGAACTACACACAAAAGTTAGCTGTAAAACAGCAGCATGTGTGTGGGGCAGGGAGCAACAAAGGGGTGTCATGTTTCATTAAGTTCAAAACATGAAGTCTCAAAACAAACAGAGCTACAGATGGAAAGTGGAAAATTAGTTGGAACACTCCAGATCTCCCCCCTCCCCCAAAAGAAAGCTTTGAGAAGAATTTAGTACTCTGCCTACCAGCCCTCGAATTAGATGGGAGAGAAGGATAAAGGAGTTGTGAAGGTGTTATGCATCCAAAGCCAGGTTCACAGCATGAGGATGATATCTGAGTGGTTTGCATTTCATATAATTAGACTTTAGTGTGAATAATAAATTGCACAAAATGGTCAAATTATTTGAATTTGTACTATCTGAAATTATATTTAAATGTAAAATATGGCATGTATTCCAGATCAATGTAAATGTGATAATAATGTTTAAAAATAAGGTTTTTTGATTATTAACCTAAAATATCAAAGGATTAGAAAAATGTGTTTGATCCAAAAATATTGCAAAGTAATAAAAGAAAGAAAAATTTAACAATCACTGAACAGCATGCTGAAGGATGCTTATCTTCAGGTGTACTTTTTAAATAATTTTGTAATTTAATATGACAAAAATATAATTGCTATTTAAAATATCTTAACAGCACAGACTGAATTGTCTTCTTAAATATTCACACAGGTACAGAGAGCTTTTTCTCAATAAATTTATATGTTCATATTCTTACCCAATGAACTAAGTATACTTGGTTGACATGGAAC
The DNA here is from genome assembly GCF_027887165.1 of Monodelphis domestica. Classification (NCBI taxonomy): domain Eukaryota; kingdom Metazoa; phylum Chordata; class Mammalia; order Didelphimorphia; family Didelphidae; genus Monodelphis; species Monodelphis domestica. The sequence goes on from NC_077228.1 coordinate 252,550,937, forward strand.
ATTATCAAAAATCAATAAAGCTGGGGCAGCTGGGTGGCTCAGTGGATTGAAAGCCAGGCCTAGAGACAGGAGGTCCTAGGTTCAAATCTGGTCTCAGCCACTTCTTAGCTGTGTGATCTTGGGCAAGTCACTTGACCCTCCATTGCCTAGCCCTTACCACTCTTCTGCCTTGGAACCAATACACAGTATTGATGTCCAAGACGGAAGGTAAGGGTTTAAAAAAAAAATCAGTAATGTTTTAAACTTGACATTACTGTCATGTTGTTTTTCAGCACCTGGCTAAAATATACTTTAAATCTAAAGCCTTCAAAAACAGCTTTGGTCATCCATACTTTGTTATTTGACCACCAAAGAATTGTAAGCAAATGACCAGTAGACTGAGTATAAGGATTTTGCAATCAACAAATAAACATTGATTTTTACTTAAAATCTCCTCTAATATTATATCCCAATAAAAAATATTAGGCTATCCCCATCTTGACCCCTTGGTGAATCAGTTCACTTCTACACTGAACTTTTCTGAAATCCCTTGTTCCCTTATCATATCATTCATTGATTATGCCCTGCCAAGCTTCAGACTCAGATTATTCCCACCTTCCACTTTGTTCCTCTACACGTAGTTGAATAAAACTACTCATTCTCCTTTGCAAGATCTTCATCAACATCCACCAATCATTGGTTCCCACAGAGGGCTCTGTCTTGGGCCCTCTTCTCGCCTCCCTCTATACCTGTGTTGGTAAACCTATAGCAACATGCCAGAGGAAGCTGTTCCCCTCTCTCTCACCACATGTGCCTGACAACATCTCGTATCAGTTGCCCCTCTGCCCAGTAGCCCAATGGGAGCACTTCCTCCCTCCCTTATCTGGGGTAAGGGAGTGGCTCACATGTAGCATGGAGATTGCAGTTTGGATACTCAGTCTTTAAAAGGCTCACCATCACTATTCTATACTATTTACTTGGTCATCTCATCATCATTTACCCAGCCCTAACCTCTTTGCTGACCTCCAAGCTCTCATCTCAAATTACCTACTAGATGTCCCAAAATGGATGTCCTATAGAAATCATAAGTTCAAAATGTAAGAAACTGAGCTCACCATCATTCCTCCGAAACACTCATCACTTCCTAGCATACCAATTACTGTCAAGGATATAACTATTTTCTCCCTATATCCCTATATCCTATATCCAAGCTATTTTAAAAATCTGTCAATTTTACCTTCTCAGGGTTTCCTTATATACTGTGGAAAAGAAACTAAAATAAGTTCTGGACTTTCTGCCACTGTGTTGGAACAAGCAACAGTGGGAGTATTAGAGAGAGAAGAAATTGACTAGACTGACAATTGGGGGGGAAGGGGCAACTGGGAGTGGCAGTTGGTCTTGTGACTAGCATTTCCTTCCTGGTGGGGGAAGTAGGAGGGGCTGGTCTTCCAAGTCTCTGGCTAGAGGTGCCTCTATTTTCTTCAGCCTGAAGAGAATGGCCCAACCAGCTCCGAAAGTCAGAACTTTCTTGTTGCTTGCTGTCTACTGCTAAAAATTTGAAATTAAGAAAACTAGCACAGATATAGCATAGACAGGAATAAAAGAAACCCTCCACCAGCCTGTGAGGCCTGGACTCAGCTCCAAAGCTGAGAAAGACTCCAACCCTATTTAGGAATATCCCTCTTCCCTTTTCCCTGATACTTTTACAATCTGAACTGGTTATTAAAATTTATCTTATTTGAATATCGCAGTCAGATAAGTGGACTATCTTTTCAGGGGGCATAGAGGGAGCTGAACCTCAGTTCAGTCATTCAACTACAAATGGTCCTTATAGGACCCCTGCTGGGCAACTACATTCTGGGAAAGGCTTGTCCCTCAGGAGGGTCCGTTTTTACCTGCTCTGGGGCATCTTCAGCATCAATCCATAGAGAAGACATGCTCCCAGGCTATCTCAAGTGGTTCATCTCTCGGACACCCCATTTGGTTCAACTAGCCTCTTGGCAGGGGGCATTTCTCTCCTTTGCCTCACTGGCAGTTATATTCCCTCTCTCCCTTCAACTCTTCCATTTCCTACTACAAACCTTCTGTATCTCCTGTTCTTCATATCCACCCATCTTTCCCTAGAAATATTACAATACATATATCCCCTTTTCTCCTGACACTGCCACCATTGTAGTACAGGTCCACATCTGCTTCATAGTTGGTCTCCTCTGCCATAAGTTTTTCCTCATTACCAATTATTCAGCTACTAAAGTGATTTTCCTAAAGTACATATCTGGCCATGTCATTCCCATACTCATTAAATATAAAATATTAAAATTCCCAGGTAAAATTCCATCTTCTTTGAAAAGTCCTTTTCAATCCCTTTCCCATCTAGTGCCTTCCTTCTGTTGATTATTCCAAATATATCTTGTATATAACTTGTACAAACATGGCTAAATAACATATTTTCTCGATTTTGAGCTTCTTGAGGCCAAGGAACTATCTTGTGCTTTTCTTTGTAACCTTAGCACTTACTACAGTGCCTGGCACGTGGTAAGACCTCAATAAATGTTTGATGATTGACTGACTCAGGAGGGTACTAGATTCTTTATATTTTGACCTTTCTTTCTTTTAGTCTAATAGCATTGAGCTACTTTCTTTCCTAAAGTTTCTTTCTGCTTTCTTTGTCAAAAAGGATGATCTTTAGACTTGAAGGACCCATATTCAAGCAAAACTAGTATCTCTGGTCTGAAGGGTAGCTAAGTCCTTTTCAGGGCTGCTTTCCTCCTTCTACCTGCCACCTAGCTCTCACTAGTAGTTTCAAGAAACTGTTGCATGCTCAATGACCACATTCTGGTAAAACCATCTCAGCAAATGGGCTAAAACAGGTTGAGAGTAGCCAACAAGGCTCACACATATGACTTGAGGGAGGGAGAGGGGTGATGTCTACCCCAGGCATGTGAAGACTTCCCCTGGAGGAACATTACAATAGTAATGAAAGCAGTGGAAGCAGCACTGCCGAGTACTTAGAGGTTAGAAATCAAAGAACTCAAGCTGATCCACAACATCATGCATCATCACCAGTCACCTTGATTTTTATCCTGTCACTAGACTTAGATGACTCTGGAACATAGAGCAAGGCAGATGGCTTTATCCAACTCTGCCTCAGTTAAATCTAATTTAGCAGTAGTCTCTTGGTGACTGAGAATGACAATTGTCTTTGTGCGTTTTCATCTATGGTGTACCCTCATATGGCTTTGAAGTCCAAAGACTGAGGCACAAAGTTTGTGGCACATGGGGCATGGGACACCAGTTGTTACGGGAGGTGCGGTTGTGGCCTGGTGTCAGCGTTCACGTGCAGCGGCAAGACATCAACATCGTTCATCTTCAAAGGTGGTGGCGGCAGGGTTAATGTGGGTTCGCCAGCTGCTTCTTCAAAGGCAGCGAGTTCTAGTTGCTTTGGTGTAATGCCAGCCCACTTCAAGTTTGACTTTAGCTGATCCTTGAATCTTTTCTTTGGTCGGCCTTGTTTTCTGAGTCCAGCTGACAGTTCACCATAGAATACCTATCTTGGGATTTGCTGTGGGTCCATGCGGATGACGTGTCCAGACCATCGTAGCTGGGTTTTGAGGACCATTACTTCGATGCTGGTGGAGTTGGCTCTGTCGAGGACTTCCTGATTGATAATTCGGTCCTGCCATCGGATCCTCATGATTGACCGGAGGGAATGTTGGTGGAATTGCTCCAGCTGTTTCATGTGCTTCCGGTACAGTGTTCATGTCCCACAACCGTACAGGAGCGAGCTGAGGACCACTGCGTTATACACTTTGAGCTTCGTCGCAGTGCTTACACCACTGTGTAGGAGGATTTTGCAGCGCAGCCGCCCGAGTGCCTAGATGGCCTTTTGGATCCTGGCATTGATCTCATGGTCTAGGGACCTGTCATTGGCAATGGTGCTGTCCAGGTACCTGAAAGTGCTGACGTTAGAAAGCTGCGTGCTGTCGATTGTAATGCACGGCTAGTTCGTTGGCCTCCCTGGTGCAGGTTGGAACAGCACCTGTTTTGCTGAGGCTGATAGTCAGGCCAAACAGTTTTGTTGCAGTGGAGAACCTGTCCACAATGGTTTGGAGATGATTTTCTTGGTGGGCCATGAGAGCACAGTCATCTGCAAAGAGAGCTTCCAGGATGAGTCTCTCTGTTGTCTTTGTTTTTGCAGTCAGGCAGCTAAGGTCAAATAGTGAGCCATCCAGTCGGTATTTGACGTAGATGTCCAGATTTAGATCCATCACAGCATGTCATAATACTTGGGTGAAGTATAGGTTGAATAGTACCGGAGCAAAGACGCAACCTTGTTTCATGCCATTGGAGATGTTGAAGCGATTGGAAGTCTCTCCACCAGATAGGACTTCCCCTGTCATGTCGACATAAAAGAGCTGGATCAGTTTGACGAATTTTGCTGGGCAACCGAGCTTGCTGAGGATCACCCACAATGTGTCCCTGTTCACTGTGTCGAACGCCTTTGTCAGGTCTATGAAGACAATGTAGAGACTTAGGTTCTGCTCAAGGTATTTTTCCTGCATTTGCCTCACCGTGAAGACCATGTCGATGATGCTGCGATCTGGTCGGAAGCCACATTGTGATTCAGGCAGGTTCTGCTCTGAAACAGATGGCAGGAGTCTGTTGAGTATAACACGGGCAAGGATCTTTCCAGAAGTGGAGAGTAGTGAGATGCCTCTGTAGTTGTCACAGGCTGCTCATGAGCCTTTGTTCTTGTATAGGGTTACGATGGAGGCATCTCTGAGTTCTGGGGGCATGTCTTCCTCTTCCCATATGCTGGTCAGCACTATGTGGAATGCCTGGAGCGCCTTTCCATTTAAGGCCTTGTCCACCTCGGTTGGGATCCCGTCTTTACTGGGTGCCTTGCCTGCACTCATTTGTTTAATGGCTTTTTGACTTCCTCTATTGAAGGAGGGACGTCAAGTTGTTCAATGGTGAGATTTTGGGGGATCTGGTCAAGGGAGCTTTGGTCGACTTAAGAAGGTCGATTGAGAAGCTGAGTGAAGTGTTCTTTTCACTTGTTGCTAATGCCTTTTTTATCTTTTATGAGAGTGTCACCGTCAGAGGATAGCAAGGGAGTGGTGGTGGGTTTTAATGGCCCATAGACAGTCTTGAAGGCACTGAAAAATTGTTTGTAGTTTTTCATATCAGCAAAGCGCTGGATTTCTTCTGCCTTTTTTTCCCACCATCAGTCTTGCATTTTCCTGATCTCACACTGAGCCGTGGCTTGGGGAGACTTAAATCTGTTCTTTTTAGGAGCAGAATTTGGGTTATTTTGCCACTCCATAAAGGCTTTGTTTTTTTTGCTCAATAGGTCTTCAATAGCAGTGTTGTTCTCATCAAACCAGTCCTGGTGGCTTCATTGCTTGGGGCCTAGGGCTGCCTTTGATGTTTCCTTCACTGTGTTTCTGAACTGGTTCCATTTCTCGGTTGAGCTTCCAGTGAGTGGTCCCTTGACAGACAGCTTGTCATCCAGGCAGGACTGGAATGTTTGCAAATAAGATGGATCTCTAAGAAGACTCATGTTGTAAAATATGCAAACTGTCTGGGCGCGTTTTGGATGGCGAGGCACAATGTGCATTTGAAGAATTGCTCTCATCAATCAGTGGTCTGTCCAGCATTCAGCTCCTCTCATGGCTCTGGTGATCTGTACATCCTAGATGTCTTGCCGGCGTACAATGATGTAGTCAATGAGATGCCACTGCTTTGATCGTGGGTGCATCCATGTTGTTTTATATTTGTTCACCATTCTGAACACAGTGTTCATGATGGTGAGTTCAAACTCTGAGCATTTGGTGAGTAGCAGTAGGCCGTTGTTGTTCATTTTGCCCATGCCGTGTTTGCCGAGCACCCCTTTCCATCTTTCATGGTCCTGGCCAATGTGGGCGTTAAAGTCTCCCAGGAGTATCAGCTTGTTATTTGTGGGCACTGAGTGCAGGACGGCACTCAGGTCAGAGTAGAACTGCTCAATGGTCTCCTCTGTGCTGGTCAGTGTTGGGGCATATGCACTGATGATTGTGGCATACTAATTTATGTGAGGCAAAAGACCTCATCAATGCCACCATTATGGTCCTCTTCAAGTACAAAGGATAACAAATGTTATGATTAAAAATATGAGACTGGCAGTGGATTCTATTATTTTATTAATCAGAAAAGAAAGAATGAGCTTCCATTTTGTTGACTAACACCTCCTTATCTCAGACACCCTCTCCTGCATTTCCTCTCTCTCTGTTCTGGAAGCTACCCTTCCTCCTTCCATATGTTGCCATTTAAGTTCAACTAGCTCCTCCCTCCCTAGCAACACTGTACACTGACATTCAGATTGACATCAGGATGATGGAGTCATTTGGGATGATGCTAGACACTTAGGCTAGCCAGGGAATGCCAGGCAGTGGGGGATGCCAGGGAAGGTGGGTGGAGCCATTTTTCCTCACAACCAACCAACCAACTACTACTTCTACTAATAATATTAACAAAATAATAAAACTGCCATTTATATAGTGCCAACTAAGTCCTAGACACTGTGAAAAACACTTTAAAAATATTATGTCTTTTGATCCTCAAAACTAGCGTGAGGAAGTTGATGCAACTACAGTTTAGGCAATTTGTCCAAGTTCACAAAGCTAGTATGTGTCTGAGGTCACATTTTAACTCTGATCTCCAGGCCCAGCTTTCTATCTACTACCTCAACAGAACACAAATAGCTTTTAAGCAAATGGAACCCAAAATAGGTATGAAGTTTATAAGAGTATACCTAATTGCCCTTTGATGAATTCCAAATCCCCAGATCTGGATAAATTATATCCAAAGGTATTGAGAGAACCAGCATGTGTGATTGCTTAGCAATAGCTGACATGATCACAGGTCTAGAACTTAAAGGGACTTTAGAATTCATCTATTCTAACCTCCATATTAATGAGGAAATTGAGACCTAGGGAAGTTAAATGACTTCTTCTTTATCATATATATAGTAAGCATGGCTAGATATGAACTTTGGTTTTTCTTTCCACTGTACTGTCTGCTTCCTTTGAAAAACTGAGGGAGGAGAATGGGAAAAGTGCTGTGGAGAAGGGCAGACAGCCTAATTTTCAAAAAAGGGAAGCAACAAGTAAGCTTGACTTATTCTTGAAGATATTATTCAAAGGATGGCTAGTGAATATATAGAAAAAGAAGCTGTGGTCTCCATGAGAAAACATGACTTCCTCAACTACCATGGAATTTGAACAGCTTTTTGTTTTGTTTTAAAGAATGGCAGACGAGAAAATCTAAGTAGACATTGCTTATTTATCGAAACATTCAAAAAAATTTTTCATGTAATTCTTGAAAAGAATTTCATGGAGGCAGCTGGGCAGCTCAGTAGATTAAGAGCCAGACCTAAAGATGGGAGATGCTAGTTTAAATCTGGTCTCAGACACTTCCTAGCTGTGTGACTGGACAAGTCAATTAACCCTCATTGCCTAGTCCTTACCACTCTTCTACCTTGGGACCAATACACAGTATTGATTCTAAGATGGAAGGTACGGGTTTAAAAAGAAAAAAAAAGGAAAAAAGAGTTCATGCAAGTCTTAAAGAGATACAGGTAAGCTACTATAATTAGAGGGAACTGGTTGACTGGCATGATTCAAAGAGCAAAGAGATCCTATCAGATTAGCTAATATGACAAAAAAAAAAGGAAAAAGATAAATGTTGGAGGGGATGTGGGAAAACTGGGACACTAATATACTGATGTCAGTATATTATATCAGCTCTGAACTGATGCACCTATACTGGAGAGCAATTTGGAACCCTGCCTAAAGAGCTATAAAATTGTACGTGCCATTTGACCCAGCAATACCACTACTAGGTCTGTATCTCAAAGAGATTAAAAAAAAAGAAAAGGCCTACTTTTTTTTTTTTAATTAAACCCTTACCTTCTGTTTTGGATTAGTTCCAAGGCAGAAGAGTGGTAAGGGCTAGGCAATGGGGTGTTAAGTAACTTGCTCAGGGTCACACAGCTGGGAAGTTTCTGGGGCCAAATTTGAACCTAGGACCTCCTATCTCTAGGGCTGGCTCTCAATCCACTACCCAGCTACCCAGCTGCCCCCCCTACTTTTACAAAAATATTTGTAGCATCTCTTTTTGTGGTGGCAAAGAATTGGAAACCAAGGGGATGACCATCAACTGGGGAATGCTGAACAAGCTGTGGGATATGATTGTAATGGAATGCCATAAAGAATGACAAACAGGACAATCTCAGAGAAACCTGGAAAGATTTATATGAACTGACACAAAGTGAAGTAAGCAGAACCAGGAGACCACTGTACACAATTACATCAATATTGCACAATGATCAACTGTGAATAACTTAAATTTTATTATCAACAATGTAAGGATCTAAAATAACCTCAAGAGACTCATGATGAAAAGAGTTATCCACTGACATAGAAGGAACTGATGGAGTCCAAATGCAGATTAAATCATACTACTTTTCACTTCATTTCCTACCTGAGTTTTTTCAAGAACATGCAAAATGTGTCTTCTTTCACATGAAGAATATAGAAATATGTATCATATAATAGCATATGTATAACACATATATAGTTTTCTGTCTTGGAGAAAGATAGGACTTCAGATCATAAAATGTCAGGAAACAAATGTTAAAAATTGCTACTGAATGTAATTGGGGAAAAAAATACAATAAAAAAATCTCCAGTTAAAAAAACAAAGTGGTCTCTTTAAATTTGGAAAGGTCTTTACCAGAAGACTATGCTTCCTATTGTGCAAACTGTATCAATGATGTGACTAAAGCTTATATATAGTATTTATAAATATACAAATATCCTCCTCTCCCATAGTTGACCCAGTAATATCCACACTTAATGTCTATTCTATAACTATTCTAATATCTATTAATATCTCTGAACCTCTGCTTAACCCCAATATAATTTTGAAATGTATATATTTGAATTTGAAATATAAATTTGAAAGCAAGAAAAACAAAAAAAATTTCTTATTAAAATATGACTCTTTTAAGTATCTGCAAGAAATATAAGAATAATTCACAGAATAGGAACTCATATTACTTGACCTCTACCCAAGATTGAGGAGAAGTAACCAAGTTAAGTTTTAGTTTGAGTTATTTTAAAATCTGCCTCTAATGAAGAATACGACAACCAAAACAACTCGACATCCTCTCTTGCTACAGCCACTGTATTTATCCATTTCAAATTGTGTGCTCCAAAAAAACCAGTATATGATCCAGGCCTGTGTTGGTGAACCTATGGCACACATGTCAGAGGAAGTTGCTCCCCTCTCCCTCCCCACGTACACCTGAAGACATTTACATAACCTGCCCCTCTGCCCAGCAACCTAATGGGAGTGCTTCCTTCCCTGTCTGGGGTAAGCCACTACCCTCATGTGGTGTGAAAGTTGCAGTTTAGGCTTTCAGTCTCTAAAAGGTCATCACTGATCTAGGTCATCTGCTCTACACTTTTTAACACCAGGCATCCTCATCTTCATCCCTTTTATTTTCCAGCCTGCTTTTGTACACATACCTTCTGCCTCCACTAGCTTTCCATCTCTTCCTCAGAGAGGTTAATCCTTTAAATACCAACACAGCATATAGAAAAGATATTAACAGACAACTTGTTTATTGTTCTGTTCACTAGCACTGTTGTTTCCAAACCAAAACTCTATTCCTTGACCATCCTCTCGATGTATATTATCTCTCCTATAAGTTTGTTAAATGGAGATATTATCTCACTTTTGTATTTGTATCCCCAAGACTTAAGTGTCTGACTCATATTAAAGAGCTAATAAATATTTATTATTTATGCATGAATTTACATTAAGTTGGAAAATATTAATCAAGGCATTTTTAGAATGGGCTTATGCTCAAAAAATTAGAATGTTGGGTAAGAAAATTCACATGTTAATGAGGAAGAAAAAACAACAACAGGTGTTCATGAGGCATCACTAACATTCAATTCTAAAATCTTTTCAGCAATCCAGAAACAGTGCCAATATGGGTAAGAAAACAAAAGAACCTTGAAAATAATAATAAAAATAATGGAATCAACCTGGAAGAAAGGCAATATAGGAGAAAAAGAAAAACCACCCAAACAATAATAGAAAAAAATTTTGGTACAATTGTTAAACACAGTAAATCCAAATCAAATTTATAGGATGAGGTTTCTTACACAATGTCAATGTCACAGACAGTTTTTTAAAAAAGCAATAATTTTGTTTCAACAAATGCATTTGGAGAAAGGGCATACTCACTAATATTTCAATGACGTATTAGTAAGAAGTTTATATTTATATCCTATGCAAAAATGGGTTCTGAGGAATAGGTCAAAGAAGTAACCATACCATGCCAACAAAAATTTATTACTTAAGGAATCATCCAGTCATCTCTGTTTCTGACTAGATTGTGACTTCTTAAGTTATCTGGTCCATCCATGTGCCTTTTGAAAATTATAAGATAAAGAGTAACTGAATTTTTTCCCTTAAAGATTAGGAACTCTTAACAGCTGAGTTCTTCTAGAATCTAGATTCTTTGCAAGTGCCTCCAAGAAACAGTAGTTATGAAAATATAAGAGATGCTTGCTAAAATATGGACTTCAATGTCCAACTCTGATTTGTGAAACACAACCTAAGAAGATTTTGCCTTATTTAAGACAGAGGTAGACAGGTTTTAAAATGATGTATTTTATTAAATACACTTTATAAAATCAGAAAATTCTGCTCTCCATGGCACAAAGTTTATAAAACATTTCATGAATGTAAGTTTGCATATGTTGTAATAAAGATTCAAAGCCTACTTTGAACATTAATAAAAAAGTGATACAATTTACAAACGGAGTCTAGCATAATTGTTTGGCCTTGGTTCTTGCAAATAAAAAGAAATGACTCAAAAAGTTTGGTAAAACAATACTGATATTAAACATGGAAAATGCCCTATACCATTCACCATCCAGATTAAGGCCTGGAATTAAATCCTATAGCAGGTGAGGGATTATAAAGCAAATTAAAGGCTTATAGAGCTTCTTGTATTTCAAAAATGGTATAATAATAATTATTATTATTGCAGCTAACATTTATATAGTGCCAGCACTGCACAATATATAATTTCCCATCATCAGGGAAGGATAAGAAAAGATAAACATTTATATAAGATTTCATTTGTTGCTCACAACAACTCCACAAACTAGGTGCTGTTATAATCCCCATTTTATAACTGAGGAAACTGTGACTTGCCCAACTAGTGTCTGAGGTCATATTTGAACTCAGGTTTTCCTAACTCTAGAACTAGGCCTCTGCCCCATCATGAACTTGAAAATTGTGCAAAGAAAAAATACCAAACATCAAGTTATTTATCTGTCTCTTATCTTATAATCAGAGATTCAAATCAAAACAACTCTGAGGTTTCACTTCACTCCTAGCAGATTGGCTAACATGACAGCAACTGAAAGTAATGAATGCTGGAGGTGATGTGGCAAAGTGAGGACATTAATGCATTACTGGTGAAGTTGTGAACTGATCCAACCATTCTGGAGGTCAATTTGGAATTATGCTCAAAGGGCGCTAAAAGACTGTCTGCCTTTTTGTTCCAGCCATAGGACTGCTGGGTTTGTACCCCAAAGAAATAATAAGGAAAAAGACTTGTACAAAAATATTCATAGCTGAGCTCTTTGTGGTGGCAAAAAATTGGAAAATGAGGGGATGCCCTTCAGTTGATGGTTGAACAAATTGTGGTATATGTTGGTGATGGAATACTATTGTGCTCAAAGGAATAATAAAGTGGAGGAATTCCATGGGGCCTGGAACAACCTCCAGGAATTGATGCAGAGCAAAAGGAGCAGAACCAAGAGAACATTGTACACAGAGACTGATATACTGTGGTACAATCGAATGTAATGGACTTCTCCATTAGTGGCAATGCAGCGATCCTGAACAACTTGGAGGGATCTATGAGAAAGAACGCTATCTACATCCAGAGGAAAAACTGTGGGAGTAGAAACACAGAAGAAAAACAATTGCTTGATTACATGGGTTGAGGGGGATATGACTGGGAATATAGACACTGAAGGAACATCCTAGAGCAAACATAAACATCATGGAAATAGGTTCTGATCAAGAACACATGTAATACCCAGTGGAATTGCAACAGGAAGGGCAGGGGGAGGGGAGGGAGGAATAGAATATGATTTTTGCAACCAAGGAATAATATTTGAAATTGACTAAATAAAATAAAAATAAATAAAATATCCGCCTCTTATATTTTTAGAGCTGGCTACTCTTTGTCATAGTTCGTCCTACCAATGTGCATTCTCCCACGAAGTCTTAAAACATACCTTTGAAATGGAGTACTGCGAAATACTTCAAAAAGACAGAAGAGAACAGAAAGAAGCTCAAATGACACAAATAAGCTTGGTTGTTTGTACTAGCATGTTAAAATGAAACTATGCTTGAGAATAAATGTATTATTGAGGAAAAGGATGTTTGCCAAAAACCAAAAAATGTAAGAATTCTAAATGATATTCCCCAATTGAAGAGAGAAAGGAGGAAATTGGAAGGGTGAGGATAAAAAGGGATGAAAGAAGAGAAAAAGGCAGACGAAAGTAAGAAGTTTCTTTATTCCACCTCTTTCCTCTTCCTATCTCCCACTTTCCCCTTTCTCAATGGATCACAGGTTGCAGCACAAAACTGCATTTAGATTGTTCTTGGAAAGGAATAGATTTTTGTTGACAAGGCTTCTTTCCTCTTCCCGAATCTACCAGAGAATCACTAGATAAATTCTCACTATTAGTGGAAGGTGGGGGAAGGAGGAGCAGGACGAAAAGGGGAAGGGGCGAGTTCAAAGAGTCAATAAAAGGTGGGGAAGTCGGATCCCGGAAGTCCCTCGGCCCTGGCAGGTTTCTTCCGGACTCACAGGAGTGGCTACCGTTTCTTGGCGGACGAGGCCCCAGGAGGACTAACACTGAGGCCTCCACGGAGGCCGGAAGGGCTGTGCCACCCCCACTCACCTCGACCAAAGAGCCGGGCACTGCAGAGGCCCCCGTCAGCCCAGGAGCTGACACCCTGCCCTCCTCCCGCTGCCAGGAGTCAGCAGCAACCCCTGCCCTCAGAAGAAGGATAAGAAAGGCGGCAGTGAAAAGTCGCCTGCCGGCCCTGACCTCTGACTTGTGGTTCACTTTCACAAATACCCGGCCTCGGTCGGTGTCGTAACTCTGGCCCTGGCTAATGCACCCGCCCGCTGAGTGGCCCGCGGCTTTGGCTGTGGAACTCTGCAGCTCTCGTTTCAGCAGCTCCTCCATTTTTCTCGCCCCGAGTCCAAGCTCAGCCCACTAGCTTCCCGCTTTGGGAAGGGAGGGGGAAAGGGGCGGAGCACGCAGGCTTAGGAACCGGAGTAGATAAATTTAGGTGGGTTGGTTCAGGAATGAGAAGCAGGGCACGTGCTACTCAGGGCCAGAGGGAAACGGTCATATTTCCTGGCTAGTTTCACCTTCCTCTGGGAGCAGGGGGAGGAATCCTCCCTTTGTTGGGCAAGAGAGTAAGGACATTCCCGTGTGGTTTATTATCATTCCATTCCAGTGTAGCTCCAAGTAGGTGCTAGTCACGTTATGAAGAGAAATTCATTCATTCAATGCAATTGAAAAGACAATTATGATTTTTAAGAAAGTAACTTTATGACTTTAAGAAAAAAATGTTTTATTTATAACGTTTGTTTTTACTTTATCTTAATTTCCAAATAATCTCATCCTAGTAGCCAACCCCTGTAACAAAAAAATAAAAAAGTAAGGGAGAAAATAATTCAGCAGACACATCAATAGTCTGACAGTATAGGGCAGCAAGGTGGCTCAGTACATAGACTGGAGGTTCTGGTGTCATGGGCATTGTACCCCCAGATACTCAGACAAACTATTATCAGGGAAATTCCTTAGCTCCCTTACACCCCCTGGCTCCCAACCCAAAACATCTGACCCTGAGAGGATTATCCTCCTTTGATTGTCCCATAGATCTAAATCAGGATAACCACCCCCATGCCTTCAGGGAAAATTCCTCCCCAACCCCTTGCCCCAGAGTCAAGTCCTTATTGAATATAAAAACCCCAGGACTGAGTCATTGATTGGGGAGCAACCTCCCAGGTTGCTCCACTTAAGCTGTCTTGCTTGCCAAAAATTCTACATTACTATGTCAACTGGAAAAAACATAGAACTATTAAATAGTCAAAATCACTCTTTAATCAAAGGCTAAAGGGGTTTAGCACTAAAAGACCTCAGCTCTAATAGGCCACCCCCCCAACCCCCACCCCCTACTGCAGAGTCCTAGGATTGAACTCTGGTCACTGACCCCTGGGAGTGCCACTGACTCAGGATGAACTCCAAGGAACAAAAGAATTTGGGGAACCTATATACCACTCCAGATGACCTGGGGGCTTAGAGTGAGAGGGACAGTTGATTGACTTTACAATGGTAAGAAAGGAAAATGAGGAATTCTAGACAGGAATGACAGAGGGGCTGATGCCCTACAATAGACACAAAAGGGAAAGACTCAGCCCAGGGCTGGGCCAACTTGGCAATGGATCTTAGGCTAGGGGGAGAAACCCTCAGGACAAAAGAGGTAATTAACATTGGATGAAATTAGCTGCTCCTACCCAATCTACCAGGATGTCCATTGTCTGGTGAAGTTGGACCTTCCCTCGGGGAAACCTCTGTGACTCTCCTGTGACAAGGTCAAAACCTGGGGTTTCTACCCTCAAACTAAATAAACTGGGGACTTCTAGATTTCCATATTGACACTAATAAATCTCTCTTTACTTTTAAGTTATCGCTCCCTCCCCTACCCCAACCCTTCCCATAGCCCACTGGCAATTCCACTGGCTGTTACCTGTGTCCTTGATCAGAACCTATTTCCATGTTGTTGATGTTTGCACTGGTATATTCATTTAGAGTCTATATCTCCAATCATATCCCTCCTCGACCAATGTAGTCAAGCAGTTGTTTTTCTTCAGTGTTTCTACTCGCACAGTTTTTCTTCTGAATGTAGACAGTGTTCTTTCTCATAGATCCCTCTAGGTTATTCAGGATCACTGCATTCTGTAATATTTACTGAGAAAGATGAATGGATAAGAACAGGGGATAAGAAGGTTTGTAGCAGGGAATGGAGGAGTTGTAGGGAGAGAGGGAATATGGCTGCCAGTGAGGCAAAAGGAGAGAGATGCCCCCTGCCAAGAGGATATTTTTGAACCAAATGGGGTGTCCAAGAAATGAGTCACTTATAATAGCCTGCGGGGATGTCTTCTCTATGGATTGATGCCAAAGATACCCCAGAGCAGGTAAACACAGATCCTCCTGAGGGATAAGCCTTTCCTGAGAATGTGGTCCCCCACCAGGGGTCCGATAACAACAGTTTGCAGTTGAATGACTGAACTGAGGTTCAGCACCATCCATGCCCCCTGAAAAGATAGTCCACATATCTGACTGCCATACTCCAATAGGATAAATTTTAATACCCAGTTCAGATTAGAGAGGTATCAGGGAAAAGCGAAGAGGGATTTCCCTAGATACGGTTTGAGTTTTTCACAGCTTTGGTGCTGAGGCCAGGCCTCACAGGCTGGTGGAGAGTTTCTCTTATTCCTGTCTAGGCTATATCTGTGCTGGTTTTCTTAATTTCAAAATCTTAGCAATAGAAAGCAAGCAACAAAAAGTTCTGACTTTCAGAGATGGTTGGGCCTTTCTCTTCAGGCTGAAGAAAATAGAGGTACTACTATCCAGAGGCAAAGAGGAAAAACCTCCTCCCACTTCCAATGCCAGTAAGGTAGAGCTAGTCACAAGACCAACTGCCACTTCCAGTTGCACCTTCTGCCACAAATTGTCAATCTTGTCAATTTCTTCTCTCTATAATGTTACCACAGTTGCTTGTTCCAACACAGTGGCAGAAAGTCCAGAACTTTCTTTAGATTCCTTTCCACAATTGCCACTAATGGAGACATCAATTACATTCTATTGTACCACAGTATATCAGTCTCTATGTACAATGTTCTCCTGGTTCTGCTCCTCTCATTCTGCATCAATTCCTGGAGGTTGTTCCAGTTCCCATAGAATTCTTCCACTTTATTATTCCTTTGAGTACAATAGTATTCCATCACCAACATATACCACAATTTATTTAGGATTCCCCAATTGAAGGGCATACCCTCATTTTCCAATTTTTGGCCACCACAAAGAGCTCAGCTATGAATATTTTTGTACATGTCTTTTTCCTTATTATTTCTTTGGGGTACAAACCCAGCAGTCCTAGGGCTGGAACAAAAAGCAGACAGTCTTTTAGTGCCCTTTGGTTATAGTTCCAAATTGCTCTCCACAATGGTTGGATCAATTCACAACTCCACCAACGATGCATTAATGTCCCAAATTTGCCACACCCCTTCCAGTATTCATTACTTTCCTTTGCTGTCATGTTAGCTAATCTGCTAGGTGTTAGGTGAAACTTCAGAGTTGTTTTGATTTGCATTTCTCTAATTATAAGAGATTTGGAACACTTTTTCATGTGCTTATTAATAGTTTTGATTTCTTTAATTGAAAATTGCCTATTCATGTCCCCTACCCATTTATCAATTGGTGAATGGCTTGATTTTTTGAACAATTGGTTTAGCTCTTTATAAATTTGAGTAATTAGACCTTTGTCAGAGGTTTTTGTAATGAAGATTGTTTCCCAATTGGTTACTTCCCTTCTAATTTTGGTTGCATTAGGTTTCTTTGTACAAAACCTTTTTAATTTGATGTAATCAAAATTATTGATTTTACATTTTGTGTTTTTTTTCTAGCTCTTGCTTGGTTTTAAAGTCTTTCCTTTTCCAAAGATCTGACAAGTATACTATTCTGTGTTCGCCTAATTTGCTTATAGTGTCCTTCTTGATATTCAAGTCATTCACCCATTCTGAGTTTATCTTGGTGTAGGTTGTGAGATGTTGATCCAAAAATAATCTCTTCCATACTGTCTTCCAATTTTCCCAGCAGTTTTTATCAAATAGTGTGTTTTGGTCCCAAAAGCTGGGATCTTTGGGCTTGTCATAAACTGTCTTGCTGAGGCCACTTAACCCAAGTCTGTTCCACTGATGCTCCTTTCTGATTCTTAGACAGTACCAAATTATTTTGATGACCACTGCTTTATAGTATAGCTGGAGATGTGGGACTGCAAATCCTCCTTCCTTTGCAATTTTTTTTTTCATGATTTCCCTGGATATCCTTGATCTTTTGTTCTTCCAAATGAACTTATTTATGTTTTTTTCTAACTCAGTACAAAAGTTTTTTGGTAGTTCAGTGGGTATGGCACTAAATAAGTAAATTAATTTGGGTAGGATTGTCATTTTTATTATATTACCTGTTCCCACCCATGAGCAATCAATGTTTTTCCAATTGTTTAGATCTAGTTTTAATTGTGTGGAGAGTGCTTTGTAGTTGTGTTCATATAGTTCCTGTGTTTTTTTTGGCAGATAGATTCCTAAGTATTTTATGTTGTCTAGGGTGATTTTAAATGGAATTTCTCTTTCTAATTCTTGCTACTGACATGGGTTGGAGATATATAGAAATGCTGATGACTTATGTGGGGTTATTTTATATCTTGAAACTTTGCTAAAGTTATTGATTATTTCGACTAGCTTTTTGGTTGATTTTCTAGGATTTGTTAAGTAGACCATCATATTATCTGCAAAGAGTGATAGCTTGGTCTCCTCATTGCCAATTTTAATACCTTCAATTTCTTTTTCTTCTCTAATTGCTACTTCTAGTGTTTCTAGTACAATGTTAAATAATAGAGGTGATAATGGGCATCCTTGTTTCACTCTTGATCTTATTGGGAAGGCTTCTAGTTTATCCCCATTGCAGATGATGTTTGCTGATGGTTTTAGATATATACTGTTTATTATTTTTAGGAAAGGCCCTTCTATTCCTATACTTTCTAGTGTTTTCAATAGGAATGGGTGTTGTTTTTTGTCAAAGCCTTTTTCTGCATCTATTCTGCATCTCAACAATCATGTGATTTTTGTTGGTTTGCTTGTTAACATGGTCAATTATGTGGATGATTTTCCTAATATTGAACCATCCTTGCATTCTGGGTATGAATCCTACCTGGTCATAGTGGATAATCCCTGTGATGAATTGCTGGAGAATTTTATTAAAGTACTACTTTGGAGTAGTATCCTATTTAAGATTTTTCCATCTATATTAATTGGGGATATTGGTCTACAGTTTTCTTTCTCTGTTTTTGACCTGCCTGGTTTTGGGATCAGTACCATATTTGTATCATAAAAAGAATTTGGTATAACTCCTTCTTTGCTCATTCTCTTAAATAGTTTGTATAATATTGGGATTAGTTGTTCTTTGAATGTTTGATAGAATTCATTTGTGAATCCATTTGGACCTGGGGTTTTTTCTTAGGGAATTCTTTGATGGTTTGTTCAATTTCTTTTTCTGATATGGTGTTGTTTAGGTAATCTATTTCTTCCTCTGTTAGTCTAGGCAGTTTATATTTTTGTAAGTATTCATCCATATCACCTAGATTGCCATATTTGTTGCCATATAATTGGGCATAATAGTTTTTAATGATTTCTTTAATTTCCTCTTCATTAGAGGTGAGGTCTTCCTTTTTATCTTGGATACTGTCAATTTAGTTTTCTTCTTTCCTTTTTTTAAAATTAGACTAGCCAGTACTTTGTCTATTTTATTTGTTTTTTCAAAGTACCAGCTTCTAGTCTTATTTATTAAATCAATAGTTCTTTGACTTTCAATTTTATTAATTTCTCTTTTGATTTTTAGGATCTCTAATTTAGTCTTCATCTGAGGATTTTTAATTTGTTCGCTTTCTAATTTTTAAATTTGCATGCCCAATTCATTGATCTCTGCCCTCCCTAATTTGTTAATATCTGAACTCAAGGTTATAAATTTTCCCCTGAGTCCTGCTTTGGCTGCATCCCATAGGTTTTGAAAGGATGTCTCATCATTGTCATTTTCTTCAATGACATTATTAATTGTTTCTATGATTTGTTCTTGGATTAACTGGTTTTGGAGAATCATATAGTACAATTTCAAATTAATTTTTTTTACCTCTCCATGTACCCTTACTAGTTATTATTTTAATTGCATTGTGATCTGAGAAGGTTGCATTTATTATTTCTGCTCTTTTGCACTTCTTTGCAATGTTTTCATGCCCTAATACATGGTCAATTTTTGTGAATGTACCATGTGCTGCTGAAAAGAAGGTATATTCCTGTTTGTCCCTATTTATTTTTCTCCACATGTCTACTAAGTCTAATTTTTCTAAAATTTCATTTACTTCTATTACCTCTTTCTTATTTATTTTTTAGTTTGATTTATCTAGTTCAGGTAGAGGAAGGTTCAGGTCTCCCACTAGTATAGTTTTTTCTATCTATTTCATCCTTGAGCTCCACTAGTTTCTCCCTTAGGAATTTGGATGCTATGCCATTTGGTGCATACACATTGACGTTGAGTACAGATATTTCCTCGTTGTCTATACTGCCTTTTATCAGGATGTAATTACCTTCCCTATCTCTTTTAACTAGATGTATTTTTACTTTGGCTTTATCAGATATCATGATTGTGACTTCTGCCTTCTTTTTATCAGTTGATGCCTCAGACACTTCCTGGCTGTGTGACCCTGGGCAGGTCACTTGACCCCCATTGCCTACCCCTTGCCAATCTTCTGCCTTCTGACAATAGGCATCTAAATGGATAATAACCCAAGGAACTTTAAAGAGACTGGAGGTTATATTTTTAAGGCTTTTTGGGACTCCAATGTTTTATAAAAAATCTCTGAATTTTGTTGCATTTTACTGATTGTTTTGTTTAAGATTTAATTTTGTTGGTTTTAAGTTCATATATTAATGCATTCAATACTATTCTGTTACACTGAATAATTTTAATGTACTGAGTTTTAACTACTGCTATATTCTGTTGCTTTTCCCCTATAACTTTATTGAACAAATATTATTGAATAAGCCCATATAAAAACAGCTTTTTCCTATTTTTGAATTTGTAAATTGTCACCTAAAGGATGGATAGAGTTCATACAAACTGGTAACAATTGTATAAGAACCTTTGGAAAATTTAATGAGCTCAATATCTCAAATTGGTTTAAGGGATCTTTTAGACATGATTTTTAGATTTTTTTCCAACAATCTCTGATAATTTTTCCTGCCCCTAACAGGAGGTAAGGTCCATTTTAGTAGCTGAAGTAAAATACAATTATAATCCCCACTTCCCACATTTATAAAAATGTGAATGGATGGGTCATCACAGTCTCATACCAAACGAGCTGGGAAGTGAATCCCAGGGCATTGTACCCCTCTGGATGAGTCCCCAAAGAGGAGCATCTGTCATTTATAACTCTTCAGCTCACTTTAACCAACATCAACAGTACAGAGGTTTGGGTTTTTCCTAGACTCCTTTGCCACATTTTTTAATGATATCTATATTTCTTGATGATGTTCTAGACCCAAATAAGTTTTGTTTTAAAACATGTTTACCAAGGTTGAAAGATTTGCTACGTTTGTAAAAACTGTGACAAATATCCATCAGTTTATAGACTTTTAAAAATGCCATGCAACAACTTATGTAAAATATGATAGTGGATTTTTTGCTATTGTAATTAGTTTGTTTTATTATTATATTTTTCTTGCATGTGTAATATACTATTTCAGTCTTTTATTTTTTCTCTCCTTTTTATATTTGAAGTACATACCACCAGTATTAAGATTTTCATTAAGTTTTTTGATTGAGCAGTAATATATGTTTAAAATATAATGCTTAATTCAATGCATGCCTCAAAAGCTTGAGACTATAAAAATGATGCTACTAATTGTTTAAAAAAATTATGGGACCTTGCTTAATGTTTCTGTCTGATTCCAGGACAAGATATACAAAAGAGCCATTGCACAGGGCCAAAGAAGCACAAAGTTAACCTGCACAGTTCCAGTTGAGCACAAGGTCAAACAACCAACCAATCTCAATGGCGTTGATAAATTCTAAACCAATACAAAGGACTTGAACCTAGTGTGAAGACTCGAGGTTGCAACGCTTAATATACATTAAGATGTAGGCCTTCCTTGTATCCACACTCTTTGTGAAAATACAGACAAGTATCTCAAATTTGGCTCCTACCTGGCTCCTATAATCTAGTCCCTTTTCCGTCTCTCATAGTGTGGCAATTTTCTGTAGTCATGGCTACCGACTGTACAAATGCTTAATTGCTTATATCATTTTAATAGGGCCCTGATTCAAGGACTTGTTATAGATTTATTTTTCTTTTACTTAGAAGTTTTACACATAAGACTTTGATAGTCTATATTTCATCCAGAAATTATCTTTTTTACTTGGATTTTTTCTGATGTTTTTTTTATTTCTTTTACCAATTGATTCATATACCTCATAACTCTGCCATGCATCCCTAAGTGATCCCTGTGTTTTTCGATCACCCTCTTCAGGGGAGGGGGGTATATAATTATTATTATTTTAAATTGCACAGTTTAAATTCCTTGAGAGAGAAATTTTAGGTTAAGAAACATGCTACCTCTCCAAATCCAGAAACTGAACTGTTTGGAGAAGACACCATGAAGATGCCTCCATAGACCACAAGCTGCACGAGAAAGATCAAGAATGAACTTTGGGTGTGGAGTTTGAATGCATTTGTTTTGTATGTATACTCTTATGCCAAAGGGGACTGCCTCCTAACTGGCTTTTTGTCAATGTCCCTAGCAATTATTGGTTTTGTTCTCTTTTCCTTTCATCCACAAATTATTGCAATCTTTAAGTTGATTATGTATCCATGATCCTTTGCGGAAACTTTTCCCAATAGGATCAAGGGGAGGTGGTTGTAAAAATGGAGATTTGAACCCTAGACTTCCATCCCCAGAAGACCTTGGTACTTCCCAGAATTCCCTATAATCTCACCTGAGTCTCCACCTGGGCGAGAACACAATTAAGTATTTAAAGGGCTCTCTGACTCCTAAGAGATCTCTCTTCTTCTGCTTCCAAGCACACACACCTCTCTATTCAGCATGCAAGATGTAGTAAGTGAAATGTGAATGGGCTAATCAGCCCTAGGCACGTGCTTTTCTTATTTTGTATTTCTTTATCCTTGATTTCTAATAATCTTTAATAAACCACATAAAACGTAATATTTCTATTATTAGAAACTAAATTTAAGTTTTTAAAGTTTCAAAAAGCAGAAGTGAGGAGGAAAAGTATCTCTGGCATGGACATGCAGCTTTTGAAAGTTATGTATTCTGATAAGATCATTAAGAACAAGCTGTCATACCCATAGAGGATTTTCCTTTCAGCTGAATGTTTCTATGTAACTGTGATATAATATCTCATTTACTAAACCCAAAGTTACAAGATTGTTAGCATTGAGGATAGTGGTCAAAAACACAGAAATGTGGGGGCAGCTGGGTGCCTCAGTGGATTGAGAGTCAGACCTAGAGATGGGAGGTCCTAGGTTCAAATGTGGCTTCAGACACTTCCCAGCTGTGTGACCCTGGGCAAATCACTTAAGTCCTTTGCTTAGCCCTTATTGCTCTTATGCCTTGGAACTAATACACAATATTGATTCTAAAATGGAAGGTAAGGGTTTACAAAAACACAGAAATGTGAAGGCATTTTAGTCTAAAACTAAGAGAATTTGGAAGTAGGTTTTTTTTATTTGAAATGTTTAAAGGAACCCCAAAACAAAAGTCATTTGCTTTTTCTTTCCAACTTTGAAACTTAATGTTGATTTTTTCCCTTAAGAAATCTATTTGTAATAGATTGATAGTTTCTAAAATAGATGCCTTTTCTTTTTTTTTAAGTCTTGAAAATTTTTAAATAATTAATATCAAGTTCAGAATAAAAAATGAAAATTAATTTTAAAAAAATTCCCTTGGTTTCAAACATCTCTATGCTAATGGAACAAATTAAATATCTAACCATTTTGACCATTTGGTTTTGATTGGAGACAGCCAAAGGAGTCGTAGACAGGATGATTAAGGGAAGGCCAGCAGGGCATTTCAGTGACCTTCCTTTTATGATGTCCAGGAGGGCTAGCATTTCTGGTATGAGTGCTTACCAAGCCCTTTTCTAGGGTTATTTATCAATCTTTGGTCTCTCATCTGTGGCTCCAAAGGCATGCTCATTAGCCCTACCCTGGTAAAATAGTCTCAGCAGATGGGCTAAACCAGTATAATACATAAGCCTCAAACCTATTGGTAAGTTAGGGGAATGACTACCTCTAGCCCAGTGATATTGAATCTTTTAGAGATAGAGTGCCAGGGCCACCCCCAGAGACCATATGCCCTATCTTACCCTACATGGAGAGGGAGGAAGTGCTCCCATTGGGCTTATGAGTGAAAAATCCCCTATCCCCTTATATGAAGATTAGATATTAATGTTAGCAATAGTCTTGAGATAATCATATAAGATAGCATAAATCATGATTTTAGAAGTTTTTTGTGATTATTTTAGTATAAGTATTAAAGTTTTTAATTAAGTAAGTAAATAACTGCTTTAGCATAGGCCTTAGTGTCAGCCCCAACCTTCAAAATTGCTGTATCATGCACCTTCAACGATAATTATGATGTTGAACTTGAGGTCCAGTATACATCACTAGGCCTGACACAGGGTTCTGTAAAAATAGACTCGAATACAGGACTATAATCCCCACAAGCCTTTGCTCCACTTCCCCAAAAATGCTTTGTAATCTCACGCAATTCTGAGGTGGGCCGAGATCGAGGAAGGATTTAAGCTGGTGGCAAAGGTTTTTGAGCCTCTTTTTGGACTTTCGTTTTGAAGCAGAGGCATCTCTTCCATGATGTGAGGTTATTTTGTCTAGGCCTCTGGCCTAGGCACATGTTTCTTACTTGTATATTCTTTAATCCTTAATCCTTAATCAACCTCTAAAAAATATAATACTCCTTGCAGAGAGAAACTAATTTCTACCTGCCTCAGTCTCCCCATATTCCTAAATTTTAACTGTTACAGATGGCGACCACTAGATTGGATGAGAACTTCTCAAATTTTTTAGCCTAGATAATGATTTTTTTAAAGCCACATTTCTCCAAGATGCTCTTTAGAAAACCATCTTGATCAGCTCCTGCCTGCGGCCCTCTCTGGCTCCTGCTTCTGCTCCTGGCCTCTCACCTGGTGTCCGGCTCCAGACCCTACCTGTCTGCACTCCGGCTCCAGGCCCTACCCACCCCGGTGGTCTGTCTCTCACCCATCTGGCCTCCGACCCAGACGGCTCATCACCCAGATCCTTGGAGCAGATCGCTCAGGACTCATTTCGACCAGCTGGTAACAGTATTGGCCACGTGGGCAGAGGGGAGAGACGAGAGGGAAAGGAGAATGGGCAATTTTCCCTTAGGCTAAGCCTCCTAGTGGACTGGGGTATTGACTCCACGTGGGCAGCCTGGGCTTCACGTGGACTGGGGCAGGAGGAGGTATCAGAGCAGGGGAGAGAGAAAAGGGAGAGGAGAAGAAACAGATTTTTCAAACAGAAACTTAATAGCAATGGGCTGTTTAAAAGGATACCTTTTGACTCTTCTGGTAATTTCATTGACTTCACCTGCCTGTCGGGGAGCAGAGTCAGCCCAAACATTCAACTTTGGAGGGGCAAATGGGTGGCTCAACGGACTGAGAGCCAGATATAAAGACATGCGGTCCTGGGTTAAAATCTGGCCTCAGATACTCCCCAGCTGTGGGGCCCCGAGCAGATCGCTAGCCCTTACCACTCTGCCTTCAGACAATAGGCATTTAAATGGATAATTAATAATTTAAAAAAAACCCACCCAAGGAACTTTGAAGAGACTAAAGGCTATATTTTGAGGCATTTCAGCCTCCAATGGTTTATAAAAAATCTCTGTATTTCTATTGCATTTCCTGATTGTTCTATTTAAGATATAACTTTGTGATTTTAAGTTCATATATTACTGGATTCGATATTCTCTTACACTGAAGGTTGATTGAATTTATTTTGAATGTACTGAGTTTTGAAATTCTGTTGTTTTTTCCCTATAACTGTGCTGAACAAATATTATTGTCATTAAGCCCATATGAAAAAAACAGCCTTTCTATTTTGACTTTGTAAATTCTCACATAGAGGATGGATGGACTTCAGGACTGGTTATAATTGTATAACCACCATTGGAAAATTTAATATGCTAAATATCTCAAATGATTTTAAGAGTTTTTTAAATATGATTTTTGAAAAAAAATTTTAACAATCTCTGGTTATTTTGCCTGCCCCTACCACGAGGTAAGGCCCATTCTAGTAGCTGAAGTGAAATACATTTTATAACCCCCAACCTTCCCTCATTTCTAAATATGTGAATGGAAGTTGGGGCAGTTAATCTCAGGGTATTTGTATCCCTATAAGCCTCCAAGAAAAAGGAGCATCCCTTTATTTATACCCTTCAGCTCACTACTTTACTTGCACCAGAAAGATATATAGATTTCTTGATTATATTCTAAACCCAAGATGAGTTTTACTTTGTTTAAAAAATATGTTTTATTCACCAAGGTTGAAAGATTGCTATGTTTGTAAAAATTGTGACAAATGTCCATCAATTCATAGGTTTTAAAAATGCCATACAGCAACTTATGTGAAATGTGAAAGTGTGTTTGTTTGCTATTGTAATTGATTGGGCTATTGAGAATTTTGGGGATATTGATAACTACATATTTGTACTACTGTATTTTAACGATGAAAAATCATTAACCTTGTTCAATTCATTTGCCTTCTACTCACAGTGAGCATGGCCAGATATTAAGAGGAAATGGATCTCATTTTTGGTGAGAAAGTCTTGTATTTTATATTTTCTTAGCTGACACAGAGTGTCAATGATTATAAGCTATATTTTTGAATTTTTAAAGACTTTTATTATATTTTTCTTGCATGTGCAATATCCTATTTGTTTTTTTTTTATTATTTTTTTCTCTCCTTTTTATATTTGAAGCACATGTCACCAGCATTAAGATTTTCTTTAACCTTTTGACTTTTCAGTAATACAAGTTTAAGATACATTTGCCAATGCATGCCCTAAAAGGCTAGAGACTATAAAAAAGATGCCACTAATTATTTAAATAAATTATGGGACTTTGCTTAATGATTCTGTCTGTTTCCAGGACAAGATATACACACAAGAGCCATTGAACAGAGCAAAAGAAAACCCAATCCAGGATGGATTGATGCACTTCTAGGCCAATACAAAGGTCTTGAACCTAGTGTGGAGACTTGAGGTTACTATGTTTAACGTGTGTTAAGATATAGGTTTTCCTTGTGTCCACACTCACTCTGAAAATACAGACGAGTATCCCCAAAGCCTTGGTTCCTATAATCTGGTCCCCTTTTCTGTCTCTCATAGTGTGGTACTTTTCTGTAGTCCTGGCTACTGACTGGGTAAATGCATCATTGCTTAGATCATTTTAATTGGGCCCTGATTGAAGGACCTGTTATAGATTTATTTTTCTTCTACTTGGAATTTTTACACATAAGACTTTGATAGTCTATATTTTCATCCAGAAATTTTTTCTTTTCCTTTGGATTTTTTTGATATCTTTTTAATTTCTCTTGCCAATTGATTCATATACCTCATACCTCAGCCATGCATCCCTAAGTGATCCTGTTTTTTTTTTTAATCACCCTCTTAACGGGGGGAATGTAAAAAAAATATCATTATTTAAATTGCAAAGCTTAAATTCCTTTTGAGAAGAATTTTAGGTAAAGAAGATGCTACCTCTCTGAACCCAGAAACTGAACTGTTGGAGAAGCCACCATGAAGAAGCCTCCAGACCACAAGTTGCACAAAATTGAACTTTGGGTGTGGCTGATTGAACATTTATTTGTATGTATACTTTCATGCCAAAGGGGAGTGCCCCTTTACTGGCTTTCTGTCAATGCATCCAGCAATTATTGATTTTGTTCTTTTATTTTCTCTTATCCTCAAATTATTATAATCTTTAAGTTGATTATGTTTTCATGATCCTTTTTGGGGAAACTTGTCTCCTCAATAACGATCAAACAAGGGAATGTAAAAATAGACTTGAATACAGGACTATAATTCCCACAAGCCTTTGCTCCACTTCCCCAAAATGCTTTGTAATCTCACGCAATTCTGAGGTAGGCCGAGATCGAGGAAGGATTTAAGCTGGTGGCAAAGGTTTTTGGGCCTCTTTTTGGACTTTTGTTTTGGAGCAGAGGCATCTCTTCCATGATGTGAGGTTATTTTGTCTAGGCCTCCGGCCTAGGCACATGTTTCTTACTTGTATATTCTTTAATCCCTAATCCTTAATCAACCTCTAAAAAATATAATACTCCTTGCAGAGAGAAACTAATTTCTACCTGCCTCAGTCTCCCCATATTCCTAAATTTTAACTGTTACAGTTCAAACCCTGATACCACCTAACACCACCCACTCTTATCTTTGTATCACTAGTCCATGCTCCACTCTCCCCCCCCCCACGTCCATTTGCATCATTATTCCAGGCTCCCTCACACCCCTCTCTTCTATCAAGCAACTCTTAAGTCATTGTCAAATAACTTCTTTTACCAATAAGATGTATTTCCTAACTGCCCTAACCAATTGCTTCTGTGTGCCTCTATTTTTAGATGGGTATAACTATTGTAATGGACTATTTTTGTACTAGTATAAAAATTGTCTAATTGCTTGGGGTATATAGGAAGGTCTCTTGCAATGCTGGGGGTCTTTTGGTCTTGACCAGAAATCTGGCTTTATTAGGAGACCAGCACTCTCCAAATAAATCTATTTCTTTATGACTTGGAGACTTACTATTTTTTAATTGCATTCCAGTGGTTAGAAATTATGCAACAGGCTGCTGGGCAGAGGGGTAGTTGAAGTGAAAAAATGTAATCAGGTGCCATGGAAAGGGAAAAGAAAGCACCTCTACCCACATCGCTCTGCCTTTCTAGTAACAAACTCTGAGCAGGGGGGAGGGTGGCTGAGTGCCCAAAGAAAGAGCTCTGCATGCCATCTTTGGCATATATGCCATTGGTTTGCCATCACTGCTGTAGCCTGTGAAGCCTTTCCTGGTGGAATAGGTAGGCTTGAACAAGTTTTTCCAACTAAGAGTGAAGGAAGCTAAAACAGACACTGAAGAGTACTTAGAGCTTGATCAGACATCAGAGACTCCAAGGCTATCCACTGCATTCCGAACCATCACTAGTCATCTTGATTTTTGTCATGCGACTGGACTTCAATACCTCTGGAAGAGAGAGTTTGTGCAACTTTGCCTCACCTAAATCCAATTTGTCCTCAAGTCAAAAGCCATCACTAGTGATATCATTTTGGTCCTCTTCCAATTTGAAAGACAAAAACCAACCAACAACCAATCTTTCTTTGTTCTGGCAACCTTTTTATCTTCTAGCCTTGCCTCTTGATTTACTGACCTCCAGTCAAATAGATCTATATAGCAATAATTACTCCCCAGGGGATAGCTAGATGGTTCAGTGGATTGAGAGCCAAACCTAGAGATGGAAGGTTCGGGATTCAAATTTGGCCTCAGATACTTCCTAGCTATGTGACCCTGAGCAAATCACTTAACCCCCATTGCCTAGCCCTTTCTGCTGTTCTGCCTTGGAACTGTTGTTGAAGAGCTTGAGATAAAATCCTGGGTTAAGAAAGGTTGCTCCCTGAAAAATGACAAGCTCCAATGATTATCTTTAAAGATAGAGAAATTTATTAAGTTAAATGCAGGTTGAATGACTGGGAGGCAGGTGCAGGTAAAGACACTCCCTGTCTGAAGAGATGGGGTTTAGGATTCTTATATCCTTTTGACAAAAGGTATTACATAACCAGAAATAGGTTTATGGGGTGATGTGCTACTATGTGACCAGGAATAGGGTGAAGGGATGATGTGTCATCATATGCCTCAAAGACAAAGGGGGTGAACTGTGCAGTTCAGGGGATAAAATATCTGAGATACCAAAGATGCTTATCAGAAGCAAACTGGGAGGTACATATCTATGCTTATCAAAAAGCTAATGGAGAAGCCAAAGAGAAAGTTTCTTTCAGAAACCCTTTCTTATCCTAGGTTTATGTTGCCAAAAGTTATCTTTCCTTTAGCTCCAACAGCAGGAATGCAAGAAAAGAAATTCTTTGCATACCTTTGACCTGGGAAACCTTGAATTCCATGCCAGAACCAATACATAGTATTGATTCTAAGTTGGAAGGTAAGGATTAAAAATTTAATCTTCAGTGTTGTTGACTAGAAAAAACACAGAACTATTAAATAGTCAAAAATCACTCTAATCAAGGAAAAAGGGGTTAGCGCTACTAATGCAACAACAGAGCTGCTTCCCATTACTGCACAGAGTCAAGAAGCCCTGGTCACTAGCCCCTGGGAGTGCCACCAACTCAGGATGGACTCCGAGGAACAAAAGAATTTGGGGAACCTATATACCACTCTAGATGACCTGGGGGGTTTAGGATTAGAGGGATAGTTGATTGACTTTACAATGGTGAGAAAGGAAAATGAGGAGTTCCAGACAGGAATAATATTGAGGGGCTGGTGCCCTACAAAGGACACAAAAGGGAAAAACCAAACCCAGGGCTAGGCCACCTTGGTCATGGACCTTAGCCTAGGGGGAGAAATCATTGGGACAAAAGGGATGCTTAATATTGGATGGTATTAGCTGTTCCCACCCAAACTACAAACAATTTTTCAGTGCCCCCAAGACTGTCTATGGGCCATTAAAACCCACCACCACTCCCTTGCTATCCTCTGATGGTGACACTCTCATAAAAGATAAAAAAAGCATCAGCAACAGGTGGAAAGAACACTTCAGTCAGCTTCTCAACTGATCCTCTTCAGTCGACCAAAGCACCCTTGACCAGATCCGTCAAAACCTCTCCCTTGAACAACTTGACGTCCCTCCTTCAATAGAGGAAGTCCAAAAAGCCATTAAACAAATGAGTGCAGGCAAGGCACCCAGTAAAGACGGGATCCCAACCGAGGTGGACAAGGCCTTAAATGGAAAGGCGCTCCAGGCATTCCACATAGTGCTGACCAGCATATGGGAAGAGGAAGACATGCCCCCAGAACTCAGAGATGCCTCCATCGTAGCCCTATACAAGAACAAAGGCTCATGAGCAGTCTGTGACAACTACAGAGGCATCTCACTACTCTCCACTGCCGGAAAGATCCTCGCCCGTGTTATACTCAACAGACTCCTGCCATCTGTTTCAGAGCAGAACCTGCCTGAATCACAATGTGGCTTCCGACCAGATCGCAGCATCATCGACATGGTCTTCACGGTGAGGCAAATGCAGGAAAAATACCTTGAGCAGAACCTGAGTCTCTACATTGTCTTCATAGACCTGACAAAGGCATTCGACACAGTGAACAGGGACGCATTGTGGGTGATCCTCAGCAAGCTCGGTTGCCCAGCAAAATTCGTCAAACTGATCCAGCTCTTTTATGTCGACATGACAGGGGAAGTCCTATCTGGTGGAGAGACTTCCAATCGCTTCAACATCTCCAATGGCGTGAAACAAGGTTGCGTCTTTGCTCCGGTACTATTCAACCTATACTTCACCCAAGTATTATGACATGCTGTGATGGATCTAGACCTGGGCATCTACATCAAATACCGTCTGGATGGCTCACTATTTGACCTTAGCTGCCTGACTGCAAAAACAAAGACAACAGAGAGACTCATCCTGGAAGCTCTCTTTGCAGATGACTGTGCTCTCATGGCCCACTAAGAAAATCATCTCCAAACCATTGTGGACAGGTTCTCCACCGCAACAAAACTGTTTGGCCTGACTATCAGCCTCAGCAAAACAGAGGTGCTGTTCCAACCTGCACCAGGGAGGCCAACTAACCAGCCGTGCATTACAATCAACAGCATGCAGCTTTCTAACGTCAACACTTTCAAGAACCTGGGCAGCACCATCACCAAAAATGAGTCCCTAGACCACGAGATTAATGCCAGGATCCAAAAGGCCAGCCAGGCACTTGGGTGGCTGCACTGCAAAGTCTTCCAACACAGAGGTGTAAGCACTGCGACGAAGCTCAAAGTGTATAACGCAGTGGTCCTCACCTTGCTTCTGAACGGTTGTGAAACATGGACACTGTACCGGAAGCACATGAAACAGCTGGAGCAATTCCACCAACATTCCCTCCGGTCAATCATGAGGATCCGATGGCAGGACCGAATTATCAATCAGGAAGTCCTCGACAGAGCCAACTCCACCAGCATCGAAGTAATGGTCCTCAAAACCCAGCTACGATGGTCTGGACACGTCATCTGCATGGACCCACAGCGAATACCAAGACAGGTATTCTATGTTGAACTGTCAGCTGGCCTCAGGAAACAAGGCCGACCAAATTAAAGATTCAAGGATCAGCTAAAGTCAAACTTGAAGTGGGCTGGCATTACACCAAAGCAACTAGAACTTGCTGCCTCTGACAGAAGCAGCTGGCGAACCCACATTAACCCTGCTGCCACCACCTTTGAAGATGATGTCGACGTCTTGCCGCTGCGCATGAACACCGACACCAAGCCACAACCACCAAGCCACAACCACACCTCCCATAACAACTGGCGTCCCATGCCACATGTGCCACAAAATTTGTGCCTCAGTCTTTGGACTCCAAAGCCACATGAGGGTACACCGTAGATGAAACTGCACAAAGAGAATAGTCATTCTCGATCACCGAGTGACTACCACTATATACTATACACTACCCAAACTCCCAGGAAGTTCACTGTCTGGTGAAGAGGGACCTTCCCTCAGGGGGAAACCTCTCCTGTGACAAGGTCAAAACCTGGGGTTTCTATACTCAAACTAAATAAACTGGGGTTCTCTATATTTCCATGTTGACACACCCCCCTTTTGGTCAAGACCAAACATCGCTGACCACACATATGGACAAATGAGTAATGCTATATGGGATTGGACTCCATCCCCTACTGGTGGAAAAGTCTAGGGACACAGATATTGGTGACTGGCCTTTGGGGGCGTTCCCCAATGCCACCTGCGCATTGACAATTGAGCCAGAAAGGCAGGCAGTCTGCCTTTGGCAAAGAAAGTAACTAACAATCAAAACACTACCCCATTTCCCAAAGTCTTAAGTCTTTCACTTCTTGTGGGTCCTGATGATGCCTTCAGCCTCCTCTCTTGCAGACTAATGGCCTCTGGCAGACTACTCCTTTGGTATCAGCCAGCTTCCTTGCTGCTGCAAAAGAAAACTAAGAGAAATCCATAAACATATTCTTTACCGGGACTTGATCAACTCCCTACATGCTTACTCACTACAAAGATTATCCATGCTGCTAACCTTAAATTGGCAATCCTATCTTATTAATTCTAGTATTGCATTTTCCACACAAATTATAAAATTAGGTAATTTACATGCTTAATCGGAAAGATTGCCTTACTTTACCAAAATATAAAAACCCTACAAACTGTAGAAATATAAAAGCAGAAACAAAATCCACGTCACAGGTTATTCAGTACTTTGTAATTCTGGAAATGGCCCTACTTCCAGTTTGTGGCCAAAAATTAAAATATTGTTTAGCACCAAGTAAGTTTCTAACTAGATATCCTATAACCAAGAATCCAAAACCACATTAGAATGACTGCATGACAACTTCAGCTTCAAAACTATTTTAAAAATCAAATTTAAGTTTCAATATTGAAATAAACTCCAAAAATTCTCAAGATTAAAATGCTTCTAAATTTTCCTAAATTTAAAACCCCCTTTAGGGAGGTTGAGATGCTAAGGATTTTGAAATTGTTTTCATTCACCTTTAACTACTTAATAACCATAACCATGCTTAAATAGCTTAGACTTTTTACTCCTATTATTGAGTATGAAAAAAATAACGTTGCAACTGAGTCAGCTAATGTAAAGTCTGTAGATAAAAATTTGTTAAAATAATTCTCCTGATTTGACTGAGTTGTAGCCTTAAATTAGTTTTGGGTACACATTTCATTTTTCTGAGTATTTATTCATCGGCAATAAGGACTCAATTACCATTGAACTTCTGCCTAAATCTATAGGTGAATAGATTAGCTTTCCTAGACACAAAGGTTCTCTTCTAATCTCCAGGTTTCCTGCCTTGAGGCTTCAAAATGCATAAACTTTACTGGTACTAGGGAGCAATTCAGTGTTCTATCAGAACCTTGTTTATTAAAACTGCTGTTTAGAATCTACTATTTATGTGCAAGGCCTCCCCCCTTTTGGCACTGATATTTTGCCAGGTTTTCCTTATGACCTGAACTCTTCTTTTAAGAAAAGGGACCTCTTTGAATTTTCTTACTTATTCATAATGGCTAAAAATTTCTATATACCTCCACAATTCCATAGTCTATGCCTTGCCTTCCTGAGGCTCCTTTCACCATACAGAAAATTTGCTATTAACAGAAGAAAAGTGGGAAGTAACTTAAAATGAGGGAGAATTGGCAATGATCAGTAGTCACCTGTAGAACTTGACATTAACTCTGCCTTTCCATTAACCCTTGTGACTGATAGTAACCAATTTCCTCCATAGCTTTTCTTTTTCCCAATTCTCTTCCCATACAATTCACTATTAGATGGCAATTCTCTCTAACCATGCTCCAGATTTAAAATATTTATCTTGTATTACTAACAATTATATCTAGGCTCCATCATTCTTCCTAACTTCTTCTGATACTACTTTGAGACAAACTAGCACTGTGGAATCTTTGTTACAAATTCTCAAATGAACAGATATTACTTTCAAACCTCTTAACCAGTTAAAAATGCTCCTATTTAGACTTTTCCCACTTCAGCTCAATCTGGGGACTAGCTTTGTCCTTTCTAGGTTCTCTACTTAAAGTGACTTTGCTCAGGGTAAATAAATTTTCAGGGGAAACAAAATGGCCAGTTTTATGTCTGCTACAGAAATATTTCTAGTCAATCAAAATGATGAGAAACAATACTTATCCAGATCCAATATCTTGGGGCTCCTTCGGATTTCTCATAGAGATGTCTTCTTCAGGAATCCTTCAGATTCTAGGCTGCAGGAAAATCTTGTCCAGGCTTTTGACTCCTAAGAAGAAATAACTTAATAGGTTTTAATCACTTCACCCATACTCCAGAACTGGGGTGGTAAGATACAGGACATTCCTAGAAATTTTAGAGTTTCCCAGGTAATAAATTCCTTTCTCTATTAGCTGTCATGTGCCAATGATCATCAGAAATAATGATCACAAAACCATTAGTTCTCTCCACTTAAAAAGTAAAAATTAGTTATCAGTAATCACTGGTCTTTAAAAACAAAAATCCTATCTATTGTAATGGTTGCACTCTGGAAATGTACCTTGAAAATTCAAAATCAGGTTATAGTTCATGACTCTTTTTACTTTTTCAAAAACCAAAACCCAAAACATTTTTCTCCAAACACAAAACATAGGATTACTAAGAAAGCTTAAAAGTTACTTTTAACTCTGAATACCTTTACAATTCCTTTTTTTTTTTTGCTCTAATTTACTTTTGGCTCCAAGTTTGCCTTTCTCTTAGCCTTGCCTCAAACCACTTTGGCCTAAGGCTAAAGCCTTTCCTCAAGAGGAAATTTGTTGGGTCAGTTTAAAAGTTCAGGGTTTCCTTACCATTTAAAGCAATACCTTTTCCCCATTATTTCTTGTCATGTACCCCAATTCAATGACCAGTCAGGTCTGTAGTTGACCATCCTAAAATGAAATTTCTTTACTCCAGAACTCACACACACCTTGCTATTTGAAAACAATTAACAGCTTGAAAATAAATGTGAAATTATAGCACTCAAATAACTAAGTTAGTACCTAGAATAAAATGCACCTTGCTACTAATATTAACTGCGCTTGATACACAATATTTCATACATTAACCAGACCAAAACTTTAGGAAGAAAAATTAGACCTTAAAGTTAAGAATTTCTGGACCTCCTTTTGCCTCTTGCTGGATCACCAGCTCTGGTCTCATCTCTTCAGCTTTGGGAGGAATTCATTGTTAACAGAACTTACAGACATTATTTGTTAACCTTTAAATCACAAGCATTTGAAGTTATCGGCGTATTATCCACCTAAGAAATTCATTAGACATAGAACAAGCAAAAGCCCACAGAAAATTAGAGAAGAAATCCAGAACTTAAGTTCTTAAGCTTCTATGAGAAGCTTTTTTTTTTTTTTGCAAAACTTTGTAACCATTTAAACCTCAAACCATGGCATCTCAATTCACGAAGAAACTTTCTCTCTTTTAATCAACTTAAAGCAGTTACTCAGACCCTCAATTGAACATTCAGGCTCTCACACTCCAACTCGAGTTTCCCATTCAAAGCTTTCAGCTAACTATTCATGCCTCTGACCAGCTCTCCTGGTCCTCACCTCTCTCTGGTTCTTACCCTTCTCCTGGTCTATGAACCGTTCTGACCTGGTTTTTCTTCCGGTGCATTCCTCGAGCCTTTGTTTGAAGACTTCTCTTTTGTCTTCTTCAATTTCTCGACCTGCTTCGCTTAAAACAGACTGCAGAATTATCTTTTCCTCATTAAATGAACCTCACCTGGCCATCTTACCGTTGGATTGGCCTTTGTCATCATTTGCCATTTATCTAAATACTTGCTTGCATTAGGTCCATACTTGGAAAACATGTAACTTGCGGCCGTATTTCTAGGTGGCTCTTTGGGCTGCTGACCTCCCCCACTCGGCTGCTGACTGCCCCCACCAAATTTTGGGACAACAGACAAGCTGTTACCCATGTCCAATAGCGCCCGGGTGGCTATGGACAAATGTGGCTGTGTACCCCACAGCCACTTGATTAAGGATCCATTAATTAAAGAGAGAGTCATTCCCAAACCAGAGATGCAAGTCCTATCTTCGAGAGAGCCACTTACTTGGCCCTTGCTAACCGGACTCCTGACCCAACTCCAAATGGGTTGTTTGAGGTACCTCAAGTCTGGGGTCCTTGTTAGCAGGAGGGCTCAGGCAGTGGGGACTTCAGATCTCGCTGGGGCCTCCATTAATGTCGACTAGAAAAAACACAGAACTATTAAATAGTCAAAAATCACTCTTTAATCAAGGGAAAAAGGGTTAGCTCTACTAATGCAACAACAGAGCTGCTTCCCATGACTGCACAGAGTCAAGACGCCCTGGTCACTAGTCCCTGGGAGTGCCACCAACTCAGGATGGACTCCGAGGAACAAAAGAATTTGGGGAACCTATATACCACTCTAGATGACCTAGGGGGTTTGGGATTAGAGGGATAGTTGATTGATTTTACAATGGTGAGAAAGGAAAATGAGGAGTTCCAGACAGGAATAATATTGAGGGGCTGGTGCCCTACAAAGGACACAAAAGGGAAAGACCAAACCAAGGGTGATTTTAAATGGAATTTCTCTCTCTGTTTCTTGCTGCTGAGATGTGTTGGAAATATATAGAAATGCTGATGACTTATGTGGGTTTATTTTGTATCCTGCAACTTTGCTAAAGCCGTTGATTATTTCGAGTAACTTTTTGGTTGATTCTCTAGGATTCCTTAAGTAAACCATCATATCATCCACAAAGAGTGATAGCTTGGTCTCCTCATTGCCAATTTTAATACCTTCAATTTCTTTTTCTTTTCTAATTGCTACTGCTAGTGTTTCTAGTACAATATTAAATAATAGAGGTGATAATGGGCATCCTTGTTTTACTCCTGATCTTATTGGAAAGGCTTCTAGTTTATCCCCATTGCAGATGATGTTTGCTGATTGTTTTAGATATATACTGTTTATTATTTTTAGGAAAGGCCCTTCTATTCCTATACTTTCTATTGTTTTCAATAGGAATGGGTGTTGTATTTTATCAAAGGCTTTTTCTGCATCTATTGAGATAATCATGTGATTTTTGTCAGTTTGCTTGTTAATATGGTCAATTATGTGGATGGTTTTCCTAATATTGAACCATCCTTGCATTCCTGGTATGAATCCTGCCTGGTCATAGTGGATAACCCTTGTGATGACTTGCTGGAGTCTTTTTGCTAGTATCCTATTTAAGATTTTTGCATCTATATTCATTAGGGAGATTGGTCTATAGTTTTCTTTCTCTGTTTTTGACCTGCCTGGCTTTGGGATCAGTACCATGTTTGTGTTGTAGAATGAATTTGGTAGAACTCCTTCTTGGCCTATTTTGTCAAATAGTTTGTTTAATATTGGGATTAGTTGTTCTTTGAAAGTTTGATAGAATTCATTTGTGAATCCATCTGGACCTGGGGATTTTTTCTTAGGGAGCTCTTTGATGGCTTGTTCAATTTCTTTTTCTGAAATGGGGTTGTTAAGGTAATGTATTTCTTCCTCTTTTAGTCTAGGCAATTTATATTTTTGTAAGTATTCATCCATATCACCTAGATTGCCATATTTGTTGCCATATAATTGGGCATAGTAGTTTTTAATGATTGCCTTAATTTCCTCTTCATTAGAGGTGAGATCTCCCTTTTCATCTTGGATACTGTCCATTTGGTTTGTTTCTTTTCTTTTTTTAATTAGACTGATGAGTACTTTGTCTATTTTATTTGTTTTTTCAAAGTACCAGCTTCTAGTCTTATTTATTAAATCAATAGTTCTTTGACTTTCGATTTTATTAATTTCTCCTATGAGTTTTAGGATCTCTAATTCAGTTCTCATCTGAGGATTTTTAATTTGTTCGCTTTCTAGTTTTTTAATTTGCATGCCCAATTCATTGACCTCTGCCCTTCTTAATTTGTTTATATATGAACTCAAGGATATAAATTTCCCCCTTAGTACTGCTTTGGCTGCATCCCATAGGTTTTGAAAGGATGTCTCACCATTGTAATTTTCTTCAATGAAGTTATTAATTGTTTCTATGATTTGTTCTTTAACTAATTGGTTTTGGAGAATCATAATATTTAATTTCCAATTAATTTTCGATTTTCCTCTCCATATTCCCTTTTTTGAAGAGATGAAATTTATAGGCCATGGCAACATTTACATATAAAGGATGAGATATAGTGAAGTAATCAAGGATTTTGAATCTGCAGGTCTGGAGGATCTTAGGATCTTCCTAAGGTTGAAAAATTATTCAATATCACCAAATAGGTGGATCTGGAACAAAAGGAACCCTGAGTGGAGGAGAGAGAACATAGTGCCCTAGTTCCTTGGACTGTCAGTGGTTTTAACTGACAATATTTTTAGATGTATTTTTTAAAATAAGGTCATTTTTAGAGCTCTGATATTTGACAGTTTCCACTTCTTTTCATAATTTTAAAGACAAGAAGAGGAAGAGAGTAAGAAAGGAAACAAAAGGATGGGGTGAATCATCTCATATAATCAGGATGTACAAATAGAAGAATAGATACAAATAAGGGGTACAGGAAGCAGCCATTAAAACCTCACTTTTATCTGAACTAATCAAGGGCGAAAAACAACAAATTTGGCTGCAAAAGTATATTTTGCTCAATAGAGAAACAGGAGAAAAAAGAGGAGAAAAGAATGAGGAGGGCCTAGTGGTTGGCCAAGGACCAACTTATCCCCAAGTCACTCACTCATCTTAGAACAAGAAGATAGCTTCTGCTTATCAATAGCTGCATTGTTGTACAGTTAACTTCCTACCGAATTTCAGGCATCCAACTTCTTTGATGTCATGTCTTTAAAAAGCATTTCTTGGGGCAGTTATGTTACTCAGGCCTGGAGACAGGAAGACCTGGGTTCAAATCCTGCATCACACTTGTTAGCTGTGGGAACTTGGGAAATTTACTTAGCCCTAACTGCCTAGTCCTTACCATTCTTCTGCCTTGGAACCCATACTTAATATCAATTTTAAGATGGAAGGGAAGAGTCTTAGAATTTTCTTAAAAATATCTTTTTTAGCTATAAAGGGAAACAAAGATCCAAAGCATAACTGATTTACTGTAAGACTGGCAGTTATAGTAAATCAATTGTCATCTGATCTCCCACTTAGACCAGGGACAAATGAATAATTCATAGAACTTATTTTATAGTGAAAAAGAATAACTTACAAAGAGGGGGATGACTAACAATAGAGGGTATAATTGCTGGGAAGTTTAAGGTATTACATTAAGAGAGAGTGATTTTCGATAAGTTGAGGATTTTAAAATTTGTGACATAAAAGATCTGTTGCCCATCAACCATAGATTGCAATATGCCATAATTGCCAGTTTGTGAATTAGTATTGTTAGCCTTGGTATAGTAAGGAATTTAAATTCTTTTGTGAGCAATTCCAGGAGCTAAAGAGAATGAGAATCCCTGACCCTTTGATTAATCAGGGATATTGATTAATAATTATGATAATTATATTATATAAGGTTATATAGCAAATTGAATGTGATATATTTAGCTACTTTTCTCTGTAACTTCATACCTGTAATTTCTATAATTTCTCCTTTTCAATAATCACCATATGCTAGTATTTTACAATAAGCTATGGTCTCACTTAACCTGTGTAGCCACGGTGTACTGAAGGGAGTCACTCATAGAGCATCCTCCAAAGAACAAGTCAAAAGCGTGTGCCCTCTGGATGAAGGTTGTACCTCTTTCTGGCATTCATAGAACACTTGTACTGTGGAAGTTTCTAACTAAATTTCCAAGAAAATATCTAGTTTGGATTAACCTTAGCTGATAGGCCTGACTAATAGCTAGAACTAACTCTTACTAAATAAATTGTCAAAGTAACAATATCAACTATCCCTAAAGTTTATTTTACATATCTGTAACAAATTAATGCCTATCTGAGATGGGAAAAGGATTTGTGTTCCAGTGGTTTCTGGGATCTAGGCTTGTGAATCATAAAAATTCTCCAACCCTACTTCATAAGATTTGGTTAAGACCATTCCCCATTTTAAACAATGAAGGAACTTAGATCATGAATGTGAGACCTCTACTCCACCCCTACTTAAGCATGCTTTAGGGGAAGAAACTCCTTGCTGAACAATGAAAAATACTTAAACCCATACTTATAGTAAGGCAAAAGTTCTTAAGCTGTGCCCATTTTTAGATCTAATACAAAAGGGTGCTAAGTACCTATAAAGGTCAGGCAACTTGTGAATTTACAAGGAGCAAAGAGGTAAGAACTTACTCAGAGGTTTTTTCAGGTGTGAACTTAATCAAAAGTTTAAGTCTACTCAGGTGTGAATTAAGAATGGTCTGTCCTTTGGAAAAACATCTACTGTGATTGGTAGATGTGAGAACTTAGGGGAGGTGACATAGGAGAAAATTCCCTTTAAAAGGAGGTCAAAAAGGAGGTCTCGGGAGATGCAGCTGGGAAAAGCTGAATTGGAGGAGGCAGCTGGTGTCTCTCTGAACACTATAATATTGCTTGGACAAATCTTGTGGTGAGTGGATAAAAGACTGACTGATCTCTCTCTTAGGGTTTTCAGCCTAGGCTGGCTCATGCTGGCCTAGGCTGGTCTAGCCCTTTTTCTCATTATTTCCTTTCTCTCTCTCTCTCTCTCTCTCTCTCTCTCTCTCTCTCTCTCTCTCTCTCTCTCTCTCTCTCTCTCTCTCTCTCTCTCTCTCTCTCTCTCTCTTTCTCTCTCTCTCTCTCTCTGTTCTCTCTCTCTCTCTCTCTCTCTCTCTCTCTCTCTCTCTCTCTTTCTCTCTCTCTCTCTCTCTTTCTCTCTCTCTCTCTCTCTCTCTCTCTCTCTCTCTCTTTCATTAATTCCTCATTTGTATTAATTAAAATCTCTATAAAACCGAGCTGACTTGAGTATATTTAATATTTGGGAATTTTTCCCTGGCGACCACCTTATATTTGATTTAAAACAAGACACTGTCTTGAAACCATATTTTCTGCAGTCACAATTTAAGCCAACTGCTCTTTTATCTGTACAGTTTATGACTCCCACTATTTTAATTATTACAGCCTTCAGGAAAACTTACCTGACAAGGATAGGTAGTATTTGGACAAAATTCTGATTTACCTCCTATGTGGAGGTAATCTTATTGCTTCCCCCTCCTGGAGGGTCAAACTGGTCCATGAACATTTTTCAAATGCCAGGGCATTGTCTGGGAACATCAATAAAAGAAAGGGGACAGAGGAGACCAGAGTCTCTTTTGGTGTGGACAACTGGCTGGAAGATATGTGAGAGGGAAGAGGAAGACACCGGTATAATAGAGACACTTGGTCTGAGAACTTAAAGTAAAGGATGATATTTAAATCTATGTTGATCTACCTTTTCTATTAACAAACTTTATGAAAAATAATATCTGGTAGATATATTAATTTTAATTATAACACTCTTCTTGAAAAACAAATGTACCTCCAAATGGAGATAGAGAAGGATCTAGATGGACTGGTGGTAAAAAAAACCCACCATGGTACCTTCCCAGAGCCAGTGAAGCAAAAACCCATTGAGACTATATTAAAACAAAAATGTATTTTGCTTATTAAGCTTAGTTGAAATCCAATGTGTCCCTGAATCTATAGAG
Source organism: Monodelphis domestica (assembly GCF_027887165.1). Classification (NCBI taxonomy): domain Eukaryota; kingdom Metazoa; phylum Chordata; class Mammalia; order Didelphimorphia; family Didelphidae; genus Monodelphis; species Monodelphis domestica. Next base: position 252,592,391 of record NC_077228.1, read on the forward strand.
TTCTACCTACTTCCTATGCTCTTCTCACAAGAAAACTCTTCTGATCTTCTTAAACCCTTCTTATCAGCTCTCTGATTTTATCTAACACCCCCAAATCATCTGACTAATTTTCTAGACTAAGAATAATCAACTAAACTTAATTGTCTCTAAAAGAGAATGGACTCACAAGTGGACTGAGTCCTTTCCCACACATGGGGTTGGCTTCTTAGGTAAAAAAACCAAAGTCCCAGATGGTAAACCCTTTATCACAGCCAAATTGTCCATAGCACTGCAAGGAAACCAGGTCTCCTCCTAGGTATCTTCTAAGCCCAAACCCTCCAAGTTCCTCCACAAAACTAGTCAGGTTACAGGATCTGATGGAGCAGATATTCTCCCTCCCAGTTCACGGAAAAGATAGTTGTATAATGTCAGTTAACTCAGTAAACTTCCAAAACCCTCTTCTGCAGTGCCTTCTCCTTCTAGAATCTTTTCCTGGGGCTCATGGCTAAATTCTCCTCTCTCCCTTTTAGAGACAACTTTGAATTTTCCCTTATCCATTATCCATTATCCCTCTATCATTACATTCCACCCTCTGAGCGTGTGAGAAAATCTATAAATTGGTTATATGCTCATCGCTATATCTAAACCCATTCTATCCTACTTACCTAAAAATAAAACAAGCATTTTCTTACCTTAAGCTTATCTATCTACTCTATCTCTATCAAGGGGAAAAAAATTACAATAAACCATTACATAAAGCAAAACAAAATACAACATTTTCAGTAATAGTAGTAAAACTAACATGCAGAATGTAAAAGAATATAACAAGAAAATAAAAATGCAAAGTGCAAACAGTTCCAAAACAGTTATAAAACAAAATAACAATCTTCCACTGTAATGCTAATACAGAAAACCAATTCTATCTAAAAATCTTATGAGAGTCTGTCAAATGTTTTAAAGATAAAGTTAATAACTCAATGTAGCTTATGCTTTTATATTAAACAAAACCATCAGTCTAACCATGCAAAAACTTATACAAAATGTATCTCAAAAGTCTTTGTTGAAACAATTCAAAGCAAAACTTTTCCTTGTGCTACACCTTAATCTAATACAGAAAATAAAACTGTCTACAGAAAACTGAAAACTAAGCGTTTTATTCTAAAAATCTTATCCTTGTAACCTTTATCTATGCACATATTTATAGATATGTACAAAATTTTCTGTACAAATTTACAATATACATAATTCTAAAAATTTCACCTTTCCTCACTTGCAACTATTCAAAATCAAATATACATAAATGTACAAATATACAGCAATGTAAAAGATGTACAAGATTTACAATATCTACATTTTTACACATTTAGTTACACACTTGCTTACCTCATGTTAAACTATGATACAGATTCTATATACAAAGTATGTTACATATATGTACATGTCCTTGTCAGAAGATCTCCACCCTCTGATAGTAATAAAAAACAAAACACTATTTAGATAGACCTATATGTGTCCTGATATTGATTGAGTGGAATGTCACAAATACTTTCCATCCAGGTAAGACTTCATAGAATTAATGTGAATAGACACTACAGTGTTTTTTTTCCAAAATGATATATATGTATTCATTTATCTTACATAAATACTATCACCTGGTAATAATATTGCAATACTTTGTGATCAATGTGTCCTAAATGTATATGTTGAATGTACCCATATTCACTAGATCTTCAGATACTCCTCTTCTATTGTTGCCTGTTGTCCCCTGTCTAGTGTCTTCTTATTCCATTAGTGTTTTAATATATACTGATGCATGTATCTATGGTGGACATGTGCTATGTACAAAATGATACAAAACCTTACAATCCCAATACATATCAGTCTGTCATCCCTTTCTGTAGTAGATTCTTGTGTAAATTTTGTTATCCTGTCAATGTCCAGTCTCTTGTACTTCCTCTGTGATTCTGCTATGATGTCTTCTGCCTTCAGTCATCTCCATCTGATCCGTTGTCCTCTTCCCTGATCTTTCTGACTGCAGACATGTTGTTTGATGATATTCTTTCTACTTGGCCTGAACTTTGTGGATGGTACAGGATATGATATTTTGCTGAGATACCCAAGTTCTCATATACTTGTTTTAGAATGACATCTGTGAAATGGGCCCCTTTATCTGAATCAATCGTAACTGGTACTCCAAATCTTGGAACAATCTCCCTCAGCAAGATCTTAACTACAAATGCCGATGTGTTCCTAGCAGATGGAAATGCTTCTGGCCATCTTGTTGATTTATCCATCAATACTAAACAAAACTTTTATTTCCCAGATTTGGGCATACTAATATAATCTATTTGCACATTTTCAAAAGGGGTGTAAGCTAATGGTCTTCCACCTAGATCTCTTTTTTTAAAAAGACCCTGATTGAATTTCTGACAAATAGAACAGCTAGAACAAATTTTGTTTGCCATGGTGGTAATTCCTGGGGCTAGCTACACCCTTTTTACGGTATCAAATAAAGCCTGTGTCCCCAAATGGCCTTTGTTGTGAATAGCCTGGCAAATATGATTTAAAAATGCCTTTGGGAGTATTAGCTTTCCTGTTGATGATACCCAAATGTCATTCTCTTTCCTAGCTCCAAAACTGTGTTTCCATGTTTGAATTTCTGAGTCTAGATATACCTTTTCAGGATCTTTTAAGAAATACATTATGTAAGCTGGGGCATTTTGTGCTGCATAACAGGCAGTGTGGAAAGGAAAACTGAAGCAAGTTCTGGAATGTCTGCCACTCAGATTGAACAAACAGTGATTGGAATGTTAGAGAGAAGATATTGACAAGAATGACAGTTGGTGGGGGGAGGGGTACTTGGAGTGATAATTGGTCTCGTGACTCTCTCTCTTCCTGGCCCTCGGACTGGAAGGAGTCTCTCTCCCTGTCTCTTGATGGAAGTTCCTCTATTCCTGGATTTTTCTCAACTGTGTGCTTTACCTGGATTCCTGTGATCATGTTGTTGAACAAAAGGATTTAAGGGTTGTGGTTTGAACTGTAAGGCTGGTCTTTAGGAGGCGTCAGCCTGAAGAAACAAGCTCAACCAGTTCTGATGGTCAGAACTTTTTCTTCCTTTTGCTGTCTACTGCTAAGACTTTGAACTTAAGAAAACTAGCATACCTTAGCTTAGATAGGAATAAAAGAAACCCTCCACCAGGCTATGAGGCCTGGCTTCAGCTCAAAAGCTGAGAGAGACTCAAACCCAATCTAGGGAAAACCCAATTTCCTCTTCACTGATACCTCCCAATCCAAACTTGTTATTAATTAGTCTTTATTTAAATAACCCACATTCGGATAAGAGGACTATCATTTCAGGGTGACATAGAGGGAGTTGAACCCAAGGACAGCCATTCAACCATAAAGGGTCCTTATCAGACTCCTGCTGGGAGACCTTGGTCCGGGGAAGCTTGTCCCTCAGGTGGGGTCCATGCTTATCTGCTCTGGGGTATCTTCAACGTAAATAAATAGAGAAGACATCCCCTCAGGCTATCATAGGTGACCCATTTCTCAGGAACCCCAATATTCAAAGATAGCCTCTCAGCAGGGGTATCTCTCTCCTTTTACCTCACCAGTAGCCATATTCCCTCTCTCCCTTCAACCCCTCCATTGCGTTACAAAACCTTCCTTACCCCCTGTACCTATCCCTAGTACCCCCTTTCAATCCTCTACAATTCCTTTAATTATTACAGTAGTAACATCAGCATGGTGATTACCTTGAGAATGACCTAAATTACAGTGTATCACAGCTAATTCCTTTGGTTTTTGAAAAGCTGCCAGTAACTCTGTTATAATCCTTGCATGATGATTTCTATCTGTTTTCCCCTGATGTAATAAAATCTCTCTGTTTCCAGATGGAACCTGTGGCATGGCAGATTGAGCATGTATAACAAGAATTTGTGTAGATATTTGTCCTTTTGCCTTCAGCTAACATACAAGCATGTTTCAAAGCTACTAACTCTACCCCTTGAGCACTCATGCTCTTGGGTAATGAACCAAACCCCAAGTCTCAAACTTTGTGACCACTGCTGCACCTGTAAAACAGATACCATTTTGCATGAAAGATGGACCTTCTGTAAAAAGCACAAGGTTGGGATTGTCTAGTGGTATGTCTTTCAAATCCTTCTTCGGTTGTTCTGCTAATTGGGCCACTTCTGCACAGTCATGCAATGGTTCCCAATTTGTTGGTAAGTCAGGTAATAGTGTTGATGGATTTAAAACACTACACCTCTTGATTTGTATGATTTCTTTCCTAAGAAGAATTATGTCATATTTGGCTATACCTTGGTCAGAGAAAGCCCGGATGCGATATTTGAACATAAGATCTTCTAGTTGGTGTGGGCAAAATAGTGTCAATGGGCACCTGAGAACTAGGTCTATAGATTTCTGCACCAACAATGCAGCTGCAGCTACTCCATGTAAACATGGAGCTATCCCAGCTGCAATAGGATCTAGCTGTGCACTGTAATATGCAATTGGATGATAATTTGGCCCTAAAAGTCTCCAAAACCTCATGAAGCTATCCCTTTTCACTTATGAACAAATAGCACAAAAGGTTTTTCATGATCTGGGATCCCAAGTGCTGGAGCACATAGAATTGCTTCCTTACGTTTTGTTATTGCCTATAGATGTTCTGCCTTTAATTTGAGTGGTTCAGATTCTGCACCTTTAGTTAAATCTATAAGTGATTTGGTCAATTTACTATACCCAGAGATCCATTGTTTATAGAATCCTATTGTACCCTTTATGGCTCTTAGCTGTCTTTTAGTCTTTGGGCCACTCAAGCTTTTGGATGTCTGCTATACAATTTGGGGAAATGCTTCTAGAACCCTTAGATAAAACAAATCCCAAGAACTCAACTCTTAGTAAGCACCATTGAAGTTTTGCTTTAGATACTTTATGTTCCCTTTTACACAACTCAAACAAAAGAAATTTGGTATCCATCAAACATACTGAGAAATCTGGTAAAAGATTAGGAGGGAGACTGATGAAAGACAGAAAGGGCAATAAACTCGGTTGCTCCTCTTACTTAACCTGAACTAGGTTGGAAGAATCTACAACCTAGTCACAGGTGTTTTGGATGGTAGGTCAGGGTCCAGGGCAGGGGTCTGACAGGGGAGGAGGGAGGAGCCTTGTGTAGGGAACTTGTTAAGAGAGTTTTTCTTGATTTCTCCCTTTTTATATTTAGGAGGCAAGGGAGTCCCCCTGCTGTGCAAAATGTCAGTTAGTGACAGATAGAAGGGTGTGACTGAGAGTTAGTCAGTTGGCAATTCGAAAGGGGCTTTTTTTCTCTAGGTCCCCTGGAGAGAGGAGTATGTGACTCAATCTCTCTGGGACTGTGAGGAGTCAGAGAAATGGATTTAAGGCCTTAATAGCCTTATTGATTATTGATTATCTTGGGTAGATACGTATATGGGTAGTGGGTAAACTATTAGAGTAGAATAGTTAGGCTGGACCCTTGCTCTGGCAGAAGGCACTGCCCTCAAAGGGAGATAGATTTAGGGATTTCCGGAAAATTTTAGATAGGATTGGGATCTTATAGTTATAAGCTATTATAAGATTAATCTCACGTTCCTCCATTCTATTTCCTTTCCATACTTTCCTAATAATAAACGAAGTGTTTTGTGTTTAGGAAGCTGCTCTCCTGACTTTTGTTCAAACTCCTACCCAAAAAAGTTTAACTCTTTACACACTTGTAAATATTACCTATTTGCTGCCTAATCAGTTGTCACTTCTTGGTCCATCATTGAAGGGCTCTCTTTCATGATGGGAATAAACAATTACATCTTTTTACTCCTACTTTCTGATTCCAGGTTTTGTTTATTTGTGTGAGTGGGGCCCTTGTCATCACTTTTATCTCACACAATAGGTTTTTAAAAATTACTTTCATTTAAAACTACTTCCATTCTCCTTCCATCTTCCTTTTCCTGGTCTAGTCTCACAACCTTTTTTACTTCTGGTTGTACTTTCACTCATATCCATTAATTCACTAGTCTTCTTGCTCCCCAATTACATCATCAGGTTCTCCCTCAACCATGTTTATCAATAACATTTGGGGTTCATTCAATTCATATTTATCACTCAGTCAGGATTCTGATAGTTGCTATCTACTAATCTCAAAAGATTCACAGTCTTTCTTCCCAACTCTTACATTCATACTAGGAGTCTCTTGATCCCTTGCTCAACTGGTTCAATTCTATACCATCCTCTTCTCTTGAGTCCTGTAAGAATTAAATTTTAATGGTTGACTAAAATATATGAAAATTATAAATAATATGGTAGTTGCCAATTCAAAGCATTATTGCTCAAAGCCAATATTATCTTTAATAGCTTTTATTTACAAAAGAGGTGGAAAGAGTAAAAGTAGAAAAATACAAAAGGGTAGAGAAAACATTATCCTATCTAATTAAATATTGCTCTGGTGCTCAACCCAGCTAGGACTTATTGACCTTCAACTAGAATGAAACTCTCTCCAGAATACAGGAAGGGAAAGCCAGCTATCCACTCACCCAAGTTCCCTCCAAGAGACAGGTCAAGACAATGATGTGAACTGAAGGTGATTCCCGAGGTCAACTTTCTTCCTTGAGCCAACCTTCTTCTTGAAGCTGATTTCCCTCTTGAAGTCCAACTTTTTCTTGAAGCAGACTTTTTTCTTGGAGTTGACTTCTTTAGCCCCAGAAATTCAGGACCTTTTATAGTGGCTTTTTGTCCCTGCCCCCTCTTCACAGGGGCCAATCACAGCTTCCAAATTGTCTGGCACTATCCAAAGGGCAGTGTTTGTGGGAAACAGTTCTCACCTTCTGGAAGAGTGAATATTCATCAAAAGGGTTCACAGATTCCTGGCTGATTGAGTTTCTGAGGGTGTTTATTCTCTAAGTGGTTTTTGAGCTCTTCCACCTAGTTCAAGCTTTTGTTGATTCAATCAAAAGGTAGACAAAGGAGAGTTAATCTTGTCTTCTCAATTTAGTGAGGTACTAAGTAAGGGTATTTATTTATTGTTAACCAAAGTGTTAGCTCCAACTAGGCAAAGAGAATAAAGGATTCCCTTTCATAAGTGTAAACTCAAAGAGAACAAAGAATTCCCTTTTACAGTCCTTTCCCTTTTTTTGTGTCATTAATATTGTTCTATCAAGTCTCAGCCTCAAATTATTTTCTTATCTACTGCTTGCACATCTATTTATGTGCTGATGAACAAAGCTAGAGAAAAGCACGGAACTGTGATGACAGAGTACACTACTAGCCAATGTTGAGATAACTGGACCCTCACTGTGGCATAGTAATCCTTTTATACTTTTCTAAACAATTCATTATTCTATTCACCACAGCAGCTAGTCCAAGCATTTTTATTCCTTCTCAAATATTTCATTATGTTGTGCAGACACATGCACAAATGATTCCATTCCATTTTGTCTTTTCTAGAAGATGCCTTCTTTCATTCCTACTCTCTCACTAATCTTCAAACTTTCCCTGTATAGTGACTGCTTCTCTGCTATCTACAAAGGTGTCTACTCCCTTCTCAAAAAACATCCTCCCATCTATTCTCTTCTATTTTCCCTCCCTTTTGTGGTTAAACTCTTTCAGAGATTTCTCTTCATATACCACTGCTTTTCTCTTCTCACTCATCTAAATTCTCCTCCATTTAGCTTCATAAATTGCCACATAATGAAACAAAATGCAAATAACAACCTCTCCAATAAGAGGTAGATAGTATAAGGATGGGTTGCAAGAGGGAAAGATGGAATTTGCAAGAGGAGTTTGAGTGACAGCAGCAATGGTTGGAAACAGAGAGTGCTGGGTAGGATGCGGAGGTTTGAGAAAGGTCTGTAAGGAGTTTGGGGCTTTTTGAACTTGGACCTGAATCAAGCAGGAAGTAATTCCTTGCTGGGGACCTCACCTAGATGCATAAAGGAGATATGCCAATTCAATATCCAGAAGTTTCATCTGCCAGGAGATTGTCAATCTGATACCTCAAGTAACATCTCAACAGAGGATCAGATCCCTCAGAGCAAGAGAGTCCTGGACTCACTGTCAGAGAGAGCCTGGCTCCCCCCCTTTAGCTCTCTTGCATCTGTTCTGTCATTTCTTAGCTTTAATAGATTATAAATAGTTTGGAAAAATTAGTTTGGGACAGGGCAGAGTTTGAGCGAAAGACCATGTTTAGGGAAACAAATTAAGGATAATGACTCCCTCTTTCCATCTCCCCTATTTACCTGCCTTATATCCAAAGACATTAAAACCTTTTATATCACAGTCAGATTTCATTCAAGAGAGTTAGTCTGGGAACTCTGAGAAGGGAACTAGAGATCAGCCTGAAGGAGAGCAACAAGGACCCCTCCCCCTCAGAGTCAAGGATTTTGTGGGGGTGGTTTGTCCTCAGGTCCTCATTGTGCTGATAGATCTGGGATTACCCCCTGGTCCATCTAATAATACTCTCCATCACCCTCTCACATTAGGGAATCCTCTACTACCTCTGCAGCACCCCTTAACAACCTCACTCAGGGGAAGTGAAAGAGAGTAGGAGCCAGCTCATCTAGGTTCTTACTTCTTCCACACTCCATCTCGTTCTCTACAAATTCCCTTTTGGACTTCATTACAGTAACATAAAAATATGGTGAAAATCTACAATTATTACAATAGTTATCAACCCATACCTCTATATGAGAAAAGATATATTTTGCTCTACACAAATCAATCTGAAGTGTGTGAAGTTCTGGACACCTCATTTTAGAAGAGACATCGATAAAATGAAATGTATCTAAATGAGGACATCTAAAATTATGAAGGAATTTTAAGGAATTGGGCATGTTAAGCCTGCCAAAGAGAAGACATGGTGAGAAAACATGGATATGATAGCTGTCTTCAAGTACTAAAATTTCTATCATATTATGGAGATATATTTTTTCTCTTTGGTGCCAGAGAGCAGAAACAGAATTAATGAATGGTTGAGTTCAACCATTATAGAATACAATAAATGAATCTAGCCTTGATGTAAGAAGGAACTTCCTAACAGTAGAGTTACCTAAAAGTAGAACCAGCTGCTCCAGGAGTTGTATTCCACATCACTGGAAATCTTTAACCAGAGTTGGATGACCATTTTCCAGATAAATTCTAGAGGAAATTCTGTTTTGGATATGGACTTGATTTGATACATTCTAAAAGCCCTTCCAGTCTTTAGATTTATAATTGTGAAGTCAAAAGTTATGAAATCTCAGACATGATTAATAGATCAGAATGTCTAGATTGAGATAAGTGATATTTTATTGTGGTTAAAACAATTCTGAAATTGAAATCGAGGGATTAAATATATAGAGAGAAAAAGAGAGGAGACCCCCTTCTCAAAGTGGGGTTCAGGGGAGACAGTGATGTTTAGGGTTGGCTCAGAGAGAGGAGAGGGTGTTTGAAGATTTTTCCCCCTTCTGCCTTCCCTCCTTAGGTATGACTGCTCTCCCAAATTTGCTCTTGTCCCTCTTGTCCCCCCTCCACTACTCAAGACCAAAGGGTTTCCCCTTGATCTGTTCACTCACACTTGATTCACAACTTGGGGAAAAGACAACTATTTTAATGTCAACTCAATCAGGGTAATACAAAGGAATAACTGGCAGGGAAAGAATGGGAGAGGAAAGTGGAGAAAATAGGGTCTCTGTCTCTAAAACCCTTTTCCCTCCCTCCTCTAGTTTGGGGAAACTCAGGCTTTGGCAGCCTGAGTGCCCTGAGAGAAAGTCAGGTTGGCTGACCCTGGGTTTGGCACCTTGGCCACAGTTCAGACCCAGAGCAACAGAAGTTGAGGTAAAGTCTAACAAATATTTAAAATGCCTTTTCTCAGGTTTCTCTTCTCTAGGTCCCTTCAATAGGGGGAAAGATTTCCAGTCACAAGCAGGAAAAAGTGGGTAACCCTCAGGAGAAAGTCTTATTCAACCTTCTCCCAGTGAGAGACCAAATGCTTTTCTAGCTGGAATCTTCTGCTCCTCCAGATTCCAATCTCCTTGGACCCCTCCCTTGACAAGATGATCAGTTCCGCACACTCTTCAGCCTGGCACTTTTCTAATGTGCAAGTCTCTGTCACAACGTTCTGTATTCAGGTCTTAGAATGACACTTAGGAATGCCAGTGATAAGATAAAGTGTTTCTAGAGAAGGATAATCAGTTTGTTCGGGGAGCTGGAGACCATAACGTTGAAGGATTTGTGTAGGCTGAAGAAGGAAAAATTTAAGGCAGAAATATTTACTTCAAATATTTGAAGGACTGCCATATGGAGAAGTGATTATATTTCATTTTGTTTGATTCCATAGAGTAGAATTAGGAATAGAGAGATTAGATGGCAAAAATGGGATTAAATTGGTTTAAAGTATTTATTACGTGCTTACCGAGTTCCAAGGCACTGGAGGAGAAAAATACAAACAAAGAAGAAGAAAAGATGGTCCTCATTAAAGGACCTTGCATTCTAAGAGGGAAAGACAACACATAAAGCCTAGGGAAAAGGGAAAAGAAGAGGTAAAATAAGCAGTGTGGAGTTGGAGCCTGCCAGAGGAAAGTTAGAATTGTGGCTGAGATTTCTAATATGGCCAGTGTGGGTAAGGACTGAACAAATATTGAATTGGCCTCAGTAAAATCATCCTTAGGAGAGCAAGGCAACCAGTGTGGAGTTGGAGTGTAGAGAATGTGCCACCAGGGAGAGCACTGTGACTTGCAAAAAAAATATGGTAAATAGCTTATAATAATGATTGATAATAGCCATGTGATATAGTGGAAAGAGCACTCACTTGGAAATCAAGAAATATGGATTCTTGTTCTGATTGGTATTCTCATTATATGGACAAGTTTTTCATTATCCCCTTAAAAGGGATATAATATCTGCCTACCTCTACCCCTGCCTAAAAATCTCAAGAGTAAATGTTGAGGAACTATGACAAAGAATCATAGGTAAAACTTTTTCTTCCCATCTTTTGAGCCATCATTTTTAGAAGATGGGAGAATTAAGATGTGATATAAACAGAAGGGGGAATTGTATTGAGCCTTTGAGGAAGAGTTGGGAAGAGGGAAGAATTTACTTACATCTCCAGATCTGTTGACCCAATACAAATGTGGTTTGCTTTCCCAGCTGAGAAAATTAAATTGATTCTGAATCTTTTTTTGATTCTATTTATAGTTCACTGATTTGTTCCTCTAACTGTGTAAATCATGATTCTTTTTCTTTTTCTTTAACTCTTACCATTAGCCTTAGAATCAATACCATATATTGGTTCCAAGTGTAACAATTAAATTTAGACTCTAGTAATAAAAGTATTATATTTTATGAGGTTTATTAAATGATTATTAGAAATCAAGAAATAAAAAAATACAAAATAAGAAAACCATGTGCTTAGGACTTATTAGCCCATTCAAAACCCCTGCACTTAGATTACTTACTACATCATTGCAATGGAAGAGGGCGAAGTAGGCATTACTACCAGATTAAATACTCATTGTGATCTCACCGAGGTGGAGACTCAGGTGAGATTATAGGGAATTCTGGGAAATACCAAGGACTTCTGGGGATTGAAGTCTAGGGTTCAAATCTCCATTTTACATTCCTCCCCCTGAGGCCCAAGGAAGACTAGTCTCACTGCTGGATCTTGTAAACAAACCAACTTTGAAATTACAATAATTTGAGGATAAGAGGAAAGGAGAACAAAACCAATAATTGACGCATTGACAAAAATCCAGTTGGGGGCAGTCCCCTTTTGGCATGAAAGTATACATACAAATAAATGTTCAATCAACCACACCCAAAGTTCATTCTTGATCTTCTCTTGCAGCTTGTGGTCTGTGGAGGCATTTTCATGGTGTCTTCTCCAAACAGCTCAGTTTCTGGATTTGGAGAGGTAGCATGTTTCTTAACCTAAAATTTCTCTCTCAAGGAATTTAAACTGTGCAATTTAAAATAATAATAATTTTTACATTCCCCCTGAAGAGAGTAATTGAAAAACACAGGGATCAATCGGGGATGCATGGCTGAATTATGAGGTATATAAATCAATTGGCAAGAGAAATTTTAAAAAAATCCAAAAAAATCAAAATAAAAAATTTTCTGGATGAAATATAGACTATCAAAGTCTTATGTGTAAAAATTCTAAGTAAAGTAAAATCTGGAGCAGGTCCTTGAATCAGGGCCCAATTAAAATGATTTAAGCATTTATACATTTATCCAATCAATAGCCAGAACTACAGAAATTTGCCACATTATGAAAGACAAAAAAGGGACTTTTAGATTATATATTTTAGATTATAGGAGCCAGGTAGGAGCCAAATTTGAGATACCTGTCTGTAAGTATTTTCATGAAGAGTGTGGATACAAGGAAGGCCTATGTCTTAACGTATGTCAAGCATTGCAACCTTGAGTCTCACACTAGGTTCAAGTCCTTTGTATTGGCTTAGAATTTTCATCAACCCCATTGGGATTGATTGGCCTCTTTGACCTTGTGCTCCATTGTCACTATGCAGTTTAGCTTTGTGCTTCTTTGGCCCTGTGCAATGGCTCTTTTGTATATCTTTTCCTGGAATCAGACAGAATCATTAAACAATCAATAAATGGCATCATTTTTTATAGTCTCAAGCTTTTGGGGGCATGCACTGATATTATAGCAAATGTATTTTAAACTTCTATTACTGCTAAATAAAAAAGTTAAAGGAAATCTTAATACTGGTGAATTATATGTGCTTCAAATATATAAAGGAGAGAAAAAATAAAAGACTGAAATAGTATATTGCACATGCAAGAAAATATAATAAAAGAGTTTTAAAAATAAAAATATAACTTATAATCATTGACACACTGTGTCAGCTAAGGAAATATAGAATACAAGGCTTTCTCATCAAAAATGAGATCCATTTCCTCTTCATGCCTGGCCATGATCCACTGTGAGTACAAGCAAATGAATTTCACAAAGTAACAGTTTTTTATAAAGAACAGTAGTTCAAAATCCCCAAAATTCTCAATACCCCAATTAATTACAATAGCAAACAAAACCACTATCATTTTTACATGAATCTGCTGTATTACATTTAAAGAAAATGGTTACTTGTCACAAGTTTTTCAGGTATAGCAATGTTTCAACCTTGGCAAACATATTTTTAAACAAAGTAAAACTTATTTGGGTCTAGAACATCATCAAGAAATCTAGAGATCATTCTGGTAGAAGTAAAGTGAACTGAAGAGTTATAAAAGAGAGATGTTCCTCTTTTTGGGAGTCATCCAGGGGTACTATGTCCTGGGATTAACTTCCCAGCTCCTTTGGTATGAGACTGTGATGTCCCATCCGTTCAGATTTTAATAAATGTGGGAGGTGGGGATTAAAATTGTATTTCACTTCAGCTACTAAAATGGACCTCACCTCCTGTAAGAGGCAGGCAAAATTATCAGAGATTGTTTTAAAAAATCTAAAAATCATGTCTAAAGACCCCTTAAAATCAATTTGAGATATTTAGCTAAATTAAATTTTCCTAAGGTTGTTATACAACTGTAATCAGTTTTTATGAAGTATATCCATCCTTTAGGTGACAATATACAAATTCAAAAATAGAAAAGGCTGTTTTTATATATGGGCTTATTCAATAATACTTGTTCAATATAGTTATAGGGGAAAAGCAACAGAATATAACAGTACAGTTAAAACCCAGTACATTAAAATGATTCAGTGTAACAGAATAGTATTAAATGCATTTATATATAAACTTAAAACCAACAAAATTAAATCTTAAACAAAACAATCAGAAAAATGCAACAAAATTCAAAGATTTTTTATAACTCATTGGAGTCTGAAATGACTCAAAAGTATAACCTCCAGTCTCTTTAAAGTTTTTTTAACCATTTAGATGCCTATTGTCAGAAGGCAGAAGATTGGTAATGTTAGATTTAAAATAGTTTTGAGTGTTAAATAGTTGTAGATAAGAGAGTGGGAGCCATAAAATGTGATAATTAAAATGTTTGGGAGCAAGGGAAATATATAACAATTATGACCACTGAAATATGTTTTCTACTGTGTCTTGGTTTTATATAAATATAAGATGGTCACCAGGGAATATATTCCCAATTTATGAATATGCCCAAGCCAACTGGGTTTTATAGAGAAATTTAATTTATAATATACTGATTAATCAATAGAAAAAGAGAGAAAGGAAGAAAGGAATAAGAATGAAGGGCCTCAAGCCAATAAGGCCTAGACCTCAGTCTTAAGAGATAAATCAGTCAGTTGGTTTTATCACTCACCCAAGATCTCTCTAGGTAAGGCTTCTCATGCCAACCTCAGGCTCCACCTTCAAGAGAGCCTCCTTTCAAGAAATGTTTCCAGAGAATTCTCCTCCTGACTCCTCCTGAGTTCTCCTTTCACAGCCTCCTTCAAGACCTCTCCAGGAGCTCTCCCTCCAGGACCTCTCTCCTCTCAGACCTCCTTCAGAGCATCCCTCCTTCAGGGCATCAACCTCCTTGGTCCTCAGACCCCGCTATCTTTAAGCCAACAATCTAAGTTCCCTCCCCTCAGTTCTCACATCTACCAATCACTGTCGATGTCTCCCCTGTGCCAATGGTGGCTCTAGCTTAACCCAGGATCGCCCAGAGGTCTGTCTCCTTTGCACATGTCTGTTGAAGGTCATATTCTCAAATAATTAAATCTTGATCTTTGCTGCAGCCCTTCCTAAATCCTGTTACTCTGAGTAGGGTGGAGATTGTAGTTTCCAAGACCTGGTTCTGTCATTCCAAGTATCTCTATTGTATCAATTCTAAAATCAATCATGACTCAAAGAACTTCCTGTTCTATGCTTAAGCATAGGTCAAAGCCCTTTCCATTGTTTAGCAAAAGGTTTCTGTCCTAAAGTAGTCTTAAGTAGGGAGGAGAAGGATCCTCCCATGCCAAGGAGTTTCATATTCTAATAGAGTTCTTACTATCAGTAGGAAATTTTTTCAAGTATGAAATTTCCCAATGGGGAAATTTCCAACATTCATAAGTCTAAGAAATTTTAAGGTTTACAATCCCCCCTGATGATCATGGGAGACCAGTCTCCCCATTGATCAAACAACATAATCAATTTTGTAATTCTGAATTCAATTCTAACTATAGATATACACAATATTAATTTTTTTTAAAGAGAACTAGAATAGTGAGAGAGAAAATAGAAAAGAAAAGAAAGCAAAACCAATGTTTTGCTAGGCTCACTGACAGAAAGCCAAATTAGGAGCAGTCCCTTTTGGCATAAATGTGTACAATTACAATAAATGTTCAATCAAAAGTTCAGTCCAATCAATCATATCCAAAGTTCATTCTTGATCTTCTTGATGAAGTGTAGGTTTTCGGCATCTTTCTGCAACAGTTCATTCTCTGGATATAAAAGTTTCTTTCTTGAAGATCTTTTCTGGAACAGAATCAAAGTCTTTGATTTTTTATAACAGTAAAATCTTAAACAAAATTCAAAATTCTTGGATTTTTATAAAAATACAATCTTAAGCAAAAAAATTCAAAAATTCTTAGAATTTAAATTAAAATACAATCCTCCCTGAATTAAGTATTAAAAAATATCAAGTTTAGCTCAGAATGCAATGTTCAGTTATGGGGGTGTATGTGTCAATTATCAAAAGAATAGAAAAATAATCAAAAACATAAGAAAAATTCAAAATAGGCCTTGTATAGGTCCAGTTTAAAGTAATTTCTATCCCACAAGTATGTAGGACAGAATGCAGTAATATTTCACTTAGCCATTTGTAGCCAAGACTACAGGAAGTTGCCATAATATAAGAAGAAAAGAATTAGAATTCTATTTTGATGGGGAAATGTCATTCCCTCATCTGATTTTTTTTTTTGTCATTCTCAGGGATATAGGGAGCCAGCATGATAGTCAAGCTTTGTACTTGTTTGAGTACTTCATAAAGAATGTAGATACAAGGAAGTCCTATGACATAAACATAAGTTAAGCATCGCAACCTCGAGTCTCACTTTAATATTTCTTGTGTGCTCTATTGGCACTATTCAGGTTTAGTCTGTGCTCCTTGTTTTTATCCCTTTTCCTGGAATCAGACACAAACATTAATCACAGTCCTATAATATTTTATCAATAAATGGCAGCTTCCCATAGTTTAAAGCTTTTAGGCATATATTGATATTATAGCAAGAGTATATATATTAACTTGTATTACTGCAGGAAAAAAAATGATATTAATATTAATTATGTGTACCTTCAGTACAAAAAATGAGAAAAAATCAAATATTCTGATCAAAAAATAAAAGAAATGAAATAAGAAAAATAAGAAAAAAATCAGTAATTCAATGTGTTCTTGAAAAAACAGCATCCATTTGTCTATGGATTATTATCTCTAATTCATATGATAAGATATAGTCACAATTCATATGATAGGATAGAGTCAATTGGTCTCAGCAGAAGATGCTTTCTTCACATGTGAGCAGTGAATCCAAGAGTCTCTTTCTCCAATCTTTATAGATGTTGGAGTAGTTAATAATATTTGGAATGGTCCTTCCCATGAAGGTTGAGTTGCTCCAGTTCGCTTGAAATTCTTGATATAAACTTTATCTCCTGGGTTCAGGTCATGCAGAGAAAATTCTAATGTTCCAGTTTGTACTGCAGCTCTGGATTCATGAAGTTCACGTAGTTTGTGCTGTAACTCCTGTATATAGGAAGCAATAGTAATATCTCCGCCTAATAGCGATGTGTAAGCTGGGGAGAATGGCTTAGCCTGTATAGGTGGATGTCCAAAAAGCATCTCAAATGGTGAAATATGTAAGTCTCCTCTAGGCCTGCTTCTAAGATAAAATAGGGCCAGAGGGAGAATTTCAGGCCATTTTAAAAGGGTCTCAGTGCATAATTTTCCAATAATAGTCTTAAGTTCTTTATTCATCCTCTCCACTTGGCCTGAGCTCTGGGGATGATATGGAACATGGAATTTGGGAGTTATCCCCAAGCAAGAATATATTTGGTTTAAGACAGAATCAGGAAAATTACTCCCTCTATTGGAGTCAATACGTGCTGGCTGGCCAAAAAGAGGAATAATTTCCTTTAAAAGTATATTTGCAACAAAATCTGCTGTGGCTCGGGTCGTAGGAAATGCTTCCGGCCATCTGGTTAGTTGATCTACTATGACCAGACAAAATTTATAATGTCCAACCTTTGGCATCATTATGAAATCTGTCTGCAGGTGCTCAAAAGGTGTGTAAGCCAGAGGACACCCATCAAAGGCTTTTCCACAAAAGGCATGTTGGTTATATGCCTGGCAGGTAGAGCAGGCTGAACACACTTTAGAGGCTATGGTAGTTATACCAGGGGCTATCCATACTCTCTTAACAGAGTCCACGATGCCCTGGGTACCAAAGTGGCCATTATTATGAACAGATTGGCAAATTTGGTGATAGAAACTTCTAGGGAGCAAAAGTTTTCTTTCAGGTGACACCCAAACTCCATTGATCTGTTTTGCTTTGAATTTTTGTTTCCATTTTCCCACTTCCTTTTCATTATAGGAAAGTGATAAATTTAAGTCATCAGTGGTTGTTAATGTTAAAGTTAATTCAGGCCCTTCTATGGCTGATAGCTTTGCAGGAGCATCTGCTCAGTCATTTCCTCTAGAGACAGGGTCAGTGCCACCTGTATGGGCAGAACAATGAACTACAGCTAGGGCTTCAGGAAGCTGGAGAGCAGAAAGAACTTCATTAACAATTTCTGCATTAGCTATAGATTTCCCAGCTGAGGTTAAAAATCCTCTTTGGAGCCATAGCATTCTGACTGAGTGGCAAATGCCAAAAGCATATCTAGAATCCATATAAATTGTTGCCTTTTTATCCTTGGCAATTATACAAGCTTGTTTTAGAGCTATGAGTTCTACTCCTTGAGCGTTAATGTTAGATGGTAGTGAAACTGACCATTCAGTGGCAAATTCTGAGACTACGGCAGCTCCAGTGTAGCGTATGCCATCCCCCATAAAAGAGGAACCATCAGTAAATAAAATCAGATCTGCATTTTCTAAGGGAGTGTCCAAGAGATTATCTCGAGGCTTTTCTGCCATGGACACTAATGTTTCACAATTATGTAATGGTTCTCCTGAAGTAGGTAAATCTGGAAGCAAGGTGGCAGGGTTAAGAGTTGAACAGTGTTTCAAGGTAATATTTTCACTATTTAATAAGGTTATTTCATACCTTGTAATTCTCTGATCCAAGAATGCCTGTGTTCTATGTTTTATCAATAATGCTTCTATCTCATGTGGGCACATTATTGTTAATGGACATCCCAATACTAAATCAACGGTTTTTGTTACTAGTAAGGCTGTAGCAGCTACTCCTCTAAGGCATGGTGGTGCTCCTGCTGCTACTGGGTCTAGTTGGGCAGAATAATAAGCAATTGGGCGCTGAGAAGGTCCCAAAATCTGAGTTAACACGCCAGAGGCTACTCCTCTTTGCTCATGCACATATAAAGTAAATGGCTTGTTGTAATCTGGGATGCCTAGAGCAGGGGCAGACATGATAGCTTTTTTTAGATCTGATAGAGCTGACAAGTGTTCAGGCTCTAATTTGAGGGGTTCAGGAAACAAATCCTTTGTTAATGCTATAAGGGGTTTAGTAATTTCCCCATAGCAAGGAATCCATTGTCTGCAAAACCCTGTTGCTCCTAAAGTTGCTCTCAGCTGTTTCTTAGTGGTAGGAGCACTCAATTTTTGGATATTCTCAATTCGTTTTGGAGAAATAGAACATGCACCAGCTGTCAGAATGAATCCCAAATATTCTACTTTTTGGAGACACCACTGAACTGTATCCTTCGAGATCTTATGTCCTCTTTTGTGCAATTCCAAAAGAAGGTGTTTGCTATCTTCTTGACATGGTTTTGCATCTGTTGAAGCCAAGAGTAGATCATCTACATATTTGATTAATTTGTTATTTTTAAATGTTATATTGTCTGTGTCTTGGCTCAAAATTTGCTCAAATAAGCTCGGACTTTCAACATAATCCTGTGGCAGCCAACACCAGGTATATTGTGAGCCCTTTCAGGTGAAAGCAAAAATATGCCTGGAGTTCTCATGTATAGGTATGGAAAAGAAAGCTGAACACAAGTCTACTACTGTAAAATATGTAGCTGTGCTAAGAATAGATGAAATAATAGTATGTATGTTAGAAACTACAGAGTGTCTCTTTATAATGTGATTATTCACTGCCCATAGATCCTGTATGAATCTATAGAGGTGTTTGCCATCGGGCCCTCTTTTTGGTGTTTTAATTGATAGGACGGGCGTGTTGTATTCAGATTTGAAAGGGATTATTATTCCTTGTTCTATTAATGAGTTAATAACTGGTGTAATACCCTCAATTGAGAGGGGATACTGAGGGATAGAAGGAGTTGAGCTAGATTTAGTTTTTATCTGCATAGGAACAGCAGATTTAAGTAAGCCTACATCGGAAGAAGAGGTGGCCCAAAGAGACTCTGGTATATCCTTAGGTATTTCAAAAGTGGGAGGCTCTTTTGTCTCCTGGTTCTCTGAGAGAAGTACAGGGAGTAAATTTAAAGATTCCTCTGGTACTTCCAATGATAAAGAACCATCTAGTGAACAAGTTATTGTGGCTCTGAGTTTGCATAGAAGGTCTCTCCCCAGCAAATTTAAAGGAGTGTCAGGCATCAAAAGAAAGGAATGTTGTACCTCTAGGGGTCCTACAGACACCATTCTAGGGGAAAGTTTATCAACTCTTTTGGGTATTCCTGATACTCCCATTACACTTTGTGAATCAACGGAATAACAATTTAAATCTGGTACATTCTTTAATACAGACCTGGTATCTCCAGTGTCTAATAGGCAATCATAATAAGTGTTACCCACCTTCAAGGTAACATGGGGTTCATTAGTATGGGGAGTGCAGTGGATAGGGACAACGGGTAGTAGGACATCAGGGTCCGGGCAACCAGAGGATGTATTCTCTGGTTCCTGTGCCCCATCCCCCTCCCGCTGACACTGTCATTGTGTTTGGGATATTCCTTGGGCACCCCCCTGAAAAGCGCCCCCTGAAGGGCACCCCCATGAGGGGCATTTGCGCCTCGAGTATTTTTTGGACGAGCACCATTTCTCATATATTGTTGTTGAGTATTATCATTTTCTTCATTTGGAGCATTGTCATTATTTTCCCAAATCCTATTTTTATAATTCTGGTTTCTAAAGTTCTTATTCCTATATTCATTATAATTATTTCCATAGTCATTATTATAATTTCTAGAATCTCTAGAATTCTGGTTTCTATGACCATTATCATCATTATAATTGTTCTGGTTTCTATGACCATTATCATCATTTCTATAGTTATTATTTCTAAAGCTATTATTAAACTGTGTATTCCTTCCAATTATCTTAAGAAAGGTTCTACATTCCATCATTTTGTGGCCCTTCTTCTCACAGAAGTGGCAAGTTACTGATTTATTTGTGAATTCCTGTAAAGGGGCTATAGTCTCTCCCTTATTTTTCAATTGTCTCTTTAACATTTCAATTTCTTTCTT
Organism: Monodelphis domestica; assembly: GCF_027887165.1. Lineage (NCBI taxonomy): Eukaryota > Metazoa > Chordata > Mammalia > Didelphimorphia > Didelphidae > Monodelphis > Monodelphis domestica. The sequence goes on from NC_077228.1 coordinate 252,612,910, forward strand.
TAAATCTTCCATTGATGTATCATCTTCCTCAGGTCTTTTTACACGACCTTTATAAACATAGGTTGCTACTCTCCTTAGTTCATCTAGGTCCATAGAGTCCCAATTAGGGCAGCTAGTTTTAAAGTAGTCCTTTACCACTGAACAACAATTCTTAATAAATCATCTACCTAGTTGTCTAATGTCTCTTTCTCTGGACAAATCAAGGCCCATATATGTATTCCCTACGTCAATAAGTCTGTCCATAAACTGGGAGGGTGTTTCATCAATATGTTGTTGGGTTTTTTCAAATTTTGACCATTTTTCAGGTCTATCAGAGCAAGCTCTCATGACTGTCAATAATGCTTCTCTGGCCTGGTTTAGTTTTGTGTAATCTAATTCAACATTGGGGTTCCAATGTGGATCTTCAGTTGGCCAATAATGTCCTCTTCTACCTCGTTTTTTATTAGCCAGAGAGAAGATATTATTTTTCTCTCTCTTTGTTAATAATTCATCTAATATATTCTCAACATCCAACCAAGTGGGGTCAAAAGTTCTGAATATGTTCTCTAATTTTTTAATAATTATTATTGGTTCATCCTCAAATGATGGCATTTCTTCCTTCAATTTTTTTAAATCCTCAGGGCTAAAAGGTGTATGATGCCTTACAGATATTAAGTTTCCATTTTTATTAGAAGTGGGTACTTCCCTTAAAGGAAATAAGCTATCTGAATTATTTGGTACTCCTGTTTCTAGGCATCTTGCTCCATTTTCAATTGGGTAAGTCTGAGACATAGAAGGGTTGGGCACATTAAAAGGAGGGGTTTGTTGTAATCCCATTGTGCCAGAAAATTCAGAGGTAGGGTGTGTACTTAAAGTTGATTGTGTTGTGTTGGAAGCCTGGGTGGGGTATGGTCTTAGAGTTGATTCATTAGAATTAGAGTTTTCTGAGACTAAGGGGGCAGGGGAGGCAATTGGTTGGTTTGACTGAGAATTGAGTTCTTTAAGGAAATACAGTATTAAAATTACAATAATCAAAATTTCAAGGGAAAGTAGTATATATTCCATGAGATGAGCCCTTTCAGAGAGACAAGGAATTCTGTATTTATAAGATTGGTCATGGGGCTGCTGAGCCAGTTGCTAAGTAAGTTGCAGACCAATGTTTGTATTAAGAAAAGAACAAAATATTTACTGAAACTCCAGTTGTTAACTAAGTTCCGAACTGTCTGTGACTCCATATTTCTAAAGTAAAAAACATGGGAAGCAGGACAAGGCCAAAGAAGTTTTCCCAGGTTTTTCTAGTCTTAATTTAGGCAATTGCTAGCCAGGACCTTAGGGCCCTGTTGCTAAGATCTAAAACAGCTTAATTTAAGGAGAAAAAAGGTTTTTTACTCACCTGTTCTTGCAGCTATAAATTTGAAGTCAAGTTAAAAAAAAAGAAAACAAAACTGACTGATATGCAAGTAATAAAGCAAAAAAATAAAGGAAAGAGATTTCACAGAAATATTTTGAGGGTTTTCTCACCAAATTTGTAGTCAGCCATAAACTGTTAGATTTAAAATAGTTTTGAGCGTTAAATAGTTGTAGATAAGAGAGTGGGAGCCATAAAATGTGATAATTAAAGTGTTTGGGAGCAAGGGAAATATATAACAATTATGACCACTGAAATATGTTTTCTACTGTGTCTTGGTTTTATATAAATATAAGATGGTCACCAGGGAATATATTCCCAATTTATGAATATGCCCAAGCCAACTGGGTTTTATAGAGAAATTTAATTTATAATACACTGATTAATCAATAGAAAAAGAGAGAAAGGAAGAAAGGAATAAGAATGAAGGGCCTCAAGCCAATAAGGCCTAGACCTCAGTCTTAAGAGATAAATCAGTCAGTTGGTTTTATCACTCACCCAAGATCTCTCTAGGTAAGGCTTCTCATGCCAACCTCAGGCTCCACCTTCAAGAGAGCCTCCTTTCAAGAAATGTTTCCAGAGAATTCTCCTCCTGACTCCTCCTGAGTTCTCCTTTCACAGCCTCCTTCAAGACCTCTCCAGGAGCTCTCCCTCCAGGACCTCTCTCCTCTCAGACCTCCTTCAGAGCATCCCTCCTTCAGAGCATCAACCTCCTTGGTCCTCAGACCCCGCTATCTTTAAGCCAACAATCTAAGTTCCCTCCCCTCAGTTCTCACATCTACCAATCACTGTCGATGTCTCCCCTGTGCCAATGGTGGCTCTAGCTTAACCCAGGATCGCCCAGAGGTCTGTCTCCTTTGCACATGTCTGTTGAAGGTCATATTCTCAAATAATTAAATCTTGATCTTTGCTGCAGCCCTTCCTAAATCCTGTTACTCTGAGTAGGGTGGAGATTGTAGTTTCCAAGACCTGGTTCTGTCATTCCAAGTATCTCTATTGTATCAATTCTAAAATCAATCATGACTCAAAGAACTTCCTGTTCTATGCTTAAGCATAGGTCAAAGCCCTTTCCATTGTTTAGCAAAAGGTTTCTGTCCTAAAGTAGTCTTAAGTAGGGAGGAGAAGGATCCTCCCATGCCAAGGAGTTTCATATTCCAATAGAGTTCTTACTATCAGTAGGAAATTTTTTCAAGTATGAAATTTCCCAATGGGGAAATTTCCAACATTCATAAGTCTAAGAAATTTTAAGGTTTACAGTAAGGGGTAGGCAATGGGGTTCAAGTGACTTGCCCAGGGTCACACAGCCAGGAAATGTCTGAGGCCAGATGAGAACCCAGGACCTTCTGTCTCTAGGCCTGACTCTCAATCAACTGAGCCTCCCAGCTGTCTTCCCATAGTGAGGGTGGGTTTTAATTTCAAATTGGGTAGACCCACATGGCACAGAGTTGCAGGGAGATGAATTCCTCTCCTGAATCTCATGTGAGGTAAGTGAAAGAATCAGTGCAGTCTTGAAAAAAACATCCTTTTAGACAGGAAATGCACTGCTCTCTCATAGAATATGCCATACTTGGACACCTCTTTCTTCTCCTCGTTCTCCCCCCCCCCCCCGTGGTCCCTTGCCACCTGGAGGCTAATTGTAGCCTAAGGAAGTGTGGAAAGGAAACAAGATTGACAGTTTGTGGGGGAAGGGGTCAACTGGGAGTGGCAGTTGGGTCTTGTGACTAGCACTTCCTTCCTGTTGGGAGTGGTAGTTGGGTCTTAGGACTAGCACTTTTTCCTGTGGGGTGGAATTTGCTTCCTGGTGTTGGAGGAGAGAGGAGCTTGTCAGCCCAGTCTGGTGTGGTGTGCCTCTTCTTGGTTCAGCCCGAAGATTCAGGCCCAATTGCTTCTGAAGGTTAGATCTGTTCTTGTTTGCTTTCTGTCTACTGCTAAAATTCTAAAAAGAAAAAACTGAACTGATATAGAGTAGATGGGAGTGGGAGAACCTTCTGCCAGCCTCTGGCCTGGCCTCAACTCTGAAGCTGGGGAAAGAACTCCAATCCCAACTGGTTATTAAACTTTATATTATTTGAATTCACAGTCATTTAAGTGGACTATCTTTTCTGGTCATAGAGAGAGCTGAACTTCAGTTCAGTCATTCTACAACAAACAATTCTTATCAGACCCCTGCTGTTTCCTCTCAGCAGGGGGCATCTTCCTCCTTTGCTTCATCAAGCAATATACCCTCTCTCTCCTCTCTCCTCCATACTCTGCTACAAACCTCCCATTATCCCCCATTTTTCCAATCCCATTCCTTTCCCAATAAATATTACAGTAGGATCACCCCCATTTTTTACCAGCTGGTTTGTGAGTCCTGAAGAAACTGGGTCAGCTACCAGCAACCTGGGTCCTGGGGCTGGCCTGGGGTGATCTGACTTGGAGGTTGGAGATCAGCTGGGGCCCAGGGCAGGGCGGGTCGGGACTTGGAGAGAGATCTGGGTCAAGCAGATCCAGAGTGGATGACCTCAGGCAATAACAGGCAGCCAGAGCCGGGTGGGCAGGGTCGGGACCAGGTGAATGATCTTGGTCAAGAAGGTCAGGAGGAGCTCAAGAATCAGCTTTGCTGAAAAGCCTTGGCAGGAGGAATGTGGCTTAAAAAAATTATCTAGGCTATCATTTAAAAATTTTTTTGAGAAGTTCTCATCCAAATCTTGTGCTTTCTGTAACTATAACAATTAAATTTAGTCTCTAGTAATAAAGATATTATATTTTATGAGGTTTCGTAAAGGATTATTAGAAATCAAGGAATAAGGAAAATACAAAATAAGAAAACCTAGGGCTGATTAGCCCATTCAAAACCCCTGCACTTAGCTTACTTACTACATCATTGCAATGTAAGAGGGCGAAGTAGGCGTTACTGCCAGATTAAATACTCATTGTGATCTTGCCCAGGTAGAGAGTCAGGTGAGATTATAGGGAATACTGGAAAGTACCAAGGACTTCTGGGGATTGAAGTCTAGGGTTCAAATCTCCATTTTACACAAGGCAGAAGAATGGTAAGAGCTAAGCAATGGGGGTTAAGTGACTTGCCCAGGGTTACACAGCTGGGAAGTGTCTGAGTCCAGATTTGAACCTAGGACTTTCCATCTCTAGGCCTGGTTCTCAATCCACTGAGCTACCCAACTGCCCCCTTCATCATGGTTCTTTGTCTGAATTTATTGCAGAAATTCAGCTGATCTGTAATGAGTTAAGTTAAAAATTATTTATCCTGCTAATAATTGTTCTAATCTAACCTCAAGGAAATCTGTTATCCTTGAGGAAGGCAGGTGGTCTCCAGGGAGTCTTATTTAGTATCTATAGATCACCAAGCTATTCTTCAAGGATGTCAGGTTAATTATTTCTGACTTTGCAAGTAGACCCAAACAATATACAATTCTTAGTCACAATTACTAGTCCCTCATTTTCGACTTCCAACCAATAATTGTTTCCCATACCTCAACTCTGTAACTAATCATATTATCAATTCCATGATGTCACCAACCTTATAACCAATTGTATTATTTACTCATCCTATTCTGTTCTTTGCTATTTACTCTCCCAAAACTATAAAAGGGGAATTGTTCTTTTCTTTGGGGTCTTTGGCTTAGAAACTAAGGCACTCTATTGGTAGATTCACTTTAGAAATTTGACTCTGTTTACTTTTGTTTTAATTTTACTTGGGACATATCTTGAAAGTAGCAGAAGTGATAGTAAGCAGAAAGGTCAGAAAATCATTTGGGATCAGTTTCATAGTAGAAGCACTACTAGTAGCAATGCAATGATCCAGAACTATTCAGAGAGATATATGAGAAGGAACGCTATCCACATCCAGAGGAAGAACAGTGTGAAAAGAAACACAAAAGAAAAACAACTGTTTGATCACATGGGTTGATGGGGATATAATTGGGGAAGTAGACTCTAAAAGATCACCCTAGTGCAAATATTAATAATATGGAAATAAGTCTTGATCAATGATACATGTTAAACCCAGGGGAATTGTGCGTCAGATACTGGAGGGGGTGGGGGAGGGGAGAGAAAGAACATGAGTCTTGTAACTATGGAAAAATATTCTAAATCATCTAATTAAATAAAAATTTAAAAAGTAACAATAAAAAATAAAAAAAAGAGTAGTAGCACTAAATGGCTGAGATATGTTGTCCCTTTCCTAAGCCTACATGTAGAAATAAAAATAATGAGTTTGATTAGAATGATATAGAAACTTCTCTTTACATTCAAGCTCCTTCCACTGCATTATTTATAATGATTTAACAAAGTAAAGTTAGTTTTGATTGGAATAAATTCTAATCTATTTGTGATACCATTAGAACACTGCAAAACAACTCAGTAGTGGCACACTTTGTTTATCCATGAATTGAAAAGAAATATACAGAAGGATAGAGGTAAATTGTGACAAGCATGATAGCTCTGGCCCTTCAATTTATGAAAAGACCAAGAACATTTTTATTTGGGGGATTCTCCAGAAGAAGGGGGTGAAAAGAGAGGCTGAGAGAGAAGTTTAGTAAGGGCACAAATGTACTTTCTTTTAAAGAAATAAATATTTACTTTCTCTTATTTTTTATACCACTGGAATTTCTCTTTCTTCTCTCTTTCCATATAGTCACTCCATATAACAAAAATTATTTAAAAAAAGAAAAGAAAACAGGAAGAGAAAAAAAATTCAGCAAAACCAATCAATATATCAAAAAAAAGTGAAAATATAGAGTATTTTTCCTGTGAATATTAAAATTTCTCAGACTTGTGAATCTTAAAAAATTCTCAGACTCTACTTCAGAAGATTTTATTAAGCTAAACCCATTTTAAAACAATGAAGGGACTTTGGTCAGGAAGGTGGGAACTCTAACATTATTCCACCCATACTTAAGCATACTTTGGGGAAGATAAACTCCTTACTGAACAATGAAAAGTACTTAACTCATATTTAAAGTAAAGCTAAAACCCTTAAGCTGGGTATATTTTTAGATCTAATACGAAAAGGTGCTAAGTACCTATGAAGGTCAAATTAATCACTAAAAGTTCAAGCAAGCTTAGCAAGAGGTGTGAGGTTTTAGTCTACCCAGAGAAGGTGATAACAAGGTGTGAATTAAGAATGGTCAGTCCTGTGAAAACGTCTACTGTGATTGGTAGATGTGAAAACTTAGGGGAGGTGGCATAGGAGAAAATTTTCTTTAAAAGGAAGAGGTTTAGGCCTCTGAGGGAATTCAGCTATGGAGCTAAATTGGAGGCTGGTCTCTGTCTCGGTGGCTGAAAGGGAATTCAGCCTTAGAAGCTGAAGTGGAGCTTCCTGAGCTATACTGGAGGGTCTCTCTGAACACTAGAGTTTTGCTTGGAAGAATCTTGTGGTAAGTGATTAAAGACTGAGTAGTCTCTCTTAAGGCTTAGGCCTAGGCCAAATGACCTAGGCCATTTCCCATTATTTCCTTTTACTCTCTCTCTCCCTTTCATTAATTCCTTTATTTGTATTAATTAAAATCCATAAAACCCAGCTGACTTGGGTATTTCATATTTGGGAATTTTTCCCATGGCGACCACTTTATTTTTAATATAAAATCAAGACACTAAAAATTATCTTTACCAGTGTGGCCAAAACCGTAAAGTTTGGCCATTTACACATTTTTGTGGTCACAGTTTATGGCAACCACTCTTTTGTCTGTAACACTCCCTAATGGGGGGATCTCCTTTCTTTGCAAAGGAATGGGTGAAGGTAATAAGCAGTCAATAAACATTATACACCTAGTATATTCCAGGGGATACAAAAAGAGGAAAAAGACAGTCCATGACCTCAAGGAGCTCAAAATCTAATGGAGTTATCTTCTTACATGTATACTTTGAGATTTTATGCTGCTTTGTAATTTTGCAGTATTCACTTTTACTTTTTTGTGTTTTTTCTTTCTATTTACATTGTTTTGGTCAATCTATGTATTGTTTTCTTGGTTCTATTTTACCTCAGTTTATGTATGTATTTCCATGCTTTTCTGTATTCATCCTGTGTAGAGTGAGGAAATAATGTTATTCACAAGATAATAGTTAGCTAGTAATATTAATATTTCCAAAATGAATGAGTCTAGACCTGTAATGGAGGGTGGTTTGGGAATGGGATTAGATGGTTCAGATAGGCCAGTATCAGAAGATGTAACTAATTTGAGGTCAATAGAACTAATGTCAGTAGGTTGGCTGTGGGCTGACAGGCTAACAGACCTAGTCCAGGCAGAGCCTGTCCTGAGGTAACAAACATATAACAAGGATGGATGTTGGATTTATTATGACAAGCAAGTGTGAAAAGGGGATTTGGATAATCCTAAACTAATAACAACTACCTAAACCTCCCCCAGATCTAAATGTCTCATCACCAAGTTTCTTCACAAATTTTAAGCTAACCTAATCCTTACCTATATGTCTAAAGACCTCAGTCCCTAATATAGATAAACCTATACTAACCCAATCCCCCTTTTGATGGTAATAGAGGCAGTAGGTTTTGGCAGTTTGGCAGGACAGGACCCAGGTAGAGGCCCTGGATCCAGAAGGACCCTAGACCCAATCTTACAGACAGATGGTTCAAGATCACACCAGGAAACTCAGTAGATAACAACAAGCCAGTAGGTAAGCAGGTAGGATGGGAAAGACAAGGTAGAAACAGCCACAAAGGGAAAGCAGCCGATCCATCCAGGTCAAACCAGAGAAAGACCCAGCTCCAACCTCAGTTAACTGTCTCACACTCTTTCCCCCACATTCTAGAATCTTTTCCCTGCATCTATATCTCCCTGCATACCCACCTCATCTGCTCAAATCCTCTCTTATAGCAGACCTCAACAGAAGTTAATAAAGCTGACCCCTCCAAGACATTCTTTTTCCTATAGGACAAGATTTCCCCACCCCATTTAGAATACAAAAGCCTTTTAATCTCCCTTAGCCAGAGTAAGACAGAAACAACTTATGTCTTTACTATCAGAAGCAACCACTGTCTTTACTATACAAAGTATTTTGGGAGCTGTGTCTTTTAAGAATGTACTTTAAAAATGTTTAAAACTACAGTCTATTAATTCAGGAATAAGTTTTATGAACCAGGGGCTATGCCAGTGATGCCTAATCTTTTAGAGACAGTGTTGGGCCCTGCCCCCTGCCCCCAGACCAAGTGCCATGCCCACCTCTCACTGAGATGGAGTGCTGTGCCACCCTTATGGTCCCCTGGCCTTATCCTTTACCCCAGAAGGGGAGGGAGGAAGTGCTCCCATTGAGATGCTGGGCAGAGGAGTAGGTGAAGTGAAGAATGTCCTCAGGCACATGGAGAGGGGAAGGGGAACAGCTCCACTCCAAGTCCCTCTGGCTTTCTAGTAATGAAAAGCCTATGCCCACAGAGAGGGCTCTGTGTGTCCTTTTTGGCACATGAGCCATAAGTTTGCCATCACTGACTTAAACTTGAACAGACTTAAATCAATCAATCTAAGCCTTGCCAAAATGATTTTAGGATATGTGATGAGTAAAATATGCAAAGAAGTAAGATTATTTGCATATAGCTAACAAACTAAGCATAGTCAACAAACTATATAATTAGTACACAAACAATGTTAACACAAGCAAATAAACATAAAATACAAAAAAAGCAGATGCAGCAACTTGTTAATTGGATTGATACTGGCATTGAAGAATATGTAGAATTACATATAAAGCATATATTGCATGGTTAAGAATTGTCATTATTGTTGAACTACATGTGGAACTGTCTCCCAATTTATTCTGATCTTGGGTGAAAAACCCCTTTCTCTTCCGTGACCTGCAGACCTATTTGTTACACACTAGTGCTAGTTGATGATAACTGAGCATTATCTTCATCAGAACAGTCCTGCTTTCCTATATCTGAACTCATAGTGGGCCTAGGCTAGCTAGCAGTGTTATTAGTTCTTGGGGATATACAATATAAAGTCTTCACTTGAAATGTTTGTTTCTGGATCAAGCAAACTTTATGATTGACAGGTGGTCTCTTCCTTTTAGAGTATTTATCAGCCTCAATTTACTCAATAGAAAGTCCAATTAACTTACCAATTGGTAATAAATAATTATGATAGATCATCTTCTCAGGGTCCCCATCAATCTCTGAAACTTTTTTCTAACTAAGTTGACCAGTTTCTCCACAATTAAAGGCTTTCCATTGAACTTAGGTGTCTCATGAACACCAAGAATTTTCAATATAACTGTCACTTTGTCAAAGGTCTTAACAACGAACTCAAGTTTCTTATTATTAATTCTTTCAGCATTCTTTTAGGCTAAACTTGTAGCAAGGTTATAAGCTTCTTTAACTTTTCTGTCATCCGAGATAAACTGGTTATTGGTGTCTAGAATCTCTTCATAAACTCCAAAACACAAACCATTAAGTAGTCATGGCTCACACCCAACATTAGCAAATAAAGCACAAGACCCATGAACTAGGAAAGCCATATATTACCTCCACTGAGATTTTTGTTCTGGCCTCAGTGAACCTAAAACGTTCATCAGTGAATGACTGAAATTTTCAGATTGTCACTCTTAATGCCAACCAAAGTTGATGTTTCTTTCACCATGGTATTTTCACAGTCTTTGCAGTGGGACTGGATTGTGATTTTTTTCTACAATGTTTTATTTTTTAATGAAAGTAGAATGTTTAAAAAAACTTGCACATGTTCCTATGCCCTCTCCCTCTGCATAGACAATGCAAACTTCTGAATCATATAACCAACTAGAGAGCTAGTTTTACATTTTTGCCAATCTTCACAAGCTCTCAAAACTTCCCAAAATAAGAATTATGTGTAAGACAAGTAATTCATCTGATTTTTTTAGATTAAGATACCAAGAAACCTAATGAAGTAATAGTCTAATAAAAAACCCTGAGAAAAAACTAATTCCTAAATCATTAACATACTCACTCAATATTTCCTCCCCTAAACCTCACATTCTGTTAGGGCTACAAAACACATTTAGACTCCAGGATACATTAAGAAATTGCTTTGCTACTGTGGGAAGGAAATAAGACTGACAGTTTGTGGGGAAAGGGGCAACTGGGAGTGGTAGTTGGGTCTTGTGACTAGCACTTCCTTCCTGTCGTGGGGGGACTGGCTTCCTGGTGTGGGAGGAGGAAGGAGCTTGTTCAGTCCAGTCTGGAGTGGCATACTCTTCTTGGTTCAGCCTGAAGATTCAGACCCATTTATTTCTGAAGGTTAGAACTGTTCTTGTTTGCATTCTGTCTACTGCTAAGATTGTGAATTAGACAAAACTGGACTGATATAGAGTAGACGGGAGTGGGAGAACCCTCTGCCAGCCTCTGGGGCCTGGCCGAACTCTGAAACTGAGGAAAGAACTCCAATTCCAACTGGTTATTAACCTTTATATTATTTGAATTCACAGTCAGAGAAGTGGACTATCTTTTCTGGTCATAGAGGGAGCTGAACTTCAGTTCAGTCATTCCAGGACAAACAGTCCTTATCGGACCCCTGCTATTTCCTCTCAGCAGGGGGCATCTCCCTCCTTTGCCTCACCGAGCAATATTCCCTCTCTCCTCAACTCCTACATACCCCATACAAACCTCCCATTATCCCCGTTTTCCAATCCTCCATTTCTTCTCCCAATAAATATTACACTACTGTTACAGTCTCTGCTAGCACATTTTACTCCTGTTCTCACAAAGGATACAGGGTTGTTCTCACATAGGCCAAGAGTCCCAAATCATTCTTTTAAATAAAGAAAGGGAGGCTTCTGTGATGCAATGGTTCATTATAGCAATCCATCAGATCTTCACTGGGGGCTTTTGGGTGTAGAATTCCTATAGTGCCTAGAAGTAAGAGCACAGGACAGAGTAACCCATGCCTCTAGAACAGTCAACATTGAGTCTATCATTCAGACCAGTGTGAAGTGATGTATTTCTTCCCAAATTCCTACCCCCCACCTCTCACAGTCTCTTTCCATTTCTCCCCACTCCCACCAGAACCCTGCTTTAGAGATAAGACCTCAATTTTTTTCAAGAAGGAATACACCTACAGGCTATGGAACTTGTCACTCCAGGCCAGGCCAGTTGAAGCAGAGAATTAGGCTTGTTGTCTATTCCTGTAGACAAGCCATTGTACTCTGTGAATTGGAGGATTTCTGTCTACTGTTCGTAGATGTGATCTGAACATCAGTGCTCCCTATAGCCAACTACTTGCCACTCTGGCAAAAGATCAATAAATTCACTTCAAATCCAGCTACAATGTCTCTGGGAAGATCATATAGGAAAATGTTACGGAGAGACTGATTTCAGGGATTAGCTAAAAGAAGAGAATTTTGAATCAAGTCCTGGGAGAGGATTCTGGGAAGGAGGGAGGAATTGTGGGAGTCTGAACTAACAATAAACTGACTTACTTGCTTCTGGGATTTCCACTGAACTGGAAGGAGGTTTTTGACTCTCTGCCTGAATTTCTATCAAGCTGAAGGAGGTTTGCTCTAGATAGTCAAAATTTCATGGAGAAATTTTTGACTCCTTGGTAGAGAGAGACTCACTTGGAGAGAGTCAGTTTCCCTGAGTACAAAGATCATCTCCCAGTGGTCCATCTGCCAGAAATCCTCTTGGGCTAAAGTAATCCAAAGACTTTTCATCTGGACTTTGGATTACTTAGTGCAGCCAAACCCAGGCTTTCCTCCTCTCTCTTCCTTCCTTTCTTTCTTTCTCTCTTCCTTCCTTCCTTCTTTCCTTCCTTCCTTCCTTCCTTCCTTCCTTCCTTCCTTCCTTCCTTCCTTCCTTCCTTCCTTCCTTCCTTCCTTCCTTCCTTCCTTCCTTCCTTCCTTCCTTCCTTCCTTCCTTCCTTTCTTCCTTCCTTCCTTCCTTTCTTCCTTTCTTTCTTTCTTTCTTTCTTTCTTTCTTTCTTTCTTTCTTTCTTTCTTTCTTTCTTTCTTTCTTTCTTTCTTTCTTTCTTTCTTTCTTTCTTTCTTTCTTTCTTTCTTTCTTTCTTTCTTTCTTTCTTTCTTTCTTTCTTTCTTTCTTTCTTTCTTTCTTTCTTTCTTTCTTTCTTTCTTTCTTTCTTTCTTTCTTCCACTAGTGGGCAGATAAAGATAGAGTTAGACATAATGTTGTGGTTTTGTTTTTTAGATAGAGCAGGGACCTGTAGACAGGACCCAGAGAAGAAACAGAAGACTCCCCTTTCACAGAGGGCTTAGAAGTTGGGTGGAGTTTAGTTTTTAAGAGCGTTAGGGTCTTACCTACCAGTTTCCCTTATTCCCTTTATAAAGTAAACTTTGTTTTTATAAGCTAAGGGGTTTGTGCTTCATTGACCATGGGAAGTTCCTAGGTGAGTTGTATCATCTCACATCACTTTAGGACAGTTCCCTATTACAGGAATTTACATCCTCCCTATCTGAAAATGTATGTTGCACTCATAGTTGGCTGGTGTAGCTTTAGCAAGCAGTATCCAACTTAGAGTGAATTAGAATATGTCAGCGACTTATTGTTCATACTTGTAACTTCACATCATTTACATAGTCTTTGAATTTCTCAGTGACTACCCATTTCAATAAGAGGCACCATAGATTATAAATAGGGTAACAGATTTTAATGTTTTTCAGACCTCTGGTCAAAAATGCAACTGATTTCATGTGACCATCACTTTAGGGCTGTTTCTAGTCCCTTCCAGACTAGTATCCTTTATGCATTGACAAAACACTGGTTTGGTTCAACCTAGGTCAATGCTGGTGTCTGTGTGAGGCAGATGATTGTGTCTATCAGTGTTTGGTGTTTTTTTTTTTAAATAAAATTTGATTTTTCTTATCTTTCCATTTCTGTGCCTTCTCGATCATGTATATCCAAGTAAGGTTATTTAGTGACTCAACAACTGCAGCATAATTTTTTTTTTTAAACCCTTACCTTCTGTCTTGGAGTTACTACTGTGTATTGGCTCCAAGGCAGAAGAGTGGTAAGGGCTAGGCAATGGGGGTCAAGTGACTTGCCCAGGGTCACACAGCTGGGAAGTGTTTGAGGCCAGATTTGAACCTAGGACCTCCCATCTCTAGGCCTGGCTCTCAATCCACTGAGCCACCCAGCTGCCCCCTGCAGCATAATTTTTTAAAACAAACTGTTAACTTTGAAATAACATAAAACTACCAAAGTAGTCAGAAAAACCACTCTTTAATCAGGAATAGGGATAGGTCCATATCAGCCACCACACAGAGCCCAGGGCCAAAATCTACACATGACCTTGCACTCTGGGGACTCTGGGTACATATCTCTGGGAGAAGGCACTGCACTAGATGCCATCTCTGAAGAGGGACAAAGCATAGGGGTCTCTTATATCCTATGGAGAACTAGGTAAGGCAAGCCTGCATAGATGACATGGACATTGTACACCCAGAAACTCAGGCAAAACATTATGGAGAGAGATGTACCTCCAGGCTACACCTCAATCCTATCAGGCTACATCTCAAGATATCTGTTTGTTAAGAAATCTTTATGCCTCCAGGCAGACCCCAGTCAGATGACCACCCCACCCCACCAAATGCCTGAGTGACTAGGATTCTAGGTCCACACCATGACATAGCATCTGTTGTAAAGATTATAAAATCCCCATAACTGATGTCGTCTGGGGGACAGCTTTTCCATTCATGCCGTCCTCCCAGGGAACTGCTCCCCATCTTGCTGTCCCACCTTGCTGTTCTCCTGGCCATTCTCAACATTACCTCCTAAATTAATAAATTTCCCTTTTTATTTTTTTAAGCTAAGTTTTGGAGTCTTGCATTCTTGCAAAAGGTATCCTTCCCAAACCCCAGGGGTACACATCTGCAACCAATAGCATAGACAAACTGCAAGCAGGCTGTAAAGAGGTTTTGAAGCCAGCCTCAGGGGTATCAGAGAGTGGTCAAGTATAACAATTTGAAAGGAAAGGGTCAAACTAAGAGCTGGGCTCCCTGGAGAAGTTTACCATAATAAGAGAAGCCTCTAAAACAAATAAAAGGATTCAACATTTTTACTATGTCCATAAATCCCACCCACACTAGGTTTCCCAAATAGTTTTAAAGTCTATGGTTCAATCCAAAACAAAGGTGCCTGGCACTGAGGTTTCTCAAAGGGCAGGGTAAAATTGAGGTATCCAAATTTCCCCTTGACAAAACTTTCAATAAAATCCTATCTAGGATTTCATCAAATCCTAGATAAATCCTTAGGTCTCAAAGATTCTTCTGGTGTGGCCAAACCAAAAATGTTTTTTTTTTCTTTGGATCAATGCTCATATCTTGTTGAAATAAAATATGACCTACATACTTCACTGAGGTGATACAAACTTGCAATTGTCAATTTCTCAAGCCAATTCAACACTTTCAGTAATTTTTCTTCGTATTCTTCTAAGGTCTTCCCAAAGACAATGATTCTATCAAAGTGTAATAAGGGTCCTTGATTTTAATTACTTTCTCCAACAGTCTTTGAAAAGTAGCAGGCTCCTCAAGGCATGCATTTAAACTAGTAAGATAACTGGGCAAATGAAAGCAGTCTTCTCTTTAACTTCTACTATTCAGATCTGTTAATGGCCAAGGAGGCCTGAAAGGCCTGAGGCCTGAGAGGAACAACTTACCTACTCAAAAGAATCTTGAACTCCCTATTACTGTGGCAAAGGCTCTTTTATTTTATCCTCCCAAGAATGGGTATTTATAAGCCAGTGTTACAAGTGTTACAGCTAGCAAAAATGTACAGCACTGCAGGCTCCTTTTATCCCCGTCCCTAATGCAAAAATAATCCCTCATTCACCATTGGCTGGTTACTTGAGGATTACAATTTTATCCAGCAAGCTAGCTAATCTGAACATGCAGTTTACAAAGTCAATTAATCTAATTATTCAAGCAAGTTTTTAACCAATCAAAACAAGAAATGTATCTGAGTAGATCGTTAGTTTTTTAAAGTAATGTCAACATGGAAATCTAGAGATCCCCAGTTTATTTAGTTTGAGTGTAGAAACCCCAGGTTTTGACCTTGTCACAGGAGAGGTTTCCCCCTGAGGGAAGGTCCCTCTTCACCAGACATTGAACTTCCTGGTAGTTTGGGTGGGAACAGCTAATCCCATCCAATATTAAGCATCCCTTTTGTCCCAATGGTTTCTCCCCCTAGGCTAAGGTCCATGACCAAGGTGACCCAGCCCTGGGCTTAGTCTTTCCCTTTTGTGTCCATTGTGGGGCATCAGCCCCTCACTATTATTCCTGTCTGGAACTCTTCATTTTCCTTTCTTACCATTGTAAAGTCAATCAACTGTCCCTCTAATCCTACCCCCCCCCCCCCAGGTCATCTAGAGTGGTATATAGGTTCTCCAAGTTCTTTTGTTCCTCGGAGTCCATCCCAGGGGCTGGTGACCAGGGCGTCTTGACTCTGTGCAGTCTTGGAAAGCAGCTCTGTTGTCGTATTAGTAGCGCTAACCCCTTTCCCCTTGATTAAAGAGTGATTTTTAACTATTTAATAGTTCTGTGTTTTTTCTAGTTGACATTAATAACCTATTATCATGTTCCTTTGTCATGACCTGCTGATGTGGATGTGGGAAAATGGAGCTTGAGTTAAGAACGCAAAACTTAACTTGTTTTGATCAAATGGATCCCTGACTCCATCTTAGTGACTCATTGAGAGGAGTACACCATCTTACTGAACTTCATCTCTCACAAGATCCAATAATGAAAATAACTGGTTGCCTAATAGGGAAACAGGGCATTTTGAAGAAACATGATATATCAATAAACTTTGAACACATGAATATCCTTTCATTATTTTTCAGTACCACTATTAAGAGTGTTCCTATGAGCAATTGTACTCTCATCATTATACCATTCATTAGCTGTTTCTTATGAAACAGCTTAAGAGCAAAATAATTTCCCATAATAGTTGGTTTTTCCAACGTCACATTCATGCAATGAAAATACATTTCTAAGGGGTAGTTAGGTGACTCAGTGTGGACTGAGAGCCAGGCTTAAGAAACCCAGGTCCTGGGTTCAAATTTGACCTTTGACACTTCCTATCTATGTGACCTGGGGCAAGTCACTTAGCCCCAATTACATAGCCCTTACTGTTCTTCTGCCTTAAAACCTATACTTATTATTGATTTAAAGACAGAAGATATGGATTTTCTTTTTAACAATTTTAAAGAAAGAAAGAAAAAGAAAATACATTTGTAAGACTTCTCAATCACACGACCAACAAGATAGAGAACTAGACATTTTTGCTAAGCTTCACAAACTCTCA
Source organism: Monodelphis domestica (assembly GCF_027887165.1). NCBI lineage: Eukaryota > Metazoa > Chordata > Mammalia > Didelphimorphia > Didelphidae > Monodelphis > Monodelphis domestica. Next base: position 252,629,535 of record NC_077228.1, read on the forward strand.
AAACTTCCCAAAAAAGAATTGTGTGTAGGGCAAAAGTAACTCAGCTGACTTTACCAAGAAACCTAATGAGAAACTCTGAGAGAAAGTTAATCCCTAATCACTAGCATGTTCACTCAATATTCCCTCCCCTACAACCTCACACACGCTGTTAGGGTTGCTTATCACATTTATGCTCTGGGATACTTTGGGAAATTTTCTTGCCAATGTTACAGTCTCTACTAGGATATTTTGCTCCTGTTCTCATACCAGTATTCTATGGAAATAAGAAATAGAATTCAACTCAGTGTACCTTCACCCTCCCTGGGCAGCAGAAGTAGAGGTATAGTGTATGCCTATAGACATGTATATATAATTTTATTTTTATATAGACACATATATAATATTATGTGTGCCTAGCACATAATAAAATTCTATTGCTTAGAAATATGTAAATGTTAATAACTGTTAATACTTTAAATATGAGAACTTTCTCCAGTAATGAATGGGCTATTACCTGAAGAAATTGAACCATAATGTTGTTGATATCCTCGCTATAAAACTAGAACAAATAAAGAAGTTGTGATTAAATTGATAGTAAATTTAAATTTTAAAAAATTTTATTTTCAGTTTCAAATTCTCTCTATCTCTACATTCTTCCTCAACTTTTGAGAAAGCAAGAAATACTATGCCCATTGTATATGAAATAATGCAAAAAAAGGAAAAAGAAAGAAACATTTATGTTTCCATCCTCACTCAGTCTATGAGTTCTTCCTCTGGAGGCAGATAGCATTTTTCATCATGAGTTCTTTGGAATTGTGTGATTTTTAAATCTCCATCTTTCTTGGTCTGGCACCCAAAATTGTGCACACCCATGCTACACAGGCATATGCTAGGCAATGGCAAATCAGAGATAACTGACTGCCCACATGGGCTGTCCTAAACCAAGCTTGAGTCACCATTGGCACTTGTGAGGCACAGGAAGTGAGGTAGGGAACAGCCTCTGGAGTTTGCTCACTTCCTGTGGACAGGGCTAGGCAGGAGTTGGTGCAAGGAACTTGAGCAGAGAGGAGGCCCGCAGACAGATTTCCTTCAGATCGGTCACATGAGTCAAGGACTTATTCTCCTTCTACCTTGGCCTTTGGGCCTAAATTCCCTCTGGCTCTGTCAGAAGGTTGAGTTAACCTTTTTCCTTTCTCCCCTCTTTCCTTCTCTCCCTCTCCTTCTCTCTTACTCCCTTTGTAATTAAACCACCACAACTTCATTTTGACTTGAGTGTTTCATTTAGGAATTTCATAAGTGAATTCCTTGGCGACCATAAATTAATATTATATCAATCTTCAAAAGTGATTTCACTATAACAGTTTGGTGACCATGAAGGGATTATTGAGTTCCCTCAATAAATTTCCTGAATTTTCTTGCCTTTCACCCTAATTCCTCCTCACTCAGTCCTTTTTACCAGCTAACTCGGCTTAAAGACACAGCTGCCAGAACAGGTGAGGATAAAACACTTTTTCTCTCTTCTCTTTTCTCCTTAAGTTAAATTGGGGTCAGCAGATTTTTTCTTTTCCTCCTCCCTTTAATTTTAAGGGGGCAGCTGGGTGGCTTAGTGTATTGGGAGCCAGGCATAGAAACGGAAGATCCTAGGTTCAGATCTGACCTCGGATACTTTCCAACTGTGTGACTCTGATAGCTAGATAGGTAGCTAAATCTAATCAACTGATCCTTGTAGATTAGCAGCAAGGAAACTCTGGAGAATTGAACCCTTGCTTCACAACAAAAACAGCTGAGTACAGCTAGCAAGCCAACTTAAAGCCTATTTTCCTGTTTCCTGGCCTTCTCAGTCTTAAAAATTTAAGTGGGCTTTGCTCAAGGAGAATAGCACATGGTACTAGCAGTTTTAGCCTGAGGGCTAAAGAAAGATTATTGGGGACCCTCCCATATACACACTTTTAAAAAGAAGGAGTTTTAGCTCTACCCTTTGTTTACAGCCTTTTTTTTTTGTAATCAGCCCTTTTCATACAGCCTCTGCCTCCAGGCATAGGGTTTTGTCTGGCTTTCTCTTTACTTGTGACCCCTCTCAGACCTTTAAAAGAAGCCTAACCTAAGAGAAAAGATAGGAGAATTTACAACAGAATAGGCCCTTGGCAGTAGGCAGTAAAGAAAGCCACCTACTGACAAGAGGAAAAAGTTACAGGTGATTTAGTAATCGACTTAAAAAAAATGTAGATGCAGACCATACATGATTTACTTAAGAACTGGCTTATGAGCTCAATAACCAGGTACATGGGATTCCTAGTAGGTGTTCCTATAGGATGGCTCTTCTCAGAGACTATAAGTCTATATGTGACCCTTGCACTCCTCTTCCTTGGGATTGTAATTATTGGAGTTGTAATAATATATTTAATTTCCTCTAAGAGAGTCCTGGAAAATACCTTACATGAGATAAGGACACACATAGGATTACATCAGCCTCCCCTCAAGACCATGTTTCCCAACCGAAACAAGTGCTTGTTCTTTCTATTACTCAACAAATTGCGGAACAAAATAATCTTATTAATCAACGATTTGCAGAACATGATGAGCTTATGGAGGAAAGATGGGGAGAGATCAAAGCTTTTCTGCAAAACATTAAAAGAGACTTAAGGGCATCCCGCAATAGGAGTGATTTATCTCTCCATTTGGCTCCTAGTTGTCAAATAGCAGTCCCCTTGGACCAAACAGCTCCTCCCCTCCTTGACCAACCAGTTCCTCCCCCCCCCCTGCCCATGCCTCCTGCCCTGTCCCTGCTGCCAATCCCACCCCTTTAGTTCTGTCCCCTCCCTCGGCCCATGCCTCCTACCCTGTCCCCTCAGCCCTGCTCCCTGTTCCTGCCCCATATCCCTCCCCTACTGAACCGCCCACAGTTCCTGCTGCTCATCCCACCCCTTTAACCCCAGCCCCTCCCTCGACCCATGCCTCCTACCCTGTCCCCTCAGCGACCTCCCCCTGCTCTCTCGGCTGACCAACTGGCAACCCCCTACCCTTTGTTCCTGCTGCCCCATGTCCCCCCCTCAGCCCCAGTCCCTCCCACCCATGCCTTTTATGTTGCCCCTTCAAACCCCTCCACTCATGCTCCCATCCTCAACCCCTTGCCCCAACACCCAACCATCCTAACCCTTTCCCTTCTCTTACCTATCCCATTGAAAGTGGAGCAAGAAGCCTAGAAACAGTAACACCAGATAATTTGGACAGAAGTTTATTTCCATTGAAGGAAGTACCCATCTTTAATAAAGAGAGGAACTTGGTGTCTATAAGACACTATACACCTTTTAAACCTGATGATTTAGAAAAATTCAAGCACAATGTTCCATCATTTGAGACAGAACCAATATTAATTATAGAAAATTTAGAGAATATATTCAGAAACTTTGACCCTTTTTGGTTGGATGTGGAAAATTTGTTAGATACATTTCTGGCAAAAAGAGAGAAAAATAATGTCATCTCTCTAGCTAATCAGAAAAGAGGTAAAGGAGCACACCATTGGCCAATTGTAGATCCACACTGGAACCCCAATGTTGCACAAGATCACACAAAACTAGCCCTGGCCAGAGAAGCATTATTAAGAGCCATGAGAGATTGCTCTGATAGACCTGAAACATGGGAAAAATTTGAACTGTCCCAACAGGAAATTGATGAGACCCCCTCCCAGTTTATGGACAGACTTATTGACACAGGAAATACATATATGGACCTTGATTTGACCAGAGAAAGGGGCATTAAACATATACACAGGCAATTTGTTAAGAATTGCTGTTCAGTGGTAAAAGACTACTTTGAAACTAGCTGTCCCAACTGGGACTCTATGGACTTCGAAGAACTGAGGAAAGTAGAAACCTATGTCTATAAGGGTCCTACAAAAAAACCTGAGACACAAAATATGTCAGTGGCAGACTTAAAAAAAGAAATTGTAAGGATGATACAGGAACAATTGAAAAATAAGGGAGAGACCATGGCCCCTTTGCAGGAATCCACAGATAAATCATTAACATATCCCTTAATATGCTCTTTCTGTGGGAAGAGAGGCCATGCAATGATAGTCTGTAGGAGCTGGCTATGGAAAAATGGAAACAATAACTATAGGAACCACAGTGCCGATCAAAATAATGACAGTGCTCAAAATGAGGAAAATGATAATACCCAACACAATGCCCAACAACAATATATAAGAAATGGAGCTCGACCATACTACACTCAGGGTGAACACCCTTAACAGTGTGGCGGGTCCCAAAAAACTGCCCAAGCATCTTTATGAAGGTGTGAATGGGGGAGGGTGTGAGGGCCTTGGAATCAAAGAATGAAACCTTTGATTTTCCAGACCCTGATATTTTAATGCCAATAATCCCTATACACCCCCCCCCCAAATAGTAAGGAACCTCATGTCACTTTAAAGGTAGGAAATTCATACTAAGACTGTCTTTTGGACACTGGAGCATCTAGGTTAGTTTTGTTAAGCAAACCAGATGGAAAGTGGGATTCTACTAGCTCCCTAAATGTAGTAGGTGTATCAGGAAAACCATTAAAGATCCCAAAACTTTCTCCTCACATGGTATGCATGGGACCCCTAACTGTTGAACATTCTTTTCTTCTAATGCCTGGAACCCCCACGAACTTGCTGGGGAGAGATTTACTATGCAAATTACAAGCCACAATAATGTGCACCCCAGATGGCTCCCTCTCCTTAGAAGTGCCCAAGGAATCCTTAAATTTACTTCCTGTACTTCTCTCAGAGAGCCAGGAGGCAAAAGGGCATCCCACCTTTGAAATACCTACAGATATACTGGAGTCTCTTTGGGCCACATCTTCTACTGATGTAGGCTTACTTAAATCAGTTGTTCCTGTGCAAATAAAAACTAAATCCAGCCCACTTCCTTGCATTCCTCAGTATCCTCTCTCCAAGGAGGCAACAGAGGGCATTACCCCAATAATAAACTCATTAATTGAACAGGGAATAATTTCCCCTTGTAAATCTGAATACAACATGCCCATCCTGCCCATTAAAAAACCAAAAAGGGGGCCCGATGGCAAGTACTTCTATAGATTCGTAAGGATTTGAGGACTGTGAACAATCACATTATAAAGAGACACTCTGTAGTTTCCAACATCAATACTGTTATTTCCTCTATTCCTAGCACAGCTACATACTTTACAGTAGTGGACTTGTGCTCAGCCTTCTTTTCCATACCAATACATGAGAACTCCAGGCATATTTTTGTTTTCACCTGGAATGGCTCTCAATTCTCCTAGTCCAGATTGCCCCAGGGTTATTTAGACAGCCCGAGCTTATTTGCCTAAATGTTGAACCAAGACACAGATAATATAAAATTTAAAAACAGCAAATTAATAAAATAAGTAGATGATCTACTCTTGGCTTCCACATATGCAGAAGCATGTCAGGAAGATAATAAACACTTTCTTTTGAATTTGCACAAAAGAGGACATAAGATCTCGAAGGATGAAGTTCAGAGGTGTCTCCCCAAAGTAGAATATTTGGGGTTCATTCTGACAGCTGGTGCATGTTCTATTTCTCCCAAGCAAATTGAGAATATTCAAAAATTGAGTGCTCCTACCACTAAAAAACAGTTAAGGGCAATTCTGGGAGCAACAGGGTTTTTCAGACAATGGATTCCTTGCTATGGGGAAATTACTAAACCCCTTATAGCACTAACAAAAGATTTGTTTCCTGAACCCCTCAAATTAGAGCCTGAACACCTGTCAGCTCTATCAGAGCTAAAAAGGGCTATCCTGCCTGCCCCTGCTCTAGGCATCCCAGATTACAAGAAGTCATTTACTTTGTATGTACATGAGTGAAGAGGAGTAATTTCAGGTGATTTAACTCAGACTTTGGGGTTTTCTCCGTGCCCAGTTGTTTATTTTTCAGCCCAGCTGGACCCAATAGCTTCAGGAGCACCACCATGACTTAGAGGCGTGGCTGCTACTGCTTTACTGGTGGCAGGGAGTTTAGGCCCGAAGGCCAAGGTAGAAAGGAGAATCAGTCCTTGACTCACATGACTGATCTAAAGGAAAGCTGTCTATGGGCCTCCTCTCTGCTCAAGTTCCTTGCACCAACTCCTGCCTAGCCCTGTCCACAGGAAGTGAGTGAATTCCAGAGGCTGATCCCTACCTCACTTCCTGTGCCTCACAAGTGCCAATGGTGACTCAAGCTTGGCTTAGGACAGCCCAGGTGGGCACTCAGTTATTCCTGATTTGCCATTGCCTAGCACATGGCCGTGTAGCATAGGTGTGCACAATTTTTGGTTCCAGACCAAGCAAGGTGGAGATTTAAAAATCACAATATGAAATAACCTTGCTAAACAATGAAAATATTACTCTAAAAAGCTGTACAACCCTTAATCCTGCCACCTTGCTTCCAGATTTACCAACTTCAGGTGAACCATTACACAGTTGTGAAATACTAGTGTCCATGGCAGAAAAGCCTTGGGATGATCTCTTGAACACTCCCTTAAAAAACTCAGACCTGGTCTTATTTACTGATGGTTCATCTTTTATGAGGGATGGCATATGCTATAGTGGAGCTGCTGTAGTCACAGAATTTGCCACTGAATGGTCAGCTTCACTGCCCTCTAACATTAGTGCTCAAGGGGCAGACCTCATAGCTCTGAAACATGCCTGTATAATTGCCAAGGGTAAAAAGGCAACAATTTGTACAGATTCTTGGGATGCTATGGCTCCAGAGAGGATTTTTAACCTCAGCTGGAAAATCCATAACTAATGCAGAAATTATTAATGAAGTTCTTTCTGCTCTTCAGCTGCCTGAAGCCCTGGCTGTAGTTCATTGCTCTGCCCATTTAAACCTTAAAATTTCTTAGACTTATGAATGTTGGAAATTTCCCCATTGGGAAATTTCATACTTGAAAAAATTTCCTACTGATAGTAAGAACTCTATTGGAATATGAAACTCCTTGGCATGGGAGGATCCTTCTCCTCCCTACTTAAGACTACTTTAGGACAGAAACCTTTTGCTAAACAATGGAAAGGGCTTTGACCTATGCTTAAGCATAGAACAGGAAGTTCTTTGAGTCATGATTGATTTTAGAATTGATACAATACAGATACGTGGAATGACAGAACCAGGTCTTGGAAACTACAATCTCCACCCTATTCAGAGTAACAGGATTTAGGAAGGGCTGCAGCAAAGATCAAGATTTAATTATTTGAGAATATGACCTTCAACAGACATGTGCAAAGGAGACAGACCTCTGGGCGATCCTGGGTTAAGCTAGAGCCACCATTGGCACAGGGGAGACATCGACAGTGATTGGTAGATGTGAGAACTGAGGAGAGGGAACTTAGATTGTTGGCTTAAAGATAGCGGGGTCTGAGGACTGAGGAGGTGGATGCTCTGAAGGAGAGTTGGCTCTGGAGGAGGTCTGAGAGGAGAGAGGTCCTGGAGGGAGAGCTCCTGGAGTGGTCTTGAAGGAGGCTGTGAAAGGAGAACTCAGGAGGAGTCAGGAGGAGAATTCTCTGGAAACATTTCTTGAAAGGAGGCTCTCTTGAAGGTGGAGCCTGAGGTTGGCATGAGATGCCTTACCTAGAGAGATCTTGGGTGAGTGATAAAACCAACTGACTGATTTAATCTCTTAAGACTGAGGTCTAGGCCTTATTGGCTTGAGGCCCTTCATTCTTATTCCTTTCTTCCTTTCTCTCTTTTTCTATTGATTAATCAGTGTATTATAAATTAAATTTCTCTATAAAACCCAGTTGGCTTGGGCATATTCATAAATTGGGAATATATTCCCTGGTGACCATCTTATATATTATATAAAACCAAGACACAGTAGAAAACATATTTCAGTGGTCATAATTGTTATATATTTCCTTTGCTCCCAAACATTTTAATTATCACATTTTATGGCTCCCACTCTCTTATCTACAACTATTTAACGCTCAAAACTAATTTAAATCTAACACCATACAGGTGGCACTGACCTTATATCTAGGGGAAATGACTGAGCAGATGCTCCTGCAAAGCTAGCAGCCATAGAAGGGCCTGAATTAACTTTAACATTAACAACCACTGATGATTTAAATTTATCACTTTCCTATAATGAAAAGGAAGTGGGAAAATGGAAACAAAAATTCAAAGCAAAACAGATCAATGGAGTTTGGGTGTCACCTGAAAGAAAACTTTTGCTCCCTAGAAGTTTCTATCACCAAATTTGCCAATCTGTTCATAATAATGGTCACTTTGGTACCCAGGGCATCGTGGACTCTGTTAAGAGAGTATGGATAGCCCCTGGTATAACTACCATAGCCTCTAAAGTGTGTTCAGCCTGCTCTACCTGCCAGGCATATAACCAACATGCCTTTTGTGGAAAAGCCTTTGATGGGTGTCCTCTGACTTACACACCTTTTGAGCACCTGCAGACAGATTTCATAATGATGCCAAAGGTTGGACAATATAAATGTTTGTCTGGTCATAGTAGACCAACTAACCAGATGGCCGGAAGCATTTCCTACAGCCAGAGCCACAGTGGCTTTTGTTGCTAAGTTGCTTTTAAAAGAAATTATTCCTTGCTTTGGCCTGCCAGCACATATTGATTCCAATAGGGGAAGTCATTTTCCTGATTCTGTTCTAAATCAGATATATTCTTGCTGGGGATAACTCCAAAATTCCATGTTCCATATCATTCCCAGAGTTCAGGCCATGTTGAAAGGATGAATAAAGAACTTAAAACTATGATTGGCAAATTGTGCACTGAGACCCAATTAAAATGGCCTGAAATTATCCCTCTGGCCCTATTTTATCTTAGAAGCAGGCCTAGAGGAAATTTACATATCTCACCATTTGAGATGCTTTTTGGACATCTGCCTATACAGGCTAAGCCATTCTCCCTGGCATATACATTACTATTAGGGGGAGATACTACTATTGCTTCCTATATACAGGAATTACAGCACAAACTTCGTGAGCTACATGAATCCGGAGCTGCAGTACAAGCCGGACCACTAGATTTCTCACTTCATGACCTGAACCCAGGAGACAACGTGTATATAAAGAACTTCCAGAGTACGGGAGCAACTCAGCCTTCGTGGGAAGGACCATTCCAAATATTGTTAACTACTCCAATATCTATAAAGGTTGAAGAAAAGGACTCTTGGATTCATAGCTCACATGTAAAGAGAGCATCTTCTATTGAAGCTGATTGACTGTATCCTATATATGCATTGGAGATAATTACGCATTGACAAGTGGAACTGCTTTATTTTGTTTTTGACACATTGATTTCCTGAATTTATTTTTTCTTTTTTCCTTTTTCTCTTTTCCTTATTTTGTTATTATTTTTCTTTTATTAAAATATTTTATTTTTTCCCTTTTCTCATTTCTATGCACTCAAGGTACATATAATCAATATTAATTTTTATTCCACAATAATATTAGTTTTAATATACATACTTGCTATATTATTAATACATACCCAAACAGCTTTAGACTATGGGAATCTGCCATTTGTTGATAATTGTTGTGGGATTATGATTAATGTTTGTGTCTGATTCTAGGAACGGGATAAAAAAAAAAGGAGCACAGATAACCTGGATAATGCCAAAAGAGCTCACAGGTCTAAAAATAAAAAACCAATCCAGGTAGGATTGATGCATTTCTATGCCAATACTAAGGACTTGAACCTTGTGTGAGACTCGGGGTTGCGACACTTGACATACGTTAAGATGTAGGCCTTCCTTGTATCCACACTCTTCATGAAAATACCTACAGACAAGTACCAAAGGTTGGCTATCATCCTGGCTTCCTCCTTCCCTGAGAATGAAGGTAAAATCAGATGAGGGAATGACACTTCCCTATAAAAATAAAAATCTGGTCCTTTTTTCTCTCCTATAGTATGACAACTTCCTGTAGCCTTTGCTGCAAATGGGTAAGTGAAATTTACTGCATTCTGTCCTACAGGCTCGTGGGATTAGAAATTACTTAACTGGACACTAATATAGGGGCCTGTGAGAAAATTTATTCTTGCTTTCTCAAAATTTTGTATACATAGATTTTTGATATTTTGATACTGATTTTGAATTCTTCTTTAATATATATACAAAGGTTTTATATATATTTTTCCCTTTTTTCTTTTGTTTTGTTTTTTTTTTAATTTTGTTTTCATTATTATTTTTGTTTTCCTTTTGAATTAACTCACATTCCCTCACAACTAAACCTTGCATCCTCAGCTGGACTCGGTGTTTTTTCAACACTTTCTTCAGGGGGGATTGTATTTTAATAAAATCCAAGATTTAAATTTTGTTTGAGATAGATCTTCAGAGAAGAAGCTTGCTAACTGACTGAATCCAGAGAAGGAACTGTTTGCAGAAAGATACCTAAACCCATTCACTACAGGAATATCCAGAATGAACCATGGTGTGAGGTTAATTGAACATTTATTTTGAATGTACACTCTTATGCCAAAGAGGACTGCCCCCTAATTGGCTTTTGTCAATGTGCCCAGCAAAACATTTGTTTTGCTGTCTCTCTCTCTCTTCTATTTCCCCTTATCTACAACTATTGTAGTTTTCCTCTTAGAGGGTAAAATTTTGTATACACTTGCAGTTAGAATTTTTTGGGGTGCAAGACGCTGATGTTTAGTGATCAATTGGGGAGACTAGTCCCCCAATCATCATCGGGGGATTGTGATTTTAAAATCTCCATCTTGCTTGGTCTGGCACCAAAAATTGTGCACACCCATGCTACACGGCCATGTGCTAGGCAATGGCAAATCAGAAATAACTGACTGCCCACATGGGCTGTCCTAAGCCAAGCTTGAGTCACCATTGGCACTTGTGAGGCACAGGAAGTGAGGTAGGGATCAGCCTCTGGAATTCACTCACTTCCTGTGGACAGGGCTAGGCAGGAGTTGGTGCTAGGACCTTGAGCAGAGAGGAGGCCCCCAGACAGCTTTCCTTTAGATCAGTCATATGAGTCAGGGACTTATTCTCCTTCTACCTTGGCCTTTGGGCCTAAACTCCCTCTGGCTCTGTCAGAAGGTTGAGTTAACCTTTTTCCTTTCTCCCCTCTTTCCTTCTCTCCCTCTCCTTCTCTCTTACTCCTGTTGTAATTAAACCACCACAACTCCATTCTGACTTGAGTGTTTCATTTAGGAATTTCATAAGTGAATTTCTTGGCGACCATAAATTAATATTATATCAATCTTTTTCACTATAACAATTGTCATGGATAATTATATTAATCTGAGTTGTTATGTATTTCACTGTTGCTTATCAAATTAAAAATGCTTTTATTGTGCTTTTGAATCTGCTCATTTCCTTTATATCAGTTCATATAAGGCTCCCCAGGTTTTTTCGAAACCATCTTCATCATTTCTTACAGCACAATAGTATTGCATCATAGTCATATACCTTAACTTGTTCAGCCATTCCACAACTGATGGGCAATCTCTCAGTTTCCAACTGTTTGCCACCAAAACAATAGCCATATTAAATACTTTTTCTTTACGAACGTAAAAGAGTACACATTTTATAACATGCTGGGTGTAATTACAAATTGTTCTCTACAATGTTTGGACCGATTTACAACTCTACCAACAATGCATCAGTGTCCCTATTTTCCCACACCCCGACCAATATTTGCCCTTTTCTTTTTATGCCATGTTAACCAGTCTGATAGGCATGAAGTGGTACTTAGTAGTTATTTTAATTTGTATTTTTGTAATTATTAGTGATTTCAAACATTTTATGTTTCTATTAATAGCCTTGATTAGTCCTTCTGAAAACTACCTGTTTATATTCTTTGATCATCTATTTATTCATCTACATAGTTGAAAAATGATGCTTTTATCTGAGAACCTTACTGTAAAATTTTATTTCCATTATCCTACTTTCCTTTTAATTCTGGCTGCAGTGGTTTTGTTAATGCAAAAATCTTTTAATTTTCTATAATCCTGAATTATATTTAATTTCTATAATCCATTTCATCTCCTGTGAACCTCTTTACCTCTTTTTTGGTTATTAACTTTTCCCCTTTCTGCAGATTTAATTAGTATTTTTTATGCTCCCCTAATTTGCTTATGATATCACCCTTTATGTCTAAATCATGTACCCACTTTAAGCCTATCTTGCTATGTGTTCTGAGATGTTGGTCAATGCCTAGTTTCTGCCAAATTACTTTATAGTTTTCCTAGTAATTTTTGTCAAATAGGAAGTCCTTGGCCCAAGAGTAGGGATCTTTGAATTTATCAAATAGGTCACTGTGCCCCTTTGCTTCTATATATTCTATATATTCTGTACCTAATCTATTCCATTGATTAGCTACTCTGTTTCTTATTTAGTTTCAAATTATTTTGATGATTACTACTTTTTAATATTGTTTAAGTTCTGTTATTGTTGCTAGATTTCTTAAATAGATACTTTGTATAACAATAAAATATTAAGGAAAATAATGAAAAAAGTAAATTTAGAAAGGAATTAGCAATTCCAGAGCTCAAACTATATCATAAAATATCAGTCATCAAAACTATTTGGTATAGGCTAGAAAATAGAGTATATCAAGAAAATAAACTAGAAAAGGAAAAATCAGAAACAATGATACTCAGGGGTAGCTGAGTGGCTCAGTGGATTGATAGCCAGGCCTAGAGATGGGAGATCCTAGGTTCAAATTTGACCTCAGATACTTCTTAGCTGTGTGACCCTGGACAAGTCACTTAACCCCCATTGCCTAGCCCCGTGATGGCAAACCTATGATATGTGTGTAGCCATTTTCCATGACACGGGACACATGGGGGCTCAGCATGCCTCTGGGCTGGGAACTGTCTGGGGAGCCCTGTGCCCCAGACATGGCTTTGGCCATGCCCCAGTCCAGCGGGGGGGGGGGGGGGGCGCGGGGGGGGGGGAACTGCTCCCCATGAAGGCCATGGGGTGGGGTGTGGGGGGTGGAGTGGCAGGGATGCACACCAGGCATCTGGGGTGTGTGGGGTTCCATCTGGGGTGTGTGGAGTTCCTGCAGGGGTGGGGAGGAGGAGCCCATGAGTGGAAAAAGCATACCCAGGCAGGCAGGCTGGCTAGTGGAGAGCAGCTCCTCCCTACTCCCCTCATCAGCTGGCTGGGGAGGGGCAGGGTGGAGTAGGGCCAGACCCATGGAAAACTGGATGGGGCTCTGGCCCACATGCAATGGAAGAGTGCCTGGAACTGATTACTAGACACTTTTAGCACCCTGAAAAATATAGCAATAGCTTTACTCACAATTTTTCCCTCTAGGTACTTTTGTGAGACCTTATTCTTGGCATTAAATGATATCAAAATCAACAAAAGAAACAGATTGACAGATAAAGTTAGTAGCTTTTGCTTGGGCTTGAAGTGGACAAAATACCAACCTTCAACTGAAGATTTAGCCAATGAAATTCAGCAACAAAAAAGTCACTAATAGGCAGGTTAGTTAAAGAATTCCCCCTCCCCCTCACTTATCTTTAGTTCACAGCACCCCATAGAAGTTAAATAATATCAAGACCAACAAAAGAAACTGACTGACAGATGAATAAAAAAGTCCCTAAGCAGATAAGTTAAATAATTAGTTTTTGGTTTATTAAATACAGTTATATATTGCAATTATACATTTTTGCTATTTAAACTATAAATATTGTGAAATTGTGTTTTTTTTTCTTGAAGTGACACACCACCGGAATTATGCTTTTTTTTTTTTTGGTGAATTTTGATACACCAAGCTCAAAAGGTTACCCCATCACTAGTCTAGCCCTGTGAATTTCAAAACTATTCCACCCTAATCAGACCATTCTTTAGAAGATCTGATTTAGCCATTTCCTGATTAATAACAATAGAGATACTTGGAATAACAGAATCAGGTCTTGGAAACTACACTTCTCCCCCCTTCTTAGTTTAACAAGATTAGGAAGGTCTGCATTAAACTCAAGATTTAATTATCTGAGAAAATGGCCTTCAACAGACATGTGTAAAAAAAAAGAACAGACCTCTGGGCTGTCCTAAGTCAAGTTTGAGCCACCATTGGCACAAGTGAGATTCGGGAAGTAAGGTAGGGAACAGCGTCTGGAGTTCTCAGGATTTTCTGTGGAGAGGGCTAGAGTTCAGTTTGATCCTGGAGCTTGAACTTGGAGGAGCCCTACAGACAGCTTTCCTTCAGACCGGTCACGTGAGTGATAAGGACTGACCCCTTTCTTTGCCTTGACTTTCCAAGGCCTTAGCTCGCTTTGGCTCAGCCTGAGCCAGAATGGTTCTGAGTTAAACTCCTTTCTTCTCTCCCTCTTTCCTTCTCTCCCTCTTTACTTCTTTCCCTCTCTCTCTCTCCCTCTAATATTTTCTTCCTCCTGTTGTAATTAAATCACCATAAAAATTTGGCAGCTGACTTGGGTATTTTATTATTTGGGATTTTCCTTGGCGACCATTTAAATTTAGATTTTTTTCAGTTTCAACCATAATATTCACCCTTTACAGCCCTTACTGTTCTTCTCCCTTGGAACCAATACACAGTATTGATTCTAAGACAGAAGGTAAGTGTTTAAAAAAAACAATGAGACTCAGTTATCATAAAATATAAATTACTTAGAAAGGAACTCTCCATTTGATTAAAAAGAATTGGAAAGTTGGAAAGACATCTGGGAGAAATTAGGATTCACCCAACTCACTAAATTTAAAATAAAAATATTAATTTAAATATATAATGAGAAAAGCTTTAGATGGAAGAAATATTAACAGAACAAAAGATAGATACAATAAAAAATGAAACTGAAAAGCTTCTGCACAGACAAAATTAATTTATAAGAAGGGAAGTAATTGAATTGGAAAAAAAATCTTGTCAAATTGACCTGAGTCTGATTTCTAAGATATTTAGACAAATAATATTAAATGTGGCATCCCTGGTATATTCTAATCTTGAAAGTATTATTGATGTATTAATATTGTAGCCTATGTGCTCATGTACCAGACTCATGGTTATATTATTTCTTGATCATTGTATTTAATTGATACTCTATTAATTCTGACCACTCTCCAAATTTACAGTCTAAAGGTGTAAAGATTAAAAATTTTGGAAACTGAGGCAGGTAGAAATTAGTTTCTCTCTGCAAGGAGTATTATATTTTTAGAGGTTTATTGAAGATTAAGGATTAAAGAATATACAAGTAAGAAAAGCACATGCTAGGTGGGCCATGAGACCCACCCAAATTTCACTCACATCATGAGACTCATCTGTTTGCCCGTGGAGCTAGGAAGAGAAGAGACCCAAAAGCCTTTGCAATCAGGTTAAACACCCCATCTCTTTCTCTGCCCAGGTGAGATTACAAAGCATTCTGGGGAAGTGGAGCAAGGGCTTCTGGGGATTGAAGTCCAGAGTTCAAATCCATTTTTACAAAGGTCAGGAGAATACCTCGGTAAGACACTGGCTGCCACAGGGTCCTAGTTCCTACATTATCAGACCACATTCCATACCAGGTCACATGCTTAATTAACTCCTCTTTCATCTTGTGGTTGTCAATTAAGCCAATGTTAAGTCTTATGCCATGTCACATGGTCATTAGCTACCTCCCATTTCCCATCCTTGATCCTCCAGTTGGAGACACCTGTAGCTCTCTCTCTCTCTTTACCACCATCAGAGAAGCATACACACTGGAGCCCATGTTGTTGAGCTCTTTGTCTCTGAGTCTTCCTTTATTATGTTCTCTCTCTCTCTCTCTCTCTCTCTCTCTCTCCTTCACCCATTTTCCCTCAGTTTCTAACTCTCCTTCTCAAGTGTCCACCCATGAATATATTAATTTGTCACAACATTAAATCAAACTGAAAGACATTCTCCAATAGATAAGTGGTCAAAGGATATGAACAAGCAGTTCTCCAAAGAATTGTAAACTATTAACAACCACAAAATATATTTTTCCAAATCACTAATTATAAAAGAAATGCAAATCAAAACAACCCTGAGCTTTTACCCTCATACCCAGCAAACTGGTAAAGTTGACAAATGACTGAAATTCACAATGTTGGAGAGATTATGGGATGATAGAAACACTTAGGCATTGTTGGTAAAATTGTGTATCAGGACAACATTTTGAAAGCAATTTAAAAATGCCTAAAAGATTTATATCCTTTGACCCAAAGATTCTACTAGTATATAATCCCAAAGAGGTCACTAGTAATGAAAAAAGTCCTTATATAGACTGAATCTTTTACATAGTACTTTTTCTGATATCAAAGAATTAGATGCTCATTGATTAGGGAATGGCTAAACAAATTTTGGTACATTAGAGTATTAGAATATTACTGTACTATATGTGTGTAGTAGTCTCTCAGTAACTGAGGATGATGATTGACTTTGTGCGTTTTTTGTGCACAAAAACACTTGTGCATGAAAGAGATTTAAGTGGAAAAGTCGATGCACAGAGACAGTCCTACTCTCTTGGCGTTGGAAGCCTGGGTCCAGTGGCACGAAAAGTCGTTACACCTGGAGCCTTCCTTGGCTGCATTGGATGGCGGTGTTGTCCTTTGTGCTCCAACACGCCCTAAGCACTTCACAGTGCTTTGCTGCGTCGCCATCTCAGCTGTTGAACCTTCTTGTTGGTTTCTTCCGCCTGTTCTGCCGAAATAGTCTTCACATGCTGGGTGAGCAAAGCCCTGGTTCACCAGGGGTCGATGACCCAATGGCTACCCTCACAAGGTTTAGCCGGTCTGTCGAAGCCGTTGCCCGGGGTGTGGCCACTGCCGCATGCTAGCAGCTACTAGGAGCCACAAGTGAGAGCTGGGTGTCAGGTGAGGGGTCAGAGGCTGGAGAGCTGCTGACAGAGGGCACGACAAGCCCTCCATACCAGAGATATTACTCCTCCCTGAGCACCGAAATGCTGAATAGGACTGCGTGAAGTAGAAGTTTAAGAGGATCTTGAAATAACACGATGTACCCCTTTTTAACCACTATTGAAAATGAGAAACCATCAATTCAAATGCAATTCTTTATTGAGAGAGTGGAAATATAGGGCAATACCTCAAATCATTGACCTAAAACAAATGCCCCAGGATCTATAGGAAAACCCTTGATTTTTAGAAAAATACAAACCTCAGTTTTAAATTACATCATCCTGATATATTCAAGCTTTCCTCAAGGGAGTATCCTCCAAATTAACATTTTTAGGAAATGAGATCAGATAGATAGGTTTGGGCCAGTATCAGAATATTAACAGGTTTGGGAAGGCCAACAGAGCCCAGTGCAGGCAAAGCCTGACTCTAAGATAACACACAAAGACTACTCAAATAAAATGGGAAGTAGGTTTAATAAAAGAAACAACGTAGAAGGGTAAGGGATAACCTAAAACTAATTGTTCTAACCAATAATCCAGGATCTAATATCTCTTCACAGAAATTTCTTCAGAGTGATTTTCCTACTCTAATCCTCCCTAACTACCTAAAATCCACAGTCCCTGATCTTGGCTAAACTAAACTAAACCCCCCCCGCCCCCCTTAGATGGGTTTAAGGAAAGGGTCTATGTAAACCTGATAGGACCCAGGGAAGGTCCTAGATCCCAAAGGACCCAGGCTTGGTCTTACAATCAGATGCTAAATGGTTCAGGATCACCAGGAACTGCAGTAGACAGCTCAGTACAGTAGTATGGCAGTAGGGCAGCAGGACAGGATAGCAAGACAGGATAGGGAATACAGGGTCGTATAGGGTAGTATCAGCCACTAAGGAAAAGCAGTCTGTCTCTCCAGGTCAAAACCAGTGAAAGACCCCTAAACCTAAGTTAACTGTCTCTCCGTTATTTTCCTATTCTAGAATTCTCTCCCTGTTAAGTCTCATGCCTCTTCAAATTTGCTCTAACCGTCTCTTCTGTACAACAATACAAACCCAGAACAGTTTATGATACATTTTGGGTGCCAGAGCTGATTGGGAGATTGCTACTTTGGCAAGGTACTGTTATGATTTCCTAGAGCTTCTAACTCACCTTAATCTTTTAGGCAGGCACCCCTTTGAATGCAAATTGCACAGGTTGGGCAAGAGAGAGATGAAGGAAGTATGAAAGCAAATTAAAGCAGCTGAAGCTTGCTTGTGAAAGAAACTGGGGAAGGGAGCCATAGAACAGGCAAGAGGCTATTGTCCTTGCCCAGTGATGGCAAATCTATGGCTCATGTGCCAAAAAGGGCACACAGAGCCCTCTCTGTGAGCATGCCTCCAGTGACCCACCAGAATTCATTACTAGAAAACCAGAGGGACTTGGGGTGGAGCTGTTCCCCTCCCCTTCTCCATTCACCTGAGGACATTCCTCATTTCATCCACTCTTCTGCCAAGCAGCCTAATGGAAGTGCTTCCTCCTCCTGTCTAGGGTAAGGAGGTAGTAGGGCAGGGCTCACATGCTACCTGAGGGTGTGGCACAGATGACAGCCTTTTGAGTCTGTGGCAAACGTGATTCCTGTGGTGAGGTTGGAGAGGAGCTAAGTTTGAGGGTAGCATAGCTCACAGCATGGCACATAGTTGGAAGGGAGCCGAGTTGGGAGGAAGTGCAGAACTTGGTCCACTCTCCTTCCCCTCTCTATATGTGTCTTTTATCAGCCATCCCTCTGTATAACATCCCAATGGGAGTTGTTCCTCCCTCCCATGTCTGGAGCAAGAGGCTAAGCCAGGGGACCATGAATGTGGCACAGCACTCCATCTCTGTGGGGGGTGGGCATGGCACTTGGTCAGAGGTGGGATGTGGTGGGTTTGGGGCAGGACCCAGTACTCTTTCTCTAAAAGGTTTGCCATCACTGGCCTAAGTCACTACCATGGGATTTCTCTTTCTTCCTAGCTTGGGAAAAGAAGTTATCACAAGATCAGAACTGGTGGGCAGAATTTTTTCTACTATAACAAAAATTTTAACTTCCTGGAAAGGGAAGAATAGAAAATACCAGATTACCAATTGTGCCACATAGCTTTTTCCTGAGATTTTTTACTACTGGGGAAGATCTTAAAAAAAGTAGATTCTCCCCAAGTTGCTAAAGAACTATCTAAGATTTGGTGCTATTAGCTTTTCCACATATACTCCAATGAATTTTCTGAGGACAAGAAGTATCAAAACTAGGGGGAATCCTTTAGGCCTGATACATTTGTTAGATGAGAATGCACCTTGACCATTTAGCCATGATACATTTATAAAGTGAGGACAAATCTCAATCAACCGATCAGTTCCGATCAGACCGATCAGACTTTAAATGTGAAAAATTCTTAGAAGTTATCAGATGAATTGAGTTGAAGTTTCATAGGAATTTTGTTCCAACTGAATAAGGGAATTTATTCCTGCCCTGAAGAACTTGTATACAATTAGGAGCTGTCAGTGATGGAGAATCTATGGCACAGGTATCAAAGATGGCATGCAGAACACTCTTTGTGGGCATGAGGCTGCCCTCTCTCCCAGCCCTAACCCCCAGAGTTCATTACTAGAAAGGCAGAGGGACTCAGGTGGAGCTGTTCCCTTATCCTTCTCTACCTCTTTTTTTTTTTCACATCATTCACCCCTCTGCCCAGTAGCCCAATGGGAACACACATCTGATAAGGTGGGTGGTTCACAGGTGGCAGAGTTGGAGGGGAGTAGAAGGCTCAGATTACTTCTCTCCCCTTCTCTGTGCTTGCTGAGAACATTCCTCACGTAACATACCCCTCTGCCCAGAAGCCCAATGCCCTCCCCAGTGTAGGATAAGGAGGGGTGGGGCACACCTGGTGCTCTGTGGGGAAAAGAGGCATGGCACTTGGTCTGGGTGGGGTGGGGCCTGGCACTCCATCTTCAAAAGGTTCATCATCATTGAACTATGAGAAAGATTTCAAGGGTCTGGCAATAGAGAAGTTTGGGCTGGAAAGAATCTTCAGCCTAGGGGAAACAGAAGAAAGATAAATAGGACTGAGCAGTGGCATACTAAGGAGAGATTAAAGAGGCCTTTCTTAGAACTGAAGACAGCTAGGCAGAAGATAGGCATCTCAGAGCAGAAGACTGATGCCAGTAGTTTTATAACCTCTTCAAGGCCTAAAGGAAGTTCCTTCTTGGTCTGTTTTTCATCCAACTCATTTATCTTCTCATACCTGTCTGTGTAAAATATATACTCTAAAATACTTCTCTTTATTTCTTCACCCATTGTTTCTGAATTTTGCCTCATCCACAAAGAGGTCAGGGTATAGAAATATAGATAAATGTACATTAAGGAAGAGAGCCAAACCTCTGACCAAATGTTTAGAATTGTCCTAGCTTGGGGCTAAGAGTAATTATGATTGCATTTTTCATTTTTTTTAATAAAAACTCTTTAAAGCTGCAGAAGAGGGAACTTTATGTAGCTAAGGGATAATTATGTTGACTCTAGGCTCAAAATTAACTAATTATTGTGATGAGATGTTATGCTTGAAAGACAGGTCTAATTTTTGATTCATATTAGTGATTTAATTGGCATAAGGAATTTCTGTTAGGAAAATTTCCTTTAATAAAACATATTTTTAAGTATTGAGCAACTTATTGTCTTAGTGGTACCTGGAGTATTAAGAAGTTAAATGATTTTTTCCAGACTGACAGAGGCATTCTCTGTCAGAGTCAGAATTTGAACCCAGAACTTTTGACTATAGAGAAAATACATTTTCTTACTATACCGCTCTGCAGAGGTTAGTTCTATATTCACTATACCACATTGTCTTGTTTCTTTCATATATGTGCCCACATGTACATATGTGTGTATGTATATGTGTATGTATATATTTATTTCTAAGAGCAGTTTTTATAGTCATAGTAAACAGGAAACAAACTGGAATCTCTATTGGTTGGGGAGTGATTAAATAAATTGTTGGTACATGAATATGTGTGTGGTAGATCAGAACCTCTGATCAATTAAATAACCCAATCCACCCAATAAAATACAGAATGCTAGACTTTTGATCCAACAGCAGTTAACTGCATAGAGGTAAAAAGGATTGGCAGAGATAAGAGTCTTGCCCCTAACATGCATCCTTTGGATTTCTTTTCTTTGTACACTCATTTGGGAGGGACTGAAAGGTTTCAGTTGAAAATAGAACCAATTATGGAAAAGTAGTGAAGCTCTGAAAGACTAGTTGCACTTCTTTTTTTTTCCTTTTAAATATTATTTTATTTGGTCATTTTCAAACATTATTCATTAGAAACAAAGATCATTTTCTCTTTCTTCCCCCCCCCCCCATCACCCCTCCCAATGGCAATGCGTGATTTCTCTGGGTATCACATGTGTTCTAGGTCTGAACTCTTTTCCATGTTGTTGATATTTTCATTAAGGTGTTCATTTAGAGCAGTGGCTCTCAACCTCTCAGTTTGTAGCAATGAGAATACATAATGCATATCAGGTATTTACATTCCGAATCATAAGTGTAGCAACATTACAGTTTTGAAGTAGTTACCAAAATAATTTTTTGGTTTGGGGTCACTGCAACATGAGGAACTGTATTGTGGGGTCACCGTATTAGAAACCACTGATTTAGAGTCTCTCTTTAGTCATATCCCCTCCACCCCTGTAGTTAAGCTGTTGTCTTTCCTTGGTGATTTTACTCCCACCGTTTGTCCTCTGCTTGAGGGTAGTGTTTTTTTCTTCTTGATCCCTGCAGATTGTTCAGGATCACTGCATTGCCACTAATGGAGAAATCCATTATGTTCGATTGTACCACAGTGTATCAGTCTCTGTGTACTAGTTGCACCTCTTAAGGAGTACAGCAAGGTGAGTGAGGAAAAAATTTCTTCCTGTCTTTTTATTTATAACTGTAGGACATGACTATAGGAGACACATGCTTGCATAGTGGTTAGAGATGGGAAATCATGGACATTGTTTCTAAAACCTTAATCTTCTATTTGGAAAAAAAGGTTGGAAGAGAGAACTTAGTGTCTTGAACTGGGATTCTGTTTGGGAGATGGCAGACCTCAGAGCTGAGAATGAAGGGGTGGAAGATGGGGGGAGAAAAGGAGAAGGGGAACGGAACATGGATTTTACTGACCTTAGGATAAAGGGTCTAGCTCTTTCTTAAAGGATATGGACACAGTAGTCCCTTAATAAATACTTGATGACTGAACTTTGATTGATTCTGTAGCCAATACCCTGAGAGGACAAACAGAAAAACGTGACTGGAGGTTTTTTGCTGTTTCTAGGTAAGTTTCTGCCTTTTCTAAAAGAGTTGTAGCAAGAAAAAGTCTATGGGCTCTAAGCTAAAAACATATGGCAGTGCCTGACATTCTTTTGAAAAAGGTAAATCTAAGGAGTTTACTTATATCAAAAGACTAGTTTCTAAATGAACGGGGTCTAACAGAATCTAGAGACTAACAGGAGCGGTAGGGACAATTAAATGGCATACATGGTCTTTTGGCACTGGAATCTCAAGTTGTTTATGTTCTCTCCTCACCCTCCCATGTTGCTATTTTTATTACTGTGTCATTTCATTAAATGCCTTTACTTTGAACAAAAATTTTCTGCCTTTTTATTTAAAAAAAATACCCTTCCCTCTAGGAATCAATACCAGGTATTAGTTCCAAGGCAGAAAAATGGTAAGGGGTAGGCAATATGGGTTAAGTGACTTGCCCAGGTACACACAGTGTATAAATGGAGATTTTGAACTCTAGACTTGTGATATGGAAATCACTTTAAAAAGACTGATATATATTAATTTAAGGTCGCCAAGGAATTCAGCTATGTAATTCCTAAATGAAAACTCAAGTCAGCTGTCAACCTTTTTTATGGTGTTTTAATTACAAACAGGAGGAAGAAAAGTATTAGAGGGAGAGAGAGAGAGAGGAAAAAGGGAGAGAAGGAAATAGGGCTTAAATACCCACTCTGCTTAAGCTGAGCCAAAGGCCCAAGGCCCTGGATAGCCGAGGCAAAGAAAAGAGATCAGTCCCTATCATTCATGTCACCAAAATGGAGAAACAGTCTGAGGGCTCCTCCACTCCAAGCACCAGGCTCCAACCACCTCTCTCCTTCCACAGAGGAAGTCCCCAGAACTCCTGAGCTGCCCTCTACCTCACTTCCTGTCTCTCACATGTGCCAATGGCGGCTCTAGCTTAACCTAGGACCTCCCAGAGGTCTGTCCTTTTTGCACATGTCTGTTGAAGGCCATATTCTCAAATAATTAAATCTTGAGTTTTGCTGCAGCCCTTCCTAATCTTGTTACCCTGAGTAGGGTGGAGATTGTAGTTTCCAAGACCTGATTCTGTTATTCCAAGTATCTCTATTGTTATTGATCAGGAAATAGCTAAAGCCCATCTTCTAAAGAATGGTTTGAATAGGGTTGAGTAGTTTTGAAATTCACAGACTTCAATCCCCAGAAGTCCTTGTTATTTCCCAGAATTCCCTTTAATCTCACCTGAGTCTCCATGTAGGTGAGATCACAGTTGGTATTTACGCCTACCACGCTCTTC
The DNA here is from genome assembly GCF_027887165.1 of Monodelphis domestica. NCBI lineage: Eukaryota > Metazoa > Chordata > Mammalia > Didelphimorphia > Didelphidae > Monodelphis > Monodelphis domestica. Next base: position 252,652,913 of record NC_077228.1, read on the forward strand.
TCTCTGCCATTGCAATGATGTAGCAAGTGTAGCAAATAAGCTAAGCGTGGGGATTTTGAATGGGCTAGTCAGCCAGGTTATTATTTTGTATCGTCTTTATTCTTTGATTTCTAATAATCCTTAATAAACCTCATAAAATATATGTTTATTATTAGAGATAAAATTAATTTTTACAGTTTTTGGCAACCACAAGATCGAACAAGAACTTCTCAATTTTTTTTTTTAAGATAGCCTAGATAATTTTTTTTAAGCCACGTCTCTCCTGCCAAGGCTTTTTGGCCCTCCTTGCAAAGCTCTCTTGATTCAGCTTGCTCCTTCTTGCCTCCAGTCATCTGCTCCAGACCTGCTTGACCCAGATCACTCTCTCGGCCCCGGCCCCAGCCCCAGCAACTCTCTGGCCTCTGAACCAGATTGCCCCAGGCCAGCCCCAGGACCCAGGCTGCTGGTAGCTGCCACTGTGTCTTCGGAATCACAAACCAACTGGTAAAAACTGGGGTGTTCTTTCCTTAGGCAACAATTGGCCTCCAAATGGGAGGGGACCTAAGGGGGGTGAATGAGGAGAAGGAAGAGACTTTTCCAAATAGGAAGTTGATTATAAGCATAGCGTATTTCAAAGGATATTTTTTGAGTGCACTGATACTTTTACTTATCTTACCTGAGATTCAGGGGAGAAATTCATCTCCCTGCAACTCTTTGCCATTTGGGCCTGCCCAATTTGAGATTCCTAAAACCCATGTTCTTCCTTGCTATGGAAAATTCTATCACAGTACTGACAAAAGGAATCTCAATGGATTAAAAAGACAACACAAAAACAAACTTTAAAGAGACTGGAGGTTATATTTTTAAGACTTTTCAGACTCCAGTGTTTTATAAAAATCTCTGTATTTTATTGCATTTTGCTGATTGTTTTGTTTAAGATTTAATTTTGTTAATTTTAAGTTGATATATTAATTTATTCAATACTATTCTGTTACACCGAATCAGTTTAATGTACTGGGTTTTAACTACTGTTATATTCTGTTGTTTTCCCCCTATAACTACACTGAACAAATATTACTAAATAAGTCCATATATAAAAACAGCCTTTTCTATTTTGACTTTGTAAATTGTCACATAGAGGATGGATGGACTTTATCAAAACTGGTTACAACTGAGTAACAACCTCTGGAAAATTTAATTTAGCTAAATATCTCAAATTGATTTTAAGGGGCCTTTAGATATGATTTTAGATTTTTTAAAACAATCTCTGATCATTTTGCCTGCCTCTTACAGGAGTTTTAGTATTTTAGTAGTTGAAGTGAAATACAATTTTAATCCCCACCTCCCACATTTATAAAAATGTGAATGGATGAGACATCACAGTCTCATACCAAAGGAGCTGGGAAGTTAATGCCAGGGCATGGTACTCCTGGATGGCTCCCAAAAAGGAAGCATCTCTCATTTATAACTCTTCGGCTCATTTTACCCAACATCTACAGTACAGAGGTTTAGTTTTCTTTTCCTAGACTCCCCTGCCACATATTTGTAATGATGGCAGTAATGGAATTAAAAAAAATATCTCAGCCAAGGTTTAAATATTGCTACACCTGAAAAACCTGTGACAAGTATACATTTTCTTTATTGTCATATAGCAACTTACATAAAATATGAGAGTAGGTTTGTTTGCTATTGTAATTAACTGGGCTATTGTGAATTTTGGGGATACTGATACCTTTTGAATTTGCATTACATGTTGTAGTATTGTTCTTTATAAAAAACTGTTACTTTGTGGAAATCATTTGCTTGCACTCATGGTGGATCATGGCCAGGTATGAACAGGAAATGAATCTCATTTTTGGTGAGAAACCTTGTATTCTACATTTCCTTAGCTGACACAGTGTGTCAATGATTATAAGCTATATTTTTTATTTTTTTAAATATATTTTTTAATTTTATAATATTTTATTTGATCATTTCCAAGCATTATTCATTAGAGACAAAGATCATTTTCTTTTCCTCCCCCCCACCCCCCATAGCCGACGTGTGATTCCACTGGGTATCACATGTGTTCTTGATTCGAACCCATTGCCATGTTGTTAATTAGAGTTTCCTTTAGAGTCTCTCCTCTGTCATGTCCCCTCAACCACTGTATTCAGGCAGTTGCTTTTCTTCGGTGTTTCCACTCCCATAGTTTATCCTTTGCTTATGAATAGTGTTTTTTTCCCCTGGATCCCTGCAAATTGTTCAGGGACATTACACTGCCATTAATGGAGACGTCCATTACGTTCGATTATACCACAGTGTATTAGTCTCTGTGTACAATGTTCTCCTGGTTCTGCTCCTCTCACTCTGCATCACTTCCTGGAGGTTGTTCCAGTCTCCATGGAATTCCTCCACTTTATTATTCCTTTTAGCACAATAGTATTCCATCACCAACATATACCACAATTTGCTTAGCCATTCCCCAATCGATGGGCATACCCTCGTTTTCCAATTTTTGGCCACCACAAAGAGCGCAGCTATGAATATTTTTGTACAAGTCTTTTTGTCCATTATCTCTTTGGGGTACAGACCCAGCAGTGCTATGGCTGGATCAAAGGGTAGATATTCTTTTGTTGCCCTTTGGGCATAGTTCCAAACTGCCCTCCAGAATGGTTGGATCAGTTCACAACTCCACCAGCAATGAATCAATGTCCCTACTTTGCCACATCCCCTCCAGCATTCATTACTTTCCTTTGCTGTCTGTCATGTTAGCCAATCTGCTAGGTGTGAGGTGATACCTCAGAGTTGTTTTGATTTGCATCTCTCTGATTATCAGAGATTTAGAACACTTCTTCATGTGCTTATTAATAGTTTTGATTTCTTTATCTGAGAACTGCTTATCCATGTCTCTTGCCCATTTATCAATTGGAGAATGGCTTGATTTTTTGTACAATTGGTTTAGCTCTTTGTAAATTTGGATAATTAAACCTTTGTCAGAGGTTTCTATGAAGATTTTTTCCCAATTTGTTGTTTCCTTTCTGATTTTAGTTACATTGGTTTTGTTTGTACAAAAGCTTTTTAATTTGATGTAGTCAAAATTATTTATTTTACTTTTTGTGATTCTTTCTATGTCTTGCTTGGTTTTAAAGTCTTTCCCCTCCCAAAGGACTGACATGTATACTATTCTGTGTTTACCCAATTTACTTATGGTTTCCTTCTTTATGTTTAAGTCATTTACCCATTTTGAATTTATCTTAGTGTAGGGTGTGAGGTGTTGCTCTATTCCTAATCTCTCCCACACTGTCTTCCAATTTTCCCAGCAGTTTTTATCAAATAGTAGATTTTTGTCCCAAAAGCTGGGATCTTTGGGTTTATCGTATACTGTCTTGCTGAGGTCGCTTTCCCCCAGTCTATTCCACTGATCTTCCTTTCTGTCTCTTAGCCAGTACCAAATTGTTTTGATACCTGCTGCTTTGTAATATAGTTTAAGGTCAGAGACTGCAAGGCCCCCATCATATGTGTTTTTTTTTCATTATTTCCCTGGATATCCTTGATCTTTTGTTATTCCAGATGAATTTTGTTATGTTTTTTTCTAAATCAGTAAAGAAATATTTTGGGAATTCAATGGGTATGGCACTAAATAGATAAATAAGTTTGGGTAGGATGGTCATTTTTATTATATTGGTTCATCCTATCCATGAGCAGTTAATGTTTTTCCAATTGCTCAAGTCTAGTTTTAGTTGTGTGGAGAGTGTTTTGTAGTTGTGTTTATATAGTTCCTGTGTTTGTCTTGGGAGGTAGATTCCTAGGTATTTTATTTTGTCTAAGGTGATTTTGAATGGGATTTCTCTTTCTAGTTTTTGCTGCTGGGCTGTGTTGGAGATATATAGAAAAGCTGATGATTTATGTGGGTTTATTTTGTATCCTGCAACTTTGCTAAAGTTGTTGATTATTTCAATTAGCTTTTTGGTTGAATCTCTAGGATTCTTTAAGTAGACCATCATGTCATCTGCAAAGAGTGATAACTTGGTCTCCTCCTTGCCTATTTTGATGCCTTCAATTTCTTTTTCTTCTCTAATTGCTACTGCTAGTGTTTCTAGTACAATGTCAAATAGTAGAGGTGATAATGGGCATCCTTGTTTCACTCCTGATCTTATTGGGAATGAGTCTAGTTTATCCCCATTGCAGATGATATTAGCTGATAGTTTTAGATATATACTGTTATTATTTTTAGGAACGACCCTTCTATTCCTATGCTTTCTAGTGTTTTTAATAGGAATGGGTGTTGTATTTTATCAAAGGCTTTTTCTGCGTCTATTGAGATAATCATGTGGTTCTTGTTGGTTTGCTTGTTGATGTGGTCAATTATGTGGATGGCTTTCCTAATTTTGAACCAGCCCTGCATCCCTGGGATAAATCCTACTTGATCATGGTGGATGACCCTTGTGATGACTTGCTGGAGTCTTTTTGCTAGTATCCTATTTAAGATTTTTGCATCTATATTCATTAGGGATATTGGTCTATAGTTTTCTTTCTCTGTTTTTGACCTGCCTGGTTTTGGAATCAGTACCATGTTTGTGTCATAAAAGGAGTTTGGTAGAATTCCCTCTTTGCTTATTATGTCAAATAGTTTGTATAGTATTGGGATTAACTGTTCTCTGAATGTTTGATAGAATTCACTGGTGAATCCATCAGGCCCTAGGGATTTTTTCTTAGGAAGTTCTTTGATGGTTTGTTGGATTTCATTTTCTGATATGGGATTATTTAAGAATTCTATTTCTTCTTCTGTTAGTCTAGGCAGTTTGTATTTTTGTATATATTCATCCATATCCCCTAAATTGGTGTATTTATTGCCATATAATTGGGCAAAGTAATTTTTAATGATTGCCTTAATTTCCTCTTCATCGGAGGTGTTGTCCCCCTTTTCATCTTTGATGCTATTAATTTTCTTTTCTTCCTTCCTTTTTTAAATTAGATTGACAAGTACTTTGTCTATTTTGTTTGTTTTTACAAAGTACCAGCTTCTTGTCTTATTTATTAAATCAATAGTTCTATCACTTTCGATTTTATTAATTTCTCCCTTAATTTTTAGGATTTCTAGTTTGGTTTTCTGCTGGGGGGTTTTAATTTGATTGCTTTCGAGTTTCTTTATTTGCATTTCCAATTGATTGATCCCTGCTCTCCCTAGTTTGTTAATATATGCACTCAGGGATATGAATTTACCTCTGATTACCGCTTTGGCTGCATCCCAAAAGGTTTGAAAGGATGTCTTGCCATTGTCATTTTCCTCGATGAAATTATTAATTGTTTCTATGATTTCTTCTCTAATTAAACGATTTTGGAGTATCATATTGTTTAATTTCCAGTTAGTTTTTGATTTGGTTTTCCATGTACCATTACTGATCGTTATTTTTATTGCCTTGTGATCTGAGAAGGTTGCATTTATTATTTCTGCTTTTCTGCATTTGTATGCTATGTTTCTGTGACCTAATGTATGGTCAATTTTTGTGAATGTGCCATGTGGTGCTGAGAAGAAGGTGTATTCCTTTTTATCCCTATTTATTTTTCTCCATATGTGTATTAATTCTAATTTTTATAAGATTTCATTCACTTCTTTTACCTCTTTCTTATTTCTTTTTTGATTTGATTTATCTAAATTTGATAATGGTTGGTTTAAATCTCCCACTAACATGGTTTTACTGTCTAATTGTCTATTTCTTCCTTCAATTCTCCTAGTTTCTCCATTAGAAATTTGGGTGCTATATTATTTGGTGCATACATGTTGATTAGTGATATTTCCTCATTATCTAATGTCCCTTTTAACAAAATATAATTACCTTCCCTATCCCTTTTGATCAGGTCTATTTTTGCTTTGGCTTTATTAGATATCATGATTACCACTCCTGCCTTCTTTCTGTCAGTTGAGGCCCAGAAGGTCTTACTCCAACCTTTAATTCTGACCTTGTGGGTGTCAACCTGCCTCATGTGTGTTTCTTGAAGACAACATATGGTAGGGTTTTGGATTCTAATCCATTCTGCTATTCGTTTAGGTTTTATGGGTGAATTCATCCCATTCACGTTCTCAATGTTATGACTGTCATTTGTGGACTCCCTGGCATTTTGATAACCTTCCCTAATTCTAACCCTTTTTTCTTTGGCTCTACCTTTTAGTCTAATGATTTACTTTAAATCAGTCCCCCTTATCCCCTCCCTTGATATGTTTCCCTTTTTAGTCCCTCCCTTTTTGTTCCCTCCCCCTCCCCCCTCTCTTTCCCTCCCCTTTTGTTTTCCCTCTCCCCCTACCCCCCCTTGGTTTTCCCTTCTTCCTACCCTTATTGGGTAAGATAGAATTCAAGATCCCAATGGATCTGGATGTTCTTCCCTCTCAGAGTTGATTTCCCTGAGAGTAAGGTTTAAGTAAAGACTCTCTTCTTCTCCTTCTTATAAGAGTTTTCTTCCCCTCCCCTTCCCGTGTGAATCTTTGTGTGAGAAAGATTATTCTATTTGGTCTTTCTTTTCCCTCTATTTACACATTACATTTTCCCCACATGTTAGTATACATAGATTGATATAAATGTAGTCCTTATAGAAGAGAGTTTGAGTAAAAGAAGAAGATAACATTTTTCTTCTTTTCCCTTTCCTTCATATTTACCTTTTCAGGTATTCCATGCTCTTTGTTTTTCGATATCGAACTTTCCACAGAGCTCTGGTCTTTTCTTTGCAAAAACTTGGAAATCTTCTATTTTGTTGAATGCCCATACTTTCCCTTGGAGGTATATAGTCAGTTTTGCTGGATAGCTGATTCTTGGTTGAAGACCCAGCTCTCTTGCTTTTTTGAAGATCATGTTCCATGCCTTACAATCATTCAGAGTAGAACTTGCAAGGTCTTGTGTGACCCTGATTGGCATTCCTTTATATCTAAATTGTCTTTTTCTGGCTTCTTGTAGGATTTTTTCTTTTGTTTGAGAGCTTTGGAATTTGGCAATTGCATTCCTGGGAGTTGACTTTTGGGGGTTTAGTGTAGAGGGTGTTCTGTGACCTCTGTCAGTGGCTGTATTGCCCCCTTGTTCTAGAATCTCTGGGCAATTTTCTTTAATTATATCTTGTATTACGATGTCGAGTTTGCTGTTTATTTCTGGCTTTTCTGGAAGTCCAATTATTCTTAAATTATCTCTTCTCCCTCCATTTTCCAAATCTGTCGCCTTGTCAGTGAGATATTTTATGTTCTCTTCTAATTTCTTGCTCTTTTGGCTTTGCTTTATTAGTTCTTGTTTTAAGGCCTGGTTTTCCTTTTCAGTTTGGTCAAACTGGTTTTGTAGATGTGTGAATTTCTTTTGCATTATTTCCCACTTTTCCTCCCAGAAGGCTTCCATCTTTTTTATCATTTCTGATTCAAATTCTTCATGGGTTTGTGGAGAGTTTCCATTTCCTTTGGAAGGTTTTGGGGCATTTGCTTTTGTTTCCTCTTCTGTCTCCTCTGTGTTTTATATTTTTGCTCCATAAAATGTGTCCAAAGTTGCCCCCTTCTTCTTGTTTTTTTTTTTTTTTTAATTTGGGGGCTTTTGTGCTTCAGTGTAGTTTGCCATCTCTATCTGAGTGGGGAGGACTAGCTTTTCTTATCTCTGTCTGGAATTCAGAGGTTTTAGCCCCAGGCATATTGTCCTTTCTATGAAGTTGTTGTTCTGTCTAACCCGGGGAAGCCAGGAATTGTTGGTGTTTCCCTGGGTTGAATTGAGTGTGCCCTGAGGCAGGGACCTGAGACTCGGATGGAGGGATCCAGCCAGGGGGTTATAAACTGCCCTCGTCTCTCTGTTTCCCTGATGTCTGGGTGCCCCCTCGACTGGGTCAGGTTGTTTTCAGGGTACAGCCTTCAGAATAGTCGGCCCTGGGGTCCTTTTGCCAGCCCTGAGGGTTACTGTTGTTTCTGAAGTCCCTGCTCTCTGAGGGGGAGGGGCCACGGCTTCCCGGAGCTCTGGGGGAGGGCTCCTGATAAGAAGATTAGCTTTCCCTGGTTTGAATTGAGTGTGCCCTGAGGCATGGACCTGAGACTGGGATGGAGGGATCCAGCCAGCTGGTTACGAGCTCCCCCGTCTCTCTCTGTTTCCCTGCTGTCTGGGTGCCCCCAAGACTGGGTCAGGTTGTTTTCAGGAAGAGGCCTTCAGAATAGCCGACCCTGGGGTCCTTTTGCTGGCTCTTAAGTTCCCACTGCTTCCTCGGACTCAGTACTCTGGGTTGGGGGGGATGGGACCTGGGACCTTCCTTCTGTCTACTTCTTAGGTCTGAGTGATCTTGGGTTCTGGCTTTTGGGGGGGGGGTGTACCTTTTGATCCAGGTCCAGGAGGAGGATTCCCGGGGTCTATGCTGTTGATCATTTTGAATTTCGGTGCCCTAGGAGCATTCAGTTTGAGATCGGTAAGGAAGGGTTTCAGGAGATCTGAACTTTAGCTTTCTCTAAGCTGCCATCTTGACTGGAAGTCTATATTTTTGATTTTTAAAACTCTTTTATTATTATATTTTTCTTGCATGTGCAATATGTTATTTCATTTTTTTCAATTTTTTTCTCTCCTTTTATATTTGAAGCACATGTCACCAGTATTAAGATTTTCTTTAATTTTTTTGATTTTGCATTAATGTAAGTTTAAAATATATTTTCTATAATGTCAATGAATGTCCCAAAAGCTTGAGACTATAAAAATGATACTATTACTTGTTTAAAAAAAATTATGGGACTTTGATTAATGATTCTGTCTGATTCCAGGACAAGAGAATACAAAAGGAGCCATTGCAGAATGCCAAAGAACCACAAAGCTAAACTGCATAGTGCCAATCGAGCACAAAGTCAAAGAGATCAACCAATCCTGGGCTTGATGTAATTTTGAGCCAAGACAAGAGTACTTGGACTTCTTTGGTGTTTGAGGTTGTAGCTGTTTAACATGTGTTAAAGGCAGGTCTTCCTTATTCCACATTCTACCAAGTATCTCAAATTTTGCTCCTACCTGGCTCCTATCATCTAGTCCCTTTTCTGTCTTTCATAATGTGGCAACTTTCTGTAGTCCTGGCTACTGATTGGGTAAATGCTTATATCATTTTAATTGGGCCCTGATTCAAGGACCTGTTATAGGTTTATTTTTCCTTTACTTAGAATTTTTACACATAAAACTTTGATAGTTTATATTTCATCTAGAAATTATCTTTTTTATTTAGATTTTTTTGATGTTTTTTTTAAATTTCTCTTGCCAATTGATTCATATACCTCATAACTCAGCCACGTATACCTAAGTGATCCCTGTGTTTTTCAATTACCCTCTTCAGGGGGGTATGTATAAAATATTATTATTTTAAATTGCAAAGTTTAAATTCCTTTTGAGAGTAATTTTAGGTTAAGAAACATGATACCTCTCCAAATCCAGAAAGTGAACTGTTTGGACAAGATACCATGAAGATGCCTCCTGTAATAGTTAAAATATTTGAAGGCCATAAACTGTAGTGATTAAATAGTGGAAGATATAAATTGTGATAGATAAAAGAGTGGGTGAGTAAATTTGTGACTGCAGAAAATATGTTTTCACTACAGTGTCTTGCTTCAAATCAATATATAAGGTGGTCGCCAGGGAAATATTCCCAATTATTCAAATATGCCCAAGTCAGCTGGGTTTTATAGAGATTTTAATTAATAATACAATGAAGAATTAAAGAGAGAAAGAGTGAAAAAGGAAATAAATGAGAAAAGAATAAGCTGGCCCAGGCAGCCCTGGCCAACCCAGGCCTAAGCCCTAAAAGAAAAGATCAGTCAGTCCTTAATCACTCACCATAAGATCTGTTCACATGAGGATTCAGGGGGACAGAGTCTCCCCAGAGGGAGATCCAGCCAGAGTCAGCCTCCCTTGAGAGACCTTCTTAGAGATTGTCCTTCTCTCAACAACCTCCTTAGAGCCTGTCTTTCAAGAGACTCCTTTTTCCAGAGGGTTTTCTCCTATGTCACCTCCCCTAAGTTCTTCCATCTACCAATCACAGTAGACGTTTTCCAAATGACAGCCCATTCTGAATTCACACCTGAGTAGACTAATCCTTTTAGTAATCCACACCTGAGTAGGCTAAAATCTCTGATAAGTTTCTCACCTCTTTGTCCCATGTAAGTTTGCCTGACTTTTATAGGTACTTAGCACCCCTTTGTATTAATTCTAAAAATAGGCATGGCATAAGTATGGGTGTAAGTATTTTTCATTGTTTAGCAAGGAGTTTTCTCCCCTAAAGCAGGCTTAAGTACGGGTGGAGTAGAGGTCTTCACATTTCTGATCTAAGCAGAGTTCTCACATTTTAGATCTAAGTAGCTTCACTGTTTAAAATGGGGAATAGTCCCAATGAAAAATTCCCCAATGGGGAATTTTTTAACATTCACAAGTCTGAGAAATTTCAAGATTCACACTCCACAGACCACAAGCTGTACCAGAAGATCCAGGGTGAACTTTGGGATATGGTGATTTGAACTGTGTGGGGTTTAAATGCATTTGTTTTGTATGTATACTCTTATGCCGAAGGGGACTACCCCTTAACTGGCTTTTTGTCAATGCACTTAGTAATCATTGGTTTTGTTCTCTTTTACTTTTTTCCACAAATTATTGCAATCTTTAAGTTGATTGTGTTTCCATGATCCTTTGGGAGAAACTGGTTTCCCAATAGGAGTCCTTGGTATTTCCCAGAATTCCCTATAATCTCACCTGAGTCTTCATGTAGGTGAGATCACAATTGGTATTTAACTGGCAGTAATGTCTACCACGCTCTTTTCTCTGCCATTGCAATGATGTAGCAAGTGTAGCAAGTAAGCTAAGCGTGGGGATTTTGAATATCAGCCATGGGCACGGGGTTATTGTTACTAGGAAATCACTTTTAAAAGACTGATATATATTAATTTAAGGTCGCCAAGGAATTCAGCTATGTAATTCCTAAATGAAAACTCAAGTCAGCAGTCAACCTTTTTTGGAGTTTAATTACAATAGGAGGAAATAATTAGAGAGAGAGAGAGAGAAAAGGGAGAGAAGGAAATAGGGCTTAAATACCCCCTCTGTTTAGGCTGGGCCAAAAGGCCCAAGCCCTTAGATAGCTGGGGCAAAGAAAAGAGATCAGTCCCTATTACTCACGTGACCAAAATGGAGAAACAGTCTCAGAGGCCCCCACTTTCAGCTTCCTTCAGAGCAAGCTTCTCAGAGCACACACCAACCACACCGACCAACTTCTCAACCACCCCCGAGTCTTCAGACCCGCCTATCTTTAAGGAAACCATCCAAGTTCCCTCCCCTCAGTCCTCACATCTACCAATCACCTGTCCATCAATTTCCCTGTGCCAATGGAGGCTCTAGCTTAACCCAGGACCGCCCAGAGGTCTCTGGCTTTTGCACATGTCTGTTGAAGGTCATATTTTCAAATAATTAAATCTTTGATCCTTTGCTATAGCCCTTTCTAAATCCTGTTAACCTGAGTAGGGTAGAGATTGAAATAATTAAATTTTGATCTAGGCTGCAGCCCTTACTCAATCCTGTTAGGACTGAATAGGGTGGAGATTGATTCCAAGTATCTCCATTGTATCAATTCTAAAATCAATCATGACTCAAAGAAATTCCTGTTCTATGCTTAAGCATAGGTCAAAGTCCTTTCCATTGTTCAGCAAAAGGTTTCTGTCCTAAAGTAATCTTAAGAAGGGAAGAGGAGGAAACTCTCATGCCAATGGGGTTCACATTCCAATAGCCAAGACCCACTATCAATAGGGAATTTTTCAAGTATGAAATTTCCCAATGGTGAAATTTCTAACATTTATAAGTCTAAGAAATTTTGAGGTTTACAGTTATTATTTTGTATCTTTATTCCTTGATTTCTAATAATACTTAATAAACCTCATAAAAATATAATATTTTTATTATTAGAGATAAAATTAATTTTTACAACAGCTAGGGAGTGTCTGAGGCCAGATTTGGACCCCGGACCTCCCATCTCTGGGCCTGGCTCTCAATCCTACCTAGCTGCCTCCAGTTTTCTGGCTTTTAAAGGTAAATATTTATGGGGCTCTTGAACACTATTATCAGATGGAAACTTATCCTATGCTTTGAATTTGAATTACCTTCTCTGAGGGGTAGCCCCGGGTACTACATAAATAGTCTTTTCTCACATATAGATAACTACCAAAAGGTTCTTCTCACTAGCACTACTGTAAAAACTCCCTACTTTCCCAGAGGGTTGGTGCCTGTAGCTGAGATTCTAGAGGCACTATCTAAACTTCCTAGAGGAGGATGGGAGTTCTTAACTTTTTTTGTGTGTCACAGCAGCTTTGGCTGTCTGGTGGAGACTATGGACACTTTCTCAAAATATTTATAATAGTGTGGAAATAAAGATTTAATTTTTCCCATTCAGGTTAGTGGACCCTCTAAAATCTATCCACACACTTCTAGTTAAGAGCCCAGGCAGGTGGGGAAGGAAGAGGAAGGGCAATTAGCAGAGTGGAAAGAGCCCTAGTTCTGGAGTTGGGAGGACCTGGGTTTAAATTTGAGACTCAGACCCTTTCTAGCTGTGTGACCCTGGGCAAGTCATTTAAATCCGATTGCCTCGCCTCTGCTGCTCTTCTGTCTTAGAACTATAACGTAAGGGTTTTAGAAGGTAAAGGTTAAAAAAGGAACCCAGGCGTTCCACCAGTGAGAACATTGGGAAAAGGTCCTGCTCTCGGCTCAGTGGGAGGTCAGGTGGGGTCTGCTACTCGGCGCTTGCTCCTTTTCCCTGTCCTCTTGCGGGTGGATGTGCTCGGCGCTCGGCGGAACTCCCTGGCGATGCTGGGGAACTCGGGATCTGGAGAAGCCGCGCTCTCCCGGCAGGCTGCGGCTTCCTGGCATTTTGGGGCTGTGGCAGTGAAAAGGAGGAAGGAGGTCCTACGGTTGGCTGATAGGACTTTGCCTACTCCGGGCCTGGTGAGCGGCACCTGGAGGCGAGGATGAGGCTGTGATTGGCCTTGGCCACTCGAACGAAGCGCCATGAACCTGTTGCCTTGTAACCCTCACGGCAATGGTCTCCTCTTCGCAGGTTTCAACCAGGACCACGGTGAGGAAACCGCTTCGATGGGCTTTTGTCAACTCGCCGTCCCCCGAAGGCCCGTCCCGTTCCAACCCTTGCTCTTTTCCTTTCTTTCTTTCTTTCCCTCCTTTTTTTCTGGGCCTGCAGAGCACCTTCGGTAACGGCCTTGGCTCTCTCCTCTGTCCCGCGGGCTTGCGGCCCTGCCCAGAGCGGTGCGGCCCTGGCCGGATCCTGGGCCTTCATTTCGGCCTATCCAGCTGCAGCTCCTGCCCAGGTCCATCTATTTCTATATCCCTGGACCTGGAGAGTGGGAGGTGAAGGAATGAGAGGGCCTGGACTCCTTGGGCAGTTTTCCTTTTCTCTTCTTCTAGGCCGGCGAGTTTGCCTCCTCCTCCCGTCTTTGAATCCCTTTTATTTTCTTTCTTCTCTGGCCCTGTCTTTCTAGATCTCATCCTCTTCCTGTTGCCGGCCTCCCTCTCCCAACACCTCTGTCCCTAGCTTTTAATGGTTTACCGGCCTCCCTTGGCTTGATCCTCGCTGTTTTGACTGCTGACCCTCCTTTCTCCATTCTTTTAAAACAAACCAACAAAAAAACCTTTGGCTTGAATCTTGATCTTGTTCCATATTACACCCTCCCTCCCCCATCTTAGAAAAATTTCCAGTAGTAAAGAAATTGAGACCAGTTTAATTTCTGAAACACTTTAACATTTTCAGGTTTCCTATAAGACTTCTATGGACTGTCACAGAAGCTACGTGTAGTTGTATTCACCTTCTTTTTGAAATGAATACTAAGGAAAAAACCCCTGTCACCTAATAGTTTACATCATTGATGACTGGAGATAATTGTCTATAATCCTTTCCTCCCCTCCTTCTTCTATACTTTGCTGGGTAATCCATTAACCTTGAGAACTTTATTTTTATGCGAGATTTGAAGAAAATCTTACTCCTGACTTTTAGGTTTAGTTTTATAGCAATATTGGGGATGATGGTGTTCAAAAAAACAGATTTTGGATCTCTGAGATCCTTTTTATCTTATTATTCATAGATAATAGAATCTCAGGCTTAGAGCCAGAAGGAACCCTAAAATCAAACGAGGGACTGAGGCCCACAAGATTAAGTGATTTGCTGGAATTCACACAAATGGCAGTCAGGATTCAAACTATGAGCTTTTACTTTATAATTAGTATATCATTACATTCTTTTTGTATTCTTCCCCATGAATTCAGACGAAGAGGTGAGGTTGATTTGGAGAGGCACAAGAGGGAGAGAAATAGCCTGTTTTTAATAAATACTTTTAGACTTTATTAGTTAATATCTTTTATGGTCATTGAACTAAAGAACAAATAATAAACATAAAGCAGGTTTCCCCCTTTATATTTTCGAAAACTTAGTCTTTTGAAGAGATGGAATAAATTCTGATTTAATTGTTAAAAAAGAATCATTTTGAAGTAGATAGAAATTACAGTATAGTAACCAATTTAGTAGGTTTGAAATAGCTTTGTTAAGTGTTATGCAAATGTATGACATTACTGTTATTTATACTTGTCATTCAATCAATATGCATTTATTTTATTACATGTTGGGAATTAGATACAAAGATGGAAGTAAAATAGACCCTGCTCTCAAGGAACTTTAATTCTATCAGGGTAGACTTGTAAATAAGTCTGTACAACATAGAAATTGGTAAATACTTTGTGAAAATTATTTCTCTGATAAATATAAATTATGGTTATGAACACAAATACATAGGTGGGAAAATTAAAATGAATTAACTTTAAAGAAAAAAATTTTGAAATACCCAGTACCATTGCAGATGATAGAAACTTTTAGATTAGCATGTCTTAATAAAAAATTATGTCTTACTATGAGACAAGTATTTCAGTCTGTAAGTCCTTTTTCTTTTTGGAGAGCCTGTATCATCCAGCATTTTGAACTGGATGTTCCTGTACACATCCAAAACAACTCAGCACATCCAAAACAGAACTTACTCTCTTTCCCCAATATCTCTTCAGGGCCAGTTTCTGTGTTCTTTATTCCTAATACAAACTATATAACTATATATATCAGGGCATCTATACCCTTTTATCTATACCCCCCCCCTTAAAATATAGCTGAATATACATTTTCCCCATTCATATTAAGGGTAGCAGTGGTATTAGTGTTTAGGAGAGGGCAAATGACAATTTGCTCAAAGTTTGGAATATCTATCTATACTTGTCTGTATAGGGGCCAGGGATCCCCAGGGAAGCATAAAAGATATGGAATCCTTCATTATGGGTTTCTTTGGATTAGCAGGTATTTTGGGGAGTTTCCTATAACTCTTTACTTGACCATATTAATTCAGGTATTGGAAATGAGACTCAAATGAGGATTTACTAAACAAATAGCGTTAAGATTCCAATGGGACCTTTAGCCTTCTTAAGAGAATAACTCAAAGAATACTAATTATTCTTTGATTGACAGCCTGTATTGATGGATTGAATTTCCTCACAGGGAATACACTATAAGTATAAAATGACAGGTCTAGAATTCTGGAAAAATGTAAATTTAATTGAAAATATTTGAGTATGAATGGGAGTCATATTTCCAGGAAATATTAGAAAAGATTTAGTACATACATACAGTAGGGTACAAAAGTAAGCCTACCCATTAAATAATACTCAACAAAGCCAGGGAATAACACTAAAACTGGGCAACTAGGTAGTACAGTGGGTAGAGTGTCAGGTTTGGAGTCCACAAGACTTATCTTCCTGAGATTATATCTCTCCTCACCCAATTACTAGTTTTATGTCCCGGGGCAAGTTACTTAACCCTGTTTGCTTTAGTTTCCTCACCTGTAAAAATAACTTAGAGAAGGAAATGGCAAACCACTCTAGTAGCTTTGCCAAGAAAATCCCAGATGGAGTCCACCAAGAGTAAGCTACAACTGAACAACAACAAACACTGAAAATTAGGCCGAATCTGTAATTAAACTCCTAGAGTTCACCCCCCCCCCCCCCCACCTTTAACCATTCTATAGGTTATCTCAATTTTTCCCAGGAAAATAGCACATCAGTCACAGTAGCTCTCTAATGTATGCCCATCTCCTTGAAGAAAATTTTCTTTTTTTCCTTTATTGCTTTCTTTTGTGATCACCATATTTTCCTCTGACCATTCCTTTTCAGTTTTCTTTGCTAAATCTTCATCCAAGTCCTAGGCCCTTTTCTCTTCTTCTGTATTATATCTTATTAACTTCTATAGATTAAGTTGTCATCTTTATGCTGATAATTCTCAGATCTACTTATCTAGTCCTAACATTTCTTCTGACTTCCATTGGGAATCTTTAACTACTTATTAGACATTTCAAGCTTGATGTCCTGTATGTATCTTAAGTTGAACATGTCCAATCGGAATTCTTCTCTCTTCCAAACTTCACTATTGTTGAGGGCATGGGCAACTAGGTGTTATCTTTGACTTCTCACTCTTAGCCTCCATATCCAATCTGTTGCCAAATTTTGTTGATTTTGTCTTCATAATATCTTTTGAAACTGCCACCTTTTTCCTTCTGACATTGTTACCACCCTGGTGCAGGTCGTCTTTACCTCACATTTGTGATATTTCAGTAGCCTGTTATCTGGTTAGTCACACAAGTCTTGCCGTACTTCAGTCCATCTTCCACTCAGCTGTCAGTGGTGCTGCTAAAGCATAGCAGACAGTACCATCTTCTTACCCTATAAATTCCAGTTACTTCCTATCACCTTCAGGATCAAATTCTAAATCCTCTGTGCCCTTTCTACCTTTCCAGTTTTCTTATACCATATACTTTTCCATGTACTCTGCTATCCGGTGACACTAGCTTTCTTATTATTTGTCAAATAAGAGATTATGGGCATTTTCTTTCTTTTCCTTCAATAAATTTTTATTGATTTTTTTCTTTTTTTTAAAAGTTTTAAAAACATTATTTTATTGGTCATTTTCATACATTGTTCATTGGAAACAGATCATTTTCTTATCCTCCCCCCGAACTCCCCCCCCCCCACCAGTTCCCTAGCTGACGGGTGATTCATCTGAGTATCACATGTGTCCTTGCTCTGAACCCATTTCCTTGTTGTTGGTATTTGCATTAGGGTGCTCATTTAGTGTCTCTCCTTGATCATGTCCCCTCAACCTCTGTAGTGAAGCAGTTGCTTTTCCTCGGTGTTTTTACTCCCTCAGTTTGTCCTCTGCTTGAGGATAGTTTTTTCTTTTTCTCGTAGATCCCTGCAGATTGTTCAGGGACATTGTAAAGCCATTACTGGAGAAGTCCATTACGTTCTCTTGTACCACAATGTGTCAGACTCTGTGTACAATGTTCTCCTGGTTCTGCTCCTCTCACTCTGCATCACTTCCTGGAGGTTGCTCCAGTCTCCATGAAATCCCTCCACTTTATTATTCCTTTGAGCACAATAGTATTCCATCACCAACATATACCACAATTAGTTCAGCCATTCTCCAATTGAAGGGCATCCCCTCATTTTCCAATTTTTGGCCACCACAAAGAGCGCAGCTATGAATATTCTTGTACACGTATTTTTCCTTATTATCACTTTAGGGTACAAACCCAGCAGTGCTATGGCTGGATCAAAGGGCAGACAGTCTTTTATCGCCCTTTGGGCATAGTTCCAAATTGCCCTCCAGAATGGTTGGATCAATTCACAACTCCACCAGCAATGCATTAATGTTCCTACTTTGCCACATTCCCTCCAGCATTCATTACTTTCCTTTGCTGTCATGTTAGCCAATCTGATAGGTGTGAGGTGATACCTCAGAGTTGTTTTGATTTGCATCACTCTGATTATAAGAGATCTAGAACACTTTTTCATGTGCTTATTAATAGTCTTGATTTCTTTAACTGAAAATTGCCCATTTTTCAATTGGAGAGTGGCTTGATTTTTTTGTACAACTGGTTTAGCTCTTTATAGATTTGAGTAATTAGACCTTTGTCAGAGGTTTTTGTTATGAAGATTGTTTCCCAATTTGTTGCTTTCCTTCTAATTTTAGTTACATTGGTTTTGTTTGTACAAAAACTTTTTAATTTGATGTAGTCATTTATTTTGCATTTTGTGACTCTTTCTAAGTCTTGCTTGGTTTTAAAATCTTTCCCTTCCCAAAGGTCTGACATGTATACTCTTTTGTGTTCACCTAATTTACTTAAAGTTTCCTTCTTTATATTCAAGTCATTCACCCATTCTGAGTTTATCTTGGTGTAGGGTGTCAGGTGTTGATCCAAACCTAATCTATCCCATACTGTTTTCCAATTTTCCCAGCAATTTTTATCAGATACTGGATTTTTGTCCCAAAAGCTGGGGTCTTTGGGTTTGTCAAAGACTGTCTTGCTGAGGTCATTTACCCCAAGTCTATTCCGCTGATCCTCCTTTCTGTCTCTTAGCCAGTACCAAATTGTTTTGATGACCGCTGCTTTGTAATATAGTTTGAGATCTGGGACTGCAAGGCTACCTTCCTTTGTATTTTTTTTCATTATTTCCCTGGATATCCTTGATCCTTTATTCTTCCAAATGAACTTTGTTATGGTTTTCTCTAATTCAGTAAAATAATTTTTTGGTAGTTCAATGGGTATGGCACTAAATAGATATATAAGTTTGGGTAGGATGGTCATTTTTATTATGTTAGCTCGTCCCACCCATGAGCAATCAATGTTTTTCCAATTGTTTAGATCTAGTTTTAGTAGTGTGGAGAGTGTTTTGTAGTTGTGTTCATATAGTTCCTGTGTTTGTCTCAGCAGATAGATTCCTAAGTATTTTATATGTTCTCGGGTGACTATAAATGGAATTTCTCTTTCTGATTCTTGCTGCTGAACTGGGTTGGAGATATATAGAAATGCTGATGACTTATGCGGGTTGATTTTGTATCCTGCAACTTTGCAAAAGTTGTTGATTATTTCCATTAGCTTTTTGGTTGATTCCCTGGGATTCTTTAAGTAAATCATCATATCATCCGCAAAGAGTGACAGCTTGGTCTCCTCATTGCCAATTTTAATACCTTCAATTTCTTTTTCTTCTCTAATTGCTACTGCTAGTGTTTCTAGTACAATATTAAATAATAAAGGTGATATTGGGCATCCTTGTTTGACTCCTGATCTTATTGGGAAGGCTTTGAGTTTTTCCCCATTGCAGATGATGTTTGCTGATGGTTTTAGATATATACTGTTTATTATTATTAGGAAAGGCCCTTCTATTCCTATACTTTCTAGTGTTTTCAATAGGAATGGGTGTTGTATTTTTTCAAAGGCTTTTTCTGCATCTATTGAGATACATGTGATTTTTGTCGGTTTGCTTGTTTATATAGTCAGTTATGTGGATGGTTTTCCTAATATTGAACCATCCTTGCATTCCTGGTATGAATCCTACCTGATCATAGTGGATAACCCTTGTGATGACTTGCTGGAGTCTTTTTGCTAGTATCTTGTTTAAGATTTTTGCATCTATATTCATTAGGGAGATTGGTTTGTAGTTTTCTTTCTCTGTTTTTAACCTGCCTGGCTTTGGGATCAGTACCATGTTTGTGTCGTAAAAAGAATTTGGTAGAACCCCTTCTTGGCTTTTTCTGTCAAATAGTTTGTATATTATTGGGGTTAGCTGTTCTTTGAATGTTTGATAGAATTCATTTGTGAATCTGTCTGGACCTGGGGATTTTTTCTTAGGGAGTTCTTTGATGGCTTGTTCACTTTCTTTTTCTGATATGGGGTTGTTTAGGTAATATTGCCTTGATTTCCTCTTCATTAGAGGGGAGGTCTCCCTTTTCATCTTGGATACTGTCAATTTGGTTTTTTCTTTCCTTTTTTTAATTAGACTGACTAATACTTTGTCAATTTTATTTGTTTTTTTTTCAAAGTACCAGCTTCTAGTCTTATTTATTAAATCAATACTTCTTTGACTTTCAATTTTATTAATTTCTCCTTTGATTTTTAGGATCTCTAATTTAGTCTTCATCTGAGGGTTTTTAATTTGCTCACTTTCTAGTTTTTTAATTTGCATGTCCAATTTATTGACCTCTGCCCTTCTTAATTTGTTTATATATGAACTCAAGGATATAAATTTCCCCCTGAGTACTGCTTTGGCTGCATCCCATAGGCTTTGAAAGGATGTCTCACCATTGTCATTTTCTTCAATGAAGTTATTAATTGTATCTATGATTTGTTTTTTAACTAGCTGGTTTTGGAGAATCATATTGTTTAATTTCCAATTAGTTTTTGATTTATTTATCCATGTACCCTTATTAATTATTATTTTTATTGCATTGTGGTTTGAGAAAGTTGCATTTATTATTTCTGCTCTTTTGCACTTGTTTGCAATGTTTTTGTGCCCTAATACATGGTAAATTTTTCTGAATGTAACATGTGCTGCTGAAAAACAGTGTATTCCTTTTTGTCCGTATTTATTTTTCTCCATATGTCTACTAACTCTAATTTTTCTAAGATTTCATTTGCTTCTCTCACCTCTTTCTTATTTATTTTTTGATTTGATTTGTCTAGTTCGGATAGGGGAAGGTTCAGATCTCCCACTAGTATAGTTTTTCTATCTATTTCATCCTTGAGCTCCTCTAGTTTCTCCTTTAAAAATTTGGATGCTCTGCCATTTTGTGCATACATACTGAGTACAGATATTTCCTCGTCGTCTATACTGCCTTTTATCAGGATGTAATTACCTTCCCTATCTCTTTTAACTAGATTTATTTTTACTTTGGCTTTTTCCGATATCATGATTGCTACTCCTGCCTTCTTTTTATCATTTGATGCCCAAAAGATTTGGCTCCATCCTTTTACTTTCACCCTATGCATATCTACCTTCCTCATGTGTGTTTCCTGAAGACAGCATATGGTAGTGTTTTGGATTCTAATCTACTCTGCTATTCGCTTGCTTTTTATGGGTGAGTGCATTCCATTCACATTCAGAGTTATGATTACTAGCTGTGTATTTCCCAGCATTTTGATTTCTACTCCTGGTCATGCCTTTTCTTCTTTGACTATTTCCTTCTATACCAATGTTTGTTTATAGTCAGTCCCCATAGTTCCCCCCCCCCCTTATTTTACTTCACTTTCTACCCCCCTCCCTTGTCATTCCCTCCCTTATTTTCCCCTGTAGTCTTTTTAAAATTTCCCCCTCACCCTCTCCCTCCCTTGTACTGCTTCCCTCCCCACCAGTCCGTTTTTTACCCTTCTACTCCCCTATAGGGTGCAAATCTATTCGCTTCCCCAATGGATTGGATTGTTCTTCACTCTTTGGGTCAGTTTCAAAGTACGTAAGAGTTGAATATTTCCTATCTCCAACCTCTTTACCCTTCTAGTGTATGGATGTTGTCCCCTCTCCCGCCATGAGCTTCTTTGTGACACATAAATTTACCCCCATTTGTTTCATTTCCCATTTCTTTTAGTCATAACCTCTTTTTTTAGCTCTAGTCATATATACATACACATGTATATGTATTTATGCATGCATATATCTACCTATTTATGTCTTGTCCTTTCATCCTATACAGTTTGTCACTGTTCCCTCTGAGTGTAATTCTTCTAGCTGCTCAGGTGATAGCAACAGTTTTTAAGAGTTACCAATGACCTCTTTTTTTATAGGGATACATATCATTTTAACTTATTGAGTCTCTTAAAAATTTTTGTTGTTGTTTTGTTTTTTTTTCCCCTCTTTTTTAATTACCTTTTGATGATTCTCTTGAGTTCTGTGGTTGGACTTTGAATTTTCTGTTCAGGTCAGGTCTTTTATTTATGAATGCTAGGAACTCTTCTGTTGTGTTGAATGACCATACTTTCCCCTGTAAGAATATAGTCAGTTTTGATGGCTATTTTATTCTTGGTTGTAGACCTAGTTCCCCTTGCTTTCCAGAATATCGTATTCCATGCCTTTCGGTCCTTCAGTGTGTGGATGCAGCCAGATCCTGTGTTAACCTCACCGTGTTTCCATGGTATCTGAATGGCTTCTTCTTGGCAGTTTGTAATATCTTTTTTTCATCTGATTGGTTTTGAATTTGGCTATAACATTTCTTGGTGTTGTCAGTTGGGGATTAAATACAGGGGGTGATCTATGGATTCTTTCAATTTCCACTTGCCCCTCTTGTTCTAGGATCTTGGGAGAGTTTTCCTGGATAATTTCCTCTAGTATTATGTCCAGGCTTTTTCTTTTGTCATGGTCTTCTGGTAGTCCAATTATTCTTAAATTGTCTTTTCTTGAACGATTTTCTAAATCGTCTGTTTTGTGAATGAGATGCTTCACATTTTCCTTAATTTCTTCATTCTTTTTGTTTTGTTTTATAGTGTCCTGCTGCCTTGTGAGGTCACTTGATTCTAGTTGTTTTATTCTGGTTCTTAAAGATTGAATTTCATCTCTGGCTTTTTGGCCATCCTTTTCCTTCTGGTCTGATTTTCTTTGAAGATTGTCTTTCATCCTCTTTACCTTGTCTTTTATCTCCTTTGCCTCATCTTTCATCTCCTTTGCCTCATTTTCCAGCTGGTTAATTTTGGCTTTCAAGACACCATTTTCTCGTTTTAGTTCAAGTGCCTCTGTTTCCAGATGACTTAGCTTAATTTTTAAGTTCTTTTCCTAATTGTCTTCAGCCTCTCTTAGTTGTTTTGAGTTCTTCCACAGCCTGTATCCAATTTGCTGGGATTTCTGGTTTATCGTTTGCTGATCTCTCTCCCTCTGTTCCATTTGCTGAGTAGTAGCTGTCTATGGTAGTTTCTTTCTTCTTTTTCTGTTGTTTGCTCAAATTCACCCCTTCTTTACTCCCCGTATTTGTCTGTGCTCTTGTTCCTCTCATTTTCTTTGTTTTTTTGGGACTTCTATCAGTCTCCCCTCTTGGAGCTTTAACAGAAGATCTCTTGGTGTAGTCTCTGGGGGAGAGTTGTTGGGGGTTTGAGCTTCCCTGTCCTCTGGAGGCTTTTTATTGGCTTAAAGTCCAGCAGTCAATGAGGATGGGTGGGGAGCCTGGGCTTCCCTGTGTACTGGAGAGTTTTGATGGGATTAAGTTCAGCTCTGTTGGGCTGGGTTTACTCTGAGTTTTAAACTTCCTGGAAGGCTGGAGCAGATATGGAGGATCTCCAAAGCTCTGGCCAGGCTGCCAGGTCTATGCTCCTTCTAGGCTGCCATCTTGACTTCGCCTCTAGCTTTCTGTTTTTTCAGAAGACCCTGCTCTCTAAGGTGGGAGGGGTCATGTCCTCCCTGGGCTTTGAGGGCTCCTGATGGGATTAGGTTCAGCTGGTTTGGGCCGAATGAGCCCTGAAGCAAAAAACCTCCTCCACAATCTGTGTTGAATGCCCGGAGACTGGCCCAGGTTGCTTTCAAGGTAAGCCCTTCTGAGTAACCCCTTCACCGGCCCTGAGGTTTCTGTTCTTTCAGAAGCTCTGAGGGCTTTTGATGGGATTAAGTTCAGCTGGTGTGGCCCAAATGATCCCCAACCAAAAAAAAAAACAAACAAAAACTCCTCCTCTACAGTCTGTATTGAATGTCCGGAGACTGGCCCAGGTTACTTTCAAGGTAAGCTCTTAGGAGCAACCCCTTTGCTGGCCCTGAGGTTTCTGTCAGTAACTTTCAGTAGCTCTGAGGGCTCCTGATGGGATTGGGTTCAGCTGGTGCCCTAAAGCTGGAACCTCCCTTGAGACTCAGATGGAAAGACCCATTCAGGGGGCTACAGGATTCCCCCTTCTCACTATGTTTCCTTGCCGTCTGTGTTGGGCACCCCAAAGCCTGGCTCAGGTTGCTTTCAAGGTGAGTCCTTCAGAATCGCCAGCCCTGAGGCCCTTTTGTAGGCCCTGAGGTTTCCACTGCTGCTGTGGGCTCAGCACTCTGGGTTTAGGGGGGATGGGTCCTGGGACTTTCCTTCTACCTACTCCTTATATCTGAGTGATCTAGGTTTCTGGCTTTTGGGGGGCAGTACCTTTTGATCCACGTCCGGGAGGAGGGTTCCCCAGGTCTGTCCTGTTGTTCAGCTTGAATTTCAGTCCCCTAGGAGCATTCAGTTTGTGATCGGTAAGGAATGGTTTCCGAGGTCTGAAGTTTCGCTGCTTCTAAGCTGCCATCTTGACCGGAAGTCCTCTTTTATTGATTTTTTAATAAATATTGTCATGGTTTTTCAGTGTCCCTTTCCCTTTATCTTTTAAATCCATCCTATATAATAAATCATATTTTTGATAAATATAAGGAAGAAATCTGGATAAATGATCAATATGTTGAAAACATCTGAAGATATGTGCAATGTGCAATTTTTGTTGACCTCCCACCTCCACAAAGGAAAGTGTTCTTTCATACCCTTTATTTATAGCCATACTTGATCTTTATGATTTTACTACATTTATTTTTTTTTCATATCTGGTTATCCTTTGCATTTATGTGTGTGTGTATATATATATATATATATATATATATATATATATATATATATAGTGCTTTCTTGATTTTATTATTTATATATATATATATATATATATATATACTTTTCTTGGCCCTACTTCACTCTGCATTAGTTCATGTAGATTTTTCCATGATTTTCTATTTAATCACATTCACATTTCTTATGGCACAATAATATTCCACTTAATTCATATACCACAATTTTTTTAGTCATTCCCAAGTCAATAGGCATCTCTTTGTTTCCAGTACTTTGCTGTCACAAAACCTGCTGCTATGAACATTTTAGTTTATATGGGGACTCTTCTCATCAGTACTTTCAAGGTTTTAGCCACTTTATTTGCATAACTATAATTTGCTTTCCAAAAGGTTGCATTGATTCATAAGTCCACCAACAATACATTATAGTTCCTGTGATCCCACAACCTCTCTAGCATTGATAATTGTCATTTTGGGGTTATCTTTGTCAATTTTCAGAGTGTGAGGTGAAAATGTTTAGTTGTTTTGATGGGCACTTCTCTTATTAGTGATTTTGAATATTCATGTGATACTCTGAAATTCTCCTTTTGAGATCTGTTTGTTTATATCCTTTGACCATTTATCTCTTTGGGAATGGCTGTTAGTCTTTGGTATATATTAATTATTTATAAAACTTAAATCCTTATCAGATAAATTTGATGCAAAGATGTTTTCCTATTTGATACAAGCTTTTCAGTTTCGTATAATCAAAACTATTTATCTTTTGTAATTGCCTCTATCCCTTATTTGGTTAAGAATACAGCTCTTGATGGGAAGTCCTAGGTTCAAATCAGGCCTCAGACACTTCCCAGCTGTGTGACCCTGGGCAAGTCACTTGACCCCCATTGCCTAGCCCTTACCACTCTTCTGCCTTGGAGCCAATACACAGTATTGACTCCAAGATGGAAGGTAAGGGTTTAAAAAAAAAAAAGAATACAGCTCTTACCCCTAACTCTGAGAGATATATGATCTTTTTTTCTTCTATTTCAAAAAGGGCCAAAAATATAATCTTTAATATTTAGGTCAAATATCTATTTAGAATGTATTGTGGGATATAGTGTAAGGTGACTTGGAGCACACCTGAAATGTTCTTCATCTCTGCCTATTGGCTTCAAGTGCTTGATAAAATTCCACCTTCTAAAAGAAGCCTTTCTACTTCCTTTCCCTGTGTGGATTATTTCCAATTTATACTGCATATATGTTATTTGTATATAGTTTACATGTCTTTCAGGTTGTGGTCTCTTTGAGAGGGACTATTTTTTTTTTAAACCCTTATCTTCTGTCTTAGAACCAATACTGTGTGTTGGTGGAACCAATACTGTATGCTTCCAATACTGTGTGTTGGTTTCAAGGCAGAAGAGTAGGAAGGGCTAGGCAATGGGGGTTAAGTGACTTGCCCAGGGTCACACAGCTAGGAAGTCTCTGAGCTTAGATTTGAACTCAGGACCTTCCATCTCTGGGCCTGGCTCTCAATCCACTGGGCCATCTAGTTGCCCCCAAAAGGGACTATCTTTAACCTTTCTTCATATCCTTATCCTCCCTTAACACAGTATCTGGAAAGTGCCCAATAAATATTATTGATTAACTGACTAGATGATTAGCTATGCCTATCTCAGTTATTAAGAGATGGAAGTTTAGAATTTATCTAACTTTGAGCTTCCTCTAAAATCTAGTCCTTTTTGAAATTCTTTTCTTTGCTTCTTTTCTTTCACTTTCTTTTAAAGATTATTAAATTTAAGTTTTTATCTTTACATATTTTAAATGAACAAAAATTGATTTTCTCTCTCCCCATTGGGAAAAAAGAAGAAAAAATTATAATAAATATCTATGGGCAAGTAAAACAAATCCCTAAATTGACAGAGCCCCCAAAATATGAGGGTGCACATTTTGCATCCTCAGTCTATTTCTTCTATGTTATTTAATGATTGACTAAGGTAGTATTTCTTAATTTTAAGTTAATTTATTAATAGACCACTCAAGACAATCTAAACAGGCTAGTCCACAATTTAAATGGCATCAAAGTTGGGCAAAAAAGTAGTCCCTAAGAGAACCTGGCAAAAAGAGAGCAGGGCAAAACAGCCAGGACCAAAAAATCACCCTGATGGAGGTATAGGGTTGGGGATGGAATAAAGTCATGTTGACAATCTACATAACCAGCTCTTATCTCTTTGTTGTTTTTATAAATTGGCTTTATATTTTTATTTATTATTTACATGATTATATATTAATTATTATATACAATTATATATAATTAACATTATTTTATAACCTTTATCTTTATATTTTTTAATTAACAAAAATTGATTTTCTCTCTCCCCATAGGGAAACAGAGAAGAAAATATTGTAATGAATACTTATGATCAAGCAAAACAAATTCTTAACTATCTTAGTAACAACTCTTAAGACAGAAGCTAGGCAAATGGGATTTAGTGACTCGCCCAGGGTCACACAGCTAGGAAGTGACTAAAGTCAGGAACCCAGATTCTCCTAATTTCTAGCCTGATGGAATTCACTGTGGGATATCCACTTTGTCCTAGCTCTTACCTCTTAGTTGTGCTCACTTATATTTCATATTTCTATTTGGATGACCTGCTGTCCTTCTAATAGGATATCTCAAACTGATTTGTCATCTCTTAGCAAAATAATGCTCCTTTCTAGCTTTCTTATCAGGAGAATTTCACAATTTTCAGTTTCTAAGGCTGATCCTTTGAAGTCATCTTTGACTCCTTGTACACAATTTGTAAATTCTTATCCTCCTTGACCTTTCTATTCTCACCTCATTGGATTTTTGAGACATTCTCTTCTTTAGTTCTCCTCTTTTGTCTATCCAACTTTTTCTTCATTCTATTTTAATGGGTGAAATGCACATCAAGCCCCATAACTGTGGTTGTACCATACAGCTTTATCCTGTTTTTTTTCTATCCTTGTTCTCTTGGTGAACTCATCAGCTTAAAGTTTAAGTATATCTATACTGATGACTCTCAGACCTGTATATCCTGCTCTTGTCTCTTTGTTGAGCCACATCATCAACTGCTTAACAGCAGGCTTTTCTAATTGATATCCTATGAACATCCTCAAACTTAATATGTCCAGAGTAGAACTCATTTTATTCTCCTTTCCCCTGAAACTTCCTGCTTCCCTATTTCTGTCAAGGGAACCACTATCTTTCCATTCTGAAGGTAAAACTATGATGTCATCCTCAACCTTTCATTCTCATATAATTTTTTTAGTATGCGACCAAATCTCCTTGGGCTTCCTCCCCCAAATCTCTTTCTATACTTCTATAGCGAACATCACCCAAGAATTTAGGTCCTCATCTTCTTTCCCTGAAATATTGCAGTAGCCTGTTAATTGGTGTTTCTGTCACAAGTGTCCTCCCCCCTTCATTGCCAAAGTGATTTTCCTAAAATGTAAATGTGACCATTCAACTTTCCTGTCCAGTAAACTTGTATCTTTTTTACTAAGAGAATTAAATATAAACTCTTTTACAAAATCTCAAACAACTTTTCTAGGTTGTTACATATAACAACCCCCTCACAAATAATGGTCTAATCAACTAACTTTTTCATATTCCATCTCTTACTGCTAGGTTTTTGTATTTTTCTGCCCTCTATACCTAGGACGTACTCCCTTGTCCTTTTCTTGGAATCCTTAGTTTCCTTTAAGGATCTCAAACACCATCTTGCACAAGATGCCTTTCTTGATATTCTCCAATTATCTTATTTCAATTTTGTATGCATTTTGTATTTTTTAAGTTTTGTCTTTGTATTCCCAGCATCTTATACAGTGCCCAGCATAAAACAAATAGGCATTTAATAAATACTTGTTTGTTTGAAGTTCTAGTTTAATCTAAAGAGAACTAAATCAATAAATGAGCATTTATTAAGCACTTATTATATTCAATAGACTCTGTTAAGGAATACACAGACATGACTGAGACGGTCTCTGTCTTCAAAGATCTCATAGTCTATATTTAGCAACATGTTCCCTAGATCAGTAAGTATAAATTAGATACAAATAGTCTGTTTTGGGGGTGGAATGTAGAACTAGGAGAATCAGAAAAAAGCCTCTTGAAGGAGCTGGCACTTGAGTTGAACTTGAACCTAAGGGGACCTGAGGTTGGAACTGAAGAGAGAGAACATTTCAAGCATAACAACTTGTGCAAATGTAAGGAAGTGGAAGACAGAATGTTACAAAGAAGGAAAACAGATATGCCATTATACCTGCAGCTTGGAGTATGTGAAGGGAAGTAATGAATGAGAGTGGGAGGAGGGGCAGGTGCAGGAAGGTAGGTGATTTAGTGCCTTATTAGCGCAGTAGACAGCACATCAGTCTCATCAGCTGAAGGTCCCGAGTTCGATCCTTGAAAAGGGCGTTGGTACAATGGGAGAAGCTTCTGGAGGCAAAAGAGGCATTCAACTTTTGCTTAACTCCACCTAACTAGGATCAGCATTTACCTTAGGGTCTGTTATTCAGTCTGAAACTACTAGCCTGAGATTCCCTTCAGGGTGAATTCTCATGGGAACAGGGAACTAGTACAAGCTTTGGAGTTTCCAGTTTATCAGCTAGGCCTAAAATTTAGAGTTCATCAGATCTTAACTAGGCTACAAGTTTGGGATTTCTAGATTCCATGTTGATAAGGTCCTTTCCCATTTTTTTATCTTTTTGGGGTACAGACCTAGTAGTAGTATTACTGGATCAAAAGATATGCATTGTTTTTATAGCCTTTTGGCTATAATTCCAAATTGCCCTCCAGAATGGTTGGATTATTTCACAACTCCACCAGCAATACAGTGTCCCAATTTTGCCACATTTCCTATTGGAGACATTTTAGTAGATTTATGGAGGATGCATAAAGGAGAGGTTGAGGAGTCCATTCAGGAGGTTGTTTAAATAGTTCAGTTGAAGTAATGAAGGTCTGTTGATGGTCAGGTGAATATGTAGAGAAAGGAGACAGATGCAAGAGATTTGCTTAAGAGAATTATTAAGACTTGGCAAATATAATGGAGGTTGAGGGAAGGGAAAGAAGGAAGGATGATATTAAGTTTGTGAATTTGCCCTTAGAAAAAGAAAAGTTCCAAAGAGTAGTGGGTAGAGGGATTAATGAGGTTTTTTTTTTTTTGGCTTGATGAGTGTACAATGCCTGAGACATAAAGGGGAGATGGACAATTGGCAGTTAGTAATAGAGACTTGAAGGTCAGAGTGTAACTTACAGTATGGGAATTCCAGGGATGGATTGATTTTTTCCTTTATGAGGCTGCTTCTGTGGGGTACTATAACTCATAGGTGCTAAAATCACAGCTGGGAGTACATTCTAAACCAGATTAAAATATAATAAAGAACTGTTTAACAAAATAACAAATAACAAAATAAATTAAAATACAAGACAATACAATTAATTTAAATGTTATTTGTACCCTACCTGCAGGGATCTATTTTAGGAAGTCTAGAATCAGAAGTGGAAGCCTAGAGAAGAATGAATGGAGGTATGGTTAATGGTATCAAAAGTTGCAAAGAGGTCAAGAAAGATGAGAATTGAGAAAAGGCCATAAAATTTTGTTGAGATAAGATAATATAAATTCATGTTGTTGTATGTTGGCACAGTTGTATTAATTTTTTTAGTTGTATTTGGCCTTACCCTTGTCTGAAGACAGAAAACTCATTCTGGGTGAGGGAAGCCAGGAAGAAGAGAAAGAAAAGTAACATTTTAAGCTTCCCTTTGAACTTCAATTAATATGCTTCAATAATTTTCTCAGAGCAGTTATCTTGGGGGCCAGAGCAGTGTCTTTACAACTGCGTGGATGCTCTAGTCTTGGCCGGTATTTGATGGCTGGTTTTGAAGGCTTCTATCCATTTTAGCCTACTCTATTGCTACTCACTCCATCAGTGCCCAG
Source organism: Monodelphis domestica (assembly GCF_027887165.1). Classification (NCBI taxonomy): domain Eukaryota; kingdom Metazoa; phylum Chordata; class Mammalia; order Didelphimorphia; family Didelphidae; genus Monodelphis; species Monodelphis domestica. Next base: position 252,683,229 of record NC_077228.1, read on the forward strand.
ATTTTTCCTCCTTCCTTCCTTCCACACCCTTTGATCTAAAAACATTGGCCTTCTTGCTGCTACTTACAATGCTGTTTCAACTCCCTTGTTTGTGCCTTTGCACTGACTGTCCCCTTGCCTGGAATTTTCTTCTACCTTAACTCTATTTCCTAGGATCCCCTAGGCTTTCTTTAAGCCTCAACTTAAATGCCAGCCTCTGCAAGAGGCCATTCCTGGTTCTCCCTAGCTATTAGTCCCTTTCCTATACTAGTTACTTCCCATTTGCTTTCAATGTATCTGTTTATATTCATATTGTCACATATATTAACATATATATGCATTATATATATATGTATATAATATATGAAACATATTTAAATATGCTTCTTATAGGCAGGAACTTTTTAAAAATCACCAGTGCTTAGCTCAGTTCTTGGCATTATAGTCAGGGCTGAGTCAACAAGCATTTTTTGTTGTTATTATTATTACTACTACTAACTAATATTTATATAGGTTTCCAAGAAGCTTTACATATGTTATCTCATTTAATCCTGATAACAACATTATTATTCTCATTTTACAGGTGAGGACTGAGGCACAGAGAGGATAAGTGACTTGTCTGAGATCACACAGCTAGTGAGTGTCTTAGATGGGATTTGAACTCAGGCATTATTGACTCTTAAGTCCAGCACTCTTTCCACTATACCCAGCTGCCTCACTTAACCCAATGCTGAGCACAGAAAAGGGATCCTAAGAAAAAGTAAAAACAATACCTGCTCTCAAGGAGCTTACGTTTTATTTTTTTATTTTATTTTTTTTAATTTGTTAATTTATTTAATCAATTTAGAACATTATTCCTTGGTTATAAGAATTATATTATTTCCCTCCCTCCCCTCCCCACCCTTCCCTGCAGCCGATGAGCAATTTCATTGGATATTACATGTGTCCTTGATTAAAACCTATTTCCATGTTGTTGGTGTTTGCATTAGGATGTTCATTTAGAGTCTACCTCCCCATCCATATCCCCTCGACCCATGTACTGAAGCAGTTGTTTTTTCTTCTGTGTTTCTACTCCCACAGTTTTTTCTCTGAATGTGGATAGTGCTTTTTCTTGTAGATCGCTCCAAGTTGTTTGGGTCACTGCATTGCCTCTAATGGAGAAGTCCATTACATTTGATTTCAAGGAGCTTATGTTTTAATGGAGAAGCTGAAATACAATATAGAGTAGCTGGAAAGTCACCTTAGGGGGCAGACACTAGTAGCTGTGGTGTTTCCTGCAGAAGGCAGTTGAATTAAACTTGGTCTTGAAGGAAGCTAGATTTTAAGAGGAGGAAATGAGGAAAGTGAAATTTATATAGAGATATCACAGACATGTAGGAGCAGTAGATAAGCTAGTATAGCTGCATTGAGTACTGAGTAAATATTTGTTGATTGATTTATAGTTAACTCCTGATTGTATTGGGGGTTCTTCCAATGTTTTTCCATTATAAGTAATACTTCTTGAATTTTTAAATAGTCTTTTGATAGTATTGTAGCACGTATGACAGATATTCTCTCAACCTCTACTCACACTGACAGACTGGTCTCTTACTGTACAGCTACCCAGCTTCCCCCCCAATCCCAGGTTAACCCCAAGGAGTTAAAGAGTATTTAATTTATAGCTCACGAGCCCCCATTGGTATTTTTATTGCCTTGATTGTCAGTCAATATTAATTTTCCAGACTTAAGTTTATTATCATAGACAGAAATACTAAAGTCAGAAGAATGAGTAAGTTTAGGGGAAAGCCCAATTTCTAATGGGTTGAGGTCTATGGTAGAGGCATTATAGTAGAAAGAAAAGAGGTGTTGAACTTGCCTAAGGATTGTTTTATTCAGTTGTCAAGCATTTTGGAAGTATTTAATATGTGTCATATACTGTCATAAGCACTCGAGATAAAAGAAAGACATAGTCATTTCTTACAGAGCTTATATTCAAATGGAGACTGTCCAAAAAATTTTATAGTGAAAAGACATGGAATTGAGGGTGAAAGTTGTGTATGAGGATTACACACACACACACACACACACACACACACACACACACACACACACACACACACACTGACATACACTCACACATTTTAAACCCTTCTGTCTTAAATCAATACAGGTGTATTGGTTCCAAGGCAGAAGAGCAGTAAGGGCTAGGCAATGGGGGTTAAATGACTTGCCCAGGGTCACACAGCTAGGAAGTGTCTGATGTCAGATTTGAACTGAGGACCTCCTGTCTCTTGGCCTGGCTTTCAATCTAGCTGTTTCCTAAGAAATATATTGAAGAGATTAAAGTGTAGGAAGACTGTAAAGGCAAAAAGCTTTGACTTTAAAGGCCAAACAGGTTTTTATATTTGAGCATGATAATAGAATATTGAATAGAATGGATGATGTCGAACCTATGCTTTAGGAATATCTGTCTGGCAAATGAGTGGAGGATAGATTGTAGTAGGGAGAACCTAGGAGCAGGCCAGGTGTGAGATGATAAGGGTTCCCACCAACATCTGCATTTCTGGAGTGATGTTGCCTGGAGAAAAGGAATGATATATAAGGGATGCTTTGAAGACTGAAATGATGAAACTTTAGCAATAGATTGGATATATGGTATATGTGTAGATGAGGAATAGAGGTTGATCCTGATATTGCTGTCATGGATGAACAGGCAGATGTTGGTACTTTAGTAATAACAAGGAAGTTGGGAAAAAGTTAGGATTTTTGGGAATGATAAGGAGTTCAGTTTTCAAATATTGAGTTTGAAATGACTAAGGGATGTCTAATCCAAGGTAGTTCACAATAGAAAACTGGAACTTAGGCTAGATGTAGATAAATAAAGACACTTTCCTAGAGATGATAATTGAACTTACCAGCAATTGGTGAAATGCAAATAAAAACAACTGAGGTTTTATCTCAAAGATGACAAAAAGGAAAATGAGAAATGTTTTTATTTTCCTGATGGAGCTGTCAACTGGTCCAGCCATTCTAGAAAGAATTTTCGAACTGTACTCAACTATTGAACTGTGCATGCTTTTTGATCCAACTGTGCCATATATCCTAAAAAAGATTCAAGAAAGAGATCATGGGCTCACATATGCAAAAATATTTGTACTAGTTCTCTTTGTGTTGTCAAAGAATTGGAAACTGAGGGAAAGCCCATCAATTTTGACATTAATGTGATGGATATAATTGTATTGTAAAAAATAATGAGAGGGCTGGTGTCACAGAAAACCTGGAGGAAGAATTATATGAAATCATAATGGAATGAAGTGAGCAGAAGCAAGAGTGGAATTTACATAGTAACAACAGCATAAAGACATTGAACTTTGCAAATGTCAGGAACTCTCATCAATATTTTGTCACCTGATAATTACACCTTGATTACACCTGATAGAGAAATGATTAAGCTCAGAGGGTATATAGCGAGACAATTTTTTGGATGTGACTAATGTGAGGATTTGTTATACTTGTATGTATGCATTTGTAGCGGAGCATTTTATTTCTCTTGCTTTTCTATATGAGGGAAGGGGAAAGATAGGAGAGAATGCTAGCTGATTGTCTTTTGAAAAAAGGTTAATTTTTAAAAATGCTATCAACTGTGTATTGGAGAAACTGAATTCTAATTTACTCTTAAGATTCCTTAATTTTCCAGATTCTCTCTATATTCTATATTTTGGGTTTGATTTGATTAGTTAGTAATCTCACAAAATCTATTAATATGTATCTTTTTCATTTCTTGCTTTAGGTTGTTTTGCATGTGGAATGGAAAATGGATTTCGAGTCTACAATACTGATCCCCTAAAAGAAAAAGAGAAACAAGGTGAGGAATATGTGCCTTGAATTCCTTTCTCCCTCTATTCTGAAAATCTTTTCTTGGTGTAGATATTTCCCTGGAATCTTTTTAAAAGAAAATGTTTCCATATCTCCTTTGTGAACCTTAATGGAACATTAAATTAATTGTGAACCTTAATGGAACATTGTTTCTGCTCTTAAAACCCTTTAACATCATCATCCACACTCTTTCTTTCCTCAATCTCTAAAAATGACATTGTTTCCTCATTGCCAGAGCTAATCTTCTCTTTATGCCCTTTATCTTATTTCCTCCTAACCTCTCTATATATTTTGACTTTAATCATCCCTTTCCTTTCTCTGATCTGAAACCCCTTACTATCTCCTAGTTTCTTCTCTTCCTTTAAATATGCTTTAGAATTCCCCTTCCTGTCAAGCCATCATCATACTTTCCTTTTTTTCATCTAAACTCCTGGGCAAAGTAATTTACATTCAACTGCTTTCATAGTCTTTCTTATTTCTCAGCACTTTGCCAAAACTCTTTTTTTTCTGACCTCACTATTCAACTGAAACTGAACTGTCCAAAGTTCCTTGTAATCTTTAAAAAAAACCCAAATCCTTTACTTTGTCTTAGAGTGGATACGAAGTATCTTTTCTAAGGCAGAAGAATAGTAAGATATAGGCAGGGGGGATTAAGTGACTTGCCCAGGGTAACACAAGTAGGAAGTGTCTGAGACCAGGTTTGAACCCAGTAGATCTATAAATCCCACCCAGTTTTCTCTGTTTCAATACTATGTTTTTATTGCTTTTTGGACATTTCAAACTATATGTCCTGAAGATATATCTCAAATTTAAAACATCCAAAACTGGACCCCTTATTTTTCCCTCCAACCTTTCCAAAATCTTAATATTGTCAAAGGTACCACCATTATTTGACTTTGTGAGTTTCATAATCTTGGTTTTTTTCCTCCACTCATTCTCTCTAACTCTAGATATTTAATCAGATAGCTAAATCTTGCTGTTTTTACTGGCACAGTATCTCTTGTATCTGACTATTCTTTTTTTTTTAAGTTTTTAAAACATTATTTTATTTGGTCATTTTTCATACATTATTCATTGGAAACAGATCATTTTCTTTTCCTCCCCCACCCCGCCACCCCTTCCCTAGCCGATGTACTATTCGTCTGGGTATGACATGTGTCCTTGCTCTGAACCCATTTCCTTGTTGTTGGTATTTGCTTTAGGGTGCTCATTTAGTGTCTCTCCTTGATCATGTCCCCTCAACCTCTGTAGTGAAGCAGTTGCTTTTCCTCGGTGTTTTTACTCCCTCAGTTTGTCCTCTGCTTGAGGATAGTTTTTTTTTCTTTTTCTCGTAGATCCCTGCAGATTGTTCAGGGACATTGTAAAGCCATTACTGGAGAAGTCCATTACGTTCTCTTGTACCACAATGTGTTAGTCTCTGTGCACAATGTTCTCCTGGTTCTGCTCCTCTCACTCTGCATCACTTCCTGGAGGTTGCTCCAGTCTCCATGGAATCCCTCCACTTTATTATTCCTTTGAGCACAATAGTATTCCATCACCAACATATACCACAATTAGTTCAGCCATTCTCCAATTGAAGGGCATCCCCTCATTTTCCAATTTTTGGCCACCACAAAGAGCGCAGCTATGAATATTCTTGTACACGTATTTTTCCTTATTATCACTTTAGGGTACAAACCCAGCAGTGCTATGGCTGGATCAAAGGGCAGACAGTCTTTTATCGCCCTTTGGGCATAGTTCCAAATTGCCCTCCAGAATGGTTGGATCAATTCACAACTCCACCAGCAATGCATTAATGTTCCTACTTTGCCACATTCCCTCCAGCATTCATTACTTTCCTTTGCTGTCATGTTGACCAATCTGCTAGGTGTGAGGTGATACCTCAGAATTGTTTTGATTTGCATCTCTCTGATTATAAGAAATTTAGAACACTTTTTCATGTGCTTATTAATAGTCTTGATTTCTTTAACTGAAAATTGCCTATTCATGTCCCTTGCCCATTTTTCAATTGGAGAATGGCTTGATTTTTTGTACAACTGGTTTAGCTCTTTATAGATTTGAGTAATTAGACCTTTGTCAGAGGTTTTTGTTATGAAGATTGTTTCCCAATTTGTTGCTTTCCTTCTAATTTTAGTTACATTGGTTTTGTTTGTACAAAAACTTTTTAATTTGATGTAGTCAAAATTATTTATTTTGCATTTTGTGACTCTTTCTAAGTCTTGCTTGGTTTTAAAATCTTTCCCTTCCCAAAGGTCTGACATGTATACTCTTTTGTGTTCACCTAATTTACTTATAGTTTCCTTCTTTATATTCAAGTCATTCACCCATTCTGAGTTTATCTTGGTGTAGGGTGTCAGGTGTTGATCCAAACCTAATCTCTCCCACACTGTCTTCCAATTTTCCCAGCAGTTTTCATCAAATACTGGATTTTTGGTATCTGACTATTCTTACTCACATGCCTACCACCTTAGTTCTGGCCCTCACCACCTTTTCCCTAGATTATTGTAATAATTTAATTTGGTTTTCCTGGTTCAAGTCTTTCCTCACTTCAGTGTGTCCTCTACATTGTTGCTAAATGATTTTCCTTAAACTCTGATAAGAACTTGTGACTCTCATGTTACCAATTCTAATGGCTCTAGTGTCTCTGATAAAATTTAACAACTCTGTTTAGCTTTTCATTTCTTTCACTACCTAGACCCAGCCTGCACGCTGTGATCCAACCAACTTAACATTTTTTTTCTTTCCATCATAAATTATACTCTATTTGGGATCTTTTTGCTTTTGGGCCTGCCCCTTTCACCTAGAATTCATTTCTTCTTTATCTCTGCTTCATTGAATCTTTCTCTTTAAAACATAGCTCAAGTACTACCTTCTACATGAAGGCTTTCTGTATTTTCTCACAGCTAATACCCTCCTCAAACTACCTTTTTATATGAATACAAACAACTTTGTATAAGTCAGAAGAGGAAGGACTAGGTAAATGGGATTAAGTGACTTGCCTAGGATCACATAGCTAGGAAGGATCTGAGACCAGATTTGAACCAGATCCTCCTGACTCCAGGCCTGGTACTCTGTCCACTGTACCACCTAGCTGTCTTCTGATATTATTCTATTAAGAATGTTGCTCATAAGCTTTGATAATTTTCAATGCAGAAGGCACCTCCCTTTATCCTATTCCTTGTAATATTTTAAGTTTTAATAATTAAAAATAGCTTTTAAAGTTTAAGACTGCTAAGATTTTTGGAACAATCTGTATAATCTGTATTCTTGAATCTTTGTAGTCTTTGTTAGAAGGAAAGCCTACACTTAACACTGATTTTTAATGTTGCTATGAAAGCAATACAGTGGCATTCTAACATATAGCAGCATTAAAGAAGATTATGAACTTGTATAGAGACCAAATGAAATTTAATTTTCATGTACATTCAGTAAATATATTGATTGGTAGAATTGGTGGTGCCCTTGACAGAAACAGAGATGTTCAGAAGAGGGACAGATTTTGGAAATAGTGGATATAATTGGGGCAGTTAGGTAGTACAGAGGATAGAGAGCTAGGCCTAGAGTCAGGAAGATTCATCTTTGTTAGTTCAAATCTGTCCTCAGACACTTACTAGCTGTGTGACACTGGGCAAGTCACTTAAACCCTGTTGCCTCAGTTTCCTCATCTGTAAAATGAGCTAGAGAAGGAAATTACAAGCTACTCCAGTATCTTTGCCAAGAAAACTCTTAAGTGGGTTTACAAAGAGTAGAACACAACTGAACAATAACAGTGGGGAAAAAGAGTATCTCTTCTTTCTTACTTCTGGTTTAATATACCATTGAACATGTCAATAGAGAGACTTTATCATGAAGAGATAAACAACACATACAGGCAGAAGTGATAGGCACTTGAGGAAAGGCTACTTCAAGGAGGATAACCACTTGTGGCAGAAATAAATGCTGACTAAGGACTCAACAAAAGCACTTCCCCTTGAAGCCCCTTTGGGAATTACACCTGAGGGGAACTCTCATGAAGAGAAAAAAGGACTTCCAGTAACTAGAAGCTGTAAGTTAAACCTTTGATATGTGTTCTTAAAACAAGTTATTTAGCCCTGTTTCCCTCAGTTCTTCATACATAAAATGAGTTTCAACTGAAATACTTTGCTAACATTAAAGTGCAATATAAATGCTTGCTATATTATTGTTGGACTAGAAGTCTAATGCTTTTTCCTTGTAATTACCAAAACAAATATAATGAGATATCTATATCTTAGTTCAGTTGTCTCCAAAGTAGGAGTAGAGAGCTCATTAGAGAGTATGCCTACGGGTATGTGATCAACCAGTTAAGAGAGTCAAAAGGTTGGTTACATACCACCTTCTCCTTGATAGCTAGGCATAGGGCTAATGCTACATTCCTTCTCTTTACTATGGAAGTTGTTAAATGCCTTCCTTTTGAGTCTGGTATTTGCATCTTAGGTTAGTGATAACCTAAAAGAACCACTACCCAAAAAGAAAATAAGGTTAAGTGTTTTGTTAGGGTTTCACAGCTATTAAGTGTCTAAGGCTAGATTTGAACTCGGGGACCTGTCACTCTATCCACCTTCCTTTGTAGGAGCTTGTACTCCCCTTTCCACCTTTCTCCTAATGTCATGTTGGAAGCAGAAAGAGGACACATTAAACTGAGTACCATTTTGTATTTATGTTTCACCTGTTTTTGGTCAAAGAATTATCAACTAATGGGCAACTTAAGAGTTGTTAACTTCTTCATTTATAGCCAGATGGTCCTTGGATATCCGAGGTCATATTGTTTAGATATTCTTTAATATATTTCCAGCTTGGTATAACCTCTCAAATCTAATGCTGGCATGCCCCCCCCCCCTTTTTTTAAAACCCTTACCTTCTCTCTTAGAATCAGTACTATATATTGGTTCTAAGACAGAAAAGTAGTAAGGGCTAGGCATTGGGGGTTAAATGACTTGCCCAGTAGGAAGTATCTGAGCTGGCATAGTTCTTGAGGCCACACTCCTTCATATCTCAATGAGGCTTTGGTAACATGTATGAAAGTGAGGGGTTGGCAGCTTTCATTGGATGTGGGAGTTAAATGTTAGGATAGGTATATATTTGTGTTTTATAAGTAATTCTATTCCATTATTGTTACTAACTAAATTATGCATAGATGGAAGACAGATGTTTTTAATAATTTCAAAGCAATATTTGTATTAATACATGAGTGAGCAGATGGATTTTGAATGGATTTGAACAAATTTGATGTATTTGAATTTTGAACTTATAGCCTCATCACAATCACTGTTTAATGTGCTATTAATAATCATGTTTATGTTGTACTGATATAATACTAAAAACACTCAACAGTGAGGTGGATAATATAAGTATTCCTCTCTTATACATGAGGAATTCTGCAAAGATAGGGCCAAATTTACTTCTTCCTGGGTATGTGTATTTCTTTTTTTTTTAAATAATATTTTATTTGATCATTTCCAAGCATTATTCATTAAAGACAAAGATCATTTTCTTTTTCTCCCCCCCACCCCCCATAGCCGACGCGTGATTCCACCGGGTGTCACATGTGTTCTTGATTTGAACCCATTTCCATGTTCTTAATATTTGCATTAGAGTTTCGTTTAGAGTCTCTCCTCTGTCATGTCCCCTCAACCGCTGTAGTCAGGCAGTTGCTTTTCCTTGGTTTTTCTATTCCCATAGTTTATCCTTTGCTTATGCATAGTGTTTTTTCTCCTAGATCCCTGCAGATTGTTCAGGGATATTACACCACTACTAATGGAGAAGTCCATTGTGTATGTCTTTTATTAAGCATTTTGGTTCCTTGGGAATGATCGATTCTTTGTTTTTAATTAAAATATTTAATAAGATTAATCAGATTAATTAAATTAGCATGAGTTATTTAATCCTGTGTTCTGTACACAATAGATGAGCAATAGTAGGAGTAAAAGTTGTTTGTAAAGTGCTCCTCTGAAGTGACCTGTAATTTATTCATGAATTTCAAATTTCTTGAAATTTTTTCCCTTCTTCCTACTACCATCATAGTCCATTCAAACACTTATGACCTCTTAACTGGACCTTCTATCTGCTCCTCTTCATCCCTAGTTTCTCTTCCCTCCAATTCAACTTTCCGTATAGCTTCTAAAAGATCATATGAAATGAAAATATGAAAGTAAATTTGCTTAATTTTTCGTTGTATAAAATTAATTAGCAAATTTGAATTATGTTTTAAGACATTCATTTTATTTGATAGTATAACATTGTATTAATGTCATGCCTAAATATAAACTTTATGAAAACCCATAACTCCTAATATACTTATGTTTACGATTAGTTGTTTGTACAGAATTTTGATTCTTCTCCCTCTTCTTTCCTCAGGTAATTCTGGTCTCTTTTTTTAAAAGATTAAGAATGTAATAATGAATATCACATGCTTTGTCTATAAAAGTGAAGCATTGAGTATGATATATTTTAACTTAAAAAAAAATCGTTTCAGAATTCCTTGAAGGAGGAGTTGGCCATGTGGAAATGTTGTTTCGTTGCAACTATTTAGCATTAGTTGGTGGTGGAAAAAAGCCGAAATATCCTCCCAATAAAGGTATAATAATTATACATTTAACAATTTCTTACATTGCATAATGCTTTTAACTGTCCAAATGCTTTTACTTCTCTTACCTTGTTTTATCCTCATAGTAAGTCTGTGTGGTACCAACGAGCCAAAAAAAAGAGAAGTAGGTAATTTTCTTATTATCTCTAGGAAAAGAACTTACAAGTTAGCAATCTATTTCTACACTGACATAATGTGTGGGTCATTTTTCATTTGGCAAGCCACTGATTTTTTAAAAACAAAAATATGAGGAATACTTAAAAATATTAGTAAAATAATGCCACATGTAAGTAAAAAAGCAGCCTAAGTTGATGGGATTTTTTGATAGACTTAAAATTTTCATCTTAATTGATATTTTAATTGGTAACAATAAATATTAAGTTTTAATGAACATAACAGATAAACTTTAAGTTTTATATTTAGTTCACTGTAGATAGGTAGTAGAAGAAGGAAGAGGAATTTGAAGAGAGGGTAGAGAAAGAGAAAGAACCAAAGATGGGAGAATGAGACATAGATGGACATAGAGATGCATGAACATGGGAGTATAGACCAGATGAGTTATATTTGAAATATTTCTCCTCTGGGTTTCAGAATGTTACCATTGTCCTACTGTCCTTTGGCCTTTTTATTAACTAGTTAGCTGCTTTTCATAGCTATTCATCTTCTCTTATAAACCTTTAGAGATTCTCTTTTGAATCAAGATATCCCCAGCTTCTTGTTCCTCAGGTTGCCCACGTAATTAGATGAAATTAAATTGAGGCTTAGTTCTTTATGAGTAATTTCAGATCTTATGCAGAATGATTTGATATAGTTTTTGAGCCATTTTATATGGTGCAGTAGATAAAATGCTGAACCTAGAGAGCCTGGAAGATCTGACTTTTAATGTAGCCTTGGAAACTAAGTAGCTATGTGACCCAGGGCAAATGTGTCTACTTTAGTTCCTCATCTGTAAAATGGAGATAAAATTAGCATTTGCTTCCCAGGGGTATTATGATGATCAAATGAGATAATATAAAAAATGTTTCTGTTTCTCTTAAATAATTGTAGTCAAAGAGGATCAGCACAGTGTGAAAGGTTGGGCTTGGAATTTGCCTTTGCCATGTGTTAACGTTTGTAACCTTGGGTAAGTCTTTTAGCCTTTCAGTGCTTTGGGTTTTATAGTCTGTATATACAATAGGCAAGTTATAGACTTATTAATAGTGGAAAGAATTTCTGTTTTGGGAATTCTGAAGAAAAAATGAGGAAATCACATCTCTGGGGAAAAATATTAAGGTAAACTGAGGGAGGAAGCTTTTTAATTCTTTGAAAGTAAGGTATCTCATAGTGTTCAACTACTTTTTTCCACATGATTTCTAGAAAGGTAAATGCTGACCCATTTATGGTATACAAAACTATTTATAATATGCTACATACTACTAGCACTCCTTAATATGGTTCTAATGAAACAGCATAGCAAAAATGAAATTACTTTGAATTTGGTCAAATAATATGGTAAATGAGAGTTGCAGGTAGTAGAAGACCAGCATATCTTTGGATATGGGGCAAGTAAATTATTCCTTCTTATCAGAATAAGATCTAACTTTGTTCTGTTTTCTTCCCTTTATTTCAGGCAGTGCCAAATGTTAACTTCTTTTCCATATCCTGTAAGATGTTCTTGGCCCTTACTCTGTGTTAAAACAATAACACTAGCTCCTTCATTCCCTTATTGGATTATGGGTCAGTCTAGGTGTCTTGGAGTCAGCTAGAACCAACTCACAAAGGTCATTGTTAAATTTTTGGTGGGAACATTTACATTTCAGAAATCAGAAAATAACCAACACTACAAATCAGGGCTTGGTTTATTGATTGTCTGAACTTAAGAAAATGTTGGAGAATATGTTAATCATGCAGTATCCATTCATGAGAGGGACTCACCCATGGTAGTACTTTTTAAGTCTAGAGGATTGTGTAAGGCCCAGATGGAAGGCAGATTCTCAGTAGAGAGGGAAAATGAAAGTGTCTTAACTATTTATGTGCTTGGTTCTGAGTTCTTGCACTTTTTTGATTTAGCCCAAGACAAGAAAAGTTCATATTTGGTCAAAGAGTTCATTTTATCCAGGAATTTCATGCCATATTTAGGAGATAAAGGAAGAATCCTGGGGCATGACTAACTCGGCACATTTACTATATTTATATTGTCACAACAATATTAAAATATTTGCTAGTTTTAAACATAGGGCAGTATAATGGTCTATAAGGGCTCCTCCCTACTCTATGTCTTAGGTTTATTCTTGTCATTAAAATTAAAATACAGACATAACACTTAAGGCTCTTAGCAAAATACATAATATTTTAGGTGGAGGTTTGGCTCTGTCTCTTAATTTACATTATGAAGTTACTTTTGGGTAATAAGAAGCAGATTATATTATAGTATCTGTTAGTAGACAGACTCCATCAAGGGACAGTTAGGGTATGTGCAGACATTTTCTTGGTGATAGGTGGATACAGTTGGTGTCATTAGCCAGAGTATTCTAATATAGGATGCCTGTACATTCTTAGATGTTACAATCCTACCTTCTCTTTCTTATTTTGCTGGCTATTGATACTTTCTAATTCATCTCTGATTATTCCCTGTTCCTTCCTTTCTGCTTCTATACCTTCATACTCTTTACCTGGTTCTGAGAGATTCTTTTTTATACAAATTCCTCAAAACCAAGTTTCTTATACAATGGCTTTGGTTGAGAGTATATAGACCCTGTTTATTTTCAGTACTTAATGATGTAGTCAGTAAACATTCTTTCTTATTGACAAATGTAATTATGTTTTAAATGAGATAATCAGTGGAACCTCCTTATTACATTATATATACCTGGGTTAAATAAAACCTGCTTTCCATTTGAAAATACATGGAAATTTACATGGGGGAGCCTGGATGTTTTCTCATTTTTTTTTCATGATGCTTTTAGGGAAAACAGTTATGGAGAACATTAAATATAAAATCTTCTGCTTTTAAAGCCCTTCACAAACTGGCCCTTCTACCTTTTTTTTTTTTGTCAGTGAATGAAATAGATTGTCCCTGCCCTCAAGGAACTTAGTCTAATGGAGGAGATGACATGTAAACAGACTGTATTAACAAATTCGTTGTAGTATAAATTGGAAATAACTCAGGAGGTGCATCAGAATTAAGGAGATTGGGGAAAAGTTCTAGAAGAAGGGATATTATGTAGAACTTGAAGGAATCCAGGAAGTGGAAATGAAGGAGAACATTCCAGTTATTGGAGATAGCCAGTAGAAATGTATAATAAAAGGTAGAGGTTTTGTGTAATGAAAAGCAGGGAACATTGTCACTGGATTACAGATTTTGTGTGTGTGTGAGAGTGTAAGGTATAAGAAGACTAGAAAGGTAGGGAACTAGGCAGGTTATGAAGATTTTGAATGACAAAGGACTTTATTTTTGATCTTGGAAGTGATAGGAATCACCAGAGTTTATTGAGTCTGGGGTTGGGTGGGCTTGTATGTCAGATCTGTATTTTTAGAAGATCTCTGTCAACTGAATGGACTTTTGGCAGGGAGATTAAGCAATAGGCCATTGTAAAAGCCCAGATGATGATCTGTAGGAGGGTGGTAGCAGGGTCAGATGAGAGAAGAGTGCATAAGAGAGAGGTCATAAAGGTGCAGTTAGCACACCTTGGCAACAGATTGGCTAAAGGTGACAAAAGAGAGTAGTAGGGTGTCAAGGATGACACCTAGGTTTGGAGCCTGCAACTTGGAGGATGGTGGTATGCTTGCAGATAATAAGGAATTTTGGAAGAGAGGAAGGGGGAAAAATGAGTTCTGTTTTGGACAGGTTGAGTTTAAAATGTTTATAAGCCATTCGATTTGAGATGTTTAGTAGGCAATTGGAGATGAGAGAATGGAAATCAGCAGAAAGGTTAAGCCAGAATAGTCAGATTTGAGAATTTTCAGCAGAGAGAAGATATATAATTTCATGAGAGCTGATGAGATCACCAAGTAAACAGAGAGAAGATGACCCAGGACCCTGTGGAACTATGGGATTCTTACTAGACTTGACTTGGATGAAGATCCAGCAAAGGGATGACTAGTTAAATAGGTTGGAAGAAAACTAGGAGAGAGAGCAGAGTCATAAAAATCTAGAGGGAAGAGAGTATGGGTGAAAAGAGTGATCAACAGTGTTAAAGGCTGCTGAGAGGTCAAGAAAGAAGATTGAGAAAGACTATTAGATTTTACAATTAAGAGATCATTATAGCTTTGAAATAAGCTGTATGGTGGAGAATATAAAGAAGAAATTGAGAGAAAAGGAAGTGGGAAAATGCTTATAAATAGTTTAGCAAGGAAGGAAGGAGAGATATGGGATAAAAGTGGGGATGAATGGATCAAATAAGGCTTTTTTTTTTTTAAACCATTACCTTCTTCAGAAGAGTGGTAAGGGATAGGTATTGGGGGTCAAGTGACTTGCCCATGGTCACCCAGCTGGGAAGTGTCTGAGGCCAGATTTGAACCTAGAACCTCCTGTCTCTGGTCCTGGCTCTCAATCCACTGAGCCACCCATCCACTCCCAAATAAAGCTTTTTTGAGGGTAAGGACAAATATGGTCATCTTTCTAAGCAGTAGAAAATTAGTTGGTAAATAGGAAGAAACTGAAGATAAGTTAGAGTGGAGATGATAGAAGGAGCAGAAGATGGAATACAAATACTAATGGATGTAAAGGGAGTTGCCTTAGTAAGGAGAAGGGAAACAAAAGAATTAGTGGAAGAAGGTATCTAAATACTTTGAGCAAAGGAAGAGGGGGAAAAGAGGAGCTTTTGGGGATTAACCTAAATTTTTCAGTAAAATATGAGGATCACAGCTAAGAAATATAGGGATTGGGAGTCATTGAAAAGAAAAAGGAAAGGGAATCAAACCTCAAAGAAGTTTGAGGATGAATTAAGATGTTTAGAAAAGATGCTGTGGCGAAGGAGATAGAATGTTAAATAGGGAAGTGTAAAGGATTGCCTTGCAGTAACAAGGACCTCTTGAGATTATTTAACATAAATATATTAGTAAATCTAGTTAGCTCAATTTCATAATTCTTTATGAATATTTTCTTCATAATTTCTTTAGTTTTGTTGGGCAGCATATGAATAGAAATGATGACTGGGCTGGTGCTTAGCAGGGTTAGAGTGACAATAGGAAAAATGGGCAAGGGATTCAAGAGAAGAGGATTGTTTAGAGTTAAACAAGTGTTCTTAAGTTGTCAAGGTTGAGAAGGGAGGAAAGTGTAGCTAGTTCAGGGGTAATTAGTTCTCTAAACTAGGGCAGCTAGGTGGAGCAGTAGATAGTTAGGAAGACTTGGAGTCAGGAAGATCTGAGACCTCAGATACATACTAGCTATGTAACCTTGGATGAGACACAGCCCTGTTTATCTCAGTTTTTCATTTGCAGAATGAACTAGAGAAGGAAATGGCAAAAACTATTCTAGTATCTTTGTCCAGAAAATCCCAAATGGGGTCAGGAAGAGTTGGACACAACTGAATAACACCAAAAGTTCTCCAAGTCATTGATTGGGAGAGAATTAAAGGATCTAGTGATTAGAGGTCACAATGAAGTAAAAAAAAAACATGGCTTGGGGGTATTTAGGTGGCTTAATGTTTTGAGAACCAGGCCTAGAGATGGAAGTTCTTGGGTTCAGATTTAGCCTCAGACATTTCCTAGTCCTGTGACCCTTAACCTGTGATCAATTAACCCCATTTTCCTAAACTTTGCTACTCTTCTGATACTTTGTATCCATTCAAAGACAGAAGGTAGTTGTTAAAAACAAAAAATGCATGTTGGAGTTGTAAGGCAGAGAAAAAAAGGAATCATAATAGATTATTATTAGGTAAAGGAATTTCAGAGCTCTTGAACATGGAAATAGTATATTTGTCAGGGGCGACAAGATTGAGTGTGTGACCCTCTCTTATACAGCTGAGAAAGTATGGAGAATTATGAGGTTATGAGAAATGAACAAATTTGAGAATCCTTGGGATGCTTGAGGGAGTATCAGTATGAGAGCTGAAGTTTCCTAGTAAGTTTGGGGAGGAGAGAGACTCAATCAGGCCCTGAACTCATTGAGCAAAAGAGTAGATATCCAGGAGATAAGTAGAGAAAAGAGAACAGAATTTTGATTGGGTGGTTGATACGAATCTAGTAAACCTAAGAGAGTGATGAAGTTGAAGGGAAAGCTTTGAAAAGTTGCACTGGGGGAATATTTCAACATTGCCCCTACCTTGACTCCTGAGTCTAGGGAAATAAGTGTAGCTGCAACCAGGGCTGGAGAAACCAAGCTGCCATTTCATCAGAAAAGAGCCAAGACTCAGTAAGATCTAAAAGATGAAAGAATTGAGAAAGGGAAAGATTTTGTTACCCTTGAGTCAGTGTTTCAGAGAGCATAGTGCAAAATAGTTTTAGAGTTTGACATTAGAAGTAGGAGGAGATTTGAGAGAGATGTAGATAAGGGAGATAGCAGTAGAGGGTGGAGAATAGGTTTGTATAGATAAACAGGGGTTCAGGATCCCTGGAATGGGGAGGGTATGAGTAAGCAGGAGTTTGTGAATCATTGCTGAATGAGTTCATGAGGGTTATTAATATCACCAGGGGATCTGTTTTCAGAGTGGTGTCCTTTCAGCATTTCTGGTCTATCCCTGCAGGTGAGCCATTAGAGATATAGTATACAGTTATTTACATGTTTTTTCCATCATTAGAAATTAAAATGTGTGCACCTTCATGGCAAGGACTATACTTATCTATATTTATATCCTTTTGGCTAGGTGAGCTGTATATGATGTGTATGTATACATGAATACCTATGTACATATGTGATATACATAGTTTTATACATGATGTGTATACATATTATATTCTATAAAATATACAAAGTTACTCGTTTTCTTCCCAGTAGAATTTGACTACCTTCAGGTCAAGAATTATGTTTTTACCTTTTTTTGAATTCCTAGCACAGAGTACAGCATATATTTTTGTGGCATATAGTAAGCCTTTAATAAATACTTGTTTGAGATCAGTAAGATCTTCAAGTCATAGCTTACTTTACTTTAAAAAAATGTTTTAAGCAAGCCTATGTATTTTTTGGCATTAAGGTTGTAGTGTTCATTAGAACTGTGTTTATTTTATGATAAATCACTAGTTGTAAGTCAGAAGTAACTTTAGTTCTTTACTTAGTTTAGAACTAAACTGCTTATTTAAATGGCTTTGGCTTCAGAAATGACCTTATGATGAAACATAGCATTAACAATTATTGCATTAATACGATATTTCTTATATTTCAGTGATGATATGGGATGATCTAAAAAAGAAGACGGTTATTGAAATAGAATTTTCTACAGAAGTCAAAGCAGTCAAATTGCGACGAGACAGGTAGGTCTAATATGCATTTTAAAGTAGAATGAAACATTTGTTCTATATGAAGGCAGCTGAAATATTTATGTATAAGGAAGGAAAAATCCTAAAAATCTTTATCTCTTCCTTAAATATTGGTCCATTGGAGTTTAAGGTTCCAAGCCTTAAGCTCCAAGAGACTAGATGCAAGTATCTTTACTATGGTGTTTCATGGAAAGCACTAATTTTCAGCAGTAATCTTGGAGGACAATAATTGATGGATTGCTACATTATTATATGTGTAATAAATTATTTTAGATTAAAGGTAAAGAGAATTGTAAGAAGTATTTGTTGTGAAGAGATTCTTGACTTTCATTAGTGTAAAAATCTAAGCAACAAAGGCCTTGAATTGTATGTATTCTGGCCAGAGTTTAGAATATGGTAGATTTTTGAAGTGTACTGAACAAGAGATATGGTGAAACTTCATTAATGTATTCATTAATTTCTTATAAATTTCAATCATGGGCTAAAGTTTACCTATATATTTTCTTTTGGAGGTGGGATAGAAAAATTGATAATCTTGTTATCCTAAATGTTAACTTGTTAAACAAAGGAAATATTTAACCTATGTTAAATGAAGTGAAGGCAAATAGTTTACTAAAATAAAAATTGTTACTAAATGTAGATTCTAAGGCAGAAGAATAGCAAGGGCTAGGCAATTGGGGTTAAGTGATTTGCCATGGGTCACAGAGCTAGGAAGTGTCTGAGGTCAAATTTGAACCTAGATCTTCCCAACTTCAGGTCTGGCTTTCTATTCATTGTGCTACCTAGCTGCCTCCCTTTTCCCCTCACTCAATAAGTCTTGTTAGATAATGGAAGTTGTAATGATAAATTATTCTTAGCCCCTGTAAGCATTTAAAAAGTATGTATGTGTGTCTGTTCATATATATGAATTTAAAAGAAATACACACACATATGAGTTTAAAAGATACAGTGTAGATGTATCTGAATACATATGGTTCTCTTTCCTTTTCTCCTATTTCTTTCTCTTTAATCTGAATTGATTTCATAATCTTGTTATAGTATGAAGATCTATCAATTATTGACCTCCAAGATTATTCTTGAAAATCAGAGTTTTCCATGCAACAACATAAACAAGACATTGTTGCCCAGATATGTGTACATGTAATATATATAACTATACATACCTATACAGTCATATCTATATAGATACTGACATTTATACAAATACATAGTAACTATCCAAACATGCATAGACCAAAAGCTTTTGCAAGGGTCTTAATAGCTAAAGATGTAGGTGTGTATATGGATATGTATGAATTTTTACATATTATGGGTTTATGTATTTATCCTTATTAGGATTAATATATGGACAGAATCTTAAAGTAATCAAATGACATTTCTTTGAAAAATTTTCCATGACTCAGATTTTAAACCAAGTCTGACCAGAGGAATTGGTGACATTTTATTTTAACTCAAGATTTTTTCTTTTAATCCATATTCTGTGTGGGTGATGTGTTTGAATTTGAAAAAGACTATAGTTTAATTTTTGAAAAGAAATTAGGTAATGTTTTTCATTTCAGAATTGTGGTGGTTTTGGACTCCATGATTAAAGTTTTTACTTTTACACACAATCCCCATCAGTTGCATGTCTTTGAAACCTGCTACAACCCTAAGGGTAAGTTGTATGTGTTATATACAATGAATAATGCCTTTTATAATTTGCTGAATATTTGTGTGCATGAGTGTTTGACCATATTACTTCCCTACTCATTAAGCTTTAGTGGATCCTTATTACCTCCAGGATCAAATATAAATTCTAAGCCCATTCCTATCTTTCAGGTTTTCTTAGACTTTTCTTCATGAATTCTATTACCCACTTTACATTGGTTTAATTGCTTTTGCCCACATAGGACATGCTATCTCTGTACCCTTATGGGCCATTCTTCTTATCAGTCATGCTTATCTTCTTTACCTTTGCCTCTTATTTTTTCCAATTTCCTTCAGTAATATGCTTTAAATATCACTTTCTAAAGGGAGGCCTTCTAAAGAGAGGCCTTTTTTGGACATTCCAGATGCTAATGCCTTCTCTGAAATTACCTCTTCTCTTCTTTGTAATTCTCCTGTTGTTTCCCCCATTAAAATGTGAGTTCCTTGAGGACTGGGATTCTTTTTACCTTCCTTTATAGCATTAGTATTTAGACAGTGCCTGGCATACAGTAATAATGTGCTTAATAAATATTTGTCAGCTTTCCTTTTTGCTAGCTTTTTGTTCAGGGCTATGTCACACTTGTATTTATTCTTTCTGAATTATATTCAAAGTTTTGCTTTGTTGGTAATATATAACATTCATATGTTGGAGACAGATTTCATAAGAATTTACATCCCCAAAGAACGTAAGAGAGACCTCTTTAACAAATATGCATGGTAGAGCAAAAATACTTTCTGCATTGCCTTTGTCCAACAACTAGATGTCTCAGTGTGAAACCTGTGTAAATTACCTTTCAGGATATGAATAACATTATGTTTCATTATGGCTCCTCTGAAACTATGTTTGAACATTGTGTGGATCAGAATTCTTAAGTTGTTTATATTTATAATGTTGCTTATTTTATAGAAATTGCTCTGCACCTGGTTCTGCTAATCTACTTTGCATCTGGGTCTGCTCAGTCCTCTCTGCATCAGTTCATACCAGTCTTTCCATGTTTTGTCTTTTCCTAATTGTTTAGTTTCTAGTTCTTTGCCACAACAAAATTTATAGCTCTTTAGCTACTATAAATATTTTTATGCATTTGGATCCTTTTCATCTTTCTTTGATCTTTTTTTTAGCTTGTTGGACTATAGTTGTGCTATTACTGGACCAGAGCAAACAGTTTAATAAGTTTTTGGTTATAATTCTAAGTTATTTTCCAAAATGGCTAGATCAAATGTGCCTAGTTTCCCACAGCTCTTCCAACATATGTTATTTAACTTTGTGTCTTCTTTGCCATTCTGATGGATGTGAGGTAGAACTTCAGTTGCTTTAATTAGCAATTCTCTAATCATTGATGATTTGGAACATTTTATCATATGATTATTGATAACTTAAATTTTTTCCACTTAGAATTTGCCCATTCTTATCCTTTGACCGTTTATCAATTTGCCTTTATTATAAATTTGAATCAGTTCCCTGTATATCATAGCAGTGTGGAAAGTTGTGGAGATTAATAATCTGTAAAATGTAGAAATTAATAATCTATAATCCTTTATGGCCACCAAAATGGATTTTAAAGCAAAAATGTGTGTTTGATTTTAAGACTGAATCTATATGGGCAGCTAGGTAGCTCAGTGGATTGAGAGAGGTCAGGTATAGAAGTGGGAGGTTCTGGGTTCAAATCTGGATTAAAACACTTCCTAGCAAAACAAAAAAAATTTTTTTTTAAGAGACTCAATAAGTTAAAATGATATGTATCCCTATAAGAAAAGAGGTCATTGGTAATTCTTAAAAACTGTTGTTATTACCTGGGCAGCAAAAAGAAGTACACTTAGAGGGAACAGTGACAAACTATATAGGATGAAAGGACATGACATAAATAGGTATATAGATATATGCATGCAAAAATACATACACATGAGCATGCATATATATATATATATATAACTAGAGCTTAAAATAGGTTAATATTAAAAGAAATGGGAAAAGAAACAAATGGGGGTAAATTTATACATCATAAAGAAGCTCATGGTGGGAGGGGGGAGAACATCAGTATACTGGAAGGGTAAAGAGGTCGGAGACAGGAAATACTCAACTTTTACGTGCTTTGAAATTGACTCAAAGAGGGAAAAACAATCCAATCCATTGGGGGCAGAAGGGTAACAAACGGTCTGGTGGGGAGGTAAGTAGTACAAGAGAGGGAGGGGGTGGGGGGTTAATTTTAGAAAGACTACAGGGAAAATAAGGGGGGGATAAGAAGGTAGGGGGGTAGAAAGGGAAGTAAAATAAGGGTGGGAACAAGGGGGGGACTGTTTAAAAGCAAACATTGGTGTAGAAGGAAATAGTGAAAGAAGAAAAGGCAGGAACAGGAGCAGAAATCAATATGCTGGGAAATACACAGCTAGTAATCATAACTCTGAATGTGAATGGAATGAACTCACCCATAAAACTCAAGCGAATAGCAGAGTGGATTAGAATCCAAAACCCTACCATATGCTGTCTAAAATAAACACACATGAGGAAGGTAGATACACATAGGGTGAAAGTAAGAGGGTGGAGCCAAATCTATTGGGCATCAACTGACAAAAAGAAGGCAGGAGTCGCAATCATGATATATGACAAAGCCAAAGTAAAAATAAATCTAGTTAAAAGAGATAGGGAAGGTAATTACATCCTGATAAAAAGCAGTATAGACAGTGAGGAAATATCTGTACTCAACATGTATGCACCAAATGGCATAGCATCCAAATTTCTAAAGGAGAAACTAGAGGAACTCAAGGATGAAATAGATAGAAAAACTATACTAGTGGGAGACCTGAACCTTCCTCTATCTGAACTAGATAAATCAAACCAAAAAATAAATAAGAAAGAGGTAAGAGAAGTGAATGAAATTTTAGAAAAATTAGAGTGAGTAGACATGTGAAGAAAAATAAATAGGCACACAAAGGAATATACCTTCTTTTCTGCAGCACATAGTACATTCACAAAAATTGACCATGTATTAGGGCATAAAAACATTGCAAACAAGTGCAAAACAGCAGAAATAATAAATACAACTTTCTCAGATCACAATGCAATGAAAATAATGATTAGTAAGAGAACATGGAGAGGTAAATCTAAAATTAATTAGAAACTAAACAATACGATTCTCCAAAACCAGTTAGTTAAAGAACAAATCATAGAAACAATTAATAACTTCATTGAAGAAAATGACAATGGTGAGACATCCTTTCAAAACCTATGGGATGCAGCCAAAGCAGTACTCGGGGAAATGTATATCCTTGAATTCATATATTAACAAATTAAGAAGGGCAGAGGTCAATGAATTGAGCATGCAAATTAAAAAATTAGAAAGTGAGCAAATTAAAAATCCTCAGATGAAGACTAAATTAGAGATCCTAAAACTCAAAGGAGAAATTAATAAAATTGAAAATCAAAGAACTGTTGATTTAATAAATAAGACTAGAAGCTGGTACTTTGAAAAAATAAATAAAATAGACAAAGTACTAGTCAGTCTAATTAAAAAAAGGAAAGAAAAAACCCAAATTGACAGTATCCAAGATGAAAAGGGAGATCTCCCCTCTAATGAAGAGGAAATCAAGGCAATCATTAAAAACTACTAGGCCCAATTATTTGGCAACAAATATGGCAATCTAGGTGATATGGATGAATACTTACAAAAATATAAATTGCCTAGACTAAAAGAGGAAGAAATAAATTACCTTAACAACCCCATATCAGAAAAAGAAATTGAACAAGCCATCAAAGAACTTCCTAAGAAAAAATCCCCAGGGCCAGATGGATTCACAAATGAATTCTATCAAACATTCTAAGAACAACTAATCCCAATATTAAACAAACTATTTGACAGAATAAGCCAAGAAGGAGTTCTACCAAATTCTTTTATGACACAAACATGGTACCGATCCCAAAGCCAGGCAGGTCAAAAACAGAGAAAGAAAACTACAAACCAATCTCCCTAATGAATATAGATGAAAAAGTCTTAAATAGGATACTAGCAAAAAAAATCCAGCAAGTCATCACAAGGGTCATCCACTATGACCAGGCAGGATTCATACCAGGAATACAAGGATGGTTCAGTATTAGGAAAACCATCCACATAATTGACCATATTAAGAAGCAAACTGACAAAAATCACATGATTATCTCAATAGATGCAGAAAAAGCCTTTGAAAAAATACAACACCCATTCCTATTGAAAACACTAGAAAGTATAGGAATAGAAGGGCCTTTCCTAAAAATAATAAACAGTATATATCTAAAACCATCAACAAACATCATCTGCAATGGGGAAAAACTCAAAGCCTTCCCAATAAGATCAGGATTAAAACAAGGATGCCTATTATCACCTCTATTATTTAACATTTTACTAGAAATACTAGCAGTAGCAATTAGAGAAGAAAAAGAAATTGAAGGTATTAAAATTGGCAATGAGGAGACCAAGCTGTCACTCTTTGCGGATGATATGATGATTTACTTAAAGAGTCCTAGGGAATCAACCAAAATGCTAATCGAAATAATCAACAACTTTAGCAAAGTTGTAGGATACAAAATAAACCCACAGGTGTCATCAGCTTATCTATATATCTCTAACCCATTTCAGCAGCAAGAATTAGAAAGAGAACTACCATTTAAAATCACCCAAGACAATATAAAATATTTAGGAATCTATCTGCCAAGACAAACACAGTAACTATATGAACACAACTACAAAACACTTTGCATACAGTTAAAACTAGGTCTAAACAATTGGAAAAATATTGATTGCTCATGGGTATGATGAGCTAACATAATAAAAATGACAATCCTACTGAAATTAATTTACTTATTTAGTGCCATACCTATTGAACTACCAAAAAACATCTTTACTGAATTAGAAAAAACCATAAATAAGTTCATTTGGAAGAACAAAAGATCAAGGATATCCAGGGAAATCATGAAAAAAAATGCAAAGGAAGGAGGACTTGCAGTCCCAGATCTCAAACTATACTATAAAGCAGTGGTTATCAAAACAATTTGGTACTGGCTAAGAGACAGAATGGAGTATCAGTGGAATAGACTTGGGGTAAGTGACCCCAGCAAGACAGTATTTGACAAACCCAAAGACCCCAGCTTCTGTTACAAAAATCCATTATTTGATAAAAACTGCTGGAAAAATTGGAATACAGTGTGGGAGAGATTTGGTTTGGATCAACACCTCACACCCTACACCAAGATAAATTCAGAATGGGTGAATGATTTGAACATAAAGAAGGAAACTGTAAGTAAATCAGGTGAACACAGAATAGTATACATGTCAGACCTTTGGGAAGGAAAGATTTTAAAACCAAGGAAGACTTAGAAAGAGTCACAAAATGCAAAATAAATAATTTTGACTACATCAAATTAAAAAGTTTTTGTACAAACAAAACCAATGTAACTAAAATCAGAAGGGAAGCAACAGACGGGGAAATAATCTTCGTAAAAACCTCTGACAAAGGTTTAATTACTCAAATTTACAAAGAGCTAAATCAATTGTACAAAAAATCAAGCCATTCTCCAATTGATATATGGGCAAGGGACATGAACAGGCAGTTCTCAGCCAAATAAATTTAAACTCTTAATAAGCACATGAAAAAATGTTCTACATTTCTTATAATCAGAGAGATGCAAATCAAAACAACTCTGAGGTATCACCTCACACCTAGCAGATTGGCTAACATGACAGCTATGGAAAGTAATGAATGCTAGAGGGGATGTGGCAAAGTAGGGACATTAATTCATTGCTGGTGGAGTTGTGAATTGATCCAACCATTCTGGAGGGCAATTTGGAACTATGCCCAAAGGGCGATAAAAGACTGTCTGCCCTTTGATCCAGCCATAGCACTGCTGGGTTTGTACTCCAAAGAGGTAATAAGGAAAAAGACTTGCACAAGAATGTTCATAGCTGCACTCTTTGTGGTGGCCAAAAATTGGAAAATGAGGGGATGCCCTTCAATTGGGGAATGGCTGAACAAATTGTGGTATATGTTGGTGATGGAATACTATTGTGGTCAAAGGAATAATAAAGTGGAGGAATTCCATGGAGACTGGAACAACCTCCAGGAACTCCAACAACTTTTGATGCAGAGCAAAAGGAGCAGAACCAGGAAAACATTGTACACAGAGACTGATACACTGTGGACAATCGAAAGTAATGGACTTATCCATTAGTGTCAATGCAATGTCTCTGAACAATCTGCAGGTATCTAGGAGAAAAAACACTATCCACAAGCAGAGGACAAAGTGGGAGTAAAAACACCAAGGAAAAGCAACTGCTTGACTACAGGAGATGAGGGAAATATGACTGAGGAGAGACTCTAAATGAACACCCTAAGGCAAATACCAACAACATGGAAATGGGTTAGAATCAAGAACACATGTGATACCCAGTGAAATCGTGTGTCGGCTATGGGAGAGGTGGGGGTGGTGGGAAAGAAGAAAAGAAAATGATCTTTGTTTCCAATG
Organism: Monodelphis domestica; assembly: GCF_027887165.1. Classification (NCBI taxonomy): domain Eukaryota; kingdom Metazoa; phylum Chordata; class Mammalia; order Didelphimorphia; family Didelphidae; genus Monodelphis; species Monodelphis domestica. The sequence goes on from NC_077228.1 coordinate 252,709,238, forward strand.
AATGCTTGGAAATGACCAAATAAAATAATGTTTTTTTAAAAAAAACACTTCCTAGCTGTGTGACCCTAGGCAAATCACTTAATTTTCATTGCCTAGCCCTTACCACTCTTCTGCCTTGAAACCATATTTGTATCAATTCTGAGATGGAAGTTAAGGGTTTAGGGTTTAAAAAAAAGTTTGAAACTTCAAACTGGCTTCTTCCCCTTTGTTGAGGCAGGTTAGAGAAAAGAGCCTCAAGGTAATGAATGTCATGCTGGGAAATATGGCATATGCCATTCTAAAAACAGCATGAAGTATTACTTGTATCTGGAAAACCTGCTTCTTGTTCTGATTGAGGTTAGCATCCCCCAATCAGAGAAGCTCAGTAAAAGAACATCATGAAGAATATAAAAATTGGAAGGTACAGGAAGATGGCCTTTTTTCCCCCCTGGAATTGTGGAGTTAGGAAGGCTTGAAGTCTGGCTCAACCTGTTCATGGAAACTTCAAGTGACTGAAAGAGCCAGCTAGTCTACTTTTTTCTATTTTGTAAATAATAATTGTAAAATTAAGATACAGTCTCTATAGAGAATTTCAGACATATCAAATGGTGACTGCATGGGGTAGATTTGAGCATTTTCAGATTGAGCATTTAGCTTATAAAAGCTAGTTTGTTACCTTTTTGTTGTTTGAGGACTCTGGGACAGCCTTGGAAGGGAGACTAATGAAGGACAGACAGGGCAATGAACAGCTTGTTTGCTTCCCTTGCCTCAACTGAGTTGAGTTGGAAGCACAGTATTTTGATTGGTAGGTCAAAGCCTGATTGGGAGGAGGTGCTGACAGGGGATGGGGGAGGAACCTTGTGATGTGTATATAGTGTATTTATATTGACTGCTTGTTGTCCAGACAGTTGGTAATTCTTAGCCCATCATTGAAGTGCTCTCTTTAATGAAGGGGAATAAATGACTGCCTCTTTTTACTCCTACCTTCTGACTCTGATTTTGTTTATTTGAGTGACTGGTGCTCATTTTTGAGTGAGAAACCTGCATCTCATACAGATTGTTGTGGGGTACTTGTGCTTATTTTTGAGTGAAGTAATCAATTTGTATCCCACACAATGACCAATGAATCAGGAGTCTGAGTACTTCCTTTTTTTTTCTTTTTCTGCCTTTTTTTGAGTATTTTCTTTTTTCACAAGTAGAGGCTTACCTGTAGAGTAAAAAAAAATTTAAGTTTTGGTTTTCTGAGAAGATCAACTTTGGATAAGATTTGTGTTTCTTGTACCTTTCGTTTATCTGTTTCTTATAAACATACTTCCTATATATTTGTGAATAATATTGTTTTCTTTTAGTTTGGAGAGGAAAGTGTGAATAAAGTTGGAAAGGTAAAAGGAAAAAAATAATGTTAACTTAGCTTTAAAAATATAGGAGTAAGAGAGAGATGACTTTTAGGGTTTTTTTTTTTTTTGTTCTCATAAAAAAACAAGCAACCACAAACTAAACTGTTTATAGGAAAGACCCTAGGAAGAAATTAAAAAGTCTTAGAAAAAGGAAACTCCTAGAGGCAGTAACTCAAAGGAAAAGAATTCCTTTTTTTTTTTTAATTTAAAGAAATAGGAAATGTAGACTAATAATTCTGTCCCATGAAGCTCACCTTTATGTAGGCTGTTCATCTCATGGGAACAAGGGTTACCGTCAGTAGAGCCAGCAATGACAAAAAAAATCAAGCCTTTAGCAAGTAAGAAATGGTTTAAAATTATGACTTTTGTCTTGTTTTGGGTCTTTCACTTTTAAGACATTGAAAGAGTTGAAATCTGCTATTGGGGATAGAAATTCCATAGTATTAGATTATTGGTATGTCTGGGCCCAATATGTCTACAAAGATTCATTGAAGTAAGTCTAATACTTAAGCAGTATTCTCTTTTTCATTCCCTTCCCATCCATAGCAGCCCTTTCCTCCTTTCCAGCTTTGCCTGTTCTCTTCCTTTTCCCTTTTTTGGGACTCTAGGCTGTTCCCCCCCCCCCCCCCCCCAGCCTCTACTTCCTTTTGCATCCTCCTTCCTCCACACATTCTTTCCCAAGATCTTCCTCTATTTCCTTTTGTCACCTTGCCCCCTTCCATTCTATCCCCTTCTCTGAAGCCCCTCCCTTCTCTATTCCTCTCCCCTTACCCCAGGCCAGCCCATCCTTCTTTCAACCCTTCTCCCAGTCCAGTCCACCCTCTTCAAATCCTCTCGTAGTCCCTTTCTGTTCCAGACCAGTTCACCTTTTTCCAGACCAGTTCACCTTTCTTCACCCCACTCCTCCTCCTCTCAGATACTGAATCAGGCTCCCTAACTATCCCTTATATTCTCTCTTCTTCTTTCTCCTCATATCCACCCAAATGTTAGATTTAGTAGCAGTAAATAATGATTTAACAAGGGCATATTTCTTCTGAGAGAAGCTGCCATGCATGAATGATGGGGCAAAGTGGTAACATTACATTAATACAACATATACCTTTCAGCTCCTTTAATTTCATCATGTTTCATAGAGATACCCCCAATTTTGACAAGGACCTGGCTATGGCGGTAGTTCAATTTTAGATAGTTAAATTTGAAATACAAAGTAGTGCAGATTGGGTGATAATCTCCGTTTAGTATAACAAAGAGAAAGATTTTTATATAGAGTAGAGTGCTAATAAGCATAAACTCATATTTAGGAGGTGTTTCTTTCCCACATAATATTGTTTATGAAAAGACTATACTCAAGACATTTCTAGTGCTCCTCTACAAACCCAAGCAATCCCAGGGGCCAAAGTTCATTTTCAGATATCCCACCTGCTACTTGTGCAAGCAGCTCTGCTGTGGCCTTCAGCAGAACACAGAGGTATATCTGTGAAAATTATTTGTGACTTCTTTCTCTCTGGGTAAAACCCCACATTAATTCATGGCTCTTTTCTCACTGGGTCAGACCCCAACATCTCTTTGACCTTACCATCTAGTGAGGTTACATGTTTTACAATGGTAGATCTCTATTTTGCTTTCTTTTTTATTCCTATTTATATAAATTCTAGGAAGATATTTGTTTTTATATGTAAAGGTTAACAATGGTCATGGACTTGCCTGTTTCAGGGACAGGTAGAAATCTCAACTTTATTCTCTCAAATTAACAGCAAGACTTAGTTAATGTCATTTTTTTAAGGATGCTACTTTAGTATGTTGATGATCTTCTTTTATTGGCACCAGATGTGGAGATATGTCAGGAAGATAGTAGAAATCTCTTTAAGAATTTCATTGAAGGGGTCACAAGGCCTTTAGGTCCAAAGTGCCAGTGGTGCTTTCCAAACGTGGAATCTTTAGGTTTTATTTAAGGTACTGGAACTTGTTCTATTGCTCCCAAACATAGGCTCTTTAGCAGCTCTCTGCTCCCAGCCCAAGCCCCTTGTAGCTCTGACTAAAAATTCAGTCCCTCAACTTCTTCACTTAGATTCCCAACATCTGTTAGCTCTCACATAATTAAAATAGGTCATTCTGTCTGTCCCTGCTCCAAGAATTCCACATTATCGAAAGTATTTTGTAGACATAAGGAAACAATAAACATGAAGAACTTTCAGTGAACTAGTGGGACTCAGCCTCTTAAGGAAAGCCCCTTCCAAGTGTTGCTGGCTACTTCAACTGCCATCAAAATTGAAGAAAAGGATTCTTGGATTGATTCATTGCTCTTGTGTAAAACCAGAACCACAAAAATTTGTTAAATTGCTCTCCTGTCTTTGTCACGCTCCTAATTTTAACCCCTACATTTCTTGGTGAGCCAGGTAGGAGTTTGATTTATCTTTTAATCTTCTGTTCTGATTGTTTTCCTCACTTGTTATTAAAATATCCATATGTATATATATACACACATATATAAAATATCCTTGGAATTAGTTAGAATTTTTAAGAATATATAGGCAATTTAGTATGGTGCTGGAGTCATGGCACACATTGTGAAGGAGCAGTTCTCAAACAACTCCCGCTTCCAGAGAGTTTTGCTGAGCTGGCATAACTCATAATTTTAGATTGTCTTCATTTATTACTGTTTCTGGGATCATTTGTTCTGCTAGGATCCTTTCAAATTTACCAAATATTTTACCTATTTCTCTCCAACAAGAAAAAACAATGGAACTTGGATAGAATATTTAAAAATTATATCTCTCATCTAGTCCAAATTGTCTCTCAACTTACTGAAACTACCTCTTACTCTACCCAACTTGTCGCTCTTTCTGTTCTTCCTCCTCCTCCTTTCACCTACCCCATAGCAACTCAAACAGGAAACCAAGAGAAAGAAACAAGAAATAACCTAGCTAATTCGTATTCCCCTCAAGAGAAGTACCCACCTTTAATCATAAAGAATAGTTAATAAGATATCAAACACCATTCACCTTTCAAGATATTGAGAAATATTAAGCCTCATACCTCTTCTTTTGAGGATGAGCCTATATAGTGGTTATCAGAAAGCTAGAGAATATTTGTCAAACATATCCTACTTGAATTGATTTTGAAAATTTATTACAGGCATTTTTTTTAAACCCTTATCTTCCAGCTTGGAATTAATACTGTGTATTGGTTCCAAGGCAGAAGAATGGTAAGGGCTAGGCAATGGGGATCAAGTGACTTGCCCAGGGTCACACAGCTGGGAAGTGTCTGAGGTCAGATTTGAACCTAGGACCTCCCATCTCTAGGTCTGGCTCTCAATCCACTGAGCTACTCAGCCCTATTACAGGCATTTTTAATGGAAAGAGAGAAAAATAAGATCATCTCTTCCAGTCAGGCTCAGGGAAGGGGAAGAAGTTCATTGGCCCTGGCAAGACCCACAATGGAATGTGAATAGTGTAAATGATTACATGAGACTGTATCGGGCTAGCGAGGCATTACTAAGAGCCATGAGAGTATGTTCTAATAGATCTAGTTCCTGGACAAAATTTGAAGATCTCAGACAGATGATCGGTGAAAATCCTTCCCAGTTCATGGACAGACTTATTGAACCAGGAGGTAGATATATAGACCTGGATCTGACCAGAGAAAGGGATATCAGACAGATAAGAAGGTAGTTTGTGAAAAGTTGTTGCAGGATAGTCAAGGACTATTTTAAAACCAAATCTCCAAATTGGACTAGTATGAACCTTGAGGAATTAAGTGGCAGCATATGTATATAATGGCCATGAAAAGGGAGATGAAGATGACAGTGACTTGGTGGAGGCATTAAGGAAAAAAATAAAATTAATGGGAAAAATTGAAAAATGAAATGCAAATTAATAAAAATTAATAAAATAATAATAATATATACATAATAAAATAAAAATTAAATTGTAATCTCTAATAATAATATATTTTATGAGATTTATTATGGATCGTTAGAAAATCAAGGCATAAAGAGGATACAAAATAAAAACCATGTGCCATCCATGGCTGATTAGCCCATTTAAAATCCCCGTACTTAGCTTACCACCATACTTGCTGCATCATCCCAAAAAAAGCCCTGGGAGAAGTTAAATAGCAATAACGTAATCCTGCCTATGTGGAGATGCAGGAGAGATTATAGGAAATTTTGGTAAATACTAACCACTTCTGGGGAATGAAATTGAAGGTTTAAATCTCCATTTATACATCCCCCTGAGAGTCGGGGAAGACTAGTCTCTCTGATGGGACTTGTAAACATACCAACTTTGAAGTTACAATAATTTGAGGATAAGAGGAAAAGAGAACAAAACTAATAACTGGTAGGCGCATTGACAAAAAGCCAGTTAGGGAGCAGTTCCCTGTGGCATAAGAGTATATATCAAAACAAATTCACTTAAAACCCCGCACAATTCAAATCACCAAAACCCAAAGTTTACTCTGGATCTTCTGTTGCAGGGTGTTGTCTGTGCAAGCATCTTAATGATGTCTTCTCCAAACATTTCACTTTCTGGATTTGGAGAGTTAGCATGTTTCTTTTCCTAAAATTACTCTCAAAAAGAATTTAAACCTTGCAATTCACAATAATAATAATAATTATACATATCCCCTGAAGAGGGTGATTGAAAAACACAGGGATCACTTAGGGATGCATGGCTGAGTTATGAGGTGTGTCAATCAATTGGTAAGAGAAAAAAAGAATTAAAAAAATCTAAAAAAAAGATAATTTCTGTATAAAATATAGACTATCAAAGTCTTATGTGTAAAAATTCTAAGTAAAGGAAAAATAAACCTATAACAGGTCCTTCAATCAGGGCCCAATTAAAATGATATAAGCATTTACCCAATCAGTAGGCAGGACTACAGAAATTTGCCACATTATGAAAGACAGAAAAGGGACTAGATGATAGGAGCCAGGTAGGAGCAAAATTTGAGATACTTGGTAGAATGTGGAACAAGGAAGACCTGCCTTTAATACATGTTAAACAGCCGCAACCTCGAACACCAAACAAGTTCAAGTCCTCTTGTCTTGGCTCAAAATTTTCATCAATCCCATTGGAATTGGTTGGGATCTTTAACCTTGTGCTTATTCAATAATATTTGTTTAGTATAGTTATAGAGGAAAAGCAACAGAATATAATAGTAGTTAAAACTCAGTAAATTAAAATGATATAATATAACAGAATAGTATTGAATACATTAATATATGAACTTAAAACCACAAAACAATCAGCAAAATACAAAAAATACAGACTTTTATAAAATATTGGAGCCTGAAAAGTCTTAAAAATATAACCTCTAGTCTCTTTAAATTTCCTTTTTCTATCCATTCAGATCCCTATTATCAAAGGTCTTGCGCTCTTGGGTCTCCTGTAGAGAGGGAGAACTCCTTGCTGAGCGTAGTGTGAAGGAATTCCAAATTGAATGTATCTCAGAGACTGGGCAGGCCAGAATGGCAAAGGGTTGATTCTTCCCTGAATCTCAGGCAAGATAAGTAAAAGGATAAGTGCACTTATGAAAAAAACATCCTAAAGCTGGTAGCTGTTTGAAATAGGCAATGCACTGCTCTCTCATAGAATATGCCATGCTTGTAATTAACTTCCTGTTTGGAAAAGTCTCTTCCCTCTCCTCGTCCTCCCCCCCCCCCCCCCTCCTGAGGTACCTGCCACTTGGAGGCTAATTGTTGCCTAAAGAAAGATCACCCCAGTTTTTGCCAGCTGGTTTGTGATTCCGAAGACACAGTGGCAGCTACCAGTAGCCTGAGTCTTGGGGCTGGACCTGGGGTTGGATGATTAATCTGGGTTGGAGGCCGAAGATCAGGAGTAGAATTGCTGGGGGCCTGAGGCTGGGGCTGGGGCCTGGAGTGGATGAGTGATCTGGATCAAGAAGTTCAGGAGTGGATGGCTGGAGGCAGGAGCGGACAGCAGTAGCAGGAGCAGGAGCAAGAGTAGAAACAAGCCACTGGAATTTAGCAGCAGGAGCGGCCGAATCAGGAGAAGCAACTTTGCGAGGGTGGGCATTGGCGTGGGCGAATAGCTTTGGCAGGAGAAACATGGCTTAGAAAAAATTATCTAGGCTATCTTAAAAAAAATTGAGAAGTCCTCATACAACTAGTGGTTACTAAAACTGTAAAATTTAAATTATTATGTCTAATAATAAATTATTATATTTTATGAGGTTTATTAATGATCATTAAAAATCAAGGAATAAAGAAGATACAAAATAAAAACCATGTGCCCATGGCTGATTAGCCCATTTAAAATCCCCACACTTAGCTTACCACCATCCTTGCTGCATCATCCCAAAAAAGAGCCTGTGGGAGGAGTTATTGCCAGTTAAATACCAATAACGTGATGCCGCCAATGTGGAGATGCAGGAGAGATTATAGGGAATATTTGGGAAATACTAAGGACTTCTGGGAATGATGTTGAAAAAGGAGTCACTTAATATTAAACGGTAGAAGCTGGAATCAGGTATTCAGAAATAATGGAAACTTTAGGAATAACAACTATTCTAGAAATAATAATAACTATAGAAACACCATTATAAAAAGCATTTAGAAATGATAATCTGAGCAAAATGAAATGTTACAACAATATATCTGAAATGAGGCTCATCCACACAACATTCAGATTAGAAATCCCCCTCAATGAGAGGAACCTCAGAAAAATGGCCAAGGACCTTTATGAAAGTTTGAGAGGGGAGAAAGGACTCTGGAATCAGAGAATGAAATCTTTTATTTCCCAGACACTAATATTTTTAGCACCAGTTATCCCAGTCCATTCTCCCCCAAATAGTAATGAATCACATCTATCTTTTAAAGTTGGAAATACTTATAGATACTGGTGCCTCTAGATCGGTATTAATGAGTACACCTGATTCTGATTTGATTCCATTGGCTCTATAAATGTAGTAGGAGTGACAGGAGCACCTCTGAAGGTCCTAAAGCTTTCACCTCACATGGTGTTTGTGGGACCTCTGTCAGTGGAACATTCTTTCCTCCTAATGCCTAATTCCCCAATAAATTCGGTAGGGAGAGACCTTTTGTGTAAACTAAGAGCCACAATAACCCTCTTTCAAGATGGGGCTATGATGCTAGAATTGCCAGAGGAATTTTTAAATTTGTTCCCCATATTTCTTTTGGATAGTCAGGAGGTGGACAAACCTTCCACCTTTGAAATAATAACTGATATACCTGAATCTCTCTGGGCCACATTTTCTTCTGACGTAGGCCTACTTAAATCAGCTGTTCCTGTTCAAATTATGACAAAAGGTGGCCTGCTGAGAAATCTGGGGTTGCTGGAGAAGATGGCGGTCTCCACAGGAGTTAAAGTTCCACTTAATTTTTGCTTGTTAGAAGAACTTGAAGAAGGCCAAAAAGGAGTAGGCGATTGTACAGTTAGCTGGGGACTTGAAGATGATGAAGATACAAGGTGGACAGGCATGATTATTGGGCTAAGGACAAACTATGAAAACAGAATATACAGTCTGAAAGTAGAGTGTGGACCTAAATACCCAGAAGCACCTCCAACAGTTAGATTTGTAACAAAAATTAATATGAATGGGATAAATAATTCCAATGGAATGGTGGATGCACGGAGCATACCAGTGTTAGCAAAATGGCAAAATTCTTATAGCATTAAAGTTGTACTTCAAGAGCTAAGGCATCTAATGATGTTCAAAGAAAACAAAGCTTCCACCACCTCCAGAAGGACAAACATACAGCAATTAATTTGAACAAATCTCAAACTTATCTAAACCAACAACCTTCTACTCATGTTAATGTTTTGATTAAATCTCACAATGCAAAACCCACCCATTAAAAGAATTCCAGCTGATATACATGACCTGGACATTTGTAAGAATATATTTAATATATGTACACCCATTATGTTTTCAGGCACAATGGGAAGAAAAATGCAGCACAATTTTTTTCCCTCTTATCAAGGCACTACCATTTAAGCATAAACCTGGAGTGCTCCAAATGGAATTCAGGTTTTACAAGATGAAAGCATAGCAAGAAGTATCAGATTTCTGTGGAGTAATGTATGTTTCAGAAATCTAATTTCTCAAGAAGGAAAATTATAAATGGCATGCTTGGTCCATCTTGCTTAGTGAAAGAGCGACAATGTAAATTGTTTATAAAGTAACAGGTACAATAAATACTGTTACTAATTTTGTTTAATTTTTGAAGAGGTGTGGGTACCGACTACTAGTAGTAACAAAAAGTATGTTCAGTGTTGTTTTGATACCTGTATTTATAAAAAAGGGGGAGGGAGTAAGGGAGGGAAATGGATTTCTGTTTTAAAGCAGCTCCTGTATGTTACATGTAACAGACCTGGTAAATATTTGTTTACAGTCTTTGTTCTGATAAACCATGAATTTAAGTTTAAGTGAAAAAAAAAACAAAGGAAATAGGTGGTGTATGGATATGTGATTCTGAGATTAAAGTTAGTCTTAAAATGTAAAAAAAAAAAAAAGGTGGCCTGCCTCCTTCCATGTCTCAATATCCTCTATCAAAAGAGGAAATTGAGGAATTACTCCAGTGACAAATTCTTTAATTGAATAGAAAATCATAGTTCTATGAAAATCAAAATATAATACACCTATCTTGCCTGTTAAAAAGTCAAAATTAGATGAAAATAAATAATCTATCAGTTTGTATAAGATTTAAGTGCCGTAAAAAATCATGCCATTAAAAGACACCCTGTGGTTCCAAGTCCATCCACAATTATTTCCTCTATTGCTAGCATCGCCAAATATTTTATAGTAGTAAATTTCTGTTCCACATTTTTCTCAATAACCATGAAGTTTCCAGAAATATATTTGCCTTCACCTGGAAAAGTTTTTAAAGGATGTGGTATTGTTTGTCCCAGAGGTACGTGGAAAGTCCCACGTTATGCTCACAGATTTTAACACAAGATTTTGCAAATATTAAGTTTAATTTAAGGAGAGCTGTATTTGATACATTTTGTAGATGATAAGCTCTTGCCATAGCATGCCAAGAAGAGAGCAAACATCTCCTTTTGAAACTATATAAGAGAGAGGATACAAGCTCTCAAAGGCAAAGGTTCAGTGATGTCTCCCCAAAGTGGAGTCTTTAGGCTTCATTTTAACTGATGGTGCCCACTTCATTTCCCCTAAGCGAGTTCAAGATATTCAAAAATTGAGTTCTCCCTCCACTAAGAAACAGCTGAGGGCAATTTTAGGAACAATAGGATTTTGTAGGCAGTGGATCCCTTGCTCTGGGGAAATCACTAAACTCCTTATAGCATTGACAAAAGATTTAGTCACTGAACCACTTAGGTTAGATGCAGAACATCTATCAGCTCTTTCTAAATTAAAACAGGCTATCCTGCCTGCCCCTGCTTTAGGCATCCCAGATTACAACAAACCATATGTACATGTACATAAATGGAGAAGGGTTGCCTCAGGTGTGTTAACTCAAACTTTAGGACCTGTTCAATGTCCAGTTGCTTATTATTTGGCCCAGTTGGACCTAATAGCTTCAGAAGCACCATCATGTCTTAGAGGCATAGCTGCTACAGCTTTGCTAGTAATTAAATCTGCTGATACAGTATTGGTATGCCCACTAACAATAATGTGTCCTCATGAAGTTGAAGCATTCTTACTTAGGCATAGAACACAGGCATTTTCTGACCAAAGACTTGTAAGTGATGAAGTAACCTTGTTAGGCAATGAACGTATCACCTTAAAACACTGCACAACACTCAACCATGCCACCTTGCTTCTGTATTTACCAAGTACAAGAGAACCATTAAACAGTTGTGAATCTTTAGTGTTCATGGCTGAAAATCCTTGAGATAATCTCCTGGATACTCCTTTAGACAATCAGATCTAGTCTTATTCACTGATGGTTCTTCTTTCATGAGGGATGGCATACGTTACACTGGAGCTGCTATAGTCACAGAATTTGCTACTCTTTGGTCAACCTCACTGCTCTCAAATATAAGTGCTCAAGGTGCAGAGCTTTAAAAAATGCCTGTATAATTGCAAAAGATAAGAAAGCAATGATTTACACTGACTCTAGATATGCATTTGGAATATGTCATGTAGGCGATATGCTTTGGCTTCAAAGGAGATTTTTAACTTCAGCTGGGAAAAGTATTGCGAATGCAAAAATCATTAATGAAGTTATTTCTGGTCTCCAACTACCTGAAGCCCTAGCTGTTGTTCATTGCTCTGCCCATACATATGGAACTAACCCAGTCTCTAGAGGAAACCACCAGGCAGATACTGCTGCTTTAGATACTCGCTGCTTTAGAAGGGCCTGAACTAATTCTACCTTTGGCAACTATTAATAAATCAGATTTATCCCTTTTTTATAATGTAAAGGAAGTGCAAAAATGGACACAAAATTCAAAGTAAAACACAGTATTGGAGTATGGGTGTCTTCTGAAGGAAAACCCCTACATCCTTGAAGTTTTTATCATCAAATATATCAATCAATTCATAAAAATGATCATTTTGAAACCCAAGGCATTGTAGATTCTGTTAAAAAAAGTATGTACAGTATATAACTACCTAGTATAACTACCATAGCTTCTAAAGTGTGTGCAGCCTGCCCTACCTGTCGAGCATATAACCAACATGCCTTTCTTGGAAAAGCTTTTGTTGGATGTCCTCTGGCTTACACACCTTTTGTACATCTACAAATCAATTTTATTACAATGCCAAAGTCTGGACATTATAAATTTTTCATAGTCATAGTAGACCAGCTATCCAAATGACTAGAAACATTTCCTACCGTCTGAACTATAGAGGCTTTTGTTGTCAAGGTGCTCTTAAAAGAAATTATACCTTGATTTGGCCTGTCAGCACAAATTGGTTCAGACAGGGGAACTCATTTACTGATATGGTTTTATCTCAAATTTATTCTTGTTTTGGAATCACTCCAAAATTTCATGTACCATATCATCCCCAGAGCTCAGGTCAAGTTGAAAGAATGAACAGGGAATTTAAGACCATGATGGAAAATTGTGCACTGAGACTCATTTAAAATGGCCTGAGGCTCTCCTTCTACCTCTATTTTACCTTCGAAGCAGGCCCAGGGGAGATGTACACATCTCACCATTTGAGATGCTTTTTGGTTATCCCCCTATGCAAGCTACACCTTTTCCCCCTGCATACACATCATTGCTGGGGGGATACTTCTGTTGCCTCCTATATACAAAATTTACAAATAAAAATACGAGAACTTTAGGAATCCGGAGCCATTGTACAAGCAGGACCTGTAAACTTTTCCCTTCATGATCTAAACCCAGGAGACAAAGTATATATAAAGAATTTCCAGTGCACAGGAGCAACTCAACCAGCCTGGGAAGGCCCATTTCAAGTATTGTTAGTCACCCCAAAGGCTATAAAAATTGGACAAAGACATCTTGGATACATTTTTCACATGTTAAACGAGTACCTTTTGTCGAAACTGATTGAACTTTATTGTCACATTTACTGACGATAAAACTACAGAGACAACTTGACACTATTTTCAGTGACATGGAATTCCTGAGTAAGTGTATAATTTATATTATAGAATTTGTATTTTGTTTTAAATATGTATTCTGGCATGTATTCTGTTTAGAAATGGTTATTTTTATTATACTTTTATAGGAGTATAGAGAAAAGATAAACTAAATGATAACTAGATCATAAGTTTTACAAAGTGTTATAAGTATTGGTCAATACTCGCCTCAGGGGGATTGTATATTTTTTGTACATATTATATGTTTTTATACATAATATTTTATAATGTAAACTTTTTATGTGGTATTTGTTGGATTTGGATTGATATCTTCAGGTTCTTATTTCCATGGAGTATAGTTGAGATTGTGTTATTTGTAATTGTACTATTTCTCATTATAATTGTATTATTTGTAATTTGTACCATCCAAGATTGGTTTTACTTTTTTTTTCTTTTATTTCTCTGTTCCTCATATTATTATAGTTTTCTATTAGAAAGGACAATTTTGTAGGCAACTTTGAATAGAGGATATGAGTATTATAAGTATAAGATATATGTTTGCATGATCTATTGGGAGACTAGTTTTTCCCAAAGAATCCTGGGGGTGGGGGGGATACAGAAATGTATGGGTTAAAATTAAGAGCTTGAGAAAGATAGAAGAACAGTTTAATAAATTTTTGTTTAATTGAGAAAAATAGTTAAGATGGAAAGAAAAGAGAAAGATTTAACTTTCTACCTTAGTAATACCTAAAAACTACCTAAATCTTCTTATATCAATCTATAAGTTACCTAAAAACTATTGTTTAAGAGTCTCATTAATAACCCTTCAGCCTAGCTAACCAGGCCAAACCTATACTATTTATCTATCCATCTATCTATCTGTCTATCAGTCTATCTGTCTGTCTATCGGTCTATCAATCTGTATCTATCTACATTCTAATTAACTCACTAAACAATGGACAGCTACCAACCCCATACACTCTCCTTAAATCAGATTCTACAGCAGCCAACTGTCACCAGCAACTGCCAGAAGCACCCTACCCTCAGGAAAACTTAGAGCAAAATCCCCTTTTCATACTTCATACTTGCCTTTATCTCTCACCCTCCAACTATCATTCTTGCATCACTTCCTCTCTGAGAGCAGTTTCAATTTCCTTTAACTGTGGGCTGGTCTCCATGGTAACAGAACCTCTTATCTTTGGGCCTGGCTCTCTGTCCTCTGAGCTAGCCAGCTCTTTCCCCAATTCAAATGATTTAGAATTCTCTTTTACAACCATCTATTGACACTAATTAGCCATACATAAAAGCCATTAGCTTTCATTGTACCTTATTTTTTTTCTTTTTTGTTCTTATCCTTTTGTGATTATAGATTTATAGATAGACTAATTTCATTTATTCTATTTAAAATCCTACACCTTACTTTGGTGCTATTTTGTTTTCAGTCTTATTTATATTGCATTTCCTCATTCATTCCCTTTTCTGATGACTGGATTAAGGATAATGCTATTTTTAGGGTCCATAGAAAAATAAGATGTCTTGAGGTACTGTATCTCAAGACAAGGCCATGCTGGATCTATCAATCCAGCTTCATTGGAGCTCTGTTTTATTATGGAGAACAATCTATAGGAATGAGACTTCCAGAACTTGTACCTCATGAGGGTCATAAATTGCCAAATAAAACCATTTCCCCCTTTTGCTTTTCTTACATGCCACATGAAATAAATGAATGGAGGACCTGATAAAAATCACTAGGGTTGACTGAGGTTTGGACCAGTGTTTAACTTGATGGTAATCAACCATAGGCTAAAGCCCAGATGTAGGCCTCAGTTCCTATAGGATGATGACAGCACAATCTGACTGCTCTCTGACAATGATATAAACAAAGAAGTTGGTTTATTTCATCAAACATGGGATGGGTAAATAGACCAGGGAGACGGAATCATTATCTCTAATAAGATCTTATCTCTTCCCTGTAGCCTGAACTCCAAAGGTCTTTTCTGTCCTAAAAATGTTGGGCTATACTCAGTATGCTCTGTATCTGCCTGAAGTAATTTCCTAGCTATCTATTCTTGACTAGCTGGTCCACTTGTAAAACAGGAACTTGTCAGATAGGATGGCTAGAGGCTGAAGCCTGAGCCCAGTGATCTGTGTTACTGCGAAAATGTGGGTTGAAGACTGTGAATTGCCAAAACTCAAGATTTTGTCCCAAGCAAAATTCCAATTCTTCACTGAAATCCTCAACTCCTGAACTGATTTCAGGGAGCCAGCTCTGACTCCTGACCTCTAATTCAGCTTCCAAAGCTGAACTCACTTCAGAGGCCTCAAGCGCCTTCCTTTTTTTTGTTCTCATTTATTATATTTTTATTTACTTTGTTAAACGTTTTCCAATTAAAAATTTTTTTTAACGTTTTAAACATTTTATTTGGTCATTTTCACACATTATTCATTGGAAACAAAGATAATTTTCTTTTCCTCCCCCCCTCCCACCACCCCTCCCATAGCTGACGCACGATTCCACTGGGTATCACATGTGTCCTTGATTCGAACACATTTTCATGTTGTTGGTATTTGCCTTAGGGTGTTCATTTAGAGTCTCTCCTCAGTCATGTCCCCTCAACCCCTGTAGTCAAGCAGTTGCTTTTCCTCAGTGTTTTTACTCCCATAAATTGTCCTCTGCTTGTGGCTAGTGTTTTTTCTTCTAGATCCCTGTGGAATGTTCAAGGATGTTGTATTGACATTAATGGAGAAGTCTATTACGTTTGATTGTACCACAGTGTTTCAGTCTCTGTGTACAATGTTTTCCTGGTTCTGCTCCTTTTGCTCTGCATCACTTCCTGGAGGTTGTTCCAGTCTCCATGGAATTCCTCCACTTTATTATTCCTATTAGCACAGTAGTATTCCATCACCAACATATACCACAATTTGTTCAACCCTTCCCCAATTGAAGGGCATCCCCTCATTTTCCAATTTTTGGCCACCACAAAGAGTGCAGCTATGAACATTCTTGTGCAAGTCTTTTTCCTTATTACCTCTTTGGAGTACAAACCCAGCAGTGCTATGGCTGGGTCAAAGGGTAGATATTCTTTTGTCGCCCTTTGGGCATAGTTCCAAATTGCCCTCCAGAATGGTTGGATCAATTCACAACTCCACCAGCAATGAATTAGTGTCCCTACTTTGCCACATCCCCTCCAGCATTCATTACTTTCCTTTGCTGTCATTGTTAGCCAATCTGCTAGGTATGAGGTGATACCTCAGAGTTGTTTTGATTTGCATCTCTCTGATTATAAGAAATTTAGAGCACTTTTTCATGTGCTTATTAATAGTTTTGATTTCTTTGGCTGAAAATTGCCTGTTCATGTCCCTAGCCTATTTATCAATTGGAGAATGGCTTGATTTTTTGTACAGTTGATTTAGCTCTTTATAAATTTGAGTAATTAGACCTTTGTTTGAGGTTTATGTTATGAAGATTGTTTCCCAATTTGTTGCTTCCATTCTCATTTTGGTTACATTGGTTTTGTTTGTACAAAAACTTTTTAATTTGATGTAATCAAAATTGTTTATTTTACATTTTGTGACTCTTTCTATATCTTGCTTGGTTTTAAAGTCTTTCCCTTCCCAAAGGTCTGACATGTATACTATTCTGTGTTCACCTAATTTACTTATAGTTTCCTTCTTTATATTCAAGTCATTCACCCATTCTGAGTTTATCTTGGTGTAGGGTGTGAGGTGTTGATCCAAACCTAATCTCTCCCAAACAGTCTTCCACTTTTCCCAGCAATTTTTGTCAAATAGTGGGTTTTTGTCCCAGAAGCTGGGGTCTTTGGGTTTGTCAAATACTGTCTTGCTGGGGTCACTTACCCCAAGTGTATTCCACTGATCCTCCTTTCTGTCTCTTAGCCAGTACCAAATTGTTTTTGGAACATGATATTCAAAAAGGCAAGAGAGCTGGGTCTTCAACCAAGAATCAGCTATCCATCAAAACTGACTATATACTTCCAGGGGAAAATATGGACATTCAACAAAATACAATATTTCCAAGTATTTTCCAAGAAAAGACCAGAGCTCTGTGCAAAGTTTGACATCCAAACACAAAGCTCCTTCCTTTTAAAGAAAATTTTCTCTGGTGTCACCTCCCCTAAATTTTCATGGCTACCAATGTGACAAGGAAATCACTTTAAAAGACTGATATATATTAATTTAAGGTCGCCAAGGAATTCAGCTATGTAATTCCTAAATGAAAACTCAAATCAGCAGTCAATCTTTTATGGAGTTTAATTACAATAGGAGGAAGAAAGGAATTAGAGATAGAGAGAGAGAAAAAAGGAGAGAAGGGAATAGGGCTTAAATACCCCTTCTGTTTAGGCTGGGCCAAAGGCCCAAGCCCTTAGATAGCTGGGGCAATGAAAGGAGATCAGTCCCTATTACTCACGTGACCAAAAATGGAGAAACAGTCTCGGGGCCCCCACCTTCAGCTTCCTTCAGCGCAAGCTTCTCAGAGCACACCGCAACCACACCGACCAGCTTCTCAACCACCCCGAGTCTTCAGACCCCCCTGATCTTTAAGGAAACCATCCAAGTTGCCTCCCCTCAGTTCTCACATCTACCAATCACTGTCCATCAATTTCCCTGTGCCAATGGAGGCTCTAGCTTAACCCAGGACCGCCCAGAGGCTTTGCACATGTCTGTTGAAGGTCATATTTTCAAATAATTAAATCTTTGATCCTTTGCTACAGCCCTTTCTAAATCCTGTTAACCTGAGTAGGGTAGAGATTGGAATAATTAAATTTTGATCTAGGCTGCAGCCCTTACTCAATCCTGTTAGGACTGAATAGGGTGGAGATTGATTCCAAGTATCTCCATTGTATCAATTCTAAAATCAATCATGAATCAAAGAAATTCCTGTTCTATGCTTAAGCATAGGTCAAAGTCCTTTCCATTGTTCAGCAAAGGGTTTCTGTCCTAAAGTAATCTTAAGAAGGGAAGGAGAAGGAACCTCCCATGCCAATGGGATTCACATTCCAATAGTCAAGACCCACTATCAATAGGAAATTTTTCAAGTATGAAATTTCCCAATGGTGAAATTTCCAACATCTAAATTTCCAAAGTCTAAGAAATTTTGAGGTTTACACCAATCACAGTAGACACTTTTCCTAGGACTGCCCATACTTAGTTTTCACCACTCTTTAGTTCTCACCTTCTCTGGGTAGATTATATCTTCTGAGAACTTCACACCTCTTTGCTAAGCTTGCCCTTTGTAAGTTGCTTGACCTTTTAATGATGAATTTTTCCTTTATATGTACTTATCAACCTTTTGTATTAGGTCTAAAAATAGGTCTACTTAAGGTTTTGGCCTCACTATAAGTATGAGTTAAGGACTTTTTTCATTGTTCCAACTGGAGTTTACAACTTTATCTTCCCCTAAAGTATGCCTAAGTATGGGTGGAGTAATGTAAAGTTCTCAATACATTCCTGACCAAGTACCTTCATTGTTTAAAATGGGGAATAGCCTTAACCAAATGTTCCAAGGTAGTCTGAGAAATTTTAAGATTTACATCTGGCTTGAGTTCGGCTAGATATTTTAGATCCTTTGTAGCTCACACTCAAAAGATGATCCAGATGAGAAACGGTGTCACAGGGTGCAGGGTCACAGAAGGTCTTGTAGGTGTAAAAATGAATAAATACTAGGATTATTTAAATATATGTAAATAATATAAAATATATAGGATTTTAATAATAATCAAAAGAGAAGGAAAAGAAAAAGCCTTCTTTCATTTGAGTGAGCAGAGCAAAGAGCCAAAGACTCACACCTGCATCATTTCACCAAAAGCACAAGCTCCCAAAAAAGAGCTCCACAGGGTGGGCCTCAGCCAAATTTATCTCCCAAGCCTCCGTACATAAAATGAGGAACTATCTTAAAAGGATGCTGGGAATGTAGCTCATCTGTGGCAAATTTTCCACTTGCAAATTCTCCCCTGTGATCCTTTGGGAGACCCAGTCTCCCTAATGAATTATTTAAAACATAATTAACCCAGGTTTGTACAATTTTACACAGGGAAAAGACAACAGCTTGAGGATAAGGAAATAAAAAGGGAATCATGAACAAAACCAATTAGGGGGAAATCCCCTTTGGTACAACAAAGTACATATAAATAAATGTATTCCAACCCCCAAAGTTCAATTCTGTATATTCAGTTTTGTTCAGGAACTCCTGGAACAGTGTGTGGTCTCCATGGGTATCTCCATGGCATTTTCTGCAAGGAGTTTAGTCTCTGGATTCCAGGAGGCAGCAAATTTCTTATCCTTAAAAAAATTCCTTTTGTTTACTTACAAAATAAAAACACAGTCTCTTGAATCAGGAACTTCCAAAATCTCTCAGGAACTTGAGTTACCTCTTGTAACCTGATTTAAAATGACCATAGGAGTAAGCTTCTACTCTCCTCTGTGTCCAGAATTCAACAGTCCCCCACAGAATCTGAGTGTTCCAATTTAAGCACTCCTCTCATTCCAGAATGGGAGCCCATCTGGTTCTATGTGTGTGCCAGGCTATGTTCCAACATCCTTGCATACCCAAATTCTTTGCAAAATCTCTCATTCCATCTATTCTCTTCTAATAAACATCATTAGTGACAGGTGGAGTCCATCCATCTGGTCACAGCTGCTATTTTTAGTCTTTAAGAGACTTGCAGATTTTCAAATCTCAGTTGATTTTAACATGTCCTTCAAGGTAACTTTCAGATATTGGATTTCTCCCTCCTACTTACTGACCAATTACCCACCTTTGACTTGTGTATTAAGAGAGAATAAGGGACTATTGACTAAAAGATATATGGGAGAGGATATGAAGTGTAACTCACTATTCCATTCCTTATGAAAACATTTATCTAATCTATGATTCATTTCAGTAGAAAAAAGGAGTTGTATAAATCTATATCCTTTTCAGTGTTACTGCCTCATAACACATAAAAACTAATTTTCCTTAATAATTATAATCTTGGTGTTTGGTGACCCCAGGATGATTCTTTGTAACTCCTCAGAATACACTTCTCTTCCCCAAGAGTGGTATGGACTTGCAGTTTGGTCTGATCAGTGCTGATAAGTAGATGATTATGGATGTCAGCAACATCTGTTGGGATGATAAATGTCAGTGCCAATCTGGGGGCACTCTTAGGAGAGAATGGGAGAAACATCTCTTCAGCAAAGTTCTGAGATTGGCCTTCTCTGATTTAGCATATAAGACATGTGACTGCAAGACATGAGAATATCCCTATTTGGCTCTACTTTTGGCTTACTCCTGTGATGAAATCAGACTGGGGGCCACATTCTCCTTTTTATCAGACTTCTGTCTTCCTTTTTCTTTGACATGGCTTAACTGTATTTGGTCATGGTACATGGTGGGTAACTTCTGATCTACATGCTTGTAGGATATAAATGACTGCTATGATTTTAACACACACACACACACACACACATATATATATATATATATATATGCACACATATATGTATGTATTTTTCTTGTATTTGAGAGAAGTGATTGTTTAATGCATTCTTAAATCCGTAACTTGTAGCCTAGCTATACCTCCTTTACTAAACTATTGTTTTTTAGTATCCTATTTAAGATTTTTGCATCTATATTCATTAAGGAGATTGATCTGTAGTTTTCTTTCTCCATTTTTGAACTGCCTGGCTTTGGAATCAGTATCATATTTGTGTTGTAAAAGGAATTTCGTAGAACTCCTTCTTTGCTTATTTTGTCAAATGTTTATATAATATTGCGATTAATTGTTCTTTGAATGTTTGATAGAATTCATTTGTGAATCTATCTGGCCCTGGGGATTTTTCTTAGGGAGTTCTTTGATGGCTTGTTCAATTTCTTTTTCTGATATGGGGTTGTTTAGGTAGTCTATTTCTTCCTCTGTTAGTCTAGGCAATTTTTTTTTAGATATTTATCCATATCACCTAGATTGCCATATTTATTGCCATATAATTGGGCATAATAATTAAAAAAATTTTTTTGAAAACCCTTACCTTCCATCTTGGAGTCAATACTTTGCATTGGTTCCAAGGCAGAAGAGTGTAAAGGACTAGGGAATGGGGCTTAAATGACTTGCCCAGGGTCACACAGCTGGGAAGTGTCTGAGGCCAGATTTGAACCTAGGACCTCCCATCTCTAAGCCTGGCTTTCAACCACTAAGCTATCCAGCTGCCCCCGGTCATAATAATTTTTAATGATTGCTGTAATTTCCTCTTCCTTAGAGGTGATGTCTCCCTTTTCATCTTGGATACTGTCAATTTGGTTTTCTTCTTTCCTTTTTTAAAATAGATTGGCCAGTACTTTATTTTATTTGTTTTTTCAAAGAACCAGCTTCTAGTCTTATTTATTAAATCAATAGTTCTTTGACTTTCAATTTTATTAATTTCTCCTTTGATTTTTAGAATCTCTAATTTAGTCTTCATTTGAAGATTTTTAATTTGTTCACTTTCTAGTTTTTTAATTGGCATGCCCAATTCATTGACCTCTGCCCTTCCTAATTTGTTAATATATGAACTCAAGGATATACATTTCCTCCTGAGTACTTCTTTGGCTGCATCCCATAGATTTTGAAAGGATGTCTCATCATTGTCATTTTCTTCAATGAAATTATTGTTTCTATGATTTGTTCTTTAACCGATTTTGGAGAATCATATTGTTTAATTTCCAATTAATTTTTGATTTGCCTCTCCATGTACACTTACTAATTATTATTTTCATTGCATTGTGATCTGAGAAGGTTGCATTTATTATTTCTGCTCTTTTGCACTACTTGTTTGCAATGTTTTTATGCCCTAGGACATGGTCAATCTTTGTGAATGTGCCATATGCTGCTGAAAAGAAGGTGTATTCCCTTTTGTCCCTATTTATTTTTCTCCACATATCTGCTAACTCTAATTTTTCTAAGATTTCATTCCCTATTTTTCCCTCTTTCTTATTTATTTTATCAGGATTTAATTACCTTCCCTATCTGTTTTGACTAGATCTGTTTTTACTTTGGCTTTGTCAGATATCATGATTGTGACTCCTAGATTTGGCTCCATCCTCTTATTTTTACCCTATGGGTGCCCAACTTCCTCATGTGTTTTTCTTGTAACATATGGTAGGGTTTTGGTTTCTAATCCCCTCTGCTATTTGCTAGAATTTTATGGGTAAGTTCATTCCATTCACATTCTAGAGTTATGATTACCAGCTGTGTATTTCCCAGTATTTTGATTTCCATTCCTAGTCCTGACTTTTTTTCTTTCACTTTTACACCAATGTTTTGTTTTTAATCAGTCCCCCTAGTTCCCACCCTTATTTTACTTCCCTTTCTACCCCCCTCCCTTCTTATTTCCCCTCTTATTTTCTTTACAGTCTTTTTAAACTACCCTCCCTGCACCCACTCCCTCCCTTTTACTGCTTCCCTCTGCACCAGTCTGTTTGTTACCCTTCTACTTCCCTATAGGGTGCAAATCAATTCTCTGCCCCAATGTATTTGATTGTTCTTCCCTCTTTGTGTCAATTTCAATGCAGGTAAGAATTGAGTATTTCCTATCTCCTACCTCTTTACCCTTCCAGTGTATTTTGATGTTATCTCCCACTCCCGCCATGTCCTTTGTGATATATAAATTTAGCCCATTTTGTTTCTTTTCACATTTCTTTTATTATTAACCTCCTTTTTTTAACTCTAGTTGTGTGTGTGTACACACATGTACACACATGTATTTATGCATATATATATATATATATATATACACATATTTATATCTTGTCCTTTCATCCTATACAGTTTGTCACTGTTCCCTCTAAGTATAATTCTCCTAGCTACCCAGGTAATAAGAACAATTTTTAAGAGTTACCAATGACCTCTTTTCTTATAGGGATACATATCATTTTAAGTTATTGTGTCTCTTAAAGTTTTTTTTGTTTTGTTTTGTTTTTTTCTTTTTTCCCTATTTCTTAATTACCTTTTGATGATTCTCTGTGTTTGGGCATCAAAGTTTCTGTTCACGTCTGGTCTTTTCTTTACAAATGCTTAGAATTCTTCTATTTTGTTAAATAACTGTACTTTCCCCTGTAAGAATATAGTCAGTTTTGCTGGGTATAAACTATTGTTTTTTAAAAATTAAAAAATTTTTAAAATTTATTTTAAAGTATTTTTCCATGGTGATATGATTCATGTTCTTTCCCTGCCATTTTCCCTCACTCCTCCCAGAGCTGACAAGCAGTTCCACTGCGTTATACCTGTATTATCACTCAATACCCATTTCTATGTTATTCACTTTTGTAATAGAGTAATCTTTTAAAAATCAAAACTCCAAATCCTATACCTATATAAACAAGTGATTAATCATATTTTCCTTCTATGTTTCTATTCCCACAGTCCTTTTTTTTTCTCCTTTCAAATATTTTATTTGGTCATTTTCAAACATTATTCATTGGAAACAAAGATCATTTTCTTTTTCTTCCCCCCCTTCCTGCCACCCCTCCCATAGCTGATGCATAATTCCTCTGGGTATCACATGTGTCCTTGATCTGAACCCATTTCCATGTTGTTGGTATTTGCATTGGTGTGTTCATTTAAAGTCTCTCTTCAGGCATATCCCCTCAGCCCTTGTGATCAAGCAGTTGACTTTCCTTGTTGTTTTTACTCCCATTGTTTGTCCTCTACTTGTGGGTAGTGTTTTTTCTCCTAGATCCCTGCAGATTGCTCAGGGATATTGCATTGACACTAATGGAGAAGTCCATTACAATCGATTGCACCACAGTGCAATCTCTGCGTACAATGTTCTCCTGGTTTTGCTCCTTTCGCTCTGCATCACTTCCTGGAGGTTGTTTCAGTCTCCATGGAATTCCTCCACTTTATTATTCCTTTTAGCACAATATAGTATTCCATCACCAACATATACCACAATTTGTTCAGCCATTTCCCAGTTGAAGGGCATGCCCTCATTTTCCAATTTTTGGCCACCACAAAGAGTGCAGCTATGAATATTCTTGTACAAGTCTTTTTCCTTAATACTTCTTTGGTGTACAAACCCAGCAGTGCTATGGCTGGATCAAAGAGCAGATAGTCTTTTATCGCCTTTTGGGCATAGGTCCAAAGTGCCCTCCAGAATGGCTGGATCAATTCACAACTCTACCAGCAATGAATTAATGCCCCAACTTTGCCACATCCCCTCCAGCATTCACTACTTTACTTTGCTGTCATGTTAGCCAATTGCTAGGTGTGAGGTGATACCTTAGAGTTGTTTTGATTTGCATCTCTCTGATTGTAAGAGATTTAGAACACTTTTTTAATGTGTTTAATAATAGTTTTGATTTCTTTAACTGAAAACTGCCTATTCATGTCCCTAGCCTATTTATCAATTGGAGAATGTCTTGATTTTTTTATACAATTGATTTAGGCCTTTGTAAATTTGAGTAATTAAACCTTTATCAGAGGTTTTTGAGATGAAGATTGTTTCCCAATTGGTTGCTTCCCTTCTGATTATAGTTACATTGGTTTTGTTTGTACAAAAACTTTAAATTTGATGTAGTCAAAATTATTTATTTTACATTTTGTGACTCTAAGTCTTGCTTGGTTTTAAAGTCTTTCCTTTACTACAGGTCTGCATGTATACTATTTTGTGTTCGCCTAATTTACTTATAGTTTCCTTCTTTATGTTCAAGTCATTCACCCATTCTGAATTTATCTTGGTGTAGGGTGTGAGGTGTTGATCCAAACCTAATCTCTCCCACACTGTCTTCCAATTTTCCCAGCAGTTTTTTATCAAATAGTGGATTTTTGTCCCAAAAGCTGGAGTCTTTGGGTTCGTCATAGACTGTCTTGCTGAGGTCACTGATCCTTCTTTCTGCCTCTTAGACAGTACCAAATTGTTTAGATGAGCACTACTTTATAATATAGTTTGAGATCTAGGACTTTAAGGTCACCTTCCTTTGTATTTTTTTTTCATTATTTCCCTGGATATCCTTGATCCTTTGTTCTTCCAAATGATCTTTGTTATGGTTTTCTCTAATTCAGTAAAAAAGTATTTTGGAAATTCAATGGGTATGGCACTAAATAGTTTGGGTAGGATGGTCATTTTTATTATATTGACTCGTCCTACTCATGAGCAGTTAATGTTTTTCCAATTGCTCAAGTCTATTTTTAGTTGTTTGAAGAGTGTTTTGTTGTTGTGTTCATACAGTTCCTGTGTTTATCTCAGCAGATAGATTCCTAAGTATTTTATATTGTCTAAGGTGATTTTGAATGGAATTTCTCTTTCTAATTCTTGCTGCTGAGATGTGTTGGAGATATATAGAAATGCTGATGACTTCTATGGGTTTATTTTGTATCCTGCAACTTTGCTAAAGTTGTTGATTATTTCCACTAGCTTTTTTGTTGATTCTTTAGGATTCTTTAAGTAGACCATATGTCATCTGCAAAGAGTGATAACTTGGTCTCCTCCTTGCCTATTTTGATGCCTTCAATTTCTTTTTCTTCTCTAATTGCTACTGCTAGTGTTTCTAGTACAATGTCAAATAGTAGAGGTGATAATGGGCATCCTTGTTTCACTCCTGATCTTATTGGGAATGCATCTAGTTTATCCCCATTGCATTTGATGTTTTCTGATGGTTTTATATATATACTGTTTATTATTTTTAGGAATGACCCTTCTATTCCTATGCTTTCTAGTGTTTTCAATAGGAATGGCTGTTGTATTTTATCAAAGACTTTTTCTGTGTCTATTGAGTTAATCATGTGGTTTTTGTTGGATTGCTTGTTGATATGGTCAATTATGTGGATGGTTTTCCTAATATTGAACCATCCTTTCATTCCTAGTATCAATCCTACTTGATCATAGTGAAGGGCCCTCCTGATCACTTGCTGGAGTCTTTTTGCTAGTATTGTAACCTTTAAAATTTAGGGAAACTGAGGCAGGGTAGAAATTAGTTTCTCTCTGCAAGGAATATTATATTTTTAGAGGTTTATTTAAAATTAAGAACTTAAGAATATACAAGTAAGAAAAGCACGTGTCTAGGCCAGAGAGAGGCCTATACAACCTCACCTACATCATGAAAGAGAACCATCTGCTTGCAAGAGGAAACAGGAAAGAGAAGAGAATCCAATCTTTGACTCACGTGACTGATCTGAAGGAATGCTGTCTGCGGGCCTCCTCCCTGCTCAAGCTCCTCGCATGAACTGCCGCCCAGCTCTTTCCACAGGAAGTGAATGAATTCCGGAGGCTGTTCCCTACCTCATTTCCTGTGCCTCACAAGTGCCCATGGTGTCTTAAGCTTGACTTAGGACAGCCCAGGTGGGCAGTTAGTTATTTCTTATTTGTCATTGACTAGCACATGCCCGTGTAGTGTGGTTGTGCACAATCCTGGGTGCTAGACCAAGCAAGATGGAGATTTTAAAATTCACAGTCCCCCCTGATGATTATTGGGGGACTGGTCTCCCCAATTGATCACTAAACGTAAGCTTCCTGCACCGTGAAAAATTCTAACTACAAGTGTATACAAAAATTTACCCACTAAGAGGAAAACTAAAATAGTTGTATATTAGGGAAAATAGAGGAGAGGGAAAGACAGCAAATCAATGTTTTGCTGGGCGCATTGACAAAAGCCAATTAGGGGGCAGTCCTCTTTGGCATAAGAGAATACATTCAAAAAAATGTTCAATCAACAGCACCCCAAGGTTCATTCTGGATCTTCTTGTAGTGAAAGGGCTTAGATATCTTTCTGCAAACAGTTCATTCTCTGGATTCAGTCAGTTAGCAAGCTTCTTCTCTAAAGATCTATCTCGAACAAAATTTAAATCTTGGATTTTATGAAAATACAATCTCCTCTGAAGAAAGTGTTGAAAAAAACACCGATGCAAGGATGCAAGGTTTAGTTGTGGGGGTGTGTGAGTTAATTCAAAAGGAAAACAAAAATGAAAATGAAAATAAACTAAATAAAAAAAATAAAAGAAAAAAGAAAAAAAGGGAAAAAATTAAGGGAAAAAAATAAACCTATATATATATAAGAATATATATAAGATGAATTCAAAAGCAATATCAAAATATCAAAAATCTATGTATACAAAATTTTGAGAAAACAAGAATAAATTTTCTTACAGGCCCCTGTACTAGTAATTAAGTAATTAAGTAATTTATAATCCCACAAGTCTGTAGGACAAAATGCAGTAAATTTCACCTACCCATTTGCAATGATGGCTACGGGAAGTTGCCATACTATAGGAGAGAAAAAAGGACCAGATTCTTTTTTTTTTTTGTAGGGAAGTATCTTTCCTTTGTCTGATTTTACCTTCATTCTCAGGGATGGAGGGAGCCAGAATGGTAGCCAACCTTTGGTACTTGTTTGTAGGTATTTTCACAAAGAGTGTGGATACAAGGATACATCTTTATGTATGTCAAGTGTCGCAACCCCGAGTCTCACACTAGGTTCAAGTCCTTAGTATTGGCTTAGACGTGCATCAATCCTACCTGGATTGGTTTTTTTTTTTTTTTTTTAATTTTTAGAACTTTGAGCTCTTTTGGAATTATCCAGGTAATCTCCGTGCTCCTTTTGTTTTGATCCCATTCCTACAGTCAGACACAAACTTTAATCATAGTCCCACAACAATTATCAATAAATGGCAAGTTCCCATAGTCTAAAGCTGTTTGGGTATGTATTAATAATTGTGACCCTCCCATATACACACTTTTTAAAAGAAGGAGTTTTTGCTCTACCCTTTGTTTACAGGGTATTCACTCTTAATCAACCCCTTTTCATACAGCCTCTGTGTCTCCAGGCATATGGTTTTGTCTGGCTTTCTCTTTACTTGTGACTCCTCCCAGACTTTTAAAATAAGCCTAGCCTAAGAGAAAAGGTAGGAGAATTTACAACAGAATAGGCCCTTGGCAGCAGGCAGTAAAGAGAGCCACCTACTGACAAGAAGGAAAAGTTACAGGGATCTTAGTATTGACTTAAAAATGAAAAATGCGGCTCCAGCCTGTACATGGTTTACTTAGGAATTGGCTTATAATTTCAATAACCAAGTACATGGGATTCCTAATAGGTGTTCTTATAGGATGGTTCTTTTCTCTACATGACCTTTGCATTCCTCTTCCTTGGGATTGTAATTATTGGAGTTGTAATAATATACCTAATTTCCTCGAGAGAGGAACAGGAATAGAAGAGAGAACAAGCTCTTGTTCCTTCTATTACTCAATAAATTAAGGAACAAAATACTTTTATTAATCAACGATTTGTGGAACAAGATGAGCTTATGGAAGAAAGATGGGGAGAGATCAAAACTTTCCTCCAAAACATTAAAAAGAGAGTTAATGGTATCCCGCAATAGGAGTGATTTATGTCTCCATTCTCCATCATTATCAGATTCCCAGCCCCACCCTGCCCAAAACAATTTGGCTCCTAATTCTCAAATAGCAGCCCCCTTGGACCAACCAGCTCCTCACTTTCATGATCCCTTCCGGCCCGTCTACTGTTGCCTGCAATCTGGACCTGTTTGATTGATAAGGCCCACTCTCTCCCGGCCCTGCTCACCCCGGCTGACCGTTTCAGCTCCCGGCCCTACTTTCTTGCCTGCAGCCATCTGCTCCAGACCAGTTTGTTGTTTGACCTAGATTGCAGTTCATCTGCCCACTCCAGCTGCCCGCTGAAGCTCCTGGTCTTTCACTCACCTGGCCCACCTGATTCAACCTAGATTGCAATCACCTGGTGACTTGCCTGCCCAACAAACTCAAGTCTTAGAGCAGATCCGCTCATCACTCAAGACTCATTTCTATTAGCTGGTAAAAAATGGGGGCATTGACCACATGGGCGGATGGTAGGAGGGGAGAGAGACAAGAGGGGAAGAAGAAAGGTTTTTCAAGCAGGAACTTAAAAGCATGGCTATTTTACAAGAATATCTTTTAATTGCATTGATCCTTTTATTGACTTCACCTGCATGTCAGGGAAAATATTCAGCTTCCTGTAACCCTTTAGCTAACTTTGGGGAGGCAGTTGTGTGTCTCAATGGACTGAGAGCCTGGCCTAGAGGTGGGAGGTCTTTGGTTGGAATCTGGCCTGAGACACTTCATGGCGGGGTGGCTCTGAGCAGGTCATTTAACCCCCATTGCTTAACCGATTTCCTGCCTTTGGACATAGACATCTAAATGGATAATTTAAAACAAAAACCCAAGGAACTTTAAAGACTGGAGGTTATAATTTTAAGGCATTTCAGACTTCAGTGGTTTATTAAAAAATCTCTGTATTCTAATGCATTTTTCTGATTGCTTTGTTTAAGGTTTAACTTTGTGATTTTAAATTCATATATTACTGCATTCAATATTATTCTGTTACACTGAATCATTTTAATGTACTGAGTTTTAAATACTATTCTATTCTGTTGCTTTTCCCCTATAACTATATTGAACAAATATCATTGTAATTAAGCCCATATATGAAAATTAACAGCCTTTCTATTTTTGCTTTTGTAAATTGTCACATCGAGGATAGATGGACTTCATCAGAACTGGTTACAATTGGTATAAAATCCTTTGGAAATTTTAATGTGCTAAATATCTCAAATTGATTTTAAGGGTTTTTTAAACATGATATTTAGAAATTTTTCTTTACAATCTCTGGTCACTTTTGCCTGCTTCTACCACGAGGTAATTCCCATTCTTGTGGATGAAGTGAAATACAGTTTATACCCTCCAACCTTCCCGCATTTCTAAATATGTGAATGGAAGTTGGGACAGTTAATCTCAGGGTATTTGTACCCCTAAAAAGCCTCCAAAAATGAGCACCCCTCATTTATAATTCTTCAGCTCACTACTTTACTTCCACCAGAATGATATATAGATTTCTTGATTATGTTCTTAACCCAATATGAGTTTTACTTTGTTTAAAAGTGTTTATTACCAAGGTTGAAAGATTTGCTACATTTGTAAAAAATTGTGAGAAATATCCATCAATTCATAGGCTCTATAATGTCATACAGCAACTTATGTGAAATATGATAGTGTGTTTGTTTGCTATTGTAATTAATTGGGCTATTGAGAATTTTGGGGATATTTTTATGTACATATTTTAAATACTGTTCTTTAAAAATGAAAAATGTTACCTTGCTCAATTCATTTGCTCATACTTACAGTGGATCATGGCCAGATATGAAGAGGAAATGGATCTCATTTTTGGTGAGCAAACTTGCATTCTATATTTTCTTAGCAGACACAATGATTATAAACTACATTTTTATTTTTAAAGACTTTTATTATATTTTTCTTGCATGTGCAATATAACTTTTCAGTTTTTTCTCTCCTTTTTATATTTGAAGCACATGTCACGAGCATTATGATTTTCTTTAATTTTTTGACTTTCCAGTACTATAAGTTTAAAATACATTTGTCAATGCATGCCCCAAAGCTAAAGACTATAAAAATGATGCCACTAATTATTTAAAAAATTATGGGACTTTGCTTAATGATTCTGTCTGATTCCAGGACAAGATATACACAAAAGAGCCATTTTTGCACAGGGCCAAAGAAAACCCAATCCAGGATGGGTTGATGCACTTCTAGGCCAGTACAAAGGTTTTGAACGTAGTGTGAAGACTCAAGCTTACTGTGTTTAACATTGTTAGACATAGGCTTTCCTTGTGTCCACACTCACTCTGAAATACAGACGAGTATCCCTAGCCCTTGGCTCCTATAATCCAGTTCCTTTTTCTGCCTTTCATAGTGTGGTGCCTTTCTGTAGTCCTGGCTACTGACTGGGTAAATGCATCATTGCTTAGATCATTTTAATTGGGCCCTGATTCAAGGACCTATTATAGTTTTATTTTTCTTTTACTTGGAATTTTTACACATAAGACTTTGATAGTCTATATTTTCATTCAGAAATTATTCGTTTTTAATTTGGATTTTTCTGATGTCTTTTTAATTTCTCTTACCAATTGATTCATATACCTCATACCTCAGCCATGCATCCCTAAGTGATCCTGTATTTTTCAATCACCCTCTTAATGGGGGAATGTAAATATCATTATCTAAATTGCAAAGTTTAAATTCCTTTTGAGAAGAATTTTAGGTAAAGAAAGATGATACCTCTCTCAACCCAGAAACTGAACTGTTGGAGAAGACACCATGAAGAAGCCTCCAGACCACAAGCTGCACAAAAATGAACTTTGGGTGTGGTTGATTGAACATTTATTTGTATGTATACTTTCATGTCAAAGGGGACTGCCCCCTAACTGGCTTTTTGTCAATGCGTCCAGCAATTACTGGTTTTGTTTTGTTTCTCTTATCCTCAAATTATTGTAATCTTTAAATTGATTGTGTTTTTATGTTCCTTTGGGGAAGTCCTTCTTCCCAGAGGATCAAACAGGGGAATGTAAAAATGGAGACTTCAATCCAAGACTTCAATCCCTAGAAGTCCTTGCTCCACTTCTGAGAATGTTTTGTAATATCACTGAATTCTCACCTGGGCTGAGATTGAGATGGGGTATTTAACCTGATTGGAAAAGCTTTTCGGTCTCTCCTTTCTTTCCTGTTCCCGCTTTCAAGAAGACGGGTCTTTCATGATGGAGGTGAGGTTGTCTAGGCCTCTCTCTGGCTTAGATACGTGCTTTTCTTTCATGTATATTTTTAAGTTCTTAATCTTAATTAAACCTCTAAAAATATAATACTCCTTACAGAGAGAAACTAATTTCTACTCTGCCTGAGTTTTCCCCAAATTTTAATCTTTACAGTTTCCTGGTTAATATTTTTGCATCTCTGCTCATTAGGAAGATAGGTCTGTAATTTACTTTCTCTGTTTTTGACCTGCCTGGCTTTGGAATCAGTACCGTATTTGTGTCATAAAAAGAATTTGGTAGCTCTCCCTCTTTGCTTATTATGTCAAATAGTTTGTATAGTATTGGTATTAGCTGTTCTTTGATTGTTTGATAGAATTCATTTGTGAATCCATCAGGCCCTGGGGATTTTTTTTTTTAGGGAGTTCTTTGATGGCTTGTTGGATTTCTTTTTCTGATATGGGATTATTTAAGAATAGTATTTCTTATTCTGTTAGTCTAGGCAGTTTATATTTTTGAAAATATTTGTCCATATCACATAGATTGGCATATTTATTGACATATAACTGGGCAAAGAAGTTTTTAATGATTGCCTTAGTTTCCTCTTCATTGAATGTGATTTTCCCCTTTTCCTCTTTGATGTTGTTAATTTGCTTTTCTTCTTAACTTTTTAAAATTAGATTGACCAGTACTTTGTCTATTTTGTTTGTTTTTTCAAAGTACCAGCTTCTATTCTTATTTATTAGTTTAATAGTTCTATCACTTTCGATTTTATTAATTTCTCCCTTAATTTTTAGGATCTCTAGTTTGGTTTTTTTCTGGGGGTTTTTAATTTGTTCGCTTTCAAATTTTTATATTTGCATTTCCAATTCATTGATCTCTGTCTTCCCTAGTTTGTTAATATGTGCACTCAGGAATATGAATTTTCCTCTGAAATTGGAAATTTGGCTGCATCTTATAAATTATGAAAGTATGTCTCACCATTGTCATTTTCCTTGATGAAATTATTGTTTCTATGATTTGTTCTCTAACCGATTTTGGGGTATCATATTATTTAATTTCCAATTAATTTTTTATTTGGTTCTCCATGTACCCTTACTGATCATTATTTTTATTGCCTTGTGATCTGAAAAGGCTGCATTCATTATTTCTGCTTTTCTGCATTTGTGTGCCATGTTTCTGTGACCTAGTGTATGGTCAATCTTTGTGAATGTGCCATGTGGTGCTGAGAAGGTGTATTCCTTTTTGTCCCTATTTATTTTTCTCCATATGTCTCTTAACTCTAATTATTCTAAGATTTCATTCACCTCTTTTACCTCTTTCTTATTTATTTTTTGATTTGATTTATCTAAATTTGATAGTGGTTGGTTCAAATCTCCCACTAATATAGTTTTACTATCTATTTCCTCCTTCAATTCTCCTAGTTTCTCCATTAGAAATTTGGGTGCTATACTATTTGGTGTATACATGTTGATTAGTGATATTTCCTCATTGTCTATAGTCCCACCTTCCCTATCCCTTTTAATCAGGTCTATTTTTGCTTTGGCTTTGTCAGATATCATGATTGCAACTCCTGCCTTCTTTCTATCAGTTGAGGCCCAGAAGGTCTTACTCCATCCTTTAATTCTGACCTTGTGAGTGTCTACCCGCCTCATGTGTGTTTCTTGAAGACAACATATAGTAGGGTTTTGGAATCTAATCAATTCTGCTATTTGTCTATGTTTTATGAGTGAGTTCATCCCAGTCACGTTCAAAGTTATCATTGTTACTTGTGGATTCCCTGGCATTTTGATATCGTCCTCTAATTCTGACCTTTCTTCTTTAGCTATAACCTTTTAAGCCAGCAATTTACTTTAAATCAGTCCCCCTAGTCCCCTCCCTTGATATATTTCCCTTTCTAGACCCTCCCTTTTTGTTCCCTTCCCCTCCCCCCTCTCCTTACCTCCCTTTTTGTGTTTTCTCCCTCCCTAATCCCCTTGGTTTTCCTTTCTCCCTTACCCTGTTGGATAAGATAGAATTCAAGATCTCAATGGATCTAAATGCTCTTCCCTCTCAGAGTTGATTTCACTGAGAGTAAGGTTTAAGTAAAAGCTGTCTTCCTCTCCTTATAGGAGATTTCTTCCCCTCCCCTTCCCATGTGTATCTTTGTGTGAGAAAGTTTATTCTATTTAGTTTTTTTTCTATTTCTTGGAGTATATCTTAGTACCATCAACGATTCCCCCCTCCCTTTTTCTTTCTTTCTTTCTTTCTTGCCTGATTCTGACTTTTAAAGACTGTTTTTTTTTTTCAGTTTGGTCTGACCTATTTTTTGAGGCTTTCGAGGTATTTCTGCATTTGCAGATTTTGGTCTCTCAGATTGCAGAGTTCATTTTTCATTATTTCCCATTTTTCTTGCTAGAAGGCTTCCATCTTTTTGATAATTTCTGATTTGAATTCTTCAAGTGTTTGTGTAGAATTTCCATTTCCTTTGGAACATTTTGGAGCATTTGTTTGTGTTTCCTCTTTTATCTCCTCTGTATTTTGTATTTTTGCTCCATAGAATTTGTCCAAAATCACCCCCTTCTTGCTTTTCTTGGTGTTTGGAGGCTTTTGCAATTCTATACCGTTTTCCTTCTCTATGGTTTTTCTTCCCCTTTCCAGTCAGAAATCTGAGTGAGGGGGACTCGTTCTTAGTGTACCTGTCTGATGGTTCGAGGCTTTAGCCCCAGGCAAATTGTCCGTTCTGCTCAGCTGCTCTGTTTTTCCAGGGAAGCCCAGTGTCTGCCCTCCCCTGACTGCCAGTGTTTTTGGTTTTACTGCTCTCAGTTCCCTCCAGTTGCTTCTCCGCTGACTTACTTTCACGCTCTGAGCCTGGCACAGCACTGTCCGCAAGGTACCTCAGTGTCTTTGCCGGCCCTGAGGTTCCTGTTCTTTCAGAGGGTCCAGTACTCTAAGGGGGGGAGGTGTCCTGGCCTCCCTGAGCTCTGAGGACTCCTGTTGGGATTAGTTTCAGCTGTGTTGGTCTGATTGTGCCCTGAGGTAAAAACCTCTGGTGAGACTCCGATGGAAGTACCCAGCCAGGGGGCTACAGGCTCCCCCTGTCTCTCTCAGGCTGCTTCTCTGCCATCTGTATTGGATTCCTGGAGACTGGCCCAGGTTGCTTTCAAGGTACGCCCTTCAAAACAATACCTTTGCAGGCCTTGAGGTTCCTGTTGCTGCTGCAGGTTCAGTGCTCTGGGTTTGAGGGGAGGGTTCCTGCGACCTTCCTTCTGCCTTCCCCTTAGCCCCTAGTGTTCTAGGATTCAGGTTTTTGTGGGGCGTACATTTTGATTTGTGCCCAGAAGGAGGGTTCCCTGGCTCTGTCCAGTTGTTAAGTTTGAATTTCAGTCCCCTAGGAGCATTCAGTTAGTGATCGGTAAGGAAGGGTTTTCAGAGGTCTGAACTTTTGCTGCTTCTAAGCCGCCATGTTGACCAAAAGTCCTGATCATTATTTTTATTGCTTTATGATCTGAAAAGGTTGCGTTTATTATTTCTGCTTTTCTGTATTTGTTTGCCATGTTTTTGACCTAGTATATGGTCAATCTTTGTGAATGTTCCATGTGCTACTGAAAAGAAGGTGATTCCTTTTTGTTCCTATTTATTTTTCTCCATATATCTATTAATTCTAAGATTTCATTCACCTCTTTTACCTCTTTCTTGTTTATTTTTTTATTTGATTTATCTAAATTTGATAGTGGTAGGTTCAGGTCTCCCAATGGTATAGTTTTACTATCTATTTCCTCCTTCAATTCTACTAGTTTCTCCATTAGAAATTTGGATGCTATACCATTTGGTGCATACATGTTGATTAGTGATATTTCCTCATTGTCTATACTCCCTTTTTATCAGGATGTATTTACCTTCCCTATCCTTTCTAATCAGGTCTATTTTTACTTTGACTTTGTCAGATATCATGATTGCAACTCCTGCCTTCTTTCTATCAGTTGAGGCCCAATAGGCCTTACTCCAACGTTTAATTCTGACCTTGTGAGCATCTATCCGCCTCAGGTGTGTTTCTTGTAGACAACATATAGTAGGATTCTGGATTCTAATCCACTCTCCTATTCATCTATGTTTTATGGGTGAGCTCATCCCATTCATGTTCAAAGTTATAATGGTCACTTTTGTATGCCCTAGCATTTTGATATCCTCTCCTAGTTCTGTCCTTTCTTCATTTGCTATATCCTTTTAACCCAGTGGTTTGCTTTTAGTTTATCACCCTATTCCCCTCCCTTGATATGCGTCCCTTTCTGACCCCGCCCTTTTTGTTCCCTTCTTGTTTTTTTAGGGTCTGTTAAGTTCCCTCCCCCCTCTCCTTTCCTCCCTTTTTGAACTCCCTCCCCCCTACCCATCCTTAATTTTCCCTTCTCCCTTACCCTGTTGGATAAGATTGAATTCCAGATCCCAATGGGTCTCGATGCTCTTCTCTCTCACATTTGATTTCACTGAGAGTAAGGTTTAAGTAGTACCAATTAGCACTCTCTTCCTCTCCTTCTCTTAAGAGAATTCTTCCCCAATGATTCTCAGATTGTCTCCTTCCTCTGTTTTCCTGATCTGACACCTTTTCAGTAAGATATTTTATGTTTTCTTCTAATTAGTAAATTTTTTGACTTTGCCTTATTACTTCTTGCTGTTTTGCAAGATCATTGTCTTCCAGTTGCCTAATTCTGGTCTTTAAGGACTGGTTTTCCTTTTCAGTTTGGTCTGTCTTCCTTTTTGAGGCTTCCAGCTGTTTCTCCAATTGGGAGTTATTGACCTCCAGATTGTGAAATTCTCTTTGCATTATATCCCATTTTTCCTGCCAGAAGGCTTCCATCTTTTTGATAACCTCCAATTTAAATTCTTCAAGATTTCATGGACAATTTTCATTTCTTCTGGAAGGTTTTGGAGCATTTATTTGGGTTTCCTCTTTTGCTATTTTTTCTATATTCTGTATTTTTAATCCATAATAAGTATCCAAAGTCAATCCCTTCTTCTTGCTTTTCTTGGTGTTGGGAAGTTGTCCCTGGGCACTATTTGCCATCTCTATGGTTTTCCCTTCCCTTTTCAGTCAGAAATCTGAGTGAGGAGGGCTGGCTCTCTGTGTATGGTTCAAGGCTTTTTGCCTCGGGCCAGCTCTCAATTCTCCACAGCTGCGCCATCTTCCTGGGGGAGTCCAGTGTCTGTCCTCCCCTGCCTGCCGGCGTTTTGGGTGTTACTACTCCCTTGCTCACTTCTGGGCTGCCCTTTACACACTCATTGATTGTGGAGTGCTGGTTCTGAGTGCTGGAGGTCTGAGCTCCCCTTGCTTCCTGCTGGGTTTTCGAGTGTTACTGCTCTCAGGGGTAAGTCC
The DNA here is from genome assembly GCF_027887165.1 of Monodelphis domestica. Lineage (NCBI taxonomy): Eukaryota > Metazoa > Chordata > Mammalia > Didelphimorphia > Didelphidae > Monodelphis > Monodelphis domestica. Next base: position 252,746,027 of record NC_077228.1, read on the forward strand.
TTGGTGGTCTTAGTAGCTCCCCAGACCTGGAGCTCCCTGTTGCTCACTGGTGCGCACTGACTTTAACTCTGGCTCCGTAGATGTTGTGGGGGAGGGTTGGTCAGCTCAGGTTTGGGAGGGAGTTTTTTCGTTCCCTTATAGTGTGGGAATGCCCGTGTCCCACGTACCTTCAGTTCTGCTCCCTTTTGTAGGGGCCCCCCATTCTTATGAGGATGGTTTTTTTGGGGTCTTTTCAAGTCGTCTGTTTCGTTGGGTCTGAGGAGGGGAAGTGAGCTGCGTCTAATCTGTTGCCATGCTTACCCAGAAGTTGTCTCACAGTTTTTTATCTTGCCGTGGATAGCATTCTTTATCATAAATCCCTTGGGATTATCCTGGATCTTTGCATTGCCATTAGTATCAAAGTCGTATATTTGGGCATCCTACAGTGTTTCAGTTTCTGTGTACAGTGTTCTCCTGGTTCTGTCCATTTTGTTCTATATCAGTTCATGGAGGTCTTTCTGGCTTGTATGGAAATCAAGCAGTTTATCATTCTTTATAGCACAATAGCATTCCATCACCATCATAATACTACAATTTATTCAGCCATTTCCCAATTGAGGGATACCCTCACATTTTCACATTTTTTTGCCACCACAAAGAACACAGTTATGAATGTTTTTGTACAAACATTTTTCATTATTATCTCTTTCGGATACAAACCTAGTAGTGTTGTTGCTGAATCAAAGGGTATGTATTCTTTTAAAATGCTTTGTGCATAATTCCAAATTGACTTCCATAATGGTTAGATCAATTCACAACTCCACCAACAATGCATTAGTGTTCCAATTTTGCCGCATCCCCTCCATTTATTCTTTTCCCTTACTGTCATATTGACCAATCTGCTGGGTGTGAGGTGGTTTTAGTCAGTATATATATAATATATATAATTTTGGTTTTAGTCAGTAGATGTCCCTACTGGCTAGGGTTTCAAGTCAGAGAGTGAAAACAAAAAATTTAGGTGTAGACCTTTTTAAGAGCCTATTAATCCAATCAACTCCTGTAGGCCAATAGGAAACAAAACAAAGCCCTATGCCTGAGGCTAAGGCTGAGTTTTTGTTTAATTTGGGAGGGGTCACAAGCCTTTTCTCTTTCCCCTTCAGGGTAAAACCCATTTCCCCCTTTGTGCAAAGCTTCTGCTTTTCCTAGCTGGCCTCACCAGGTTTTTTTTAACTTTTCACTTAATTTAAAAAAACGAGAGATATGTGGGGGCTTGGGGAAAAAAAAAAAGGGAAAGTAGACTTCCAGGACTTTCTCACTACTAGTTAAGAGTAATCTAGCCAGCTAGTATTGTCAGTGAGGGTTGGCTAATTTGGTTGTTTGAGGGTCAGCTAATTGGGTTGTTTGTTCCCCAAAGGAAGGGAGAAACAGCTTCCTGGCTGCTGCTTAAGGTTAAAAAATGGCTTTGTTCAATTAAAATTATGGAGAAAAGAGAAAAAAAAAGTTTCATACTCACCTGATCTTGCAGCTGTGTTTTGAACTGCTGAATTAGATTCTTAAAAGACTGACTTGAGGAGGTAATAAAAGGAGAAAGAGAAAAGAAAGGTTTCATAGAGATTTGAGGGTACTGGTCACAACCTTTGTGGATTAGCCAGACTGTTAAGGATAAATTAGGGTTGTTGACTGAATATATTATACTAGTGGTTGCCAGGGATTAAAATTCAATCCCAATAAAATACTCAAGTTAGTTTGGGATTTTATGGTCGTTTAATTACAATAGTAGGAAGAAATTAAGAAGAAGAGAGAGAGGAAAGGAATTGCACAGCTCTGGCAAGCCAGATAGGAGTTGGACTTCAAGGAAAGGGGGAAAAGAAGAATCAGTCACTTCAAGCTGCCAAGCTGCAAATGCCAAAACCCACCAAGACGCCAATCATGCAGCCACAAGCTCTCAACTTGGAAAAAAACCAATGTCTCTGAGCGACAGTGAGAGCAAGAGAGCCCAGAGAGAGGAAGTGATGCGAAATATATAGACTGCTCTTACATTACTTCCTGCGTCTCACATGTACCAATGGTAGTTTAAACTTGGCTTAGGACAGCTCAGGGGGTCTGTCAGTTGTTTTTTATTTGTTACTTGGTAGCACATGTTGGTCATAGGCCATCCTCCTCAACACTTAATCCTTTAGTAGGGGTATATACAATCCTGGTTGCTAGAATTCTAAGACTAAGCAAAATGAAGAAAATCTAAAATTCACAGTACCCAGTGTTGTGATAAAGATTTTATTTAGTTTTTCCTGTCTCATTAGGAACAGGGTTTTTAGTTTAGAGAAAGAGTTTGTGACTTTTATGCTGACCCTTTAAGATAGGGGACAGACAGAGTTTGTTGGAATCACTTTAAGAGGCCTACCATAAAAAGGATGTGACTTGGGAGTTCTGGGTCTTGACTGACTTTTTTTTTTTAAACTCTTACCTTCTGTCTTGGGATCAATACAGAAGAGTGATAAGGGCTAGGCAATGGGGGTCAAGTGACTTGCCCAAGGTCACACAGCTGGGAAGTGTCTGAGGCCAAATTTGAACCTAGGACCCCTCCCCCCATTTCTCGGCCTGGCTCTCAATCCACTGAGCTACCCAACTGCCCTCTCTCTGATTTCTTTAGGAGGAGATTTCTGGGTTATTCTCTGAACAGAAAAAAGATCTTTAGGGACTTTGAGAGTATTACTTTAGTTTTGAAATATAAATCCTGAGATCAGAAAGAGAGGGGGAGCTGGAGAAAAGTTTTGTCAACTGAGGTGACAGTTGGACTAGAGTGATGGGAGACTAAACTGTCAGAGGCCTGATTCTTCTCTGACTTCGGGGAGAGAGAGAGAGAGAGAGAGAGAGAGAGAGAGAGAGAGAGAGAGAGAGAGAGAGAGAGAGAGACATTGCTTCAATTTCTTTCCGATGATTATATATGTTACCTTAGGAGTTTATTATGTATTTAAAGTCCATCGTTTTAGCATAGGTTATTAAGTTAGAATTTAATATTTTAGTCATTGAGTATAGTTAAGTGTAGTGTCTACCTTTCTAGTCAAAGAAGAAACTGCAAATAGAGCAACCAGCTTGGGGGGAAGGGGATTTATTTAGACAAACAGTATTAGGTAAATAGATTTCCTACCTTATTCCTAACTCCTACTAGTTTCTATTCTTCTACTGACTTTCTTTACTTCAACTAGAAATAAATTAGAGTTGTGTTAAACTGCCTCTGATCCTCCATCCACTGCCTGTGAATCATTTTAACCACTGGTAACTTTAGTTATTATAAGAGCTAAACTACCCAACTAGCTATAAGTATTCAAGCCCACCAGAAGATTAATAATACATATAACACGATCAAGCTATTGTTGTAAAATGAGTATTCACTGTGTTGGAACATTATTTTGTGTTACCATCAGGTTATGTTAAGGTTAGATCCTGGACAATATCCCATCCTTCTGAGTGAGGATTGTGAAGTTATTCTAAAGGTCCATAGACTAAGATCTTTTTAGAGAAATTTTAGGGAAAGATATCACCAATAACTTAGACCAGGAGAACAGATCTCCTGGAGAAGAATCATCTTGATTCCAGATGGACTAAAAAGATGACAGCAATATAGGTTGTTCCCAGAAATCTAACACTGCATCATGAGACTGTGAGCCTTTGGAGATAATGTGTGGGCAGGTTGATCCCGCTATCCAATTTTGTTCTTCCTATTCACGATTATTTTATTCTGATTGTAAAACCCTTGTGCCAAAAAAAGGGGGGAATGCCCCCTAATGGCTCCTTGTTAATGTGCTTTTCAATAATTTTTTAATATGTTAAGAAACACCCAAAATGTAGTTAGACCTTGCATGAAATATATAATATCTTTGGGCCCTTATGCACTCTGGAGAGACAGTCTTGAAATTTATAGATATTATATATGGGATGATTTTTTGGGGGAGACTAGCATGTTAATCTCCCAAAGAATCAGCATTGAGAGACTAACATTTTACATGCATACTATTGGAGGATGCCAGAGGCTTTGTGGCTTCCTGGCATCCTGGAAGGGCCTGGCTCCAAATTCTGCATGACTCCTGGCATCCAGAAGACTGGCCTCTGACTTGGATCTAGGTTAAGTCTATCTAACCAAAGAGACTCAGTAGGAATAACATCACTGGGGATTTTAAGAGAGGGGTTGAAGGAAGCAGCTCTCTTTCTTAGGCTAGAGCCTCTTTCTGGGAGGCTACTTTTGGCTAGAGAATGGAGATAAATGTGGCAAACTCTGATTAGTTAGCTATGGCCATGTGATTATATGACTCTCTTATTCCAACTTTTATAAATCAATAATTATAAATTAAAGTCTCCAAAGAGACTTTATATCATAACACTTTATAGGGCACCTCTTGAGAATATTCCCACCCAGCTCTAACTCCGGCTTGCTATCCCTCTGACTCTTGTTTGGAGTAGATATCAGAGTAATGGATCACATTTCCCTTTGCATACCTCTATCCCTCTTTTTCTGTTATGGCAACTTTCTTTAGTTATGGCAAGATGGTGGGTAATTGCAATATAGTTTCACCTAACTTGCAGCATATAAGCTATTTCCTCTAGCAAAAAGAGAAGTATCATCTGGTGTGTCGTGTGTGTGTGTGTGTGTGTGTGTGTGTGTGTGTGTGTGTGTGTGTGCGTGTCTCTCTCTCTCTCTCTCTATATATATATATATATATGTTTTTTGGACTTAATGCATTGTTAAATAATTCTCCTAGCCATATATATATTCCATACCAAGTCTATTGTTGTAAAAGAATAGACACTGTTTGGGAACATTCTTCTGTGTTACTATCAAGTTATGGATAAGATTAGGTCCTTGGCAGAATCTCATCTTTCTGAGGGAAAATGTGTAGCTTTCATAGATTTTTTATACTAAGACTTGCTTTTTAAGCAATTTTAGGGAAAGGTATTGCCAGTAACCTGGACTAGGAAAGCAGATCTGTTGGATCTGTACTATAAGGACCATTATGATTCTTGATGGCCTAAGAAGATGATAGCAATAGAAAATGCTCCCAGACTTTGTACCCCAAAGAAATAATAAGAAAAATGACTTGTACAAAAATATAGCTGTGCTCTTTGTGGTGGCAAAAAAATTGGAAAATGAGGGAATGTCCATTGATTGGGGAATGGCTGAACAAATTGTGGTATCAGATGGTGATGGAATACTACTGTGTTGAAAGGAATAATGAACTAGAGCAGATAATGAACTAGAGTGAAAGGAGCAGAACCAAGAGAATATTGTACACAGAGACTGATACATTATGGCACAATCGAATGTAATAGACTTTTCTATTAGCAGCAGTGCAATGACCCAGGACAATCCAGAGGAACTTATGAGAAAGAATGCTATTTACATCCAGAGAATGAACTGTGGGAGCAGAAACGCAGAAGGAAAACATGATCAGTCACATGGTTTGATAGGGATATGATTAGGGTTTTAATGTTAAGAGGTCACTCTATTGTAAATATGAATAACATGGAAATAGGTTTTGAACAATGATACATGTATAATCCAGTGGAAATTCTTGTCAACTCTGAGATGGGGGAGAGAAGAGGAGAGGGAAATCATAAATGGCATAACCATGGAAAAATATTCTAAAACAAAAGCCTCAGATATTAGACATTACATTATAAAATTTTGGGTGAACCTTTTGGTGTTCCCCAATGCCCATATTTTGGTTTGATTGTAAAATCTTTGGGCCAAAAAAGGGGAATGTCCCCTAATGAGTACTTGTCAATGTGTCTATCACTCAATCATAGTTAGACCCTCCATAAACTGTATAATATCTTTTGGCCCTTATATATTTTTGTGAACAGTCTCGAAATGTATAGATATCATACATGGAGTGGTTCTTTGGGGAGACTAACATGTCTACTAATGAATCAGAGAGGGGAATGCAGAAACTTAATATTAATCTGGCTCCTCCTTTTGGCCCCCAAAACAACTTAATGATGTTAAAGCAAAAAAACAAACAAACTAAAAAACACCCAACCAAAAAAAAAAACCCAGCCCAAAAGGTGCTTGATTTTAAGACTGTCACAAGCTGGCTTTTCTCTGAGTTGCTGAGGCAGATTAGAGACAAATTCTTTGTTCATCTTTAAACAAGCCTTTTAGGTAATGAATGCCATGCTGGGAAAGATAAGTATATGCTTTGTGATTGTCCTAAATGCTGTGTGGTTACTTCTGACATCCAGAAGATGATCCACCTGTTGGTCCAGATTGGAGTGTGATTTCTCTAACTGAGAGGTTTTAGAAAAGGATATCACAAAGATCATACATTGCCAGAGGGACCGGAAGTCAGGCTCTTTTCCTGGAACTGCAGATTCAGGAAGGCATGAAGTCTGGCTCAGTCTGCTTGTGGAGGAGGTCCCTGAAAGAACTAGTTGGTCACAAATGGCTCATTCTTCTTTCTTTGCTCTCTTTTTGCTATTTAATAATAATTATAAAATTAAGATATAATTGCCAGAGAATTTTAATCCTAACAGAAGAAATACCAGAATCATAAATTTAATGCAGTTTTTAAAAACCTTGTTTTATTTATATATATATGTATATGTACATACATATATATATATATATATATATATATATATATATATATATATATGTATGTACAAACATTATTCATTGGGGACAGATCATTTTCTTTTCCTCCCCCCCACCCCCACATAGCCGATGCGCAATTCTGCTGGGTATCAAATGTGTTCTTGATTCGAACCCATTTCCATGTTGTTGGTATTTGCATTAGAGTGTTCATTTAGAGTCTCTCCTCAGTATATTTCCCTCATCTCCTGTAGTCAAGCAGTTGCTTTTCCTTGGTGTTTTTACTCCTAGTTTGTCCTCTGCTTGTGGATAGTGTTTTTTCTCCTAGATACCTGCAGATTGTTCAGAGACATTGCATTGACACTAATGGAGAAGTCCATTACTTTCGATTGTACCACAGTGTATTAGTCTCTGTGTACAATGTTTTCCTGGTTCTGCTCCTTTAGGTCTGCATCACTTCTTGGAGGTTGTTCCAGTCTCCATGGAATTCCTCCACTTTATTATTCCTATTAGCACAGTAGTATTCCATCACCAACATATACCACAATTTGTTCAGCCATTCTCCAGTTGAAGGGCATCCTCTCATTTTCCAATTTTTGGCCACCACAAAGAGCGTAGCTATGAATATTCTTGTACAAGTCTTTTTCCTTATTATCTCTTTGGGGTACAAACCCAGCAGTGCTATGGCTGGATCAAAGGGCAGACAGTCTTTTATTGCCCTTTGGGCATAGTTCCAAATTGCCCTCCAGAATGGTTGGATCAATTCACAACTCCACCAGCAATGAATTAGTGTCCCTACATTGCCACATCCCCTCCAGCATTTATTACTTTCCTTTGCTGTCATGTTAGCCAATCTGCTAGGGGTGTGGTGATACCTCAGAGTTGTTTTGATTTGCATCTCTCTGATTATAAGAGATGTAGAACAGTTTTTCATGTGCTTATTAATAGTTTTGATTTCTTTATCTGAAAACTGACTCTTCATTTCCCTTGCCCATTTTTCAATTGGAGAATGGCTTGATTGTTTTGTACAGTTGATTTAGGTCTTTGTAAATTTGAGTAATTAGACCTTTATCAGAGGTTTTTGTTATGAAGATTGTTTCCCAATGGTTGCTTCCCTTCTCATTTTAGTTACATTGGTTTTGTTTGTAGAAAACCTTTTTAATTTGATGTAGTCAAAATTATTTATTTTACATTTTGTGACTCTTTCTAAGTCTTGGTTTTAAAATCTTTCCCTTCCCAAAGGTCTGACATGTATACTATTCTGTGTTCGCCTAATTTACTTGCAGTTTCCTTCTTTATGTTCAAGTCATTCACCCATTCTGAATTTATCTTGGTGTAGGGTGTGAGGTGTTGATCCAAACCAAATCTCTCCCACACTGTCTTCCAATTTTCCCAGCAGTTTTTATCAAATAGTGGATTTTTGTCCCAAAAGCTGGGATCTTTGGGTTTATCATATGCTGTCTTGCCGAGGTCACTTACCCCAAGTCTATTCCACTGATCCTCCTTTCTGTCTCTTAGCCAGTACCAAATTGTTTTGATGACCGCTGCTTTATATAATATAGTTTGAGATCTGGGACTGCAAGGCCCCCTTCCTTTGTATTTTTTTTTTCATTATTTCCCTGGATATCCTTGATCGTTTGCTCTTCCAAATGGACTTTGTTATAGTTTTTTCTAAATCAGTAAAAAACATTTTCAGAAGTTCAATGGGTATGGCACTAAATAGATAAATAAGTTTGGGTAGGATGGTCATTTTTATTATATTGGCTGGTCCTACCCATGAGGAGTTAATGTTTTTCCAATTGCTCAAGTCTAGTTTTAGTTGTTTGGAGAGTGTTTTGTAGTTGTGTTCATATAGTTCCTGTGTTTGTCTTGGGAGATAGATTCCTAAGTATTTTATTTTGTCTAAGGTGATTTTGAATGGGATTTCTCTTTTTAATTCTTGCTGCTGTGATGTGTTGGAAATGTATAGGAATGCTGATGACTTATGCGGGTTTATTTGGTATCCTGCAACTTTGCTAAAGTTGTTGATTATTTCAACTAGCTTTTTGGTTGAATCTCTAGGATTCTTTAGGTAGACCATCATATCATCCCCAAAGAGTGATAACTTGGTCTCCTCCTTGCCTATTTTAATGCCTTCAATTTCTTTTTCTTCTCTAATTGCTACTGCTAGTGTTTCTAGTACAATGTCAAATAATAGAAGTGATAATGGCCATTCTTGTTTCACTCCTGATCTTATTGGGAATGCATCCAGTTTATCCCCATTGCAGATGATGTTAGCTCATGATTTTAGATACATACTGTTTATTATTTTTAGGAACAACCCTTCTATTCCTATGCTTTCTAGTGTTTTTAATAAGAATGGGTGTTGTATTTTATCAAAGGCATTTTATCTACATCTATTGAGATAATCATGTGATTCTTGTTTGTTTGCTTGTTGATATGGTCATTTATGTGGATGGTTTTCCTGATACTGAACCAGCCCTGCATCCCTGGTATAAATCCTACTTGATCATGGTGAATGATCCTTTTGATCACTTGCTGGAGTCTTTTTGCTAGTGTCTTATTTAAGATTTTTGCATCTATATTCATTAGAGAGAGTGGTCTATAATTTTCTGTCTCTGTTTTTGGACTGCCTGGTTTTGGAATCAGTACCATGTTTGTGTCATAAAAGGAATTTGGTAGAACTCCCTCTTTGCTTATTATGTCAAGTAGTTTGTGTAGTATTGGGATTAGCTGTTCTTTGAATGTTTGATAGAATTCACTTGTGAATCCATCAGGCCCTGGGGATTTTTTCTTAGAGAGTTCTTTGATGGCCTGTTGGATTTCTTTTTCTGATACAGGATTATTTAAGAATTCTATTTCTTCTTCTGTTCTAGTGTGACAAGGAAATTGCTTTAAAAGACTGATATATATTAATTTAAGGTCGCCAAGGAATTCAGCTATGTAATTCCTAAATGAAAACTCAAGTCAGCCGTCAACATTTTATAGAGTTTAATTACAAACAGGAGGAAGAAAGGAATTAGAGATAGAGAGAGAGAGGGAGAGAGAAAGGGGAGAGAAGGGAATAGGGCTTAAATACCCCTTCTGTTTAGGCTGGGCCAAAAGGCCCAAGCCCTTAGATAGCTGAGGCAAAGAAAGGAGATCAGTCCCTATTACTCATGTGACCAAAATGGAGAAACAGTCTCAGGGGCCTCCACCTCCAGCTTCCTTCAGAGCAGCACAACCTCTCAGAGCCAAACAATTCTCCAACCAACAAGCCCCTCAGTCCTCAGACCCCCTCTATCTTTCAGGAAACCATCCAAGTTCCCTCCCCTCAGTTCTCACATCTACCAATCACTGTCCATGTCTTCCCTGTGCCAGTGGTGGCTCTAGCTTAACCCAGGACCGCCCAGAGGTCTGTGGCTTTGCACATGTCTGTTGAAGGTCATATTCTCAAATAATTAAATCTTGATCTATGCAACAGCCCTTCCTAAATCCTGTTACCCTGAGTAGGGTAGAGATTGGAATAATTAAATTTTGATCTATGTTGCAGCCCTTCCTAAATCCTGTTAGGACTGAGTGGGGTGGAAATTGTATTTTCCAAGACCTGGTTCTGTCATTCCAAGTATCTCTATTGTATCAATTCTAAAATCAATCATGACTCAAAGAAATTCCTGTTCTATGCTTAAGCATAGATCAAAGCCCTTTCCATTGTTCAGCAAAAGGTTTCTGTCCTAAAGTAATCTTAAGAAGGGAGGAGGAGGAACCTCCCATGCCAATGGGGTTCACATTATCAATAGGGAATTTTTCAAGTATGAAATTTCCTAATGGTGAAATTTTCAACATTTATAAGTCTAAGAAATTTTAAGGTTTACACTAGGCAGTTTATATTTTTGTAAATATTCATCCATTCATCATCAGATCAGTATATTTATTGCCATATAATTGGGAAAAGTAGTTTTTAATGATTGCCTTTATTTCCTCTTCATTGGAGGTGAGGTCCCCCTTTTCATCTTTGATGCTGTTAATTTGCTTTTCTTCTTTTCTTTTTTTACAGTACTTAGTCTATTTTGTTTGTTTTTTCAAAGTACCAGCTTCTATTCTTATTTATTAGTTTAATAGTTCTATCACTTTCGATTTTATTAATTGCTCCCTTAATTTTTAGGATCTCTAGTTTGGTTTTCTTCTGGGGGTTTTTAATTTGTTCGCTTTCAAGTTTTTTTATTTGAATTTCCAATTCATTGATCACAGGTCTACAGGTTCCCCCTTTCTCTCTCAGGCTCTTCCGTGCTATCTGTATTGAATGCCCCAAGACTGTCCCAGGTTGCTTTGAAGGTGTGCCCTTTGCTGGCGCTGAGGTTCCTGTCCTTTCAGAAGCCCCTGCAGTCTAAGGGGAGAGGGGTTCTGGCCTTCTGAGCTCTGAGGACTCCTGATGGGATTAGGTTCAGCTGGGTTGGTCTGGATGTGCCCTGAGGCAAAAACCTCCGGTGCGACTCTGATGGAAGGGCCCAGCCACGGGGTTACAGGCTCCCCTTTCTCTCTCAGGCGGCTTCTCTGCCATCTGTATTGGACGTCCCGAGACTGGCCCAGGTTGCTTTCAAGGTGCGCCCTTCAGAACAGATTCTTTGCCGGCTCTGAGGTTTCCCCTGCTTCTGGAGGCTCAGCGCTCTGAGTTGGGGGGGAGGGATCCTGGGACCTTCCTTCTGCCTTCCCCTTAGACCCGAGTGTTCTAGGATTCTGGCTTTTGGGGGGTGTACCTTTTGATTTGAGTCTAGAAAGAGGGATCCCCACCTCTGTCCTGTTGTTAAGTTCGAATTTCAGCCCCCTAGGAGCATTCAGTTTGTGATCAGTAAGGAAGGGTTTTCAGAGATCTGAACTTTTGCTGCTTCTAAGCCGCCATCTTGACCGGAAGTGTCAAAGGTTTTTCTGTATCTCTTGACATATGCTCATAATTTTTATTTTCTTATTAATATCATCTATGATATTGATAATTTCACTACTATTAACCAACCCTGAATTCCTGGTTTACATACAGCATAGTTCCTTCCTTAATACTTCATTTAAAATTTTCACTTCAGTGTTCATTAGGAATATTGGTCTGTAGTTTTCTTTCTCGGGGTTTTCCCTAAGGTATCAATTATATTATATAAAAAAGGACTCCTTTTTCTATATTTTCAACAACTAACCTACACAATGCTGGAATGAATTATTCTTTGTATGTTTGATAGTATTTTCTCATAAATCCCCCTACTCTTGTTTTTCCCTCTCTTGGGAGTTCCATTATATCTTATCCTTTTTTCTTTTTTTTTTTTAATTGAGTTTGGCTTACTAGAGTTTCTTATTTCTTGTTCCATTAATTTGGATGTTTTATATTTTTGTAAATACTTATCCATTTCTTTTAGGTGTAATATTTAGAAGTTGGTTTGGAAATATAATATTAGTTAAAAAAAGATTGTTGTGGTCACTGTTTATAAAGTAATTAGACCTTAAGTCACGAGGATAATAGCTTTTAACAATTTAATTTTAATATAAATATAGTCTATGAAAGAAATAAGTTGGGAAGGGAATAGAAAAAAATATTTCCTAGCCTACCACTCTAATCTTACCATCCCATGAGAGTGTCTTCTACCCACGTCACCAACGCCGAACTGCAGAAAGACACCCAGCCAAAGACCTTCTGAGAAGAGCCCCCTCTCCTCTATGGTCTCATTTTTTTAAATTGTCCTTTTCCTCTGTTCTGGTCTATCATATCTCAGAAACCAATCAAAGTTCCAGCCAATCTAATGGGTTGGCTTGAACGAGCAGAAAGTTCATGACCCTGGAAGGAAAGGGGTTCCCTTTAAACAATCCTACTGATTCTTTTGGGAGACAAGGATGTTGAAATCTCCCAGATTTACATGTCTAGCCTCCCCAATGAATCATTTCACAGAACCATCTTATATCTCTAAAAATATCTTAATAGAGGTACATACAATATTATACTTTCTAAGATGAAATAATAGTAATTTGGGGCTGAGGGAAATAAAAGAGGAAGGGAACAAAACCAATGATTGGTAGACATGTTGACAAAAAGCCAATTTGGGGGACAATCTCCTTTGGCATAAGAGTTTAGATTCAGAGTAAATGTGTTCAACCCCCTTCAGTTTGATTCACTACATCCCAAAGTTCATTCTGGATCTTTTGATGCAGTGTGTGGTTTCTGAAGGCTTCTTTTTGGTGCCTTCTTCAAAAAGTTCACTTGATTGATTTGAGGAGTTAGCAAGCTTCTTTTCCTGAAATTTCTCTCAAAATTTTTTTTTAATCTTGGATCTTACAAAAATTATACAATCTCCCCTGAGGAAGGTGTTAACCAACACCCAAATCAACTTAGGATACATGGTTGAGTTATGGGGTATATGAATCAATTGTTGAAAATCCAAAAACATTAAAAAAAAAAGAATCCTAAATAAAATAAAAAATTAAATTGACCTGGAAGATAAATGGGGTAGGCAGCGTCTACATATAGTTGTTAGGTTGTTTATAGGCTAAAAGAGCTTTTGACCCTGAGCTGGAAATTCAAATGGCTACCCTAGGCTTCAGACCCAAGGGCCTGTAGGGGGCCAGCTACTTAGTTTCTCACCTTCCCTACCTCCCTGGAAGCAGCAGATGGCCCTGGGCTTGTTCCTTTTAGCAAAGAGCCCCAGACTTAGTCCTGTAAGGAAAACCAAAGGGGATGGGCAGAGATGCCACCACCTGGAGAGCTCTGAAGAGAGTTCCCCCAGAGGAAGCAGGAAAGCCCCAGCAGGAGGGAAACTTAGTTTTATCTACTCACTTAAAGAGGAGTAAAGGTTCTAAATTCCAGACCTTGTGTCACCAAAAATGTAGGATTTAAATTAATGTCCAGTACTCCAAGTGTTATATTTTATAAAGAAAGGTAATAAAAAGGTAATTATCTAACAAAATAAGATCATGTGACCAAGTTCTCCTTGACTCTTTAAAGAAACTGCTGGCAGCTGCCATTACAGGAAGAAGAAAGAAAGACAGGGTTACACAAAAATTTATATCCTTCCTGCATCAGCATGTAACATGAGGAGGAAAGTGGGGTGCTGGGAATTGTAGTTCAAGGGTACAGAAATTAATTACACAATATGGATATCATTCTTTCTCATAAATTCCTCTGGATTATCCTGAATCATACTAGCATTGCTGCTAGTAGAAAAGTCAATAGACATTACATTTGATTGTGCCATAATGCATCATAACTTTCATTTTTGATACTAGGAATTTGGTGTCTCTTTTAAAGAAGCTGATTAGTTTATCTCAGTTTTAAAACTAGCTCCCCAATTTATTTTAAACATTTTATTAATTTGCTATTTATTTTTCTTTCAGTTTTGTTGATTTCAGCTTTGATTTTCATGAAATTTATTTTGTGTTTAATTAGGTTAAATTTTTTTCCCTCATTTTCTGGTTATTTTAGTTGTGTGCCCAATTTATTGATTTGTTGTTTCTCCCTTTTGTTGATAAAAGTGTTTAGAGATCAATGTCAGGCCAAGAAGTCCTTTGGCTTCAAAATTTTGGGCATGTATTCAGGTCATTTTTATTGAAACAATCTATTGTTTCTGTGATTTGGTCTTTGGCACATCTATTCTTTAGGATTGTTATTTAGTTCCAATAAATTTTTAATACTTTTTTCAGTGGTTATTAAATTCAATTTTTATTGCATTCTGGTTTATACAAGAGAATATTTTTATTTGTCTTTATGCTCTCCTACATAGCTAGTTTTTGTTGATGCCATGCACATCTGAGAAATGTGTATGTCATAAATTATCATCACTGCCAATGATTCTCAAATCTACGGAAGCTGATGATACCACCAAGGATACAAAGAAAGATAAAAACAGTCCCTATTTTTGAGGAGCTAAAGATCCAGTTGGGGAGACAACATTCAAAAAACCATGTATATACAAGATACATAAACAAGAAATATTGTAAATCTCAAGAGGAAAAGTACTATTATTAGGGAGATTGCCATTTGGGAATGGTTTCTTACTGTGACTTTAAAGCACCATCAGGGGAGGTAAGGAAAGAAAGAATTTCATAGATGGGGGAATTGTCATTGAAAAGGTGCAGAGACAGGAGTATCTTGTGAGAGGAATAGCAAGGATGTCAAAGTCACTAGATAGATCTAGTGGGGATTAAAGTATAAAATGATGGAGGGGATTAAAGTATAAAATGATGGGAAAGGTTGGAAGGGGCCATGCTATGAAAAGCTTTTTTTAAAAACTAGAGGATTTTATATTTGAACCTAGACATAAAAGGGAAACTTTGGAGTTTTTATCATGTAGGAGTGGTAGAGAGGTGGACTTTGGGAAGATCAACTTTGAAGACTGAATGGAAGATTCTTAGAGTTGGGAGAGACTTGAGGCAGAGAGACCAACCAGAGTTGTAAGAAGTTATAAATAGAAGCTGGGCTTCTAGTTATGAGTAGTAGTTCTTTCCATTCATCTAGCAGCTTAAAATTTGTCTTCCAGATTATTTTATGAAATATTTTCAAACTGCTTTTCCAGACATTGAAAACATATTAGTCTAGAATTGAAGAAAGCTGATACTTAATGCATTTGTACTAGTAGAATTGTTTTTAAACCTTTATGTACTATTTGTCTTAGACTTGATACTGAGTGTTGGCTAGGCCTTTCGGGTTCTGTTTTGCTCAGGATCATAAAGTTAAGGAATTGTCTGAGGTCAAATTTGAACCTAGGACCTCCTGTCTCTAGGCCTGGCTTTCTATCCACCAAAAATCATTTTTCCAACTATGCCTGTGGTTCCTGCTGCTGGGGAGGCTGAGCTAGTGGAATGCTTGAGTTTGGAGATTTTGAGCTTCAGAAAATATGGATTCAATGTCCACACAATATGGTGAGCCTTCAGGATTAGAGGACCATTAGACTACCTAAGGAGAGACAAACAGGGTTAAGGTGAAAAAATAGAGCTGATTAAAGCTTTTTGAGATAGGGCCCATGAATGGCTTTTGTACTTCCAGTGTGGGTGAGATAGGATCTCTCCCTATACCCCTTATTCCCTGCCCCCCCCTCAAAAGCAAACAAATATTTTACCTTAAATTTTTTTGTGGAACATTTTGATGAAGAGTAGTTCTATGTGACTAAGTATCCACTCAAATTGGCAAGAATATGGATATATTTGTGTCTCTTGTAAGATGGTTGAAAGGATAGTAGATTTTAGTGGCATTTTTTTGTTTGTTTACAGTTATCTATACATTGCATAACTATTTCCAAGGCATGGTATACTCCTGAGATACTTTTTTTTTCTCTAGAAGATTCCTCTTTTTTTTTTTTTAATAAATTTACAGTGAATTCTGGTGATTTACAATATCAAGTTCAAACACTTTTCCCCTATCAGTGCAGCCTTAGTATCTTCCACTCACTATCAGACCACTCACCATGTTGAACATTCTTCTCAAAGAATGTATTCATATGTCATGAAGCTTCTGAGTCTTTGGCTTCTTTAATTCCTTGTTCCTTTTTTTTTTCCCTAGTCTTGCAACTGATTTTTGTTTTTTAATCTATTCTTGCCAATTCTCACTTTTGCATTGAAAGAGGTACAAAGACAGTTAAGAGGGATAGTGTCTGGAGTGCTGGACTTGGTATTGAGAAGAACCGAGTTTGACTCTACCCTCCAGTACTTATTAGCTGTTTGACTCTGGATAAGTTACTTAACTTCTTTGATTCCTTCTTTGTTAAATAGCACTTTCTTGATAGGGTTGTTGTGAGGATCAAATGAGATAGCATATGTAATGCACTTTATAAATTTTAAAGCCATGTATAATTGTTAGCTATTATGATGAAATTACCAAGCATTAAAATTATACGTTGATTTAACTTGGAGGATCTTACCAAGTTCTTTGTAGAATTTCTACACCTCTTTATTCTTTGCAATAGATTATTGATCCATAAGATGCAGTTACTTTGAAAAAATAAACATTTTCTTTTTTATGAACTTGACTTTTTTTGCTTTATATTTTGTTTTTATTCCAATTACATATAAAAACAACCCTCAACATTTCTTTCAAAACTTGGAGTTCCAAATTTTCTCTCTTCCTCTTCACTTCCCTCTTCATTGAGAAGGCAAGCACTTTGATAGAGATTGTACATGTGCAGTCATGGAAAACACATTTCTTTATTAGTCATGTGAAAGAAAAATAAAGGAAATAAAAAATAGTATGTTTCAGTCTGCATTCAGACAATATCATTTCTTTCTCTGGAGGTGGATAGCATTTTTCATTGTAATTCCTTTAGAATTATCTTTGATCTTTGTATTGCTGAAAATAGGTTAAATTATTCAGTTAATCATCATACAATATTGTGTTGTGTCCTCCATGTTACAAGTGAAATAAAAAGTGGATTTGCATAAAACTTCATGTTTTCCATGTAGAACTTAAAGTATATGTCAACTTTAACATGGTCATACTAATACTACCTTTCTTGTCTGGATTCTTTGTTTTACTTTGCTTTACTTCTGTTAAGTTTGTGTTTATGTGTTGCATTCTGTCTTCTTTTTATCACTATTATTTCTTCTGTCTTCATGTAATACTCTCCTTTCTCCCACTAAAACTAACTTGTCATAAACAAATTTTATTGTATTGGTTAAGTTTGAAAATGTATGTGTAACTTTGTTTGCTGTCCATCTCTTTTTCTCCAAGAAGTGGAATGTATACTTTATCCTTATCTTTTGGGTATTGTGATTGGTTATTGCATTCATCAGTTATTAAATCTTTCAAAGTAGTTGTTGTTTACCATGTTTGTAATCGGTATATGAATAGTCTTCTTATTATATATTTTTTCTTACTTCTTATTTCATTTATAGTGAAAATATAACTACAGATAGAATTTATTTCCTTCAGTAGTATATCCCCTTGTTAGTCATTGGATACTATGGATCCTCTTAAATTTAGCATACTAAGAGTTAAGTCAAAGTTTGTTTATGTGTTAACTTAGTTTCATGGTAGTGATTTATGTATGAAATTTCATTTTTGTAGGGAATTCTGGGTAAAAAACTCCCATCACTGATACAAATGAGCAAATTATGGTTTTAGAGAGTTTCTTGTGAAACTGAGAGTTTACATTAAATTGTCCCAAGTTGAATGTGTCAGAAGTAGAATATGAGCCTACATCTTTGTGTCAAAAAGGCCATCTATCCACTGCCTCTTAAGAAAATCAGTATTCTGTCACAAAATATTTATTAAGCCCTTACTATGTGTCAGGCACTATGCTAAACATTTGAGCTGGAGGGGAGCAGAGCTTTTGGGACACTCCTTCCCCTCTCCACACGTACCTCTCATCACCTATGCTCCTGCCCAGTAGCCTAATGGGAGTGTTTTCTCCCTCCCCCTGTCTAGGGTAAGGGGGATGGGGTTAGGGCTGGGGTGGAGCACAGCACTTGGTCTAGAAAGGGGTGAGGGGCTAGATGGGGCTCTAAAAGGTTAGCTATCACTGTACCTATTCCTTAAATGGCCATATGTATATTAATGACCCAGAGGGAATATTGATGCTCACCGGCCCATTTTTTGTCCAGCTTTGAAGAATCTACTTCAGATAGCAGTGCAGTGTGGTTTCAGAGTAAATGGGGTCGGGGAAGGGAGTCAAAAATTTTGAGTCATTGATATTTTTCTTGGTGTCAAAATGGAAAGGTATATAAATTATTTAAAGACATAAAAATAAATAGTTCTTTAGAATTTCCAAAAGGTTTTACATGAAAACCTATATTTTATTTAAAGTTAGCAAGTGCAGTGGTAGTAGTTTAGGCACAAGTTTTAAATTGGGGGAAGAGAAGGCTTTATCTGATTGTATTGTTTTTTAATTAGAGAGAAATAAAATAAGTTAGAAGTAGAAGTCCTAGAAGTAACTGAAAGTTCCATTATATTATCTCTGCCTCTGCTTTTTCTAACATTTTTTTCTTTGTCTTCTTTTCACTCATCTCTTCACCTTTGTTTCCAAAACACCCTATAGATTATGTTCAGTGAGCACTCTTCTAAATTTTGCTTGAGTGATGCCTCTTTTGTGAACTTTTGGGAAATATGGAACATGTGAAGTATACCATAGATATTTTCTTAAGGGTCTTCTTATATTGTACTTAATTCTGAATCCTGTTAGAGACCATGGAGTAAAATTGTGCCTTTCAATTAGTATTGAAACCTTTGGGCATTCAAAAAAGGAAAGAAATAAGATACATTTTTTGTAATTTGAGATGCTTAAACTTATTTTCTTTGTTTTTGTTGTGATTGTGGTTTGGGGTAGTAGGATCCTTTTTTTGATTTTTAATTTTAAATCCAAACAATTGTGAATATGGTGCAGAAAGGGGATGGCCAAAATATGAACAGTTTGGCTATTTACACAGTCTTGAACCTCATTTCTGAATATTTTTGCATCCAGGTCTATGTGTTTTGTGTCCAAATAGCAACAATTCTCTCCTGGCATTCCCTGGAACACATACAGGCCACGTGCAGATAGTAGATCTGGCCAACACAGAAAAACCTCCAGTTGATATCCCAGCACATGAAGGAGTTCTAAGCTGTATAGCTTTAAACCTCCAGGGAACAAGAATTGCAACAGCATCTGAAAAAGTAAGCTTAATTTCAGATAGTGTCATTGAGACTAATTTTTTAGTCTGTTCTACTACTTCATACTATTTGACATTTAACATAGACATATTGTGAAAATCAATGTTTTAAAAACGAAGATGTTTGTGGAATTGTTTTTCTAGACATAATCACATATGATGTATATAATGTCAAGACCAGATACAATTCCTTGCTCCTTTAATCATATCCTTCATTTCACTTTTTAGTGACTTGTAAAGCTTTCTTGACATTTACTTTACCTATATCATTAGCCTGTATTTACATATTTTAGGTGCCACCTATAACTGCTTAGAAGCCTCTGTAGTCACAAGATTTCATTGGTTTATATGGTGTAACTAGGCTGGATATTTAGAAAACATGTTTTTGTTTTTAAAATCCTAATATGCTTAGATTTGTTTCTTTGTTAAGGGCTTGCCACTATGGAAAGCTAGAAATTGACATTGCCTATTTTTAGTCCCTTCTTTTGTCAAATGTAATCTGTCTCTTTATAAACCTTTTCATAAATTTTCATTTGGGATTTGACCTCACTTAGCCTAAGCTTATTTTCCTTCCCTTTCCTTCCCTTCCTTACTTCCTTCTTTCCCTCTCTTTCCCTCCTTTTCTCCTTTCCTCTCCCTCTTACACACACACACACTGTTCACGTACTTCTTAAAGCCTTACTTTTGTCTTAGTAACAACAGTAAGACAGAAGGGCAAGGGCTAGATAAATGGGTTTAAGTGACTTGTCTAGGTTCACATAGCTAGGAAGTGTCTACAGCCACAATTGAACTCAGGTCTTCCTGACTCTAGGCCTGGCGCTCTATCTACTGAGCCACCTAGCTGCCCCTTTATTCACATTAAAAAAATAAAACAACCAAGACATTTATTTTTAGGTTTGGACTTCTGGTTTCTACTTAAGACCAAAGTTACATTATTTTGTTTTTATTTTGAAGATGGAGATTGTTGGAACTGGTAGCAATCTGAAAGCTTATATGTTATAAGTCATAACTTGCATCCTTGGCACTAAATACTGTAAAGTTGATGATGGAATTATTAACTTGTTTATACATTATTTTGATTCTAATTACAAGGATCTAGTTGTTAGGCTGGAAAACTGACACAAACTTCCCCCAATCACTGAAGATGTTTTTTTAGTAGCCAAAATATTGAAAGAATTGGAGATGATGTGAAGTTGAAATTTGATCTTAACATAGTCTGCTATTCATATTCCAAATGATGTTGGGTATAACACAGTCCAAAGGTAATTTCTGCCAGTCTGGGACATGTGTTACATGATTTTGTGGAGACACAGCTAAGGAATAAGTACAGTACAACAAGTGTATCATTCCTAATTGTCACTGGCTTTAAACTAATGGGATGTACAGTAGTTGATTGATGGCTAAAGAATGTTGTCCATGATTCAGAGATCATTAATGATCTTCACATACCTAACTTTGTAAGAGTAGAATATTTGTGCCTGCTGGAGATGGACTAGGTCACTTAGAATACTTAATTCTGAATCCCCGTTTTGCTCTCAGTCCAAGTATGATATTGTTAATCAGTTTTAATGCTAAGTGGAAAAGTTTTGCCAGAAAACAAAGCAGTTCTATATAACTTAGATTGTATAAGAAATTGCAGATAATATTTGTATATGAGAATAGTATAGATGATAGATTTGTAACAACAATGAATTTAAGGCAGTACAAAAATGAATTGGGACTTCTGAAATCTTTGATAATGAGACACTTCACTGTTTTTCAAAGGGGACCCTTATAAGAATATTTGATACTTCATCAGGGCACTTAATCCAGGAACTGAGAAGAGGATCTCAAGCAGCAAATATTTATTGGTAAGAACATATTCTCAAATGAATCATAATTCATTTCAATATAGGGGTTTGAGAGAACAGTCAAGTTTGTCAACTGTGTGATTTAGGGCATGGATGACCTAAAGAGAAACTCAAATAATAGTAGTTATGCTTTTTATACCTTTTTTTTTTTCTTTCAAGAACAAGTGAGGGAGGAAGAGTTGAAGAGTTAGAGAGTGCAGCAGTATTATGTTATGGTTATTGATCTCCTTTCAGAGACTGAACTCCTCATCTCTGAAAGAGTTCATTTATTCTTTTCTAATTTTTACATAGTGATAGAAAGTAAGTGGACTTTTGGTCCTAGGATTTAATTGCATTCACTAAAGTATCTAACTCAATAAAGAGAATACCCAGTCCTTTTCACAGAATCTCAGAGTTGGAAAGGGACCTTAATAGCCTTCCTTACTCTCCCAAAAGAATTCCCACTGCAACTGAAGACTGGTTTGGAAAGTTCATTAGATATCTCTTTATTGTTGTGAAGTTTTTTTTTCCTTAGATGAAGCCTAAATTTGCTTCTTTACAACTTCTGCCCTGTTGTTCCTACTCCTGCCCTCTAGGACCAGGCAGAACAAGCTTAAACCCTTCTTCCATATTACATACATAGGTCCCCCTTTAAAAACTCTTCAGGCAAAACATCCTTTTCTTCATCTCATCCTTATATGGCACGAGTGATTTTTTTTTCATCTGTGACATTTGCTTACATTTTATCAAGTTGTTTGGATTTAGCTTTCATCATAGAAACTCTTTTGGGCTCTGGCCTCTAAATACCTTGAATTAAACTCTATAGGCCCAGTAACTAGATTTTTTGCAGGCATGGATATGGATAACAAAAAAAAAGTACATGATCTGTTTTTTAACAATAGTTCTCTTAAGTTTTAAATCAAGATGTGAAATAAGACTATTTAAAAAGAATATACACTTGACTCTACATTTAATCTGTTATGAGTCATGTTGTACTTTTGTTTTTTTTAAAGGAAAAAATATTAATATGAATTTTAACTTATATTTTTGGCATTTAAAAACCCTGGACTTTGTTTCTATGCCAATATTCTCTGAAAAGCTTGATGCTTCTGCTTGCTCCAGCTTTGCCCTGGCCTAAGTGAGAGCTTATGGTAATATCAAGGATCTTAGAGAATACTTTTAATTCAACTCATTTGCTGTGATTAATTAATGTAGTGCCTCTTAAGGAGAAGATTGGCATCTTGGCTGCCTTCATTGAGCCTCTACATCATTATCAGTTTCCTCTTTCATGATAAAACTGAAAAACCAAACCTGCATCAAACCCCATAATGGTCACTTTCTAATCAAAAGTTCTCTTCTTTCTCTACATAGGTCAGACACCAAATGGAATTTTTTAAATCCTGTGTTGCTTAACAATTTATGACTTGACGTAGGTTTTATCTTTACTTAACTTCTTTCTTAAGTGTGACCTTGCTACCCTCAACATTTAAAGACACGAATAAAATAGAATAGTGTCCTTTTACATGATTTATTGTTAGTTTTCAGAGAGCTGTTTGGAAGAGTTGGTTTTTGGTCCTGAGGTGAATAGTATTTGGTTCATTTTGCATTTGTTAGTTTGAGGTGCTTTTGTAAACTCTGAACCGAATTCCTAAACAAAAATAAAATATTTTGGGAAATATCATAATATAGACAATTTTATATAACTTTTTTAGAGTGTGGGGTATGTGATTTTTTTTTCTCCTCAATATATCTTTGTAGCGGCTAATGAACCCAGCACTCTGGTAGAGTACTTGACTAGGAATGGCATGGTCCTGGTTCTAATACCAGCCATCTCAGCTTTGGGACACTGGGCAAGTCACTTCTCCCTATGTTTGTTTCATTTGTAGGAGAGAGTTGGATTAGATGGTCTCTAAAATCCCTTCTATCACTCATATTCTGTGAGTGGTCCCAGTTTGCAATCTCAGCCTTGAAAAATTCTGTTTTTGTTTTCTTTTCAGTATTAATTTCAATCAAGATGCTTCACTCATCTGTGTATCAAGTGATCATGGAACCGTACACATTTTTGCAGCTGAAGATCCCAAAAGGAATAAGCAGTCTAGGTAAGAGTTTGGAGATTAAATTTTGACATGAAAAATAGGATGAAATGTAGGATAATTCATCAAAATATGTGGAAATAGGTGGTGGAAGCTATCATCTGTGATGTCAGCAGTTAATTTTTTGGGAGGCTTTGAAATGTTACATAGTCTTTTGTAACAAAACAGTGTCTATGTTACAAATTTCCTTCCCCATGATTAAAGCCTTATAATACTCTGGCCAGAAAGAGGAGGAAGTCAAGAGAAGCCTTGGCCTTACAGCTTTGGAATTGAGTATCCATTCTGTTGCTTGCTCTCTCTCTGATCCTAACTTCTTTAGAGAATTGGAACAGATGACTCCAAAAGTTACTTTCACCTTTAAGTCTTAATGCTCCTCAATAAACTAGTTGGTTCAAGGGGTTACTGTTTTTGTATTTTTGGGATAAAGTATTTATTGATAAGATTTCTTGATTTTTGTTTAGCTGTGTGTATCTGCGATATAGGAGAAGTTGGATCCAGAATATTAATTTTGTAGCTTGTTAATTCTGTTTCATTCAACATTCTCTTTTCTGATTATATCACAAAACCATTTTCTAGGGCCCAACACTTTCTCAATAATCTCTTTTCTCCAAGTTTTATTACAGAAGAGCGGGATAGAAAACTTTATTTGCCTTTGCTAGATTTAGTACTTTACATAAACGATTTTTACTATCCTGGGTTTAGCTGGGTGAGATTTTTCAGTATCATTAAGTGTTCTGAATAACTTTAGTTCTGTAATATGATAACCTGATCACTTTTTTCCCCTCCTCCTTCCCAGTTTGGCATCAGCCAGTTTTCTTCCAAAATACTTCAGTTCCAAATGGAGTTTTTCCAAATTTCAGGTTCCCTCAGGCTCTCCATGCATTTGTGCCTTCGGAACAGAGCCAAATGCTGTCATAGGTAAGAATTTCTTTTTGGAGTCTTGTATTTTTCTTAAGAAAAAAAATTTCCCAACCACTTTCTCTTTAACCAAGGGAGCACATAAAGTTGTTTTTTTTTCCTCCTCATCAGTTTTTGATTTCTGACTACCAAATGAAGGCTTTATAAAATCTAAAGGAGAATTACCATCAGCATCAATCCTTTGTAGTTTGTAGATTCTCCTCTGTTGTAGATTCAGTAAGAACCTTTCAAAGTGCATTGTTTGGAGAATAATAATATAGTGTGACCACTTAATTAGTCTCAATCATTTCTCTAGGAAATTTAGATACTTTATCATGTGAGTTCTATTAGGAGTTGCCTGATATTAGATACAGTTTTTCCTCCAAAGAAAACATCATGTCTGCTTAGCTTAGGGGGAAAAAAAAAACAACTAGAGTAAATTTGGTGTAGTGGGAGATGGTTTGGGGTATTAACTTTGAGACCAGTATTTCCAAAAAAAAGGAGTATTATTTTAGTTTGTAGTTTTCATTGACAGTTTTGAAAAAGGAATTAATACACTTTAAACTTTCAAAAGAAAAAAAAGATAAAATGGATTTCCTTTTCCTTAGCAATCTGTGCGGATGGCAGCTATTACAAGTTCTTATTCAACCAAAAAGGAGAATGTTCCCGTGATGTCTATGCTCAGTTTCTAGAAATGACTGATGACAAACTTTGACCTTGCAAGAGAAGCTTTTGGACTGAAGTACTGCTGAGTTATTCTGCAACACTTGGAGGACTCAATACTAACCTGTAATATTCCCCAGTTCTGGTGGGATATAGGCCTCACCAAGGAATAGTTTCCAGGGGACTAACCAGGAAGAGACTTGGTTGGGAAGTAATATACCATTTTTGGATTTCCTTTTGTGAGGCCTCACATTTCTAGCATGAATGGAAAAGGGAAAAAAAATCACAGTGTACCAGAGCGAGTACCCAGGTAGTTTTTCAACAGCTTGAGCTTTCTCTTGGTTTATTTTCTTTATTCTAATGATGAAGTTAGCTTTACAGGTTCATTTATACCCTGTATACTAAAACAACCAGGAGTTTTGTATTGGAGGGGGGAGGGGGATTGGACCATTTTTAGAAATTGGCATTTGTTTAGGCAATAGCTTACATCGTTTTCATTGAGCCTTTTGATGGGGAAATGAACTATATATGTAAATATTAGTTCTTGTAGTGTAACAAGATTTAAAATAGAATAGTAAAACCAGCAGCTTGCCTTAGTACAGAAGAAATTAATTCCTTCTTCAGATCTAAACACAGAGGAAAAATACAGCTAGTATGCTTTAGCAAATGCAGTCTGAATACTTCCTCTACTTAAGGTCACCATTATAGGTCTTTAGGTTTGTTTTGTTCATGGATACACTCACATGCTGACTTTGTATGTTGGTGTGTGGAGCAATGAACATTACTACAGAAGCTAGAACAGACTCCATCTTAGCTAAGGCTTATTGCTGATATGAGTAATTTCACTTCAGAAATATGGTTCTGAGGAAAGTGAATCCATCATCTTTTCAGGGAAGATCAAAGTGGAACAAAGTAACAAAACCAGGTTTTTTTTTTAAGTTCTTATCCATGACTAATAATTTCTTTCAGTTTAGACAGTAATATTTGGCATTTATTCCAGTGATGCCATACTGCTGCATTCCAAAGAGAGTGAGCAAGAGTGTATGGAATTCATTTATATTTCCGTTGGTGCCTACTTTGGGCACTTCACTGTTACCTTTCCTGTAACATCATTTCTCCCCACTGTTATAAAGATTGCTACACACTAATTCTCTTGGAAATGAAAGGCACATAGCATTTTGGAACTAAAATAGAATATTATTATGGGATCTGTGTTGGTAACACTGCTTATGTGAGGTTTTGCTTAATTGTATATTACCTTGAGACTTAATTTCATGTGTTTTTGGTTTCACATCTCATTTGTCTTTTGTAGCTGCAAGGTCTTTGCATTTTGCCAGATCCTTGACTGTCATGTAATATTGACTAAATTTTATGTAAAGTATGCATGTTCCCTTTTGTGTGAATTTAATCATGGAAATTCATTTTGCACATTTATTTGTAACATTTCTTTTAAATAAAAATGATTAATTTTGTTGTACTCTTTTCTAGTTGGGGGAAGTAAAACTTGGATATTATACGGATATATGGATATGATCAAAAGATGATGTGTTTTATGTTTTTAGGAGACTTCTGTTTAGATTCTACACTTTGGGAATAAACGTTATGTAGATTAATGGCAGGAATACTATGAAGAAAAGGCAGCAAAGTTAAAATATCCAGAAACCAACATTTCAAACATCTGTCTCCATTAATAGTGTGTATATGTGGCACACACTCATGGAACTAGAAGCTGGATAAAGGATAAGAAACTTAAATAACTATAATATGCCATGTGCAGTCTGACTGGCTAGGAGACCTCCTTAAGCTTTCTTAAGGAAATGACATTTGAATGAGGTTTTAAAGAATGGATAGGAAATCTACATAGAGTCTGGAACATTCTGGAGCTATAGGAAGGCAGAGAATGGACATATTAGTGATGAATAGCACAGATGATGTATTGAAAACAAGGAGAGAATTGAGCCAGAAAGGACCTAGTTTCCAGGCAGGCATTTTTGGTGATGGGATGAATCTGTGCCTCCTCTTCCATGTAGCTAAAGAGAATTTTTAAATTCTAAGTTTATGTGAATAAATAAAATATGTGAAAATATTTAAATACTGAATTGATTGTGAAGTCCTGGAAGAACAGGGGACTATCTTCTGCAAATATCTCTTGGACTGTCTTTTGCCTTTCTTTGTATTCACAGGGCCTGGTGAGAATGTAGTATGTGCTTAATAACTGCTAATTGACAGACTGTTTGTAAAGTTGAATTTTCTTTCTATGTTAATTTAACAAGATATAATCAGTTTCCTGTTTGCTTCCATTACCCTTTCTAAATTTAGTTGAGAATTTCTTTGGAGAAATTGTGGTGTAAGTATAGTGGTATCAAGCTTAAGTAGAAATGCAGCCACTAAACATAAGGATCCCTGCAGGCTGCATATTGACTTCGTTTTAAAATGTGATGTTATCTGTGTTTTATTGTATTTTTATTTGTTTTATTAAATACTTCCTAATTACATTTAATTTGGTTGGGGCTAGATTTGGGAGTGTTATAGATCTGTTTTTGATATCTTTGATGTAGTAGTGGACCAAGAGTTGACCTCAGAGTTAAGAAGACCTTGTTTTAATTCTTGGCTTTGATTCTCATGATGACTGTGGAATCTTGAACATATAACTTAACCCTCTCAGTGTGTAAGCCACTGGCCAAAGATTTAAATTACAGAGAAAGTGCTGACCTGCATTGGCTGAGAGAATTTCCTTCACTTTGGAATTTCCCTATGCCAGTGAAATAATAGATACATCCCGATTCTCTGTTAAGTTATTTATATATATATGTAGTGTCTGTCCCCATTCCTGGAATGCTCTCTCTCTTCATCTCTACCTCATGTTTTCCTTGGCTGTAGCTAAAACTTACCCACAGGAAGCCTTTTCCAGTCCCTCCTACTTCTAGTATCTTACCTCTGTTCATCATTTCCTATTCATCCTATATATAGTTGTTTGAATTTGTCACCCCCATTAGATTATGGGCTTCTTAGAGGCAGGTATTCTTTTGCTATTTTTTGTATTTGGGGGAAATACAAAGAAAGATCCCCCCCAGGGTTTATCAAAGTTCTTAGCACAAGTAGGCACTTAATAAACACTGACTCACTAGTGTGTATATACAATTCTGATTTTGCATAAGATAGGCCAGTTCTAGCATGAAGACCTTGTGACTCCTTGTCTTTTATTAGGAGGCAACTTTCATGTTTACTGCTAAAGGAGGAGATATAATATCCATTTCTACCTATAATTTTATTCAACAGTTGCCATCCTAAAATGTAAGTAATTGCTTTGGGAATAAGACTTTTGATTTAAAAATGTTTCATTATAGTCATTTTGAAACCAGTGCCCCTCAAAAGCAACACTATAAGCATAATGCTACATAAGCCAGGTGATGCTAATTTGAGAGTGACAGTAGATCTTCATCTTTAAAGTGTGAATCATAATATGCTACTCATTTCTTAGAGATGTGGTAAAGAATTTTGTAAGCCATAAAGTGCTAATATAAATGCAAGCTATAAGAGGATCTGGATCTATACTGTACTAGGGAAATATTATGTGAACATAGGCTTGAAATTGGATAGAATTTACTCAGGATCTAAAGATCCTAAACTCCAATAATCAAGCATAGTCATGAAAATAATCATCGACCACTAGTCCCAACTTCCATGATTGATGTCAGGATAAAATGAGAATACTTGTAAAATGCCTTGCAAACCTTAAAGTCATCATTACTAATTTGAGCAACTGGTTTCTTACCTACAAGGTTATTATGTGAAACCCCAGTGAAATGTGTGAAAAATGCCTTTTAAACCTCTATAAATGTCAACTTACAGTGTATGTTTGAGTGGCTTAGATTTTTTTTATTCATTTAAGTATTGTTCCTTTTAAAAAGAAGACCTTTGCAAAGATTATCCAATTACTTCAATAATGTCATTGCCATTACTCAAAATTTCTGTATTGCTTTTGTGAAAATTGAGACTTTGGGGCATATAATTTTGATTATTAGCAGTAACAAACCATTTGACCCTTTTAAAGGTGCATGGCTTTCATGAAACATTCACATTTGAACATGAAACTGGATAACATTTTGGGTCAAAATTGTAATGTGACAACAGGGTTCCTTTGTGTAGCTCAAAGTGGCTTAGAAGGCAGTACCACTTGTATCTTTTAAAACAGCCAATCTGAAGACTCATGAATAAACCAGCTTCATTGCTTTTATGTCATAAAAGTTGAAAACTATTACGATTTGGAGTTTCTGCTATGACAAATATATTTGATGACAAACAGATATTCTTTCTTCTTGTTACTTGTAATAGGAATGGGAAGAAAATCTTGGGGTCTTTAGTATATTTCTATAGGAGAGATGATAAATTCAGACCAAGATACTTCTGCTAAGCTTTGTACACAGTTATTATCTTTAATTGCTTTTTCTTATTGTTATAGATATAATTATAGTATGATATCATATAATATAGTACCAGAACAATATTAAATAGTAGTGCTGGTAATAGACATCCTTATTTTATTGCTGTCTTATTGGAATGGATTCTAGCTTTCCATTATAGACAATGCTTTTTATTTAAATTGATATTACTTATGTTAAGGAAAGCTTCATTTATTATGCTATTCTTTATTTTTGTTTTTAAAAAAAGGAATGGAGGTTAAGTTTTTTGTTTTTAATATGGTGAATTAAGTTTATAGTTTTCCTATTACTGAATCAGCTCTGTATTCTTAGTGTAACTTCAGGCTGTTCATATGCTGTATGATCTTGATATATTGCCAGTCTCCTTGATAATATTTTATTTAAAATTTTTACCATTCATTAAAAAAATTAAGTTTTCTTTCTCTATTTTGACTCCCTATTTTAGGTATCAAGACCATATTTGCATCACAGAAGGAATGTTTGGACTTCTTTATCTATTTTTCCAAACAGTTTCTGTAGTATTAGAATTTTTAAAAAGTCTGGCAAAACAAATGAAACAATATTTGTAAAACAAATTTTGTACAATAACTTGTCATATAGAGGTAATATTATACAAATGTTTATTCTCCTAGTCCACTGTTCCCCCACCCCTAAAATTTATTTGTAATCTATTTATTTGTAAAATTTATTTTGATCCTGGATTTTTTTCCCTCCTGGCTGGAGTTCATTTACTACATCTTTATTTTCTTTTTCTAATGTGTTATTTAAATATTCTATTTACTGCTCTTGTAATCTGGGCAGATTAAATTTTTGCAAATAAGCATGTTAGACTGTCAATTTCATTGGCATATTGTTGAATAAAATAGCTCCCAATATTTCTTCTTCTGGTTGTGAATTCACCTTTCCCCCTTTTGGACACTAGTGATTTGTTTTACCTATTAATTCAATTAAAAAAATCCTTTCAGTTTGTCAATCACATTTAATTTTCAGGATTTCTATTTTGGCATTTCTTGGAGTTTTAAATTGTTGATTTTCTAGCTTTTAGTTATGTTATTATTGCAGCAAACCCAATTTATCTGCTTTTTCTATTACTGATGAAAATGTCTTATTTTAAGACAACTGCCCCTTCACTCTACCCTTCAGTCCTGCTCAGTCTGGTGCCATCAACATTGAGGCAAGACTCCAGCATGCAAAAGATTACAATTTATTGAAGTTATTATATTTATATGATAACTTTAATTTATGCATATTTTTTAGACATTATACTGTTGCACACTTAATAAACTACAGTATAGTTAAACATAACTTATGCACTGGGAAAGCAAAAATTTTTTGAATTGTCAACTCTTGTGTGATCCTGGCTTGGTACTTGAATTCTTTGTTTTTGGTTGCTTGCAATATTTTTTCTTTGACACGGGAACTCTAAGATTTTGGCTGTGATATGCTTTCAATTTCTATTTTACTTTGAGTTCTAAGAGAGCTTAGCAGTTTTCTTGTAGAATTTCTTAGAATTAGATGTCTCTTTGTGTCTTTAAGATCTTATTTTTGAAAGTTTCCCATTCCCTCAACAACTTTGCTTGTAGAATTTTAATCCACAGACTGAATTAAAAAGTTAACATCTGGCTTTCTCAAAATCTCTCTCTCTTTCTCTCTCTCTCTCTCTCTCTCTCTCTCTCTCTCTCCCCCTCTCTCCCTCTCTCTCCCTCTCTCTCCCTCTCTCCCTCCCCCTTCCCCTCCCTCCCCCTTCCCCTCCCTACCTGATTCTTTAGGCTCTAGCAATAAGATTGTAGAAACTCTTGGTCTAATGTGGGAAACAACAGGGAATATAAATAACAGGGAAAGCTGAGAAACAGGTAATTCAAATATCTTACTTTGGGTTCAATTTGTTAGTATATTCTTAAAGAGTCTTCATTCACGCATAGCTGTCAGGATAAATGCAGAGATGTGTAAATCTAGCTCATGGGTTTCTGTTAGGAAGATGTAGATATGGATGAGAAGATGGCTAGCTACAAACTGCAGTATGCTCTAGAAATATATTTTCAGTGTCACATAGGTTTCAAGTGATTAAAATCTTTCTAAGATGATATTAGCCAATTATGACCCTAATCAGACTGATTCCTCTTTCAAATTTACCTACCTAGAGATTCCAAATTCTGGTGTTTCACAGGATGGCTCCATTTGCCTTCATTTTTGATATGAGTAAATAGGTATATGGTTCCACCAGTGCTTAAACGCAATGCTACAGATACTGTCCCTTATTATGGAATGATATATTGATGTGGTTGGGCTCCACACATATGGACTCAGCTGTTGGTAAGTCCAAATTAAAATGATTATTCTTCAAACTGTAAGCCTTATGGGTGAAAAAAGATAAAATAAATAAAATGGACCAGTATATCAGTAGTATTCCACAAAGTGCTTTGAAGAGGTAGAATACTACACTAAAGTGTTCAAACAAATCTAAGCCAGACACCTTTCCTTGGCTTTTGGTTAACTTATATTTTTCTGCTTGTTACACAAAAAGGCCTCATTCATATGCTGAATTTCATTTTTATTATTATTGTTTTTAAATTGATGTTATAAATTCAGCTAGTATGCAGTAATTTTTCATAATTTTTAATATGTATGTTTGCAGTAACATTGTGACAGCCCCATACTGTGGATTGACATGATACTTAGTACAGATTTATCATATTTGGTCTTCAGGTAAATAATGAGTTTCCAAAACTGCCTAAATTTTTTGAGCCATTTTAGTCCATCAGGAAAATACAGGGTTTCCCCCCTCTTTTTAAAAAAAGGTAATTAAATATTGAAGTAACTACATTTAAATAGATAATGTTATGATGATTACAGAAACAACAAATTCAAAATTAAGGCCAAAGTCTCATCTTCTGCTCCCACAATAACCAACTCTAAGGCACCAAATGCCAAGAGATCCATGAACGTTTTCCCTTTTGGAAGGCATGTGGGCTGAGGTATGATAATTCAACCTTCTTTCTCATTCTTCCATCTTCTCTTTCTTTCCCCAAATCAATTCTTTTAGGGAAGAAAAATCAGCCTTAGTTTTGAATTAAAAATGGAAAGATATATTGGAATCTCCTGCTGCAAATTAGAGAATTAGCAAGATATTTTAAATGCTCAACTATAGAACACATTTAAAAATATATATTTGTATATATTTATATAAAAGGAATCCCTTTATTATAAGGTAGCCTCTGCAAAAAAACAGCAGCTACTTTTAATGGAGATACCAATAGGAGGACATAGATAGGACATTTGGTAATTAAGGACAATTAAAATATTAACAGTTTTAATGACATACTGGTTGGATTAATTCCTCCTAATGATGAATATTTAAGCTTAAAAATATTGAATATACTTCTGACAAGATCTTTTCTTTAAAAGGACTTGTGATAAAAGATTGTATCTTTTTTTTTAAATGAAACAGAATAGTTCTGTCATTTTAAACATACACAAATACTAAGTGAGACTTATTTTACTTAGACTGGAAAAATATACCAGGGACAATCAATGTCAACACAAAATAACAAACAGCCAAGGGTTGCAAAAAAAGAGAAATAGTTAAGTGCAGCTCTGGTCAAAATCATAACAGTTCTTTACACAGTTAGTAGCTCACTTACACTGGAATTTCTAATCTGTTACATGCAAGCCCATAGAAGCATTTGATCACTACACATTTTGATAAAATTGGATTAAATTTATCAGGCAACTGCTAAAATATAAAAAATTTGCAGATGTAATAAAGTAGCTTCATCTGAACAGTAACAGGACAGATTTAAGGAAATCATTCCATCAATTAAAAAAAAACCCTTTTTTTGTGTGGCATGTATTTTATAACCAAACTAAATTTCACATGAAAAGTATTGTGATTCTAAAGTTTCCATAGTTTAAAACGGAGTGATTTGAAATGTCAAAAGACCCCATTATTTTTCAAAGAAATGAAAGTACACTTCAAAAATTCCACATGTGAACAACAAAATACTGCATATCTATCAACAAACTGCACTGGCTAGGTAATTATGAAAGGCTAGCTGCCAAGATGGAGGAAATGGCTCCTTGCCTCTGTTCCCTTTAAGGAATATACAATCATTTAAAACAGTTTACACTAAGCGCTTATCATGCTGTCATTACACTGAGATACTCAGTCCTTAAAATAATCAAGTGTTTTCATTTTTTATTATTTAAATTTAAAAGCTGCAGCTCTCCCCAACTCTGCAGCACCAGAGATTGTTCAGTAGGGAGGGGCTGTCATAGCCTTTAGAACAAGATATCTGTGTCTTTTAGTTTGATTTTTGTTTTTAAATCACTGAGTTTTAAGGCCACCTGTGTTTTCATTTTTGTTTTTCAGTGCTGAACATTGTTGAAGTCTGATCACAGGGCCCATATACCCACTGGGTGAGAATGTGTTCCAACATTTTAGGTATTAGTTAAATGTCTCCTTTTGGCACCACAGAGTTGATTTAAAAAACTTTTTTAAATATGAAAAGAAATCAAAGTTTTTAGTTTTGGATGCTTTTTTCCCTCACTCCTGAAGATGGTGTGTCCACATTCACAGCAATGACTATGCTTTCGCCATCTTCTGTTTTGATACGTTTCAGTTCTGGCTGCTCTGACTGGTCACCAATCTGACGTTTGGTTGGCAGTGAGGCTGATGCTGATGCATGGGTTGCCAACATGTGTAAAGGACTTGCAGCAGCTGCAGAGAGATTAATGGGTCAGAATAATCACAAATCCCTAAATATTAAATTTTTTTTATCACTTGCCCAGCTAGGGAAACCATTACCCATAACAAACTTCTTCAAATGAAAGGAAGAAATCTATCAAAAGAAAGGCCAGAAATGATTATGTGGTCATATAAAATACTATCCTGGGGCAGTAAGGTGGCTCAGTGAATTGAGAGTTAGAACTAGAGCCAGGAGGTCCTGGATTCAAATCTGGAAGGCAGAAGGTAAGGGTTTAAATATATATAATGTAAATAACATAGTAAATATATGTTTATATATTTAATATATTTATGTATATAAATAATAATATGAATAAATATAAAGTGTGCTCCTGTATAGGTGTGTACCAGAATGGCTTTCAGACACATGTTTGTGCTACTCCGTTTCAGAGCCTGACAATACAAATTTCCCTAAGATAACATTGAGTTATGGTTATAAAGTGTTTGTTCCCTGCTTCTTTCTGAAGGACTGTCATATGTTCTAGTGCCCATATGGAATAAGCACTCACCAGAATTTAAGATAAAAGGACAAGAAAAAGATTTAGAATGAATACAGAATTGGCTTTCAGAAAATGTACTGGCTTTTTCCTTAGCCATAAAACAAAATCTATTTCAGATTATATGAGATTTTGGCATGCCAACATGAGGCAAATGTTTAGGCAGAGATATAAGATGGAAAGTAAGGGTCTTTAAAAAAAAAAGCAGTCTTCCTCTAGCAAATAAATGTGCTATAGGTGTACTCTGCAGCAAGGATGTTTCCTTAAAAGATTAACACAATGAACAATGAAATGTAGTAGAAGCCACGTGAACAAGGCTATGAAGGTTATCTCCGATTTTCTTCCTCCCAGTAGAATGTAAGCTCTTGACATATGTTAACCCCTAATAAGTGCCCACTGAATAGGATAATGGTTTTTATGTGGCAGGATACATTTCAAGCATAAACTAAAGTCTCTTAACATGGTGTAAAGGTACAGATTTGCAGATACAATTATTATTAGGGAGAGGAATCATAGAATTTATAGATTTTTCTAGAGCTAAAAAAGAACCTGAAAAGTCATTGGATCCAACTTCCATTTTGCAGAAGAGACTGACAAAGAGAATGCCAGGCTTGGAGACATAATTTAAATCCAGATCTTTCATAAGGTCAGTTATCTATCCACTATGGCAGATTGCCTATCTTGTAGGAGCTAGTTAAGAAAATGCAGAGTTGAAAGATTCCAAAAGTCAGAAAGTAAATGTGGATCTCTGAATCATTAAATTATTTTCTCTTAATTCTAGTTATTACTGTAAAGAAATATTTTCCAGAAAATTAGTTATACTAACATGGGTTTATCAAAACACTTGTGTCTAATTTATCATGCAAGTTTATTAATATAACTACTTAGACCAAAGTTCAGGACTAGAAGATAGAACTGAAGCTCTGTGCCTTTTAAAATTGATTCTTCTGTCATTTAAAATGCAGACACTGCTACTTGCCACCCCATTTTCTAATCCTTTAATTTATTATATGCAGAAAACTGGCATTTTAAAAGGCATTTTATCCACCTATGGATAAAAAGTTCACATTTTTCAGAGCTTGTATTTCTCAACTTTTACTACTAAAATTTTTATTATCAAACTTTCAGAGTCAAAAGGGACCAAGGTTATTTAGTTTAACCTTTACCTGAATCATGAAAGTCTTTTCTCAGGCCTTTTGACCGCTGTTGAGCATGTTTTTTTCTCTGGGATTTCCTCAAAATGCTCTTGATACCTACACCAGACTTAGGCTCCTTTCCTTTTTTTCCTTTCAACATTCTTTCTTATCTCATGGATTTAATTATAATGTATATGCAGGTCACTCTTATACTTATCTAGCCCTAGTGTCTCCTGAAATCTAGTAACCATCAGATGACTAAACATTCTGATCTGTATATATCATAGGTACCTCAGATGCAATATGTCCAAAACAGAACTTGTTTTTCTACCCAAACTCAACCCTCTTTCAAATATCCCTCTTTCTAATGAGGGATTTCTAATCTTTCTTATTTTCCAGGTTTATAATCTTAGTGTCAACCTTAATTCCTTATCCCATATTTTTGTCCCTTCTGTCCCATAACCCCTCCTTTCCACTCACACATCTACCCTTCTAGTTATGCACTATCACTTCTTGCTTATACTGTTTTTTCTCCTTTCCTATTCCAACAGCTGCCTAACTGATCTTCCTGTCTTAAGACTCTCATTCAGTCTTCCTAAAGTTATCTGATTATGTCTTACCCTACTCAGTAAAATCTAGTGGCTCCTTATTTATCTCCATGATCAAATATAAATCATTCATATGTGACAATGAAATCTCTGAAAAAGACTGCTCCCTTTCTATTCTCATTACATATTAGTTCTCATACATTATAGACACACTTGGCTTTGCCATTATTCATATACATCATTTTATCTCTCCTGACTCATGCCTTTGTGTAAGCTATGGGATGCCTGGAATACACTTTATTCATCTCTGCCTGACTAGAATTTTAGAACTTAAGACTCAGCTCAAGCACCACCTTTTAGACAGAATGCTTGAGTTGAGTCTAAATTCTAAGATTCTAGTCAGAATTCTAGGGGAGGGAGAAAGTGCTTCCATTGACCTTCTGAGCAGAGGGGTGAAGCCATTCGGCAGAGGGAGGGGATGTGAAAAAATGTTCGGCCCAGTGCAGAGGAAAAAGGAAGCAGCTCCCATTCAAGTCCCTCTGCCTTTCTAGTAGTGGTCTGGGGATGGGTGGGGGTTGGGACACTGTGCTCTGCCGTGCCATAGATTCACCATCACTGTGCTAGTACCAGTCTTCTGTCTCAGTATTACATAATATCTGTTTTGCATATGCTTTAAATATACTAGTTTCCCTAATCTTGAGGGTAGAGATTCTTTCACTATTGTTTTTTTATTCCTAGAACCTAGCACAATGTCCACCATATAGTAAAGGCTTAATAAATACTATCTAAGACAAATAGATAATGATCCTACATAGGAAATTGAAAGGCATAAGATAACCAGAAGGGAATGGTAGTGTGAAAAGCCAGATTACAGAGCACTCAGGAAGAGGAATAGTCAATTATATTAACTGTAATAGAGAGATCAAGAAGGATGAGGACTAAGAAAAAGCTGCTGAGTTAATAAACGAAGAGATTGTTAGTGACTTTGGAGAGCAGTTTTAGTCAAATGATGGGCTCAAGAATCAGATCAGGAGACTTTGAAAGTGAGTGTGAAGTGAGGAAATGGAAGTAATGAAATAAAGACAGCTTTTTTTCCTGGCAGTTGGGCTATAAAAAGGAGGATTATTTGGTCCTAAGGCTTTTCTAAGGATTTTTCACACATGGATAAAACTACATATTTACTATGCCAACACCATTAGGTGTGGTACAAGTTATTCAAGTTATGTTAAAATAGGTCATGTCAAATGAAACATTTCTACTATATATAACTATATATAAGCCTACTATATATAAGGCATTTTATGAAGGGCTTAGGATACGAATATGAAAAATGAGAACATCCCTGCTCTTAAAAAGTATTCATTCTAGATGGAAAAAGGAAATGAATATAGGTGAAACAGGGAAATATTTAACAAATAAAAAAATAAAATGTAGATAATGTCATGTTACTATGTGGTTTTTAAAAAATCAGCATGCATCTTTGTAGTACCTACTTCTATTTTGATACCACTGATTTATGTCTACCCAATGAATAATAGGAATGAACCAATGTTTAGAATAATACTTAAACTGATTACTAAAATGACAAGGTTTATTATATGTAACAATAACATCTTTTTTTTCAAACCCTTACCTTTCATCTTGGAGTCAATACCGTGTATTGGCTTCAAGGCAGAAGAGCAGTAAGGGCTAGGCAATGGGGGTTAAGTGACTTGCCCAGGGTCACACAGCTGGGAAGTGTCTGAGGCCAGATTTGAACCTAGGAACTCTCAATCTACTGAGCCACCCAGCTGCCCCCAACAATAACATTTCTAATGCCTCCTTGGGACATTCTCCTGTCTCTGTAACTCACAGTCTTAGCCCTTTTTCTTCCCAAAGATCTCCCACAGAGGTGTGGAACCAAGATGGTATCTTAGTAGCAGAGAAAACCTAAAACAGCTCTGAATATCCTTCCAAACTTATCTTTAAAAAGGATAGGGGAGCAGTAAAAGGGAGAAATGAAAGGTAGACAGATTTTCATAATAAAAGGGAGAATTGGAAGCAAACCTGCACACAGAAAAGTGCAGGCTGCCCACCTACTGCGCCAGACTCAGAACCAGGGCATAGGCAACTTCAGGATCTCAGCTCAAGGGCTACACCAACAAAAGAGCACCACAGACTCACTCCTTGAGATCCCAGGCCCTGGCAGTGAGGTTGAAACCCCTGGGAGCCTGAAGTTAAGACAGAAAACTTGCAGATTTTCCAATCCACTGGTGAGAAAATGAGCAAACAGCTCCAAAGATCTCCCCCAGCTGGAGCCCTGGATTAGGGGAAGGCACTAAAGGGCCTAAATCAATAATAGTAGATATGAAGCAATACAATTAGAAGACAGGTATACAACACATACCATACTATCATGATAAAGGAGGGAAGTAATAAATTATCTCTTTTATTGATTCCATTGATGAGACTTAATAAAACCAGATCCAAGATCAATTGGGAGATAGGAAGAAGAAATGTAAAAGGGAGATGGTGTAATATCTGAAAAGGAATATAATCAATACTATGAAGAGCTAGGAAAATCCAGGGGTTAAACTGTATATGGAATATATGAAACCAGATACTGAATCCTCCAACCCCTATACCTAATAATTCTCTGGCCCTACATTATTATAGTTGATAAGTCTGAACCTTAGTGCTTCTTCTACCCCATTGAATTTTCTGACTGTGATTAGGTTACTTAATTCAAAATCTTCTATGACCTAGCAGGCACGGACCTACCTCCATAAAACAATGAGGCTTTAGAGTAGAACTTCAACAAAAATGTATGCCAAATAATACAGCAATCAATTGTCTACTTTCTTGGACTATTCTCTGTTTCACTGATATTAGCCCTACTTCTTCAACAAAATTATGAATTATTTTCAAGGCTTTCAATGCTCTCATGCCATAGCTCCTATGTCAGTGTTTGAAATGCAGCAGATGTGAAATAAATACTTGAATGATCAATAATAGGTGGAACACCAACAGAATATTCCTTGTGTCCACTTAACATAATTTAACATCAGAAAATATTAAGATTTAAAGTTTAAATATTAAGTTTGCATTTGATTTCTGCTTTTACAGAATTTAAAATTTATAGGCTTGCAAGAAGTAAAACAAAAATACTACCTTCTCTAACACCTATTTTTATAGACTTCTCAATACCATAAAATGATTAAGGGCCTAGCAGTTATTAAATAAATCTGATTGCTCTATGAAGATTAGTAACATCATAAGCCTACTCTGGAGTGACATGGTGATTGCTGAATTGGAGTGGCTCTAGGCTGGGATACCAACAGTCAAGAATAGAGGCTTCAGTGGTCCAAAAACAAGTTGACTAAAACCTGTTTAGACTATAGAGCTAGCTCTAAGACCAAGAACTTGTTGGTATAATGATGTGATGAAAAACACTGGAAGGATTTAGCTACAAATACATGTAAAGCAAAGGCCACAGGAGGTTCAAAGATGACTCTAAAGTTTAATGCTAGGTAGACAGGTAATATGTATAATAATAATGTATGTGTTGAAAGTGATGGACGATGATCAAGTGACAAGATAACAGACTTTACTAATGTAATAGTGAGGTAAGTAAACTGTTGGAAATGCCCAATAGAAATAGAAAAAAAATTAGGCCATGATTAAGGGCAGATTGTCTGAAATAGTGGCTTGGGGGAAGGAAAGAATATAAATAAGACAAGGCTTCAAAGTTATGGTTGTCCCTAATTGTGCAAAGCCTAAATACGAAGTAAAATAAGAATTTGATCCTAGAAAGAAAAGAAAAATTAGGGGAAGACATGAAAAGGACTGGTTTGGCAAGTGGTGTAAAGAAAGAAAGTATCAATAGGTAATTATTAAAATAGTCCTGCAAGCCTATATAGCAATCAAGAGAGAAAATAGATATGACTAATAATTCAGAAGGCTTAATTGATAGGATTTAGTGACTAAGTGGACATGAAAGGTGGAGAGGGAAGTCTCCAAGATAAAATCTCCAAGATTTTAAATATGGGCACATGTTGGTAGTAAAGTTAGAGGGGGACCTAAGGACATATAAGAAATATCAGGGGCAGTTAGGTGGCTCAGTGGATTGAGAGCCAGGTCTAGGTATAGGATTCTGGGTTTAAATATGACCTCAGATAGATGTGACCCTGGGCACATCACCTACCCCACTGCCTAGTCCTCACTATTCTACCTTGGAACCAATACACAGTATTGATTCTAAGATGGAAGATAAGGGTTTTAGAAAAAAAAAGTATCAGAAAATTGTTCTTTGTACCACTTTTTAAGAAAGGAGTTCAGAAGAGGGAGTTTTTTCCATCAAGATATCTATACCAATGCAACTACAAGTTTGAACCCCTGCTCTCAAAAAAGAAAGGAAATAATAGTATTCATATATTTCTGTGACTTCTCACCGTACCTCATTTTTACTAAATGAAAGTAGAATATATTTAGGTCTATGTGAGCCTATTAGGTTAAGGCAGAGTCTTTTCATAGAAATAATAAAGTAGAAAGAATCCTGGTTTCTGCTTGTGTTACTTACTACCTATATGACCTGGGCAAGTTAACTTAATCTCTTTGGTCCTTAGTTTCCTCATCTGTAAACTGAGGGTACTAGGCTAGATTGCTCAATATCTATAATCTATATCTAAATCTATAATCCTTTATGAATTAGACTGTATGAAAAAGGTATCTAAAGGCAAGGGAAAACTGAGTTAGCACTCTTTGCACCTGGAGAGGAAATAACAGTTAAAAGTGCTTAGTCACTCAAACATATTTGTTGGGTGTGTATAAATGGTGATCAGATTCTTAAGAGGAGGAGCAGTAGATTAGCAAGTGATATAAGGAGGACTAAATAGATTCTTCAGGGTTCCATTTCTTTTGTAGTTCTAAGCTTCATGCTTTTGCATTTGGTTTCTCCTTTCTCTTTAACATTTTGATCTAACCCTAAATTTGTTTGCTAATCCTTCTTGGGTAAATTTGTGTTAAAATTAAATGTTATTTCCCTACCTGTTAACTTTGACCCATGGGGTGGGCACTGCAAATACATTGCCTTTTTTCATAGTCTTATCAATGTTGCTTTGCGGAGAATTGACTGAGGTAAAGAAGGCTGGCTGGATATCAAGAAGTAGGTCCAAATTGCCTTGATTAGGCCAAAGAATCAAGAGACGTTATTATTCTAGCATACATTGGTATAGAGCAGGTCAGGACGGCTGACTAAGTGTTGGATAACTAATATGTTTATTATGTCAAATCATCAGGTTCATGTTTGTGATTCTAGTATCATTCAGATCCATTCTAATAAACTTATCTCCTCCTTTTTGTACCATCCCCTCTAAAGCATAATAGTGTTCTTTATATAATAGATCTCAAAAGATACAAAATATATTTATTTACCCTGTGAACAATGCATTTTGCCTAGAAAATTTCACATAAATGTTATCTAGAACAGATAAGATTTGTAGGAGATACTTCACACAAGATGAGTACTGCCATCTTTTGGGTAAATTACAGTCCTACCATTAATACTGCTTTATAGATTAAACCAGATCAGGAAGAGAAAGTACAGAAATGTTTATATATTTTTGCTAATAACAAAGTGTTAGAACTTATCATATGAGACATAACTTTGTAAGAAATAAAATGACAATAAGGGAAATGACAAAGATCCCCTTCTGTGGTATGAAAAATGTGAATATTTTCTTAAATCGTTCTTCTAAGAAATATTAAGTATAAGAATTGAGACCTATAATTCATGATTTCTGGGAAGCAATTCTCCTCAATACTTTTCTCTTTATATAATATCTCCCCCCCCCCCCCCCCTTGCCCCTCCATATTTATAGCTGAAGTAAACATTTCTTAGTGATTTCTTACCAGTGCTGACCTGTCCCTGGATTGCAGTGGTGACTGGTACTACATGTGTCCCATTTTGTGTTACAGTTTTTATTGGTAGCTGGTGTTGACCCAGAGGTGCCTGTTGCACTATGGTAACTGTCTGTAAGGGGGAGGTCTGTGATGTTTGAATGATCCGACTAGCAGCTCCAATTGTAGTGTGGCTAATAGCAGGAATAGGTTCTACTTTAACTGAAAGAAAACAATGAATGTTAACTGAAAGCTAAAAAAAAAAATCATAATTTTCAAGTAAGTATATACCATACATGAGAATATATAATTATTTTTAAACTAGGTTATTTTAAGTGAAATACAAGTTATAACAAGTTAGTTTTAGCAAAACTCCCCATTGTTTCCATTCCCCCAAACTTGAAAGGCTGTCTTCTAAATATTACTTCTTTGGTTACTCACCTTTTACTTCTCTGTGGTCTCCATTTTCTTGTGGTTGTACCTTGGACTGGGTAACCACTGCAGCTTGTGTGACCACTGCTTGTCCAGCTACAGTATAAGTGTTTGCTGGAGCTAATCCAGTCACGTTTGTGACTGATACAGCTGGTATCTGGTGAACAACATGAACCGTCTGTACTACAGGTTGCTGGGATGTTGAGGTGGTCACAGGTGTTGCAACAGTGTAGGTAACTGGCTTAATAGTTTGTGGTAGCTGCCGTTGTACAGTTATTAAAACTGGCTGGCTAGACAAAGGTGAACCTGATGAGATCAAATACATTGATCATATGTTTGTAATTCTATTAAGCATATTTCTTCTCATCTAAAACATATGCTTTGAATTAAATAATTTTAAATTTTTTAAAAAGAGAAAAAGCACCATGACTCCTGTTAATTTGCAATAACTAAAATTACTGTTACAAATCTATAAGTTAATTGCCGTAAGGACTGAAATGCTGATTTTGCTCTCCATTTGCACTATGTCTGCACTCATAGTTTTCTTTTTTCCATGAAAAATGGAAAGTGAATAGATGAGATACCTGCAAATAGAGGACGGAATTGAGAGTCACACTCAATTCATGTGAATAATCTTTTGCAACTGCAAGCAAAGCAGAATTAACAGGGAAATCTAGGAAGATGGTTATAGAAAGTCTTGTGCTAATCTTGTCTGTTTTAATTTTTACTATTAACACAGAAAATAGCACACTGACTTAAACCATCAAAGGAAGGAGGTAGAAGCTCTCCTGGTTAAATGTCAGTAGATAAATCATTTTTAGCAGTTGCAAAATAACATTAAAAAAGAATTATAAATCAATTTCAGTATTATGATATTTAATTTTTTGATAGACCAACTTAATTAGAAATATTGATTTCTAATTGCATGTTTCAAATGCTAACAGGAAACTAATTTAGAATTCTATGAAGAAATGAGGTTGAATAAATAAAAGATGGTAATTCAGATATATAATTAGCCACAGTTTTTCTAACCTTCTGGCCACTTTGATGCTCAACAATACCTTCTCCAAAAGATAATCCTTCTTCATAGTCATCAATAACACTATTGATTTCCAAGACCTTTGAATTAATAAATCACAATGAATAGCTTGGATACTTTTTGGGACTTTAGAGAACTATAAATGATCCTATAATTTACAGCAGTTTAGTAAATGTTTTGAATACTTTTGAAATGCTCTGTTTCTCCTGAGTTGTGAGATTATAAAAATTCTTTACAAAAGCTTTTCTACTATTTGATTATATAAATGAGAAGTAATTCTCAGAGCAAGAGACAAATGTTATCCATTCAAAGCCACTAAATTAATACAGACTGAGAAATATAGCTATCAACAATGATAATGGTTTTTAAAAGGCCTGTGAAATCCTTTCTAAGTATCAGTCATCAAGAATTAGGATTTCTATAGTCTCAGTACAACTTTACTTCTTGGTAAGATTTTGTGACTTCAATTATTTATTCTTTGATAATACTCACAAAATGTGCGTATCAGATGAGGTTTGGCAATTTGAATGTGATCTAACACTATTCCCCCAATAACATTTAATACATTTCTTTCTTATTTCTCACCTGGTGCACTCTGGGCAAACCGAGCTTCCTGTATTACTGCTAGTTTAGGTTGTATAGCATTAGGCTCTGGATCCATTGGGACTGGAGAACCTTCCCTTGACAAACTCTCAGGGGTTTGTACTCCACTGGAGTGAGCAGACAACACTCCAGAATGATTAGGAGAAGCTGGAGCACTTCTGTATTTAAAAAAAAAAAAGAATAAAAGGAAGAAGCATCTAGTAGTTTTAAAGTAACTTAAAGCACTTAAGAGCTGCCTTGTCTTTTTAACTTGCAATATATGTACTTTGCAGAAGGGGGCATCATTTGTCTTCTGCCAACCAACTAAAAGATTCTAGTGATTCTTATTTTCTATGGAACCTTTGTTAACTTAGATGTAGATTCAGAAGGAGACTGGATAAAGTCTACAAAAGAGACCATTTTGATGTCTGGTGGCATTTCTCCTCCATACTCAGTGCAGGCCAAGTGGTCCATGGAACAGTATTAGCTGCTTGCTCTAAAAAGAAAGAATCATTATGAGCAGCTCTAACTAATATAGTAAGACAATAGGCGGCCAGTAGTAGTACAGAGGGGCCTTAAGATTTAAATCATGGTCGTTTCGTTCCATTTTATCATATTATATCAATGAAATAAAAGGTGTGTACATTTTTTCAGTTAATTAAGATACTCGAAATAAAACTTTACAGATTAACAGTATGCAGAGAGTTTTAAGTATTAGCTTAAAATATTTTATAACCTAACAATTTCAATTACTTCTGTTGCTGAAATTTATAGCTTACTAATAACAGAGAATATAAAATGAAAAACAAGTTCAATGAAATAGGTTAATCAATACTTGTAATTTTAATTTTAACTAAAACTTAAAGATAAAGACTGAAAATGCTTTTGGCCACTAGATACACCATACCCTCTAATATTTTAACCCATTTTCTTTTTGTATCCCATTCCCAACATTTAGTCATAAATGCATTTGGTGTTTTCTTTATTTCCAAAAGGAAATTTAATTAATTACATCA
Organism: Monodelphis domestica; assembly: GCF_027887165.1. Lineage (NCBI taxonomy): Eukaryota > Metazoa > Chordata > Mammalia > Didelphimorphia > Didelphidae > Monodelphis > Monodelphis domestica. The sequence goes on from NC_077228.1 coordinate 252,790,975, forward strand.
AAGGTAATTACTAACAATTAAGTGAGTTCTTTTTGTTCATCTTTTGTCCTTACCTAGAAGAGAGCGGTCCCAGAGGGGTTCTAAAGCAAGGTACTCCCCTAGGCCTTCTTTTCCTAAAAGCCTGCTCTATTAATTTGCTTTCAGAGGCAGGGTCTATCCTCCAGAATGAGCCTTTGCCTGGTTCTTCCTGGGAACGTGGTACTTTGATGAAATAACGATTCAGAGAGAGATTGTGGCGAATTGAATTCTATGGAACATAAAAAAATACGTAGAATTCATATATTTCTTTACTAAGAAATTAAAATGTGGCCTAGTAGTAGTGCCTGGAAACACAGAGGCCTAAGTCTCTAGCTTCTTTGGCTATCAGGGAAGGAAGAGCTTTGGAAACAGCTTTGGATGAGTTCTGAAGTTGTTTCTAGTGCTCAGCAGCTGCTAGGTTGAACAATCATTTAACTCCCTTGAGCCAGGAAGATAATGGCCACAACAAAAGGCTTAAAGGAGGAAAGAATACAGTATAGAGAATAAAATGGAGGAATGAAAGCAGAAGTCTGTACAAAACATAGATACATTTATACAATTTTTAAATGGGAAACTTTTCATTTGAAATTAAGATGTTGAAAACAGGATTATGACATAGCAGGCAGGTATTAAATTGTTTTGGTGACTTTACAGTTAACCTTTCCCTGATTGGAGACAAACAAAACTGATATAAGTCAATCTTTAAGACATCAACAAACAAACAACTTTTCTAAGTTTTACTTGCCCTGGGCAATGACAATAAAATTAACCCAGTACACAAATTATGGCCAAATAGGCAAGGAGGAATTAAGTAACTTCAGTCATGATTATTAATTACATTTCCTTATGTTAGTATAGAGCATCATGCTTTTCAAAGTCTTTCTTCCATATCTTATTTTATTTGATTTTTACAACAATCTTGTGAGGTTCCCTGATTCCTAACCAAATCCATTCTTTGTGACACTACATCAGTCTTAAGTTAGCAGTTAATGGAATGTTTATTTAGTTATATGAGCAAGATAGCACTTCTCATTGAAACATGAATTGTCTCAATGAAACATGGTATTTTGATATCTACCAAAAGTGGAAAATTATTATGTGTTTGACAATTAGACCAAACCGCCATAATTTAAGCCAATAATTAAAATTTAAAAGTAAGTTGTTCTGCCAAAGAAATGAATAACTATTAAGAAAGTTTATATGCCTCTCCAAATCCCTTTCTTAAATTTTTTAATTTGGGGGGGGGGGATATTTCCAGGACCACAGACGTATTTGTGACTTTATGTGTTCATTCAATAAACTCTTGGCCACATAATTCCATTAGAAAGATTTTAGACTGTTCCAGGAGGCTCAGAAGTTAAAATTTTATTATTCCAAAGATTATACTAAGTAGGCAAGATGACAATTTGTTTGACATCTTATATTGTCTTAGTGCTTTTAATAAACTCTGCTTTGTTTTCCTTGCCAAAAACTGCAATGGGAGATAAGCTTATTTCAAATGTATTTTAGTCTCTGTGATCTTTGAGTAGAGTAGAATCTAATATTTTTAGAAGTGCTTAAAGAAGCAAAACCTGATAATAGTACATAATTGTGAACTGCTTAATCTACATCACATTCTTTGCCTTATTCTCAGTTCCATTTTAAAAACAGTATTTTGTATAAGTTTTAGAGCGCAAACTGAGGCGTGATTCTTACTCTATATTCAGTCCACTGGACAACACTGCAAAATGGTATTAAACAATGCACAGAATTATACTGATAATCACATAATTGAAGTACAATCTAAATATTATTAGGATAAAAGAAAATTATTACAACTGAAATCTAGAAGCAGGCATAAAATATTATTTACCACAGTTAAGCTTTAAATGTCGCTCATACTTTTATCATTATTCACATTATTTATAGGAAGAAATGAAACTAGTTCTTGAAGAAATGATTTGTAGTGCTAAGCAAATTAACATACGTATATTAAAAACCATTCCCACACCTATCTCAATATTATTTATCCTTAAAGGTCCAATTCAAGTCTCACTTCCTTCAAGAGGTCTTCCTGGCTCTCTCCAGTTCACAATGAAACCTCTCTTTTGTTAATTCATAGTAATTATCTGGAATACTCATTTTATTCTTTAATTACTTTACAAATCATAGACATAGAGCTGTACATAAAATATATGTATGTATTAGTGTTATTCTATTTTTCAAGTTTATATGTACAAACAGAAAGCTCCTTAAGAGAAGTTATAATTCTCTGAATCCTGCACAAAACATAGTACATAATACAACACCTGCATAATCTTTATAACTTTGGTCCACATAAAAGATTAGGAACAAAAAAAATATTTTGACAAGTTTGGAACAAGCTCACTTTAGGAACTTTAGGAACAAACTAACGTGTTACATGCTGTCTTCTTATTAAGGTGAAATAAATTTGGATTTCACCAGTTGATGGTTTCCATAGTGGTAATGTAAATGTAAAATGTAAAATGTGCCATGATTAGAAAAATACTGCAAAGGGAAAGAAATATGTATTATATACTAAAAGAATATCTGGAATCTTGAATTAAATCTTGGATAAACTCAGATGATAGATTTTCAACCAGAAGTTTATGCTATATATTCTATGAAATGGATAAAGCTGTAACTTTAGCTTATGTGTTGTCTCAGAAAATTGATCTCTATGTAAGTGGAAGCTAGGCTCTAAACCTTTGATTGGGTGAATTGAAGTAGAGAAGAGTCTGTGAATCTTTCTTTAAAAAATTCTGGAAGTAATTTGGTCAGTAGCACTCAGCTGGCCTCAGCAAAGACAAATTAAGAATGGGTTATGCTTACAAAAAAATGGAGTCGACTTCTTCAACAAGCATTTGTTGAGTACTAATTACATAAATAACTGTGCTAGGCATTTTGTATAGAAGAGGGTCTGTACCTTTAATTTCATTAATATAAGGAATTCCTAAAGTGAGCACAATCCCGCAATCAATGCAGGCTGGCATCTCAGAGGAGTGGTGTCACTTGAAGTGAATCCCTGGCCAGCCACATAGTAACTTTTGTTTTATTTTATTTTTATTTGAATTGTTTAATACTTCCTGATTGCACTTTAATCTGATTCAGTTGCACTTAAGAGTTCTGGGGGCTACAAATTTGATGACTCTGACACAGAGCACTGAAGAGAGAGAGCTGCCAAGTCTGCTTTATTCACTGTGCCTTAGTTACTTCTCAGTTCCCCGGGGGAGATGAAAACAGAACAACTATCTTTGCCCTCAAGGAAGATGGACAGAAGGTGATATATCACATAAACAGATAGTTATACAAAAAACATATATAGCATAAATGTAATGTAACTTTAAGCAAGGAGAGGCAGTGAGGAGAAAGATAATTAGGAAGATAAGAAAAGACCCCTAAATTATGCTTTTAAGTAAACTAAGGATTTTATGGCATAGAAAATTGGGAAAATATTTTAAGCATGGGAAAACCTGGAGATTTAGTGCTATGGCAAATGTAATAAAAATAAACTCAAAACACTGTGATGAACACCATTTCTAGTAGGTAGATCCTCTCAAAGAGCCATAGGGCAAATATTTTATGAATGGAAAGAATTTTCATAAATTAAGCTGTTCTAAATAATGGATTGCTGACATACTAATGACAATTTATCTTTCAATAAGTCAAGCTTCTAGTGAACTCAAACTTTCGGAAGATATCATGAACCTCAAAGCCAAAAAATCCTTTGTGAAATTACGAAAGTGTAGAAAAACTGAAGTTTTAAGGTCCATTTTATTCTACAGGGAAGGCCCTAATAAGTAGTCTATATACTTTAATATATTTTATTAAACAAAACAAAACCTTTAACAAGCTTGGTTGTAAATATATCTGAAGAGATGGACAGAGCTAAGGGAAGTGGGAACAAATAACAAAAAAACCCCCCTAAAAACGGTTTACAATAAGAGTCCAAAAAAAAAGGGGGGGAATGTTCAGTATGATGTTCTTTTGAATATAAAGGTGACATAAGGTATGAAGAGTCTAAGTACTCTAGCCAATTTTCTAAGAATGTAAATTGCTGAGAAGTCTGATCTTCATCAAAGAGGGAATTTCCTTATCTAAGAAGTTTATAGCAAAGAAATTACAAATCCAGTTCTACTGATATTTATTAGTTATGTAAACAGTGGAAACCAAGCCTCAATGTCAAAATCTATAAAATAAGTATAATAATAATAATATACTTAAAATAATCTCTCACAGGATTGTTTTGAGGGTCAAATGACAATAAAATACTTTCATGCATATATCAATGGTAATTTTGATTATTTTGTACTTAGATATTTTACATTCTTTTACCCTCTGTTTTAGCTGGGGTATTAGCTTACTTATCAGAAAGAGGCTATATGGCATATAGGAAGCGTGTCAGGAAGATCTGGGTTTGAAGCCTGATTTTGATACATATATATCAGCAATGTAACCCAGATAAGATAAGCAACACAGGAAGTTCTAGAGAGTTGATGATCAGTATCAATGGAATCAATCAGAATCAGCGAAAGATGTTTGCATTGGGAGTTCCCTACATGAATTAAAGCACAAATTTGGGCCAAAAACTTCACAAAACTACCCACAAAAGAAAAAAAAAAGGAACAAGGAAGTTAATTTACAGAACAGTTATAAAATCTCAAATAAACTGACATTCAAATAGTTACCATCCCCCCTAACCTGATATCTTATATACTTAAAAACCTGTCTGTACCATTAAAATAACAAAGCTTGAGAATTCACTTTGAAGACAATTCAAGAACTATCAAACTTGAAATTTTAGAACTTGTCAGAATTTCCTATGTATAGCACAGAAATATTGATCCCCACAGGTTAAGAAAGGATAAACACTACCCAAATCTTTTACAGAAGATGTTAAAAATTCCAACAATAGGATATTTTTGACACACCTTTTCTTTATTTTCATCAGAAAAAAAAATCCTGCATTGGAAAAATGTACCTATATGCTTATAGGTTGAGGTGATAATATGAGAAGTGAAAGGATGATTTTCCAAAGGTACTATTCCCATCTTCTGGGGTTTTAGGAGACTGCATAAGTCAGTTTTTATTTTGATTTTGTATACACATTTATTTTAACCCTTAACAGTGAAATTCATTTAACCAGGACATCTATTTTCTATATCGACTTACCAAATAACTCAGTACATGTAATTAATTATGTAACAATTCAATAAATATCAGGCATTTTATCTGCACTTATTTGAAAAGTCTTTAATTTTGACTTGACCATTAATCTGAATTAATGACATTTAAAAATTTAAACCAAATCTGTTTCTGCAAATGTAATAATAGACACAGAAAAATAAGTTATAAGTATCAAGGAAAAAAAATTAAAACAATGACAACAAATCTATACAAGGTAAGGTAATAAGAATGAAATCTGTTCTCAGCATGCAGACATTAAGACAATCTTAATATACACATTAAACTATGGAAAAAGATGTTGAGGTAAGATGGCAGAGGAACACTGAAGTGGTAATGATGTTCAAGTTTCATCTTTTCCTTCAGTGATAAAACTGTTGTGTCTCTGGTAATACCATCAATTACTATTACTGCCCAAGGAATCATATCTCAGTTTTGAAAAGAAAACACAAACAAAGCCCCCCTTTATGAATTCTAAACAAAGGCAGATTAATTTTTACATTACTTATAATACAGTAACATTTTTTCTATTAACAAAGTAACAAATTAGTAGTAAGTAAGGAAACGAAGTCAAATTTACCTGCCAGCCTTTATCTGCTGTCCTGTAGTATGGATAATTTTTAGTTATGTGGGTATAAATTCCATTTAATGTAAGCTGCTTATCAGGAGCCATTGTAATTGCTTGTACTATTAATTGTGCATAGGAATAAGGAGGCTTCGAATCATCCTGGTATTTAAAAAACAACAATAATGACCAACTTTAAAGACTGAAGACAGAATAGAGATGTACATATTTTTTATTGTTTAACAATATAGTATTCTCAACAATGAATTTCAAAGGTTGCATGTGGGGTAGGGTATGTTGCAGGAAGGGAACTTAGAAGCCAAATGGAGAAAATTTCCAATCCATTTAAGGGAAAACATGAGTAAAATTGGATATGCTCAATAATAACACTAACCTATGTGCTCAATCAACTCAGAAACCTATGTGTACATATGAATAACATGTACACATAGAGGAAAATATGACAAAAGAGAAAATACTATCTAGTTCTAAAAGACCACTTATAACTAAAAATATTAGTCTAAAATAGCCACAATAAAGCTAGCTTTTACATAAGATTTTCAAGTTTGTTAAGCAGTTTATATATTATCTCATTTGATTTTCATAACTGTCAGTAAAGTGGTATTATCATTTTATAGAACAGGACACTGAGACTCAGGTTAGCTAATTTGCCCAAACTCAGGCCACATTTGAATTTAGGTCTTTCTATGAATCTGGCACTCTTCCCCCCATACCACCTACTCACCTACTACTACTACCATTCACAAATGGAAGAAAAGTTATCTTTTATAGCTACATCTGGTTCTGATGCTAATACTTACCTTTGGGCTATCTCCACCTGAAGCTTCTTTGTCATTTTCTGACTGTGAATTATCAGTCATTAAATGTAGGTCAGTGGGTAGTACACGACCCATTTTGTACCCTGAAGAGCCTGCCCCCCGGGGACTAGATGGGCAGGAATTTGCAGCACTATAGATGAAAAAAAAAATAGATTCCTGTTATTTTGTTAAATAATACAGTCAGATCTCATTGTGTTTAAGCAGCTGTCTTTGTCAGGAAAATCTATAAATTTTAATTCTAGAATTAAGGACTTGTAAATATTTCCTTTGGAAAATGTGATTTTTACCAATATTTTTTGAAATTTATAATTATAAAGAAGAACCATATTGAAGTTTCAGTTTTCTATGTATTCTCTTGCTGAAAAAAAGTTCTGTATTTTGCCAGAATAATACAATTTCTCACAGAATTTTCCCCGTCTAATTAATAGTAGAAAATAACAAAAACTTATATAATTTGTAAATGATCCAGACTAAAAGAAATTTCTCTAACCATTTTAAAGTAAATATACTTTTCACTTCTATGCCTATGGAAAGTATAGTGGAGTCCTGCTTCCCCACCCCCTTTTTTTAAATGAAAAAAGTGTATTATATTGCATTTGTATTTTTCTTTTAACAATCCACAAAATAATTTTGTTAGCTTAAATTTAATTCAAATAAAAGTAAGTAATGATTGTAATTTATAACACAAACAACTTAAATATGCAATAAAAAGAATACAAAAAATTTATTGGTAATATTCATAATTTCCATATTATAAAATCCAATTTGCAAAATAATAGTTTTTTTACTCAAATTTTCTTAGTGTAGAAACATATTAAACCCCTTTTTATTTTTCTACAGATGCTTTTCTGCTTTAAAAAGGTCTTTCCAAAATCCTTGAAAAAGCAAGCCTCTTGTCAAAATAAAGTATTTTCCTAGGGAAAGGGATTAAGGATGGTACCCAACCGTTTAACAAAAAATTATTCTTTTCAGTGCCTCCTCACCCACCTGAAGTGATTGCACCCTTCTTCATATTGATATTAATATCTATCAAGGATACTGATAGCTATCACAGAGAAGAGGTCCCTTTGTTGACTTCAGGAGTTAGGGAAGTGGTCCAGGAGGGAATGGGATGGTTACTGACTATTCTGGAATATTAACACAAAACTGTATTTTACATATTGTGATCTTTTCCTTATTCAATATTCCTATAAATGTTACCCGAGATCATCTTGGGGCAGAGAGTCATTCAAAGGGCATCAGATACTATGCCAATTTGGACAGCTCTCTCTCCAAACTAGAAATGCTTGGATATTAGATTAAGGTTAAATTAAATAAAATTTGTTTCTGGTAGACTTGAGCCTAAAAATGCAGTATACAATATTAATATTTTTTCTTTGACAAAAGCAATATTTTGTCTTTATAATAGTTACAGCAGAAAACTCAGGCTTACACAATTAAGATGTCTGAACAATTTCTATCACTTGGATCAACTGGAGAATTCTTTATTAACCCGTAGCCCACAATCAAAATAAATCTATTTAACCATTCTTTTTCAGATGAGAGTAATAATACCAATTTGTCCAAGGCAAATCAGTTCATTTGTCATTAGAAATATGTGTATTTAAAATAAAGTGAGAATTAGTTCTATAATCAAGTGATTAGTAAATAAAGTCAAAAGATATTTATTAAGTGATTATCATGTGCCAGGCACTGTGCTAAGGGGCTGGGAATATAAGCAGAAAGAGAGTTCTGCCCTCTAGGAGCTTACATTCTAATAGGAGAAGACAATACATAAAATGAATACGATAGCCTGAGATTGCATTAACTTTTTTGGCTATCATGTCACATTGAAATTGAGCTTGCAGTTCACTAAAAACTCAAGGTATTTTTTTCAGGCAAACATCAGTCATGATTCCCTAATCTTGCACTTGTGAAGATTTTTTTTTTTAAAGACTAAAGGACAATTTTTCATCTTGTTATATTAAGTCTAATGTTCTAGCTTGCCAAGATCTTTCAGCATCTTGACTTGTCATCCAATGTGTTGGTTATCCCACATGGCTTTATGCTAACTGGAAATATGATAAGCATACCATCTATGTTATCTAAGATGCTGATAAAAATAATAAATAGCAGAGAGTCCAACAGACTGCTGGGTATTCCACTAGAGACTACCTTCTCAGCTGAAGTAAAGTAAATGGTTACTCTTGAGGTCTGGCTATTCAACCAATAGTGAATCCCTTTAACAGTTTATATTTATATCTTTTCTTTAAGAAGTTGGTAAAACCTGTTAAAAAATATTTATATCCCTAGGAAATAACAATATTGTCTTACACATAAAAAATTCTATCTCTATACTTTGTAGGATTTTTAGCATAAACGAATGCTACATATTGTAAAAGGCTTTTTCTGTAACTATTGATATAAGCATGTAATTCTGGATATTTTGGTATATAGTGTGATCAGGTAAAAATCCTACTTGGTCAAAATGAATGACTTATTGGATAAATTTTCATAACCTGTTTGAAAGAATTTTGTTTAAAAAATTTGAGTTGATATTCATGAATGATATCAGTCTATGATTTTCCCTTTGTGTTTTATCTTTCCTTGGTTTAGATAAAAAGACTATATTTCTTTCATATAATGTTTCTGATAGGGTACTTTCTTAATTTTTGAAAATGATTTGTGAAGTATTGGTAATAATTACACATAAGAAAAATTTTAAATTATTTGTTAAATTGAAGCAAATATACTAAATAAAATAAACTTCTAACAAACTATGTGACTTTATAATAAAACATTATGGAATTAATGTCATAAAATTAGAATGGAAAATTTCTACCTTCATTAGACATTACAATTTATTTACCTTTAAATTTAAATGACATTAAATGGATACAGATATGAACAATTAGTTTCTGAATTTTAATAGCAAAATTCTTAAAAAACTGATTTATACATTGAAACAATTTCTCTTAATATATGTGGGTCATATACATTTGTTATGTGAATACATTTGTTAAAGTCTTGCTTGTATTTCTACTATGAAAAATAATTATATCCTCATTTAAAGAAAATTCTAAGCCTTGATTAAAACTACAAAATGAAAATATAGAGTGAAGTGGGTGAAATGTTTCTGGGAAATTCAGCACTAATAAAACAAACATAACTGTGTAACTTTTAGCACATCATCATTATTAACAAGTCAAGAAGACTGACCAGAAATGGAATAAGAATTTAACTCAAACAAATGATTACAGATGCCAAATCAGTTGGTCCCTTACCACTTCCAGTTCCCTCTCTCCTCTCCCCTTTAAACTCTTAACAAAATGGATAGAGTATCCAAGCAAATCTGTTACTGTATAAATACTACAGAAAAAAAATATTTCTACAGGAGAATATATCAGTGTTCCTCTTACTCTTTTTTATTGAATGTAATTATACTTTACAATTGAAATTCTGAATAGTGATTTTTATTATGAACTGGTACTTATTGTAGAAAAAAAGCACATTATATTAAAAAAGCATTTTATCAGAGAAATACAAATAGAACTCTGCTGTTCTGACATTTATCCCTCAACTACTCTGCACTAATAATGTAAAAACAATCAGAAGAATATAAAAATTCATTTTTACTTTTTATAATTCATTATAAATATATACTTTCTTTTCCAGAGCAGATTTTCTTATACGCCTTTAAACTATTAATAAGATTAGGAGTTTACCTATGAATATTCACGACACTAACAGTGAGAAAAACAGATTAGGAAAATATTTTGTACTACCAAAGGAAACCTAAACTATTAAAAATGTAGTAGACATTATAGATCATAAAGACTCTTACTTTTGTATTTGTATTCCAGCATTTAGCAGTGCTTTGTACATAGTAAACATTTAATAATGCTTTACTTATTTATTCATTCTATCATTAATCAAAGATTAAAAAGCTAGACCTTTTAGTCTAGTCCAATACCCTCATTTTTAAAATCAGGAAACTGAGACCCAGGAAGATTAAATGACTTGTAAGTCACATGAAGGTAATTGTCATAGGTGGGATTTGACTCCAGGTTCTCTGGCTCCAGGGCTCATACACTGCCTCATATCTCAGTATCAATTATTACCAAAGTGAGGTCTTATTGATCTTGAGGACACTACTAAAAAAAGACCCGAAAAAACTCACCTTTTTTACTCCCTAGTAAGTCAGAGTAACATATGATGTTTGAAAATAATACTAATAGTGTGAGAATCAGCAAAGAAGAAAAAGGCAGGGTTGAAACTTGCCTAACTTCTATCACAAGCTCTAAGTTCTTCATTCTCCATATTACAGAGTAAAAGAAATGATCTAAAGCAGGGCTGTCAAACTCAAATAGAAGTATATCCCTGTGAGCAGCATTTTGACTTAAAAAATAAAAAAATTAATGTTATCTCTCTTACCCCACAGAAGTTATTCTAAACCTTTTCTTCCCTTCTTCAGACCCACATACTGTGAATCTTAAAAATTCCCAGACCCTACTTCATAAGATTGGATTAAGACCATTCCCCATTTGGGCAGTGAACTCTACTTAGATCAGAAATGTGAGACCTCTACTCCACCCTTACTTAAGCCTGCTTTAGGGGAGAAAACTCCTTGCTGAACAATGAAAAGTACTTAAACCCATACTTAAGCCATGCCTATTTTTAGAACTAATACAAAGGGGTGCTAAGTACCTATAAAGGTCAAGCAACTTGTGAATTTACAAGGAACAAAGAGCTGAGAAACTTACTCAGAGCTTTCCTAGTGTGAATTACTCAAAAGTTCACACCTTCTTAGGTGTGAACTAAGAATGGTCTGTCCTTTGAAAAACGTCTATTGTGATTGGTAGATATAAGAATTTAGGGGAGGTGACAAAGGAGAAAATGCCCTTTAAAAGGAGACAAAAAGCTCTCTCTGAAAAGTCAGCTGGAAAAGGCTGCCTTGAAGGGTCTCTCTCAGGACATTCGGAGTCACATTCAGATTCAGATTCAAGATGGAGCTGGTGAAGGCAGCTGAGATGATGCTGGCCTGGTGTCACTAGAATCCTTGCTTGGACAGATCTTGTGGTGAGTGATTAAGGACTGACTGATTTTACTCTTAGGGCTTAGGCCTGGGTTGGCCAGGGCTGGCTTATCCTTTTCTCATTATTCCCTCTTTTTCTCTCTTTCTTAAATTCCTCATTGTCTTAATTAATTAAAATCTCTATAAAACCCAGTTGACTTGGTTATATTTGAATAACTGGGAATATTTCCCTGGCGACCACCTTATATTTGATTTTAAAACAAGACACTGTAGTGAAAACATATTTTCTGTGGTCACAATTTACTCATCCACTCTTTATATCTATCACAATTTATATCTTCCACTATTTTAACTCACTACAGTTTATGTTCACAACCATTTTAACTCTTACAATACCAACCCACATCCCTCCTCCCTCTCAGCTGAGGACTTTGCCTCTTTAGGTTACTGAGAAAATCGAGGCCATTTAATATCATCTCCCTCTTCCTCCTTTCTTTTCACTTCAAAATCTCTTAACATCATCCCAAATTCTCACCTCCTTATTCCCAGACTTTGATAAAAAGGTAGCCATTCTTATCAAAGGCAACCTCTCCATTATATATGAATGTTCCCATCTCCTCTGGTATTTTCCAGGAACATGTTGCAATCTCAGTTATGCCTTTTCTCTCTCAGATCTTTAACCTCTCCTCTACTGCCTTCAAACATGCCCTGATCACCCATCCATAAAAAACTTGACTATGTCTTACCATCCCCAAGCTCCTGAACTATATAGCTTTCCTCCCTTTCTTAAACTCCTTAGAAAAAGCTGTCCACACTTGCTACCTCCATTCTCTCATTTGTTTCTCAACCCTTTGCAATCTGGCTTCTGATTATCACTGAAATGAAACTGCTCTCTAGAAAGTTATATCTGATGATCTTTTCTCAGTCCTCATTATTCTCAACTAATATGTATCTCATCTTCTCATCTTTCGCATCTGACATTGCTGACCAACCTCCTCTCTGGATTTTTATGACACTGTAGTCTCCTGGTTCATCTCCTTAACAATTAAGTATTCTCCAACATCCTGTCACAGGCTCTCTTTCTCATTATATCTTCTCTTACTAGTACTCTCATCAGCTCCCATCACTTTATTTACCATCTTTATGTAAGTGACTCATACATATATATCCAGGCTTTGTCTTTCCTAAGTTTTGGTATCATATCATTCAGTTCAAACCTTCTACACTTCCAAAGTTTCGTATTCCTGTCAAAGGTACCCCTATCCTTCTAGTTACTCAAGTTGATGATATCAATGCTATTATCAAAGGATTCTTTCTCACTTCATATAACTAATAAGTTGCTAAATCTTGACATTTCTACAACAACACATACACACGTTTTAATTTAAGTCCGCATTACTTCTCACCTACATTATTGCAAAAGCTTCCTATCTGGTCGCTCTACTTCATATCTCTCCCTAGTCTAATCTATACACTGTGACCACAGTGATTTACCTTAAAAAGAGATGTGGGGTTAAGATGGCGGCTTAGAGAAAGCTGAAGTTCAGATCTCCGGAAAACCCTTCCCGACCGATCTCAAACTAGAAGCTCCTAAGGCGCCGAAATTCAAAACGATCAACAGCACAGACCCTGGGAACCCTCCTCCTGGACCTGGACCCGGTTCAAAAGGTACGGCTCCCCTTAAAAGCCAGAACCCGAGATCCCCCGGACCTCAGGGGTAGGAGCGCAGAGTCCAAGGCTCCCGGAAGCGGCAGCCGCGCCGGGCTCAGAGAGCAGGGTCTGAGGAACAACAACCCTCAGGGTCTTCTACCCAAGTCCCAGTCCGGGGGGAAAGTTACTGCCTGGGGCCTCCGCTGCAGAGAGCTGGTCAAAACAACAGCAACCCTCAGGGCGGGCAAGACAGCCTCACGGGCTGGATCCTGCTATCCAAGTCTCAGTGAAAGTCTGTGCTCTCGGAGCTTGGGGAAGCGGCAGCCCATCCCCCCGCAGGCCGACGAAACAGCCTCACGGCCAGGGATTCTGAAGGCAACTTCCGGAAATCGAGCCAGGGGGAGAGTGTGGCCTCGTGGTCCGACCCTTCCATTCCAGTTCCAGTGAGGCATATTCAGTTTAACCCAGGGAAAGTCATAGAACCATCTGCCCAGGACTAAAGCCTCTGATCACCAGACAAAGACAAGAAAAGCCAATCCTCCACGTTCAGAGATGACAAACTCCACAGAAGCACAGAAGCCCCAAAATACCAAGAAAAATAAGAAGAAAGGGGCGACTCTGGACACATTCTATGGAGCCAAAATACAAAATACAGAGCAGATAGAAGAAGATATAAAAGAAAATTCTCCAAAATCCTCCAAAGGAAATAGAAACTCTCCACAAACCCATGAAGAATTTGAATCAGAAAGGACCAAAAAGATGGAAGCCCTCTGGGAGGAAAAGTGGGAAATGATGCAAAAGAAATTCACGCATCTACAAAACCAGTTTGACCAAACTGTAAAAGAAAACCAGGCTTTAAAGCAAGAACTAATAAAGCAAAGCCAAAACACCAAGAAATTAGAAGAGAACATAAAATATCTCACCGACAAGGTGATAGATCTGGAAAACAGGGGGAGAAGAGAAAATTTAAGAATAATTGGACTCCCAGAAAAGCCAGAAATAAACACCAAACTGGACATGGTGATACAAGATATAATCAAAGAAAATTGCCCAGAGATTCTAGAACAAGGGGGAAATACAGCCACTGACAGAGCTCACAGAACACCTTCTACACTAAACCCCCAAAAGACAACTCCCAGGAATGTAATTGCCAAATTCCAAAGCTATCAAACAAAAGAAAAAATCCTACAGGAAGCCAGAAAAAGACAATTTAGATATAAAGGAATGCCAATCAGGGTCACACAAGACCTTGCAAGTTCTACGCTGAATGATCGTAAGGCATGGAACATGATCTTCAGAAAGGCAAGAGAGCTGGGTCTCCAACCAAGAATCAGCTACCCAGCAAAACTGACTATATACTTCCAAGGGAAAGTATGGGCATTCAACAAAATAGAAGACTTCCAACTTTTTGCAAAGAAAAGACCAGAGCTCTGTGGAAAGTTTGATACCGAAAATCAAAGAACAAGGAATACCTGAAAAGGTAAATATTAAGGAAAGGGGAAAAATGTTATCTTCTTTTACTCAAACTCTCTTCTATAAGGACTACATTTATATCAACCTATGTATACTAATATGTGGGGAAAATGTAATGTATAAATAGGGGGTAAAGAAAGACCAAATAGAATAATGGTTCTCACACAAAGATTCACAGGGGAAGGGGAGGGGAAGAAAACTCCTATAAGAAGGAGAGGAAGAGGGGGGGGGGTTTACTTAAACCTCAATCTCAGGGAAATCAACTCTGAGAGGGAAAAACATCCAGATCCATTGGGATCTTGAATTCTATCTTACCCAACAAGGGTAAGGAGAAGGGAAAACCAAGGGGGGGAGGGGGAGAAGGAGAACAAAAAGGGAGGGAAAGAGAGGGGGGAGGGGGAGGGAACAAAAAGGGAGGGACTAAAAAGGGAAACATCAAGGGAGGGGACAAGGGGGACTGATTCAAAGTAAATCACTGGACTAAAAGGTAGAGCCGAAGAAGAAAAGGTTAGAATTAGGGAAGGCAATCAAAATGCCAGGGAGTCCACAAATGACAATCATAACTTTGAACGTGAATGGGATGAACTCACCCATAAAACGTAGACGAATAGCAGAATGGATTAGAATCCAAAACCCTACCATATGTTGTCTTCAAGAAACACACATGAGGCGGGTTGACACCCACAAGGTCAGAATTAAAGGATGGAGTAAGACCTTCTGGGCTTCAACTGATAGAAAGAAGGCAGGAGTGGTAATCATGATATCTGATAAAGCCAATGCAAAAATAGACCTGATCAAAAGGGATAGGGAAGGTAATTATATTTTGTTAAAAGGGACTCTAGACAATGAGGAAATATCATTAATCAACATGTATGCACCAAATAATATAGCACCCAAATTTCTAATGGAGAAACTAGGAGAATTGAAGGAAGAAATAGACAATAAAACCATACTAGTGGGAGACTTAAACCAACCATTATCAAATTTAGATAAATCGAATCAAAAAATAAATAAGAAAGAGGTAAAAGAAGTGAATGAAATCTTAGAAAAATTAGAATTAATAGACATATGGAGAAAAATAAATAGGGATAAAAAGGAATACACCTTCTTCTCAGCACCACATGGCACATTCACAAAAATTGACCATACATTAGGTCACAGAAACATAGCACACAAATGCAAAAAAGCAGAAATAATGAATGCAGCCTTCTCAGATCACAAGGCAATAAAAATAATGATTAGTAATGGTACAAGGAAAACCAAATCTAAAACCAATTGGAAATTAAACAATATGATACTCCAAAACCGTTTAGCTAAAGAAGAAATCATAGAAACAATTAATAATTTCATCAAGGAAAATGACAATGGCGAAACATCCTTTCAAACCTTTTGGGATGCAGCCAAAGCGGTAATCAGAGGCAAATTCATATCCCTGAAAGCTCATATTAACAAACAAGGGAGAGCAGAGATCAATCAATTGGAAATGCAATTGAAAAAACTCGAAAGCGATCAAATTAAAAACCCCCAGCAGAAAACCAAATTAGAAATCCTAAAAATTAAGGGAGAAATTAATAAAATCGAAAGTGATAGAACTATTGATTTAATAAATAAGACAAGAAGCTGGTACTTTGAAAAAACAAACAAAATAGACAAAGTACTGGTCAATCTAATTAAAAAAAGGAAGGAAGAAAAGCAAATTCACAGCATTAAAGATGAAAAGGGGGACAGCACCTCCAATGAGGAGGAAATTAAGGCAATCATTAGAAATTACTTTGCCCAATTATATGGCAATAAATACACCAATTTAGGAGAAATGGATGAATATATACAAAAATACAAACTGCCTAGACTAACAGAAGAGGAAATAGAATTCTTAAATAATCCCATATCAGAAATTGAAATCCATCAAGCCATCAAAGAACTTCCTAAGAAAAAATCCCCAGGGCCTGATGGATTCACCTGTGAATTCTATCAAACATTCAGAGAACAGTTAACCCCAATACTATACAAACTATTTGACATAATAAGCAAAGAGGGAGTTCTACCAAACTCCTTTTACGACACAAACATGGTACTGATTCCAAAACCAGGCAGGTCAAAAACAGAGAAAGAAAACTATAGACCAATCTCCCTAATGAATATAGATGCAAAAATTTTAAATAGGATACTAGCAAAAAGACTCCAGCAAGTGATCAGAAGGATCATTCACCATGATCAAGTAGGATTCATACCAGGGATGCAGGGCTGGTTCAACATTAGGAAAACCATCCACATAATTGACCACATCAACAAGCAAACTAGCAAGAACCACATGATTATCTCAATAGATGCAGAAAAAGCCTTTGATAAAATACAACACCCATTCCTATTAAAAACACTAGAAAGCATAGGAATAGAAGGGTCATTCCTAAAAATAATAAACAGTATATATCTAAAACCAACAGCTAATATCATCTGCAATGGGGATAAACTAGATGCATTCCCAATAAGATCAGGAGTGAAACAAGGATGCCCATTATCACCTCTACTATTTGACATTGTACTAGAAACACTAGCAGTAGCAATTAGAGAAGATAAAGAAATTGAAGGTATCAGAATAGGCAAGGAGGAGACCAAGTTATCACTCTTTGCGGATGACATGATGGTCTACTTAAAGAATCCTAGAGATTCAACCAAAAAGCTAATTGAAATAATCAACAACTTTAGCAAAGTTGCAGGATACAAAATAAACCCACATAAATCATCAGCTTTTCTATATATCTCCAACACAGCTCAGCAGCAAGAACTAGAAAGAGAAATCCCATTCAAAATCACCTTAGACAAAATAAAATACCTAGGAATCTATCTCCCAAGACAAACACAGGAACTATATGAACACAACTACAAAACACTCGCCACACAACTAAAACTAGACTTGAACAAATGGAAAAACATTAACTGCTCATGGATAGGACGAGCCAATATAATAAAAATGACCATCCAACCCAAACTTATTTATCTATTTAGTGCCATACCCATTGAACTACCAAAATACTTCTTCACTGATTTAGAAAAAACCATAACAAAGTTCATTTGGAAGAACAAAAGATCAAGGATATCCAGGGAAATAATGAAAAAAAACACATATGATGGGGGCCTTGCAGTCCCAGACCTCAAACTATATTACAAAGCAGCAGTCATCAAAACAATTTGGTACTGGCTAAGAAACAGAAAGGAAGATCAGTGGAATAGACTGGGGGAAAACGACCTCAGCAAGACAGTATACGATAAACCCAAAGATCCCAGCTTTTGGGACAAAAATCCACTATTCGATAAAAACTGCTGGGAAAATTGGAAGACAGTGTGGGAGAGACTAGGAATAGATCAACACCTCACACCCTACACCAAGATAAATTCAAAATGGGTGAGTGACTTAAACATAAAGAAGGAAACCATAAGTAAATTGGGTAAACACAGAATAGTATACATGTCAGACCTTTGGGAGGGGAAAGGCTTTAAAACCAAGCAAGATATAGAAAGAATCACAAAATGTAAAATAAATAATTTTGACTACATCAAACTAAAAAGCTTTTGTACAAACAAAACCAATATAACTAAAATCAGAAGGGAAACAACAAATTGGGAAAAAATCTTCATAGAAACCTCTGACAAAGGTTTAATTACTCATATTTATAATGAGCTAAATCAATTGTACAAAAAATCAAGCCATTCTCCAATTGATAAATGGGCAAGGGAAATGGATAGGCAGTTCTCAGATAAAGAAATCAAAACTATTAACAAGCACATGAAGAAGTGTTCTACATCTCTTATAATCAGAGAGATGCAAATCAAAACAACTCTGAGGTATCACCTCACACCTAGCAGATTGGCTAACATAACAGCAAAGGAAAGTAATGAATGCTGGAGGGGATGTGGCAAAGTAGGGACATTAATTCATTGCTGGTGGAGCTGTGAACTGATCCAACCATTCTGGAGGGCAATTTGGAACTATGCCCAAAGGGCGACAAAAGAATATCTACCCTTTGACCCAGCCATAGCACTGCTGGGTCTGTACCCCAAAGAGATAATGGACACAAAGACTTGTACAAAAATATTCATAGCTGCGCTCTTTGTGGTGGCCCAAAACTGGAAAACGAGGGGATGCCCATCAATTGGGGAATGGCTGAACAAACTGTGGTATATGTTGGTGATGGAATACTATTGTGCTCAAAGGAATAATAAAGTGGAGGAGTTCAATGGAGACTGGAACAACCTCCAGGAAGTGATGCAGAGCGAGAGGAGCAGAACCAGGAGAACATTGTACACAGAGACTAATACACTGTGGTATAATCGAACGTAATGGACTTCTCCATTAGGGGCGGTGTAATGTCCTTGAACAACTTTCAGGGATCCAGGAGAAAAAAAACACCATTCATAAGCAAAGGATAAACTATGGGAGTGGAAACACCGAGAAAAAGCAACTGCCTGAAGACAGAGGTTGAGGGGACATGACAGAGGATAGACTTTAAATGAACACTCTAGTGCAAATACTATCAACAAAGCAATGGGTTCAAATCAAGAAAACATCTAATGCCCAGTGGACTTACGCGTCGGCTATGGGGGGTGGGGGGGAGGAAAAGAAAATGATCTATGTCTTTAACGAATAATGCTTGGAAATGATCAAATAAAATATATTTAAAAAAAAAAAAAAGAGAGATGTGACCATGTCACTACCGTATTTAATAATTTTGAATAGCACTTCATTACCTCCTTTCACTTTTAAAGCCGATTTCAACCTGGTCCCAAACTGGACATTATTATCCTGCCTGCACTCTACATTTTAAACAAATTGACCTGTTCTTTGCTTCTCAAATATGACGTTTAAATACCCATCCCTGTCCTTATAATGCATACCTTCATTGTATATCATGACATCTCTTTTCCTTCAAGATTTACTTTAAGCACCATCCTTCTTCTTTTTCAAAAACCCTTACCTTCTGTCTTGGAATCAATACTGTTATTGGTTCCAAGGCAGAAGAGTGGTAAGGGATGGGGGTTAAGTGACTTGCCCAGGGTCACATAGCTACGTAGTGTCTGAGACCACATTTGAACCCAGGACCTCCTGTCTCCAGGCCTGGCTCTCAATCCACTGAGTCACCTAGCTGCTCCCTAAGCACCATTCTTTTACATGAAGTCTTTCCTGATCCCCCAAATTCAACTGTTAGTAACTTTTCTTCCAAATTATATTTAATTCCTTTGTATTTACTATACTTCTCTTTATATTTATTCTACAATTACTTAAATGTGTATTTGTCAAGAATGTAAGCTCTTTGGGCAATAAGTGCTATTTCAATTTTTTGTATTTCTTTTTCTAGTACTTGGTACATAGTAGCAGCATAATAAATGCTTGTTGATTGACTGATCTAATCAATAAGACAAAAAATTGAGCATTATTAAGATTATCTGAAATTAAAGATAAACCATATCCCAAGTATATACAGACCCTTAAGTTATTAGCTAATTTTACTTACACACACACACACACACACAAAATCATTACTAGGAATATATTAAAAACTAGGTTTTGTTGCTGAAAATGATATATCATCTATAAAAATTTTCCTTAAAAATTTGGAAAGAATTTTTAAGCTGTTTAAACTTAAAGAGTTTTTGTAAGCTTTGAAGCCATTTGCCAAAAATACAAAATGCAACTAACTTCAGATTACGAGCATTTCTATACCACCACAATAAAGCAAATTTTGGAATAGTCACAAGAATTTTTTAAATTTCCCAGTGAATAAAAAAGTTATGTAGACTGTAGACTATTAAGTATTATGTCTTTAACATGTAGATACCTTAATAAAAATACTTTATTGCAATAAAAAGCTAATTCTCCTTTGAGTTTTTAGTGAGTTATAAATCTTTTTCCTGGTGGAGGGTCTTGCCTTGATTTTGATGGCTACTGATTGATCAGAGTGGTTGCTGAAGGGTGGTTGTGGCAATTTTAAAAAATAAGACAACAAATTTTGCCACAGAGTGACTCTTCCTTTCACTTGAACACTTAAAAATTCGTTTTGTAGGGTTATTATTTAGTCTAATTTCAGTATTGTTGTATCTGAGAGATTAGGGAGGTCCTTAGAGAGGGAGAGAAATGGAGAATGCCAGTTGGTGGAGCAGTCAGAAAACATACTTATACACATATTTATTAAGTTTGCTTCCTTAAATGGTTGTGGTTCATGGCACCTCAAAACAATTACAACAGTAACATAAAAAAAAAAATCACTGATCACAGATCACCATAACAAATATGACAATAATGAAAATGTTCTGAAATATTTTAAGAATTACTACAATATAAGAAGAGACATGATATGAACATATGCTATTGGGAAAATAGTGCCAGGCTAGCTTGATACAGGGTTGCCACAAAACCTTCAATTTTTAAAAAAATGCAATAAGTGCAAAGTGCCATAAAGCAAAACACAATAAAATGAAGTATCCCTGAAGTTTGCAAAAATAAGTGGTGAATTTTAGGGAAGAGTGCAATTTATTACTAATTTTAAACAAAACCTTTATATAATTGGTGTATAGGATTGAGAAAGGAGTATCATGATCATGATTTAGTAATCATGGCCAATGATGCATTTATTCTATTTGAATGTAAGTATCCTTGAAAAGTATAATTTTTAGCTATGACAGTCAATGTTAAACAAAGTATTTTTTAAAAAATGAAACAAAAATATATACTTTAAAAATATCAACACAAAAATGACTAAAAAATATTGACTTACAAAAGTGTAGTAAGTTAAAGCAAAAAGGTTTAAAAAATAAAAACTATTATTTTAAAAATACCATTTATTTCTTCTCTATCCTCCTAAACATACATGTTAGCACATGTATGTGTGTGTGTATTTATAAATAAATTTGGGGTAGGTAAGAGTATGTGCACAGTTTACCAAATAAATAATTCAGTGGATTTTTATTTTTGTTTGACTTGTTTTTATGTTTAAACACAAACACACAAACACACATACATACCTCAAATAGCAAAGAAAACTATTTGTAACAAAATAAAAGTTGATAATAGAAGATGATATAATGGAAGAAATACTATATTAGAAATAAGGGGGGAGGGGCATAGAAATAAGGCAGCTGGGTAACTCAGTGGATTGAGAGGCCTAGAGATGGGAGGTCCTAGGTTCAAATCTGACCTCAGACACTTCCCAGCTATATGACCCTGGCCAAGTCACTTGACCCCATTGCCTAGTCCTTACCATTCTTTTCCCTTGGAGCCAATACGCAGTACTGACTCCAAGACGGAAGGTAGGAGTTTAAAAAAAAAGAAAAGAAATAAGGAGGCCAGTGCTTGAATTATGTCTCTACCACTTGTTACTCATGAAGCCTTGGAAAATCAATATGTATTTATCAAGTACCGACTATGTTCTAGGATGAGTCCATTTACAATGTCTTGGCTTTATTTTTCATCTCTGTAAAATGAGGAAGTAGGTCACATAACTTTAATCTCTGATGTTATGAAATCAGGATAAGCTAGGCTGAGTGTGAGATTTGTCAAACAAACTTCAGGTTATAAAAAACTAAGAGTAATTTCTCTCTATGTACTACATAATATATACTACATATTTTCCTAGGTACTACAAATATTTAGGTTCTATGCAAAATCTAAGGAATAGGAATTGATTAGTTTCTGATATCTTTCTGATATATTCTTAAGACATTTTTTAAAAAGTAATATGCTTAAAAGATGGGTTAAGCCAAATTCTTTTATTTCAATCAAAACATCATATAGTGACAGTTTAGCAAGTAAATTTCTACTGCTTTTATATTCACTGTAGACAGTTTTATTATGCATACTTTTTAAGAAGCCTTATAATGTACCTGATAGTTCCTGTGGGAGAAGGCAGAGGGCTGATCAGGTGAGCCATGTTGTCAGGAATGTTTATTGTTAAGGGAGTGATCTGAGGCTGCACAGGCTTAACTGGGGACTCTGGGGCCTCCTGTTTTTCTCTCTTCTCATTGGACAGTGCTGTGAATGTTATCTTGATGTTTGTGCTGGGAAATCTGAAGGTACATCTGAAAAATAAAAACAAAAAGATAAACTGCTTTTATTACTGTATGCAAACAACTGTAGAAGGGAAGACAATTGAACAAAACATTTTAAAAGAATACCTAAAGACACTATTACCCAAAGAAAAATTAAGAAAATATTTTTTAAGTTCTTAAAAATAATGACATACATGCTTTTTAAAATATGCAGTAAGATATATTGTCATTATACTGTCAAACAAAATCTACCACTACCAAAGTTGTATTGTATAATCTTCTGCATAAAAACAGACATTTTGTATCTTTAAAAAAGGAACAAAAATGTGAATGACTTTAAAAATAAATGCTGGAAGACATTTAGCTCAGTAAATGCATCTTTTGAGAGGTGGTATGACACCTTTTGAGAGGTAGATGGAATGGCATCAGAGGGTCAAGTACCATTCCAGCATGGGAAAGTTACTTAACCTCTCAGTACTTCAAGTAATTAACTCTTTCAGGGCAAATTAATGAACAGAATCAGATCTGCACTAGCATGAACTTGCCTCACCAAAAGGCAAATCAAAAGTTCTTGCAAAATTAAAACAAAACGTTCCGGTTAAGATGGCGGCTTAGAGAAAGCTGAAGTTCAGATCTCCGGAAAACCCTTCCCGACCGATCTCAAACTAGAAGCTCCTAAGGCGCCGAAATTCAAAACGATCAACAGCACAGACCCTGGGAACCCTCCTCCTGGACCTGGACCCGGTTCAAAAGGTACGGCTCCCCTTAAAAGCCAGAACCCGAGATCCCCCGGACCTCAGGGGTAGGAGCGCAGAGTCCAAGGCTCCCGGAAGCGGCAGCCGCGCCGGGCTCAGAGAGCAGGGTCTGAGGAACAACAACCCTCAGGGTCTTCTACCCAAGTCCCAGTCCGGGTGAAAGTTACTGCCTGGGGCTTCCGCTGCAGAGAGCCGGTAGGTCCGGGTGAAAGTTACTGCCTGGGGCCTCCGCTGCAAAGAGCTGGTCGTTCTGGGGGGAAAGTTACTGCCTGGGGCCTCCGCTGCAGAGAGCTGGTCAAAACAACAGCAACCCTCAGGGCGGGCAAGACAGCCTCACGGGCTGGATCCTGCTATCCAAGTCTCAGTGAAAGTCTGTGCTCTCGGAGCTTGGGGAAGCGGCAGCCCATCCCCCCGCAGGCCGACGAAACAGCCTCACGGCCAGGGATTCTGAAGGCAACTTCCGGAAATCGAGCCAGGGGGAGAGTGTGGCCTCGTGGTCCGACCCTTCCATTCCAGTTCCAGTGAGGCATATTCAGTTTAACCCAGGGAACGCTCATAGAACCAACATCTGCCCAGGACTAAAGCCTCTGATCACCAGACAAAGACAAGAAAAGCCAATCCTCCACGTTCAGAGATGACAAACTCCACAGAAGCACAGAAGCCCCAAAATACCAAGAAAAATAAGAAGAAAGGGGCGACTCTGGACACATTCTATGGAGCCAAAATACAAAATACAGAGCAGATAGAAGAAGATATACAAGAAAATTCTCCAAAATCTTCCAAAGGAAATAGAAACTCTCCACAAACCCATGAAGAATTTGAATCAGAAATGACCAAAAAGATGGAAGCCCTCTGGGAGGAAAAGTGGGAAATAATGCAAAAGAAATTCACGCATCTACAAAACCAGTTTGACCAAACTGTAAAAGAAAACCAGGCTTTAAAGCAAGAACTAATAAAGCAAAGCCAAAACACCAAGAAATTAGAAGAGAACATAAAATATCTCACCGACAAGGTGATAGATCTGGAAAACAGGGGGAGAAGAGAAAATTTAAGAATAATTGGACTCCCAGAAAAGCCAGAAATAAACACCAAACTGGACATGGTGATACAAGATATAATCAAAGAAAATTGCCCAGAGATTCTAGAACAAGGGGGAAATACAGCCACTGACAGAGCTCACAGAACACCTTCTACACTAAACCCCCAAAAGACAACTCCCAGGAATGTAATTGCCAAATTCCAAAGCTATCAAACAAAAGAAAAAATCCTACAGGAAGCCAGAAAAAGACAATTTAGATATAAAGGAATGCCAATCAGGGTCACACAAGACCTTGCAAGTTCTACGCTGAATGATCGTAAGGCATGGAACATGATCTTCAGAAAGGCAAGAGAGCTGGGTCTCCAACCAAGAATCAGCTACCCAGCAAAACTGACTATATACTTCCAAGGGAAAGTATGGGCATTCAACAAAATAGAAGACTTCCAACTTTTTGCAAAGAAAAGACCAGAGCTCTGTGGAAAGTTTGATACCGAAAATCAAAGAGCAAGGAATACCTGAAAAGGTAAATATTAAGGAAAGGGGAAAAATGTTATCTTCTTTTACTCAAACTCTCTTCTATAAGGACTACATTTATATCAACCTATGTATACTAATATGTGGGGAAAATGTAATGTATAAATAGGGGGTAAAGAAAGACCAAATAGAATAATGGTTCTCACACAAAGATTCACAGGGGAAGGGGAGGGGAAGAAAACTCCTATAAGAAGGAGAGGAAGAGGGGGGGGGGTTTACTTAAACCTCAATCTCAGGGAAATCAACTCTGAGAGGGAAAAACATCCAGATCCATTGGGATCTTGAATTCTATCTTACCCAACAAGGGTAAGGAGAAGGGAAAACCAAGGGGGGGAGGGGGAGAAGGAGAACAAAAAGGGAGGGAAAGAGAGGGGGGAGGGGGAGGGAACAAAAAGGGAGGGACTAAAAAGGGAAACATCAAGGGAGGGGACAAGGGGGACTGATTCAAAGTAAATCACTGGACTAAAAGGTAGAGCCGAAGAAGAAAAGGTTAGAATTAGGGAAGGCAATCAAAATGCCAGGGAGTCCACAAATGACAATCATAACTTTGAACGTGAATGGGATGAACTCACCCATAAAACGTAGACGAATAGCAGAATGGATTAGAATCCAAAACCCTACCATATGTTGTCTTCAAGAAACACACATGAGGCGGGTTGACACCCACAAGGTCAGAATTAAAGGATGGAGTAAGACCTTCTGGGCCTCAACTGATAGAAAGAAGGCAGGAGTGGTAATCATGATATCTGATAAAGCCAATGCAAAAATAGACCTGATCAAAAGGGATAGGGAAGGTAATTATATTTTGTTAAAAGGGACTCTAGACAATGAGGAAATATCATTAATCAACATGTATGCACCAAATAATATAGCACCCAAATTTCTAATGGAGAAACTAGGAGAATTAAAGGAAGAAATAGACAACAAAACCATACTAGTGGGAGACTTAAACCAACCATTATCAAATTTAGATAAATCGAATCAAAAAATAAATAAGAAAGAGGTAAAAGAAGTGAATGAAATCTTAGAAAAATTAGAATTAATAGACATATGGAGAAAAATAAATAGGGATAAAAAGGAATACACCTTCTTCTCAGCACCACATGGCACATTCACAAAAATTGACCATACATTAGGTCACAGAAACATAGCACACAAATGCAAAAAAGCAGAAATAATGAATGCAGCCTTCTCAGATCACAAGGCAATAAAAATAATGATTAGTAATGGTACATGGAAAACCAAATCTAAAACCAATTGGAAATTAAACAATATGATACTCCAAAACCGTTTAGCTAAAGAAGAAATCATAGAAACAATTAATAATTTCATCAAGGAAAATGACAATGGCGAAACATCCTTTCAAACCTTTTGGGATGCAGCCAAAGTGGTAATCAGAGGCAAATTCATATCCCTGAAAGCTCATATTAACAAACAAGGGAGAGCAGAGATCAATCAATTGGAAATGCAATTGAAAAAACTCGAAAGCGATCAAATTAAAAACCCCCAGCTGAAAACCAAATTAGAAATCCTAAAAATTAAGGGAGAAATTAATAAAATCGAAAGTGATAGAACTATTGATTTAATAAATAAGACAAGAAGCTGGTACTTTGAAAAAACAAACAAAATAGACAAAGTACTGGTCAATCTAATTAAAAAAAGGAAGGAAGAAAAGCAAATTCACAGCATTAAAGATGAAAAGGGGGACAGCACCTCCAATGAGGAGGAAATTAAGGCAATCATTAGAAATTACTTTGCCCAATTATATGGCAATAAATACACCAATTTAGGAGAAATGGATGAATATATACAAAAATACAAACTGCCTAGACTAACAGAAGAGGAAATAGAATTCTTAAATAATCCCATATCAGAAATTGAAATCCATCAAGCCATCAAAGAACTTCCTAAGAAAAAATCCCCAGGGCCTGATGGATTCACCTGTGAATTCTATCAAACATTCAGAGAACAGTTAACCCCAATACTATACAAACTATTTGACATAATAAGCAAAGAGGGAGTTCTACCAAACTCCTTTTACGACACAAACATGGTACTGATTCCAAAACCAGGCAGGTCAAAAACAGAGAAAGAAAACTATAGACCAATCTCCCTAATGAATATAGATGCAAAAATTTTAAATAGGATACTAGCAAAAAGACTCCAGCAAGTGATCAGAAGGATCATTCACCATGATCAAGTAGGATTCATACCAGGGATGCAGGGCTGGTTCAACATTAGGAAAACCATCCACATAATTGACCACATCAACAAGCAAACTAGCAAGAACCACATGATTATCTCAATAGATGCAGAAAAAGCCTTTGATAAAATACAACACCCATTCCTATTAAAAACACTAGAAAGCATAGGAATAGAAGGGTCATTCCTAAAAATAATAAACAGTATATATCTAAAACCAACAGCTAATATCATCTGCAATGGGGATAAACTAGATGCATTCCCAATAAGATCAGGAGTGAAACAAGGATGCCCATTATCACCTCTACTATTTGACATTGTACTAGAAACACTAGCAGTAGCAATTAGAGAAGATAAAGAAATTGAAGGCATCAGAATAGGCAAGGAGGAGACCAAGTTATCACTCTTTGCGGATGACATGATGGTCTACTTAAAGAATCCTAGAGATTCAACCAAAAAGCTAATTGAAATAATCAACAACTTTAGCAAAGTTGCAGGATACAAAATAAACCCACATAAATCATCAGCTTTTCTATATATCTCCAACACAGCTCAGCAGCAAGAACTAGAAAGAGAAATCCCATTCAAAATCACCTTAGACAAAATAAAATACCTAGGAATCTATCTCCCAAGACAAACACAGGAACTATATGAACACAACTACAAAACACTCGCCACACAACTAAAACTAGACTTGAACAAATGGAAAAACATTAACTGCTCATGGATAGGACGAGCCAATATAATAAAAATGACCATCCAACCCAAACTTATTTATCTATTTAGTGCCATACCCATTGAACTACCAAAATACTTCTTCACTGATTTAGAAAAAACCATAACAAAGTTCATTTGGAAGAACAAAAGATCAAGGATATCCAGGGAAATAATGAAAAAAAACACATATGATGGGGGCCTTGCAGTCCCAGACCTCAAACTATATTACAAAGCAGCAGTCATCAAAACAATTTGGTACTGGCTAAGAAACAGAAAGGAAGATCAGTGGAATAGACTGGGGGAAAACGACCTCAGCAAGACAGTATACGATAAACCCAAAGATCCCAGCTTTTGGGACAAAAATCCACTATTCGATAAAAACTGCTGGGAAAATTGGAAGACAGTGTGGGAGAGACTAGGAATAGATCAACACCTCACACCCTACACCAAGATAAATTCAAAATGGGTGAGTGACTTAAACATAAAGAAGGAAACCATAAGTAAATTGGGTAAACACAGAATAGTATACATGTCAGACCTTTGGGAGGGGAAAGGCTTTAAAACCAAGCAAGATATAGAAAGAATCACAAAATGTAAAATAAATAATTTTGACTACATCAAACTAAAAAGCTTTTGTACAAACAAAACCAATATAACTAAAATCAGAAGGGAAACAACAAATTGGGAAAAAATCTTCATAGAAACCTCTGACAAAGGTTTAATTACTCATATTTATAATGAGCTAAATCAATTGTACAAAAAATCAAGCCATTCTCCAATTGATAAATGGGCAAGGGAAATGGATAGGCAGTTCTCAGATAAAGAAATCAAAACTATTAACAAGCACATGAAGAAGTGTTCTACATCTCTTATAATCAGAGAGATGCAAATCAAAACAACTCTGAGGTATCACCTCACACCTAGCAGATTGGCTAACATAACAGCAAAGGAAAGTAATGAATGCTGGAGGGGATGTGGCAAAGTAGGGACATTAATTCATTGCTGGTGGAGTTGTGAACTGATCCAACCATTCTGGAGGGCAATTTGGAACTATGCCCAAAGGGTGCTAAAAGAATATCTACCCTTTGACCCAGCCATAGCACTGCTGGGTCTGTACCCCAAAGAGATAATGGACACAAAGACTTGTACAAAAATATTCATAGCTGCGCTCTTTGTGGTGGCCCAAAACTGGAAAACGAGGGGATGCCCATCAATTGGGGAATGGCTGAACAAACTGTGGTATATGTTGGTGATGGAATACTATTGTGCTCAAAGGAATAATAAAGTGGAGAAGTTCCATGGAGACTGGAACAACCTCCAGGAAGTGATGCAGAGCGAGAGGAGCAGAACCAGGAGAACATTGTACACAGAGACTAATACACTGTGGTATAATCGAACGTAATGGACTTCTCCATTAGGGGCGGTGTAATGTCCTTGAACAACTTTCAGGGATCCAGGAGAAAAAAAACACCATTCATAAGCAAAGGATAAACTATGGGAGTGGAAACACCGAGAAAAAGCAACTGCCTGAAGACAGAGGTTGAGGGGACATGACAGAGGATAGACTCTAAATGAACACTCTAATGCAAATACTATCAACAAAGCAATGGGTTCAAATCAAGAAAACATCTAATGCCCAGTGGACTTACGCGTCGGCTATGGGGGGTGGGGGGGAGGAAAAGAAAATGATCTATGTCTTTAACGAATAATGTTTGGAAATGATCAAATAAAATATATTTAAAAAAAAAACAAAAAAAATTAAAACAAAACAAAAAACCCAAACAAGGACAAGAAAGAAGTTATCCTACCGTGAGATATCTATTGCTGCTTGATAGTGATTAGAATCTTCAATGGCTAGAGCACCAGGCCTAAGGTTAGGAAGACCTGAGTTCAAATCATACCTCAAACACTTAGTCGCTGTGAGCTGAGGGAAGTCACTTATCTTCTTTGTTTCCTCAACTATAATATAGGGATTATAATAGCACCAACCTCCCAGTGTTATTATGAAGCTCAAATGAGGTAATATCTGTAAATCCTTGGGCACAGTTCCTGGCATACTCTATCCCTTCATTTTATTTTGTTTCATTTCCCTTCCATACAATGAATGTTTGTGAAGATTTTTCTTATATCTCAAAATCTTTAGAAAATGAAGATAATTATTATTATCCTCCATATATGTTAGAGTAGTATCACATGGAAAAATCTTAGGGTTTCTTCCTTTGTCATCCAGAATTTATATAAGATAGCATAAAATATAATATTTTTGTTAGTGATTTTTTTTTGAGGGGGAAACTGCATTCATTTCCTTTTTCCCTTAATCAAATGAGAGCATTTGGTACTATAAAGTGAAAAAATGTATTAGTGAATTTAGTCATTTTGCCATAAGCCTACATCATGTTTTTAATATCACTCTACCTCTTAACAGTTTAAAATAAATAAAATTACTACTGTACAATATCTCATTAGAGGTACTAAGCCCATCAAAAATGCTAAATAACTAATCAACCTAATAAAACATTTATAAATTAAATTCTAAGTAGGTTAATTTAGTAAGAAAAAGCTTATACCTTTTGGAGGAGGGCTGGTGATAAATACAAAATCACTCATTTCTTTTTAGTAATTAGCCAAATGTTGAGGTTACTATGCCCAGAGTTACTTTCAATGTTCCTCCCATGTTTGATTGAAATAATGAATTAACTACATTGCTAAAATGAAACTCTAATGTAAAATATTTTATATGATTCCAGTTTGACAAAGGAAATAACAACAGGTCCAAGAAGAATATAATATTTTAGGTAATAGAAAAAAAAAGTAGGTATTTTGCTATACATTGTGCTGAACATTAAAAAAAAAAAAAAACCCTCCCTACCCTAAAGGAGTTCATATTCTAATGGGCAGCCAACATAAATACCAAGATATACACATGATGTATAAAGAGTAATATCAAAGGTGAAGCCACTAATATCTGTGAGAACTAGAAAAAGGCTCTTACAGAAGGTAGGATTTGATCTAAATTTGAAAAATACAAGGAAAAAACAAATGGATATGAAGAGGGAAAGGATCCTAGGAAATGTGAGACAGTTTAAAATCACAGAGATCACATATAGATATGGGAAAGGGGGTATCAGATGAAAGCAACAGCAAGTAGAGAAATGTAGAAAGATTAACAAAACAGTAAGTTTAAGAAGACAGGGAGGAAAGAGACAAGTTATGATAAGCTGTAAATGAAAATTTCTTTAAAAAAAGTGATTATTGCAACATATGTAGATCCCTAATAATGATGAAGTTAATCCTTAGAAGTCTGAAGTATCTAACCTTCCCATCTAGGAATGTAAACAGTTTAAACAAAGTAAAGTTCTTTATGCTTTCTCTTTCATTTTTACCTTCTATGTATCTCGAGCTTTCTGTTTGAATGCTTCAAAGTCCTCTATTTTATTATATATATATATATATGCTCTCTTTCCTCCCTCCTGCCCTTTGGCTCAGCACTCTCTGGTCTCTCCTACCCTAACAATGATGACAAATCCTAAGGCAAGCAAAAATGGAAGCAGAAGAGACCACTGTGGGAGGCAGACTGCTACTACAGGTGGCCTTCTAATGCTTTGTGGCTAGACTTTCAGTCTTCCATGAAGACATGGACAACACTTTAGAACTTTGGGATGACTATGGAGACCTGAAATCATAGAAAGTAAAACTACAGATGAAGGGGCTCTACTGTGTACTCAGTGTTGCTGGAAAAGTTATTTTTGCTGTAATCCTAGCTCTTTTGCCTTCTAGCTCTCTGCTCCTTTAAAGTGGAAGTTGCTGAATCTTGTGAGATCCTGACTGTGGCTCCACATTATCTGAGTTGTTTTTGGCTGCTTGTAATATTTTCTCTTTAACCTGAGAGCTTTGAAATTTGGCTGTAATATTCCTAGGAACTTTCATAGGTAATCAGTGGATTCTTTCAATTTCCATTTTACCTGATGGACTTAAGATATCAGGAAAGTTTCCTTGATAATTTCTTGAAATAGAATGTCTTGCCCCCCCCCCCTTTTTTTTTTATCATGGCTTTCAGGTAGTCCAGTAATTCTTAAATTCTCTCTCCTGGATCACTTTCCAGGTCGGTTGTTTTTCCATTCAGATATTTCACATTTCATTCTATTCTTTCATCTCTTTGGCTGCTTTATTATTACTTGATGTATCTATAAGATATATACATATATATATGTATATATAAGATATGGTTCATTAGCTTCCAGTTGTCTCATTTGAATTTTCTAGGAATTATTTTCTTCAGTGAGCTTCTGTAGCTCTTTTTCCATTTGAACAATGATACTTTTTCAGAAGTTCTATTCTTGAGTGAATTTTGAGCCTCTTTTTACCATTAGATTAGGTCAATTCTGTTTTTAAGATCATTTTTCTAGAATTTTTTTTGTTCTATTAATTAACTTTCCATAATTTTCTCTTACCACTCATTTCTTCTTCTACTACTCAGCTCTTTCCTTAGTTCTAGGAATTTTTTGGGAATTATGTCCAATTAGCATTTTTCTTTGAGACTTTGGGTGTGGCTCTTTTCACTTTGTTGGATTCTTTTTTTGTCACTATAGTAACTTTTTATGGTCAAGTTTTTTTGGGTGGGGGTCTATTTGCACATTTTTCTAGCCTTTTTCTTTGCTTACACATTATGTTATAGTTGGGCTCTGCTCACCTAGGGGTGGGGAGGCATTGTTCCAAACTTCAGGTTTTTTCATGCTACGGGTTTGCAAAGTGGTATGAGTGGGGGAGAGGGATAGTCACTGCTCTCTTGGTCTTCCCTCTCCTCTTTACATTGGAAGGGCCCTTGCTATCCTATAGCAATAAGTACTAGCACAAGCACTCCTCTTGGTCCACCAACTGTGACCAGATCCTGTTTTCCTGCAAACAAATGCTACTGCCCTTGGAACTACAACCAAGGCATTTGCTCCCTTGTGGCAGACCACTATTGCTCCTCTCTGCCCTGGAACTGTGACCAAGAACTAGATTTACCAAACAGTGCCAGCTGCACCCAGTGCGAGGAAAGGGTAGACATAATAGTTTTCTGGTGTCTTTACAGTCTCTGGCTGAGAGCTCCCAAAGCGGAGCAGCTGCTGCCAAGGACTATACTTGTGCTGCTGCTACAATATGCCATCACAAATTTTTGCTATAAACAGGTCTCCACCCCAGTATTAGACACTTTTCCTCCCACTCTCTTAATTTGTCTTGAGTTGAAAAAATGTCTTACCCTGACCTTTTGTTGATTCTACTGTTCCAAAATTTGATAAGGTATTATTTTAAAGTTATTTGGAGGTATGGAACAGTTCAGCTGGGCTGTTGCCTATACTCAGTTGGCCATCTTGGCTCCATACTGTCAAGATTAAAATTAATATCAAATACTCCAAGTATTATATTTAATAATATTTATTAAATATTTATCTTGAAGTATAAGGAAGTAAGGCTACCAAAAAACCAAGAGCACTCCTTTCTCCTCCACATGGATCCCCAGAGAGTGAGCCTACTCAAAATGAAACTAAACATGAAGTCCATGTAAATGATGCATGTACACAAAAGGGAAAAGGGAATTTGGGGAACTGTAGTCCCCAGGGTTCAAGATTCCAAGCAATACATTACTCCTTGTGATCCTTACCAGGCACCCCAAATAGATCATGAAAACATAACTAACTTACAACCATGATTTTTAAAATCTCCATCTTGCTTGGTCTAGCACCCAAAATTGTGCACACCCACACTACCCGGGCATGTGCTAGTCAATGGCAAATCAGAAATAATTAACTGCCCACCTGGGCTGTCCCAAGCCAAGCTTGAGCCACCATTGGCATTTGTGAGGCACAGGAAGTGAGGTAGAGAACAGCTCTGGAGTTCACTCACTTCCTGTGGACAGGGCTAGGCAGGAGTTCGTGCTATATTAATACATACCCAAACAGCTTTAGACTATGGGAACCTGCCACTTGTTGATAATTGTTGTGGGACTATGATTAATGCTTGCGTCTGATTCTAGGAACAGGATAAAAAAAAAAGGAGCACAGAGACAACCTGGATAATGCTAAAAGAGCTCACAGGTCTAAAAATCAAAAACCAATCCAGGTAGCATTGATGCGACTTCTAAGCCAATACTAAGGACTTGAACCTAGTGTGAGACTCGGGGGTTGCAACACTTGACATACATTAAAATGTAGGCCTTCCTTGTATCCACACTCTTCATGAAAAAACTTACAGACAAGTACCAAAGGTTGGCTATTATCCTGGCTCCCTCTATCCCTGAGAATGAAGGTAAAATCAGACGAGGGAATGACACTTCCCTATAAAAATAAAAATCTGGTCCTTTTTTTCTCTCCTATAGTATGGCAATTTCCTGTAGCCTTGGCTACAAATGGGTCAGTGAAATTTACTGCATTCTGTCCTACAGGACTTGTGGGATTAGAAATTACTTAACTGGACCCTAATACAGGGGCCTGTGAGAAAATTTATTCCTGCTTTCTCAAAATTTTATATACATAGATTTTTGATATTTTGATACTAGATTTTGAATTCTTCTTTAATATAAATATATATATATATATATATATATATAAAGGGTTTATATTGTTTTTCCCTTAATTTTTTCCCTTTTGTTTTTTGATTTTGTTTTTATTTTTGCTTTTGTTTTCCTTTTGAATTAACTCACACAACCTCATAACCAAACCTTGCATCCTCAGCTGGACTTGGTGTTTTTTCAACACTTTCTTCAGGGGGGATTGTATTTTCATAAAATCCAAGATTTAAATTTTGTGCGAGATAGATCTTCAGAGAAGAAGCTTGCTAACTGACTGAATCCAGAGAATGAACTGTTGCAGAAAGATATCTAAACCCTTTCACTACAGGAAGATCCAGAATGAACCTTGGGGTGCTGTTGATTGAACATTTTTCTTGAATGTACACTCTTATGCCAAAGAGGACTGCCCCCTAATTGGCTTTTGTCAATGCGCCCAGCAAACCCCTCTCTCTCTCTCTCCCTCCCTCCCTCCCTCCTTTCTTCTCTCTCTCTCTCTCTCTCTCTCTCTCTCTCTCTCTCTCTCTCTCTCTCTCTCTCTCTCTCTCTCTCTCTCTCTCTCTCTCTCTCTCTCTCTCTCTCTCTCTCTCTCCTCTCTCTCCTCTCTCTCTCTCTCTCTCTCTCTCTCTCTCTCTCTCTCTCTCTCTCTCTCTCTCTCTCTCTCTCTCTCTCTCTCTTCTCTCTCTCTCTCTCTCTCTCTCTCGTCTCTCTCTCTCTCTCTCTCATTTCCCCTAATCTACAACTATTGTAGTTTTCCTCTGAGGATAGAAAATTTTGTATGCCCTTAAAGTCGGAATTTTTTGGGGGTGCAGGACGCTTATGTTTAGTGATCAGTTGGGGAGACCAGTCCCCCAATCATCATCAGGGGGATTGTGATTTTTTTTTTTAATCTCCATCTTGCTTGGTCTAGCACCCAAATTGTGCACACCCACACTACTCGAGCATGTGCTAGTCAATGGCAAATCAGAAATAACTAACTGCCCACCTGGGCTGTCCCAAGCCAAGCTTGAGCCACCATTGACATTTGTGAGGCACAGGTAGTGAGGTAGAGAACAGCTCTGGAGTTCACTCACTTCCTGTGGACAGGGCTAAGCGGGAGTTCGTGCTAGGAGCTGGAGCAGGAAGGAGGCCCACAGACAGCTTTCCTTCAGTTCGGTCATGTAAGTCAAGGGACTGATTCTCTTCTCTACCTTGGCCTTCCAGGCTTAAACTCCCTCTGGCTCGGCCAGAGGTTGAGTTAACCTTTTCCCTTTCCCTCCTCTTTCCTTCTCTCCTCTCCTTTCTTACTCCCGTTGTGACTCCATTCTGACATGAGTGTTTCATTTTAGGAATTTCATAAGTAAATTCCTTGGCAACCTTAAATTAATATTATATCAATCTTTAAAAGTGATTTTAATATCACACAACTTGAACTAGGGGTATATAAAAATATTACAGTTTTTAAAGGTAAATTACAATAATTTGGGGTTAAGAGGAAAATAAAAAAAGGAACAAAACCAATAATAGGTGCATTGACAAAAAACCCAATTAGGGGGCAGTCCCCTTTGGCATAAGAGTATACATTCAAAACAAAAACATTTCAACCCCCCAAAGTTCAAATTTGACATATCTCAAAGTTCACTCTGGATCTTCCGGTGTAGCGTGTGGTCTCTGCAGGCAACTTCATGGCACCTTCTCCAAAAAGTGCACCTTCTAGATTCTGGGAGATAGTCTCTTGTTCTAAATTAGACTCAAATTCAAGACAAAGTTCACAACAATAGCAAACAAAATTGCGAGAACATCACAACACTGTTCAAGCAGGCCCCACAGATTTCTTGCTTCATGATTTAAACACACATGATAGTGTGTACATAAAGAATTTTAAATGTACTGGGTCGACTAAACCTGCTCATGACGGACCATTTTAGGTCCTACTAACTACATCAACAGCCATAAAAATTGGAGAAAGGGATTCATGGATTTATTGTAGCCCTGTAAAATGAGCAATTTCTGTTGAAGATGAATTTTGTTTGCTTGTTTTGTTTGTATTTGACTATTGATTGTGATTAGACTTCTTTATTGCTGGATTTTTACTATTTTTGTTGCACTTTATTTGGTTGATCCTTTTTCTTGCACAAACTGCCTTGTAGGGCAACACATATACTACCTCAAAGAAGAAAATCTCTATATTAACCTTTATAGACCTGATGTGCCTTTTGTAACATTTTGTGCCTTTTCTAATTTTTTGTTTTTTATTTTCTTGAATGTATTATTGCTTTATCTACCTCATTTGAATTCACATTGTTTTATCTACCTCATTTGCACTCACACTGCAGATCATTGTAAGTCTAAGAGGAAATGAATCTTATTTTTTGAAAACTAGCCTCTATACTTTACCTCTGTAATTGTGAAATGTACACAGTTTTAATATTTTTCTTCCTACATGTGAAATATAGTATTTGATTTTTTTCTTTTCTCATTTTTTGCCTTTGAAACACATTTCACTAGTATTGAAAAGGTTTTTTTGGTAACTATTTTTACTTTTTGCAATAGAATAAGCTAAGATGTCTGTTTACCTAGCATATAAAAGAAACCAAAAAGCTTTGGACTATGGCAACTTGTCAGTCACTAGTTATTTAAATATTATGAGACTTTTGTCTGATGACTATATCTAATACAAGGAGAAATGAACCAAAAAGGAGCACAGAATTGACCTGCAAAGTGCCAAATGAGCACAAAAGGTAAAATAAACCAAGCCAATCCTATGGGGAATGATGACATTCTGCACAAAAAGTGCAATGACTTGACTCAAGGTTGCAGTTATTTAACATGTGTTAAATGCAGGACTTCCTTGTACCACACTCTATATCAAGCACGTAACATAAATTGACCTGAGGAATGCTATTTCCCATTTGTCTTGAGATTTAGTCTCTTTTTCTATTTTCTTTCATGATGTGGCAACTTACTATAGTCCGGGCTGCTAAACTGGGTTAGTGAGTAACTGTTGTTGCCCACTTCTGGGACATAAGCGGATAGGATATAGGATATAAGAACCTGTTGTGAATTGTGAAATTTTTTCCCCCTTCCCAGAATTTTTTCAAGTTTCCTTTTTATATTCTATATTTCACTCAGAGGTTATTTTTTAAATTTCTTTAGGTTCTTTGATAATTGATTCATATGCCTTATGACTTGACCATGTATC
Organism: Monodelphis domestica; assembly: GCF_027887165.1. NCBI lineage: Eukaryota > Metazoa > Chordata > Mammalia > Didelphimorphia > Didelphidae > Monodelphis > Monodelphis domestica. Next base: position 252,828,733 of record NC_077228.1, read on the forward strand.
CCTGTGTAATTCCTATGTGTATCCCTGTATCATTCTCAAGGGGGAATGTATTAATATTCACCTCAGGAGGGTCTATGTTATTGTTTGAACTTTGATTTAAATTTGAGCAATTTTAGGATAAGAAACTTGCTACCTCCCAGAATCTAGAAGGCATCATGAAGATGCCTACAGAGACCACATGCTGCACCAGAAGATCCAGAGTGAACTTTGGGATGTGAATTGAACGATGAGGGGTTGAAATGACTTTGTTTTGAATGTATACTCTTATGCCAAAGGGGTATGCCCCCAAATTGGCTTTTTGTCAACCTAGTAATCATTGTTTTTTTTTCTTTTATCCACAAATTACTGTAATTTATAAGTTAGTTTCTATGACCCTTTTGGGGATACTGGTCTCCCATCAGGATCACAGGAGGTAATGTATAAATGGAGATTTTATACCTTTGGACTTCATTTCCCAGAAGTCTCTAGTATTTCAAAATTCCCTTTTCCTGCATTCTTGTGTTTTGCATGATTGTATTTAAGTGGCTGTAACTCCTCCCACTGCCTCTCTTTTTGACCAGCGACCCGAGCTGAGTTCAGGCAGTTCTTTTGCTTTAGTTATTATTAATAAAACTTTGTAAAATATTATACTTAGTTATTGATTAATTTTTAAAACCCACAACACCCTACTGACAGTTTCAGATGTTGGTTTTTAAAATAGTCACCAGAATACTCCATTCTGCTAAAATATTCTACTCTCATATGGGATAAACAATTATCTCAGAGAAAAAGTTCAACAATGTAAATATCTTTTTAAAAAGTCTCTCTCAAGTTGTAGCCAAATACGAGAGGAGTCAAGTGTTCTTTGTATCTATAACTATATTGGTACAAAGTGTAAATGTCAAACTGTAAAGGTTTTGGCCAAACTGGTAAAGATAATTTTTAGTGTTTTGACTTAAAAACTAAATAAGTGGTCGCCATGGGAAATTCCCAAATATGAAAAATACCCAAGTCAGCTGGGGATTTATAGAGACTTTAATTAATATAAATGAAGGAATTAAGGGAAGAAGAGAGAGAGACGGGATAGAGAGGGGGAGAGGGGGAGAAAGAGAGAGAGAGAGAGAGAGAGAGAGAGAGAGAGAGAGAGAGAGAGAGAGAGAGAGAGAGAGAGAGAAGAGAAGAGCCAAGCAGTATAAAAGGGCCTAGCCAAAATGGGCTAGGCCTGAGCCTAAGGGAGAGTGAGTCAGTCTTTATCACTCACTGCAAGATCATCTTCAAGCAAGCTCCAGTCCTCCACTAAATCTCCTGAACTGAGTTCAGAGTCAAACTCCAAACTGAATTCAATTGCAAACTCTATTCAAAATATCCCTCACTTCAACTCCAAAATCCAACTACCAAATTACCTTTTTACCCCTTCCTTTTAAAGAAATTTTCTCTTATGTCACCTCCCCTAAATTTTCACATATACCAATCACAGTAGACACTTTTTCCCAGGACTGCCCATTCTTAGTTCTCATCTTCTTTGGTTCTCACCTTCTCTGGTTAGATTAAATCCTACTGAGTACTTCACACCTCTTGTTAAACTTGCCTTTTGTAAGTTGCTTGACCTTTTAGGTACTAATTTAACCTTTATAGGTACTTGGCACCTTTTTGTCTTAGATCTAAAAATAGACCTAGCTTAAGGTTCTAGCTTTACTATAAGGTATGAATTGGGGACTTTCATTATTCAATCAGGAGTACAACTTTATCTTCCCCTAAGGCACTGTCTGAGTAGAGTGGAGTAATTTTAAAAGTTCTCAATACATTCCTGATTAAGTATCTTCATTGTTACAATAGGGGAATAGCTTAACCAAATCTTCTAAGGTACAGACTGAGCAGTTTTTAAGATTCACATAAGTAACACTATTTCAAAGTAAATACCCCTTATCACTAGGGCAATACTATATTTAAACTGTATATATATTCTTACCACTCTTCAAATGCTAGACCCATAAAAGATGACACAGTGTGCCTTACATAACTAAAGTGAATGATCACAGCAATATTTCACATGCTAAAGAAGTCCATGATAATTCAAACCATGTTTAAAAAAAAAAATTTAAGACGACTTCCGGTCAAGATGGCGGCTTAGAGAAAGCTAAAGTTCAGATCTCCGGAAAACCCTTCCCGACCGATCTCAAACTATAAGCTCCTAAGGCGCCGAAATTCAAGACGATCAACAGCATACACCCTTGGAATCCTCCTCCTGGACCTGGACCTGAATCAAAAGGTAAGGCCCCCCTCAAAAGCCAGAACCCAAGATCACTCGGACCTAAGGGGTAGGAGCGCAGAGTCCAAGGCTCCTGGAAGCCTCACGGCCAGCTATTCTGAAGGCAACTTCCGGAAAGCAACCCGACCCAGAGAACTGGGGGAGAGTGTGGCCCCCTGGTCCGACCCTTCCACTCCAGTTCCAGTGAGGCATACTCAATTTAACCCAGGGAAACCTCATAGAACCGACAATCTGCCCAGGACTAAAGCCTCTGAACACCAGACAGAGATAAGAAAAGCTAATCCTCCACATTCAGAGATGGCAAACTCCACAGAAGCACAGAAGCCCCAAAATCCCAAGAAAAATAAGAAGAAAGGGGCGACTTTGGACACATTCTATGGAGCCAAAATACAAAATACAGAGGAGATAGAAGATGATATACAAGAAAATGCTCCAAAATCTTCCAAAGGAAATGGAACCTCTCCACAAACCCATGAAGAATTTGAATCAGAAATGACCAAAAAGATGGAAGCCTTCTGGGAGGAAAAGTTGGAAATAATGCAAAAGAAATTCACGCATCTACAAAACCGGTGTGACCGAACTGAAAAGGAAAACCAGGCTTTAAAGGCCAGAATCAGGCAGCTGGAAGACAACGATCATGTAAAAGAGCAAGAATTAATAAAGCAAAGCCAAAATACCAAGAAATTAGAAGAGAACATAAAATATCTCACCGACAAGGTGACAGATCTGGAAAATAGAGGGAGAAGACATAATTTAAGAATAATTGGACTCCCAGAAAAGCCAGAAACAAACACCAAACTCGACATTGTGATACAAGATATAATCAAAGAAAATTGACCAGAGATTCTAGAACAAGGGGGCAATACAGCCACTGACAGAGCTCACAGAACACCTTCTACACTAAACCCCCAAAAGACAACTCCCAGGAATGTAATTGCCAAATTCCAAAGCTCTCAAACAAAAGAAAAAATCCTACAGGAAGCCAGAAAAAGACAATTTAGATATAAAGGAATGCCAATCAGGGTCACACAAGACCTTGCAAGTTCTACTCTAAATGATCGTAAGGCATGGAACATGATCTTCAGAAAGGCAAGAGAGCTGGGTCTTCAACCAAGAATCAGCTACCCAGCAAAACTGACTATATACTTCCAAGGGAAAGTATGGGCATTCAACAAAATAGAAGATTTCCAACTTTTTGCAAAGAAAAGACCAGAGCTCTGTGGAAAGTTTGATACCAAAAATCAAACAGCAAGGAATACCTGAAAAGGTAAATATTAAGGAAAGGGGAAAAATGTTATCTTCTTCTTTTACTCAAATTCTCTTCTATAAGGACTACATTTATATCAATCTATGTATACTAATATGTGGGGAAAATGTAATGTATAAATAAGGGGTAAAGAAAGACCAAAGAGAATAATCTTTCTCACACAAAGATTCACATGGGAAGGGGAGGGGAAGAAAACTCCTATAAGAAGGAGAGGAAGAGAGGGTTTTTTTGGTTTTTTTTTTACTTAAACCTTAATCTCAGGGAAATCAACTCTGAGAGGGAAAAACATCCAGATCCATTGGGATCTTGAATTCTATCTTACCCAACAAGGGTAGGGAGAAGGGAAAACCAAGGGGGGGAGGGGGAGAGGGAGAACAAAAAGGGAGGGAAAGAGAGGGGGGAGGGGGAGGGAACAAAAAGGGAGGGACTAAAAAGGGAAACATCAAGGGAGGGGACAAGGGGGACTGATACAAAGTAAGTCACTGGACTAAATGGGAGAGCTGAAGAAGAAAAGGTTAGAATTAGGGAAGGCTATCAAAATGCCAGGGAGTCCACAAATGACAATCATAACTTTGAACGTGAATGTGATGAACTCACCCATAAAACGTAGATGAATAGCAGAATGGATTAGAATCCAAAACCCTACCATATGTTGTCTTCAAGAAACACACATGAGGCGGGTTGACACCCACAAGGTCAGAATTAAAGGATGGAGTAAGACCTTCTGGGCCTCAACTGACAGAAAGAAGGCAGGAGTGGTAATCATGATATCTGATAAAGCCAAAGCAAAAATAGGCCTGATCAAAAGGGACAGGGAAGGTAATTATATTTTGTTAAAAGGGACTTTAGACAATGAGGAAATATCATTAATCAACATGGATGCACCAAATACTATAGCACCCAAATTTCTAATGGAGAAACTAGGAGAATTGAAGGAAGAAATAGACAATAAAACCATACTAGTGGGAGACTTAAACCAACCATTATCAAATTTAGATAAATCAAACCGAAAAATAAATAAGAAAGAGGTAAAAGAAGTGAATGAAATCTTAGAAAAATTAGAATTAATAGACATATGGAGAAAAATAAATAGGGATAAAAAGGAATACACCTTCTTCTCAGCACCACATGGCAAATTCACAAAAATTGACCATACATTAGGTCACAGAAACATAGCACACAAATGCAGAAAAGCAGAAATAATGAATGCAGCCTTCTCAGATCAAAAGGCAATAAAAATAATGATTAGTAATGGTACATGGAAAACCAAATCTAAAACCAATTGGAAATTAAACAATATGATACTCCAAAACCGTTTAGTTAAAGAAGAAATCATAGAAACAATTAATAATTTCATCGAGGAAAATGACAATGGCGAAACATCCTTTCAAACCTTTTGGGATGCAGCCAAAGTGGTAATCAGAGGTAAATTCATATCCCTGAATGCTTATATTAACAAACAAGGGAGAGTAGAGATCAATCAATTGGAAATGCAAATGAAAAAACTCGAAAGCGATCAAATTAAAACCCCCCAGCAGAAAACCAAACTAGAAATCCTAAAAATTAAGGGAGAAATTAATAAAATCGAAAGTGATAGAACTATTGACTTAATAAATAAGACAAGAAGCTGGTACTTTAAAAAACAAACAAAATAGACAAAGTACTGGTCAATCTAATTAAAAAAAGGAAGGAAGTAAAGCAAATTCACAGCATTAAAGATGAAAAGGGGGACAGCACCTCCGATAAAGAGGAAATTAAGGCAATCATTAGAAATTACTTTGCCCAATTATATGGCAATGAATACACCAATTTAGGTGACATGGATGAATATATACAAAAATACAAACTGCCTAGACTAACAGAAGAGGAAATAGAATTCTTAAATAATCCCATATCAGAAAATGAAATCCAACAAGCCATCAAAAAACTTCCTAAGAAAAAATCCCCAGGGCCTGATGGATTCACCAGTGAATTTGATCAAACATTCAGAGAACAGTTAATCCCAATACTATACAAACTATTTGACATAATAAGCAAAGAGGGAGTTCTACCAAACTCCTTTTATGACACAAACATGGTACTGATTCCAAAACCAGGCAGGTCAAAAACAGAGAAAGAAAATTATAGGCCAATCTCCCTAATGAATATAGATGCAAAAATCTTAAATAGGATACTAGCAAAAAGACTCCAGCAAGTGATCAGAAGGATCATTCACCATGATCAAGTAGGATTCATACCAGGGATGCAGGGCTGGTTCAACATTAGGAAAACCATCCACATAATTGACCACATCAACAAGCAAACTAGCAAGAACCACATGATTATCTCAATAGATGCAGAAAAAGCCTTTGATAAAATACAACACCCATTCCTATTAAAAACACTAGAAAGCATAGGAATAGAAGGGTCATTCCTAAAAATAATAAACAGTATATATCTAAAACCATCAGCTAATATCATCTGCAATGGGGATAAACTAAATCCATTCCCATTAAGATCAGGAGTGAAACAAGGATGCCCATTATCACCTCTACTATTTGACATTGTACTAGAAACACTAGCAGTAGCAATTAGAGAAGATAAAGGAATTGAAGGCATCAAAATTGGCAAGGAGGAGACCAAGTTATCACTCTTTGTGGATGACATGATGGTCTACTTAAAGAATCCTAGAGATTCAACCAAAAAGCTAATTGAAATAATCAACAACTTTAGCAAAGTTGCAGGATACAAAATAAACCCACATAAATCATCAGCTTTTCTATATATCTCCAACACAGCTCAGCAGCAAGAACTAGAAAGAGAAATCCCATTCAAAATCACCTTAGACAAAATAAAATACCTAGGAATCTACCTCCCAAGACAAACACAGGAACTATATGAACACAACTACAAAACACTCTCCACACAACTAAAACTAGACCTGCGCAATTGGAAAAACATTAACTGTTCATGGATAGGACGAGCCAATATAATAAAAATGACCATCCAACCCAAACTTATTTATCTATTTAGTGCCATACCCATTGAACTACCAAAATACTTCTTCACTGATTTAGAAAAAAACATAACAAAGTTCATTTGGAAGAATAAAAGATCAAGGATATCCAGGGAAATAATGAAAAAAAAAACCATATGATGGGGGGCCTTGCAGTCCCTGACCTTAAACTATATTACAAAGCAGCAGTCATCAAAACAATTTGGTACTGGCTAAGAAACAGAAAGGAAGATCAGTGGAATAGACTGGGGGAAAGCGACCTCAGCAAGACAGTATACGATAAACCCAAAGATCCCAGCTTTTGGGACAAAAATCCACTATTCGATAAAAACTGCTGGGAAAATTGGAAGACAGTGTGGGAGAGACTAGGAATAGATCAACACCTCACACCCTACACCAAGATAAATTCAAAATGGGTGAGTGACTTAAACATAAAGAAGGAAACCATAAGTAAATTGGGTAAACACAGAATAGTATAGATGTCAGACCTTTGGGAGGGGAAAGACTTTAAAACCAAGCAACATATAGAAAGAATCACAAAATGTAAAATAAATAATTTTGACTACATCAAACTAAAAAGCTTTTGTACAAACAAAACCAATATAACTAAAATCAGAAGGGAAACAACAAATTGGGAAAAAATCTTCATAGAAACCTCTGACAAAGGTTTAATTACTCATATTTATAATGAGCTAAATCAATTGTACAAAAAATCAAGCCATTCTCCAATTGATAAATGGGCAAGGGAAATGGATAGGCAGTTCTCAGATAAAGAAATCAAAACTATTAACAAGCACATGAAGAAGTGTTCTACATCTCTTATCAGAGAGATGCAAATCAAAACAACTCTGAGGTATCACCTCACACCTAGCAGATTGGCTAACATAACAGCAAAGGAAAGTAATGAATGCTGGAGGGGATGTGGCAAAGTAGGGACATTAATTCATTGCTGGTGGAGTTGTGAATTGATCCAACCATTCTGGAGGGCAATTTGGAACTATGCCCAAAGGGCGACAAAAGAATATCTACCCTTTGACCCAGCCATAGCACTGCTGGGTCTGTACCCCAAAGAGATAATGTACACAAAGACTTGTACAAAAATATTCATAGCTGTACTCTTTGTGGTGGCCCAAAACTGGAAAACGAGGGGATGCCCATCAATTGGGGAATGGCTGAACAAACTGTGGTATATGTTGGTGATGGAGTACTATTGTGCTAAAAGGAATAATAAAGTGGAGAAGTTCCATGGAGACTGGAACAACCTCCAGGAAGTGATGCAGAGCGAGAGGAGCAGAACCAGGAGAACATTGTACACAGAGACTAATACACTGTGGTATAAACGAACGTAATGGACTTCTCCATTAGTGGCGGTGTAATGTCCCTGAACAACTTGCAGGGATCCAGGAGAAAAAAAACACCATTCATAAGCAAAGGATAAACTATGGGAGTGGAAACACCGAGAAAAAGCAACTGCCTGAATACAGCGGTTGAGGGGATATGACAGAGGATAGACTCTAAATGAACACTCTAATGCAAATACTATCAACAAAGCAATGGGTTCAAATCAAGAAAACATCTAATGCCCAGTGGACTTACGTGTCGGCTATGGGGGGTGGGGGGGGAGGAAAAGAAAATGATCTATGTCTTTAACGAATAATGCTTGGAAATGATCAAATAAAATATATTATTAAAAAAAAAAAGAAGCACATGATGAAGTGTTCTAAATCTCTGATAATCAGAGAGATGCAAATCAAAACAACTCTGAGGTATCACCTCACACCTAGCAGATTGGCTAACATAACAGCAAAGGAAAGTAATGAATGCTGGAGGGGATGTGGCAAAGTAGGGACATTAATTCATTGCTGGTGGAGTTGTGAACTGATCCAACCATTCTGGAGGGCAATTTGGAACTATGCCCAAAGGGCGACAAAAGAATATCTACCCTTTGATCCAGCCATAGCACTGCTTGGATCTGTACCCCAAAGAGATAATGGACAAAAAGACTTGTACAAAAATATTCATAGCTGCGCTCTTTGTGGTGGCCAAAAACTGGAAAACGAGGGGATGCCCATCAATTGGGGAATGGCTGAACAAACTGTGGTATATGTTGGTGATGGAATACTATTGTGCTAAAAGGAATAATAAAGTGGAGGAGTTCCATGGAGACTGGAACAACCTCCAGGAAGTGATGCAGAGCGAGAGGAGCAGAACCAGGAGAACATTGTACACAGAGACTAATACACTGTGGTATAAACGAACGTAATGGACGTCTCCATTAATGGCGGTGTAATGTCCCTGAACAATTTGCAGGGATCCAGGAGAAAAAAACACTATTCATAAGCAAAGGATAAACTATGGGAGTGGAAACACCGAGGAAAAGCAACTGCCTGAATACAGCGGTTGAGGGGACATGACAGAGGAGAGACTCTAAATGAATACTCTAATGCAAATATTATCAACAAAGCAATGAGTTCAAATGAAGAAAACATCTAATGCCCAGTGGACTTACGCGTCGGCTATGGGGGTTGGGGGGGGAGGAACAGAAAATGATCTATGTCTTTAATGAATAATGCTTGTAAATGATCAAATAAAATATATTAAAAAAAAAAAAAGAAATCACTATATACTTCTAAATACCTGCCTGATCCATGGAACTCAAAGACAAAGTTTCTTTCTAAGGTCAATAAAGATTTTTCCTTCATGAAAAAAAAAAAATTTAAGTCTATGTTCTGGACTCTTCTCAAGATGATAGAACAAGATGATAGCAAGGATGGACCTCAGAATAACTATCAAGAAATTCAAGGATAAACTACAATAAATGAGTTTTTCCAGTCAAGGTCTGTACAAAAAGACAACTAATACTTGTTGACACCAGGAAAAAGATATAGCCAGGAAAGCCTAATCTATGATTATAGCTCATAAGAACTTGCCATAATATGAATGAGGTACAATTTAGGGGAACACTTGGAACTGGGAGCCATGTCACTTTGATCATGCAGCAACCTTTCAGCATGCTGATCTGAGGCTACCCTTTGGTCTTTGAAGAACAAAGGGCTCATTATGTAGACACCCCCCCCCAAATATAGATTATGAGAAAAAAGGTACTGCCCTTATGTACTCCGGCTCAGTACATAGATGCTGGCCCTTTCAAGAAGTTATGAATCAAGAAATAAGGCTAGAAAAAAAATGATCAGAGGTCACTTAAAAAAAAAGTATAGATTCAAGGATACTTAAAATAGAAACCCAGGAGAAGAAACTAACTCTAACAAAGCCCCTTAAAAAAAAATCACGGGAAATGACTGAGGAGAGACTCTAAATGAACACTCTAGTGCAAATACCAACAACATGGAAATGGGTTCGAATCAAGAACACATGTGAAACCCAGTGGAATCACGCGCCGGCTATGGGCGGGAGGGAGGAAAAGAAAATGATCTTTGTCTCTAATGAATAATGCTTGGAAATGATCAAATAAGAAATTATTTTTTAAAAAAAGTAAAAAAAAATCACAAATTAACCCAAGTTCTACAGAAATTTTCTGAAAGAAATGAAGCAAGAATTTATAAATGATATATGATTTTATAAACGAAATGAGGGGAAGTATAGGGAAGTGCAATGCCACACGGGGTTCCATAGAATGGGAGTGAGAATATGGTGAATAGGAAATGAAAGCACTCACCTCTAAAGCTCAACACTACATGCTTTAATCCATACACTAACTTCACACCAATGGCTACAGTAGTTAAGATATAATTTTTACCCATGGAAAAGTCAAACTCACCTAGCATAAGAAACTAAACAGTCACAAAAATAGATTCTGAAAATGTTATCTTCTTAGAATTCTGGGAACTCATTGTTTTCTTCTAGCAGTAAACAGATGGACACCTGGAGCAAATACCTTGATTACCTCAGCCTCCCTATCTCAAACTGCTCTTCTCTGAGGTTGTTCCCCTTGCCTGACCTTACTCAAGAATGCTAGGAAAAAAATATGCTAGAGGGGAGGGGAACAAGGCAAGAAGGACTTAACTCTTTGGATTCTCTACAGGGAAGTGCAAAGTCTTACTCAAGTAACAGAATCTTTGAAAAATGAGACTGCACTAGAGATCAATGACTACACCATGCAATAAGAAATACTAAAACAAAACTGAAAGCCTTAAAAACAAACAAACCCAAAAACCTGTGAGGTAAGTCACTGATATTATGATCCAATGAATTCTCATTAAAAATTATTTAATCAGGTATATTATTTCAATGTCAGTTATTTAGTCAACAAACATTAAATATGTATTTACAATAGGCCAAGCACTGGGTTTACAAAAGAAAAAATTCACTGCCTTAAAGGAGCTTTCATTTATTTTGCGAAATTTTATTTTCCTCCCAATTATATGTAAAAACAATTTTAAACATTCTTTAAATTTTTTTTTAGTCCCAAATTCTCTCTCCCCCTAACCTCTGTGAGATGATAAGCAATCTGTTATAAATTTTACATGTGTAATCATACAAAACGTTTTTCCATATTAGTTCTTTTATGGAAGAAAATACAGACAAAAAAATGAAAAAGTGAAACATTAGCATTCTTTGGTCTGGATTCAGCATCCATCAGTTCTTTCTCTAGTGATGGATAGCAATTTGGGGAGATAGATCTAGTAGTGGAATTGCTGGATCAAAGTTTTATAGCCCTTTTAGCATGATTTAAAATTGTTCTCCAGAATGGTAGAAATAGTTCACAATTCCCCCAGAAGTACACTGGTATCACAATTTTCCCATGTTCCCTCGAGCATTTTCCATTTTCCTTTTCTGTCATATTAATCAATCTTATAGATATAGGGTGATACCTCAGAGTTGTTTTAATTTGTATTTCTCTAATCGATAGTGATATGTAAAGCATTTTTTCACATGACAAATAGATGCCTTTACTTTGTCTGAAACTTGTCTGTTCGTACATATTCTTTAACCATGTATCCATTGGAGAATGATCTGTACTCTTTATGTGTTTGAGAAATGAGGCTTTTATTAGAGAAACTTAATGTAAAACTTTTTCACAATTATGATTACTGCTAGCAGTAGCAATTAAGAGAAGAAAAAGAAATTGAAGGGATTAAAGTAGGTGATGAGGAAACTTAACTATCACTATCACTCTTTGCAGAAGACATGATGGTATACCTACAGAATCCAAGAAAATAAACTTAAAAACTAATAGAAACAATCAATAACTTTAGCAAAGTTGCAGGGTACAAAATAAACCCACATATTAAATCATCAGTATTCCTACGTTTCCAACAAAACCTATTAGCAAGAGATAGAAAGAGAAACTCCATTTAGAATTACTCTAAATAAGATAAAATACCTGGGAATCTACTTGCTAAGACAAATTCAGGAATTATATGAACATAACTACAAAACGCTCTTCACACAAATAAAACTATATCTAAACAATTGGGAAAACTTCAACTGCTCATGGGTAGGATGAGCTAATATAATAAAAATGACAGTCCTACCTAAATTAATTTACTTATTCAGTGCTATACTTATCAAACCACCATAACACACCATAACACTTTTTTATAGAATTAGAAAATTATTACAGAGTTCATCTGGAAGAACAAAAGATCAAGAATATCAAGGGAAATAATGAAAAAATATGAAAAATGGAGGCCTCACTTTACCAAATTACAAACTATACTATAAAGCAGTGATCATCAAAACTATATGGTACTGGCCTAGAGATAGAAAGATAGATCAGTGGAATAGACTTGGGGTAAATGACAGTAGCAAGATAGCGTTCAATAAACCCAAAGATCCCACTTTTGGGGACAAGAACACATTACTTGACAAAAACTGCTGGAAGAATTGGAAAACAGTATGGGAGAAATTAGGTTTAGATCAACATCTTATACCCTATACTAAGATGAACTCAGAGTGGGTAAATGACTTAAATATAAAAAGGGAAATCATAATAAACAAATTAGATGAATATAGAATAATAGTATATCATGACAAACCCAAAGATCCCAGCTTTTGGGACAAAAATCCACTATTTCATAAAAACTGCTGGGAAAATTGGAGGACAGTGTGGGAAAGATTAGGTTTATCTCAACACCTCACACCCTACACCAAGATAAATTCAAAATGGGTGAATGACTTGAACATAAACAAGGAAACTATAAGTAAATTAGGCGAACACAGAATAGTATACATGTCAGACCTTTGGGAAGGGAAAGACTTCAAAACCAAGCAAGAATTAGAAAGAGTTACAAAATGCAAAATAAATAATCTGGATTACATCAAATTAAAAAGTTTTTGTACAAACAAAACCAATGTAACCAAAATCAGAAGGGTAGCAACAAATTGGGAAACAATCTTCATAAAAACCTCTGACAAAGGTTTAATTATTCAAATTTATAAAGAACTAAATCAATTGTACAAAAAAATCAAGCCATTCTCCAATAGACAAATGGGCAAGGGACATGAACAGGCAGTTCGCAGCCAAAGAAATCAAAACTATTAATAAGCACATGAAAAAGTGCTCTACATCTCCAGTTCCAGTGAAAGTCACTGCCTTAAGGCATATTCAGTTTAACCCAAGGAAAGCTCATAGAATGGACAATCTGCCCAGGACTAAAGCCTCTGAACACCAGACAGAGATAAGAAAAGCTAATCCTCCACATTCAGAGATGGCACAGAAGCCCCAAAATCCCAAGAAAAATAAGAAGAAAGGGGCGACTTTCTGGACACATTCTATGGAGCCAAAATACAAAATACAGAGGAGATAGAAGACGATACACAAGAAAATGCTCCGAAACCTTCCAAAGGAAAGGGAAACTCTACATAAACCCATGAAGAATTTGAATCAGAAATGACCAAAAAGATGGAAGCCTTCTGGGAGGAAAAGTGGGAAATAATGCAAAAGAAATTCATGCATCTACAAAACCGGTGTGACCGAACTGAAAAGGAAAACCAGGCTTTAAAGGCCAGAATCAGGCAACTGGAAGACAACGATCGGGTAAAAGAGCAAGAATTAATAAAGCAAAGCCAAAATACCAAGAAATTAGAAGAGAACATAAAATATCTCACCGACAAGGTGACAGATCTGGAAAATAGAGGGAGAAGACATAATTTGAGAATAATTGGACTCCCAGAAAAGCCAGAAACAAACACCAAACTCGACATTGTGATACAAGATATAATCAAAGAAAATTGCCCAGAGATTCTAGAACAAGGGGGGTAATACGGCCACTGACAGAGCTCACAGAACACCTTCTACACTAAACCCCCAAAAGACAACTCCCAGGAATGTAATTGCCAAATTCCAAAGCTCTCAAACAAAAGAAAAAAATCCTACAGGACGCCAGAAAAAGACAATTTAGATATAAAGGAATGCCAATCAGGGTCACACAAGACCTTGCAAGTTCTACTCTGAATGATCGTAAGGCATGGAACATGATCTTCAGAAAGGCAAGAGAGCTGGGTCTTCAACCAAGAATCAGCTACCCAGCAAAACTGACTATATACTTCCAAGGGAAAGTATGGGCATTCAACAAAATAGAAGATTTCCAACTTTTTGCAAAGAAAAGACCAGAGCTCTGTGGAAAGTTTGATACCAAAAATCAAACAGCAAGGAATACCTGAAAAGGTAAATATTAAGGAAAGGGGAAAAATGTTATCTTCTTCTTTTATTCAAACTCTCTTCTATAAGGACTACATTTATATCAATCTATGTATACTAACATGTGGGGAAAATGTAATGTATAAATAGGGGGTAAAGAAAGACCAAAGAGAATAATCTTTCTCACACAAAGATTCACATGGGAAGGGGAAGGGAAGGAAACTCCTATAAGAAGGAGAGGAAGAGAGGGTTTTTTACTTAAACCTTAATCTCAGGGAAATCAACTCTGAGAGGGAAAAGCATCCAGATCCATTGGGATCTTGAATTCTATCTTACCCAACAAGGGTAGGGAAAAGGGAAAACCAAGGGGGGGAGGGGGAGAGGGAGAACAAAAAGGGAGGGAAAGAGAGGGGGGGAGGGGGAGGGAACAAAAAGGGAGGGACTAAAAAGGGAAACATCAAGGGAGGGGACAAGGGGGACTGATACAAAGTAAGTCACTGGACTAAAAGGGAGAGCTGAAGAAGAAAAGGTTAGAATTAGGGAAGGCTATCAAAATGCCAGGGAGTCCACAAATGACAATCATAACTTTGAACATGAATGTGATGAACTCACCCATAAAACGTAGATGAATAGCAGAATGGATTAGAATCCAAAACCCTACCATATGTTGTCTTCAAGAAACACACATGAGGCGGGTTGACACCCACAAGGTCAGAATTAAAGGATGGAGTAAGACCTTCTGGGCCTCAACTGACAGAAAGAAGGCAGGAGTGGTAATCATGATATCTGATAAAGCCAAAGCAAAAATAGGCCTGATCAAAAGGGACAGGGAAGGTAATTATATTTTGTTAAAAGGGACTTTAGACAATGAGGAAATATCATTAATCAACATGGATGCACCAAATACTATAGCACCCAAATTTCTAATGGAGAAACTAGGAGAATTGAAGGAAGAAATAGACAATAAAACCATACTAGTGGGAGACTTAAACCAACCATTATCAAATTTAGATAAATCAAACCGAAAAATAAATAAGAAAGAGGTAAAAGAAGTGAATGAAATCTTAGAAAAATTAGAATTAATAGACATATGGAGAAAAATAAATAGGGATAAAAAGGAATACACCTTCTTCTCAGCACCACATGGCACATTCACAAAAATTGACCATACATTAGGTCACAGAAACATAGCACACAAATGCAGAAAAGCAGAAATAATGAATGCAGCCTTCTCAGATCAAAAGGCAATAAAAATAATGATTAGTAATGGTACATGGAAAACCAAATCAAAAACTAATTGGAATTTAAACAATATGATACTCCAAAATCGTTTAAAGAAGAAATCATAGAAACAATTAATAATTTCATCGAGGAAAATGACAATGGTGAAACATCCTTTCAAACCTTTTGGGATGCAGCCAAAGCGGTAATCAGAGGTAAATTCATATCCCTGAATGCTTATATTAACAAACTAGGGAGAGTAGAGATCAATCAATTGGAAATGCAAATGAAAAAACTCGAAAGCGATCAAATTAAAACCCCCAGCAGAAAACCAAACTAGAAATCCTAAAAATTAAGGGAGAAATTAATAAAATTGAAAGTGATAGAACTATTGACTTAATAAATAAGACAAGAAGCTGGTACTTTGAAAAAACAAACAAAATAGACAAAGTACTGGTCAATCTAATTAAAAAAAGGAAGGAAGAAAAGCAAATTAACAGCATCAAAGATGAAAAGGGAGACATCACCTCCGATGAAGAAGAAATTAAGGCAATCATTAAAAATTACTTTGCCCAATTATATGGCAATAAATACACCAATTTAGGTGACATGGATGAATATATACAAAAATACAAACTGCCTAGACTAACAGAAGAGGAAATAGAATTCTTAAATAATCCCATATCAGAAAATGAAATCCAACAAGCCATCAAAGAACTTCCTAAGAAAAAATCCCCAGGGCCTGATGGATTCACCAGTGAATTTGATCAAACATTCAGAGAACAGTTAATCCCAATACTATACAAACTATTTGACATAATAAGCAAAGAGGGAGTTCTACCAAACTCCTTTTACGACACAAACATGGTACTGATTCCAAAACCAGGCAGGTCAAAAACAGAGAAAGAAAACTATAGACCAATCTCCCTAATGAATATAGATGCAAAAATCTTAAATAGGATACTAGCAAAAAGACTCCAGCAAGTGATCAGAAGGGTCATCCACCATGATCAAGTAGGATTTATACCACGGATGCAGGGTTGGTTCAATATTAGGAAAACCATCCACATAATTGACAACATCAACAAGCAAACCAACAAGAACCACATGATTATCTCAATAGACGCAGAAAAAGCCTTTGATAAAATACAACACCCATTCCTATTAAAAACACTAGAAAGCATAGGAATAGAAGGGTCGTTCCTAAAAATAATAAACAGTATATATCTAAAACCATCAGCTAATATCATCTGCAATGGGGATAAACTAGACGCATTCCCAATAAGATCAGGAGTGAAACAAGGATGCTCATTATCACCTCTACTATTTGACATTGTACTAGAAACACTAGCAGTAGCAATTAGAGAAGAAAAAGAAATTGAAGGCATCAAAATAGGCAAGGAGGAGACCAAGTTATCACTCTTTGCAGATGACATGATGGTCTACTTAAAGAATCGTAGAGATTCAACCAAAAAGCTATACAAAATACACCCACATAAATCATCAGCTTCTCTATATATCTCCAAACCAGCCCAGCAGCAAAAACTAGAAAGAGAAATCCCATTCAAAAACCCCTTAGACAAAATAAAATACCTAGGAATCTACCTCCCAAGACAAACACAGGAACTATATGAACACAACTACAAAACACTCTCCACACAACTAAAACTAGACTTGAGCAATTGGAAAAACATTAACTGCTCATGGATAGGACGAGCCAATATAATAAAAATGACCATCGTACCCAAACTTATTTATCTATTTAGTGCCATACCCATTGAACTACCAAAATACTTCTTCACTGATTTAGAAAAAACCATAACAAAATTCATTTGGAACAACAAAAGATCAAGGATATCCAGGGAAATAATGAAAAAAAAAAACACATATGATGGGGGCCTTGCAGTCCCTGACCTTAAACTATATTACAAAGCAGCAGTCATCAAAACAATTTGGTACTGGCTAAGAAACAGAAAGGAAGATCAGTGGAATAGACTGGGGGAAAGGGACCTCAGCAAGACAATATAGGATAAACCCAAAGATCCCAGCTTTTGGGACAAAAATCCACTATTTGATAAACAACTGCTGGGAAAATTGGAAGACAGTGTGGGAGAGAGTAGGAATAGATCAACACCTCACACCCTACACCAAGATAAATTCAAAATGGGTGAGTGACTTAAACATAAAGAAGGAAACCATAAGTAAATTGGGTAAACACAGAATAGTATAGATGTCAGACCTTTGGGAGGGGAAAGACTTTAAAACCAAGCAAGACATAGAATCACAAAATGTAAAATAAATAATTTTGACTACATCAAACTAAAAAGCTTTTGTACAAACAAAACCAATGTAACTAAAATCAGAAGGGAAACAACAAACTGGGAAAAAATCTTCATAGAAACCTCTGACAAAGGTTTAATTACTCAAATTTATAAAGAGCTAAATCAACTGTACAAAAAATCAAGCCATTCTCCAATTGATAAATGGGCAAGGGACATGGATAGGCAGTTCTCAGATAAAGAAATCAAAACTATTAAGAAGCACATGAAGAAGTGTTCTAAATCTCTGATAATCAGAGAGATGCAAATAAAAACAACTCTGAGGTATCACCTCACACCTAGCAGATTGGCTAACATAACAGCAAAGGAAAGTAATGAATGCTGGAGGGGATGTGGCAAAGTAGGGACATTGATTCATTGCTGGTGGAATTGTGAACTGATCCAACCATTCTGGAGGGCAATTTGGAACTATGCCCAAAGGGCGACAAAAGAATATCTACCCTTTGATCCACCCATAGCACTGCTGGGTCTGTACCCCAAAGAGATAATGGACAAAAAGACTTGTACAAAAATATTCATAGCTGTACTCTTTGTGGTGGCCAAAAACTGGAAAACGAGGGGATGCCCATCAATTGGGGAATGGCTGAACAAACTGTGGTATATGTTGGTGATGGAATACTATTGTGCTAAAAGGAATAATAAAGTGGAGGAGTTCAATGGAGACTGGAACAACCTCCAGGAAGTGATGCAGAGCGAGAGGAGCAGAACCAGGAGAACATTGTACACAGAGACTAATACACTGTGGTATAAACGAACGTAATGGACTTCTCCATTAGTGGCGGTGTAATGTCCCTGAACAATTTGCAGGGATCTAGGAGAAAAAAAACACCATTCATAAGCAGAGAATAAACTGTGGGAGTAGAAACACCGAGGAAAAGCAATTGCCTGAATACAGTGGTTGAAGGGACATGACAGAGGAGAGACTCTAAATGAACACTCTAATGCAAATATTATCCAACATAGCAATGGGTTCAAATCAAGAAAACATTTAATGCCCAGTGGATTTATGCGTCAGCTATGGGGGAGGGGGGAGGAAAAGAAAGTGATCTATGTCTTTAATGAATAATGCTTGTAAATGATCAAATAAAATATATTAAAAAAAAAAGAAAATGAAATTGCAGGAATAATGGGTAAAGGGAAGATAAAATTAAACCAACCAAAAATATTAATTTTCAAGTCCTACTAGAGAATGTAACAATCTCTAATTATAACAACATTCTAGTGGGGAGGCAAGAAGTATCTATAAATATGTATAGGGTACAATGACAAGCACAAATGACAAAGTCATTATAGAATAGTTTCAAGATAACAGTTTACTTAGGAAACTCAGAAGTTTCAAGAAAAAATTAGTAGAGGTAATGGCTTTATTCAAGTAGCAAGATACAAAGTAAACCCATGAAATGATCAGTTTTTCTACTGTTTTAATTTATTTTTTATTATGAACACAACAAATATCAACAAAATGAATATTTGGGCAAAGTAAATTTTCTTTGTTCAATGACTTACTAGTGCCTCAAATTATTTTTGTTACATCTACAAATGTATGTAGACCAGGAATAATCTCTATTATGTATTTTAAAATTTTTTCATTTTCGCTCATGAAATTTTGTTTTGCACTACTATCAAAACTTTCTACTCATCTTTGCCTATAATTTTCTAAATCAAAAAGGAAAGCTCTCTCATGTAATAAACAAGTATCCATCAAGACAATATTATACATTGGACATGTCTAAATTTTTTTTTCCTTTCTATACCATCAACTTTTTTCATTACCTTTTTTCTATCACCTCTGTTACGAGGCAAGGAAATATACTTCATTAGTCCTGGGGATGACTGGTTGCTACATAGACCAGATTTCTGTAAGTCATTCAAAGTTGTTTTCATTGTCATTAATGTATGTATAGCTTTCCTGGTTCTACGCACATTATATTGCTATAATGTTTATCTACTTTGTTGGTAGTTATTTGAGGTAATTAGAAAAAATTGGACTCTTTCCCCTTAAAAAAAAGTCTTTAGGATATATGTCTTTTAGTTTAATTCTATGCATAGTTTAATGACTTTTTGGGTTGAGTTAAAAAATTCTTTCCAAAGTGGTCATCCCAGTCTTTAATATTAGTAACAGAACTCTCCTTGTCAATAGTAATAGATATAACCCCAAGGTTATAGCATATCTTTTTTATATGTATTCTGTATATACCTGTATATACATGTTATGTCCAACATTAGAATGAAAATTCCTTGATATAGGAGTTATTTCACTTTGGTCTTTATAGTCTCCTACTAGAAAAGTGAATGGCTACCCAACTGACAAATGGTCAAAGGATATCAACAAGCAGTTTGCAGATGAAGAAATCAAAGCTATCAATAATATAAAAAATGTTCTAAATAACTCTTAATGAGAGAAATGCAAACTTAAACAACTCTGAGGTACCAACTCACATCTATCAGATTGGCCAATATGGCAGTAAAGGAAAAGTGATAAATGTTGGAGGGGATGTAGCAAAGTTGGAACATTAATGCATTATTGGTGATCCAACCATTCTGGAGGGCAACTTGGAAATATGCCCAAAGGACTATAAAACCATGTATACCCTTTGATCTAATAATGCCATTATTAGGTCTGTATTCCAAAGAGATTTTTAAAAAGGGGTAAAGGATCTATTTATACAAAAATATTTACAGCAGCTTTTTTTATGGTGGCAGAGAATTGGAAATTGAGTGGATGTCCATCAATTGGGGAATGACCAAAAAATTGTGGCATATAACAGTGTTGGAATACTATTGTGTTATAAGAAATGATGAACAGGATAATTTCAGAACAAGCTAGAAAGACTTAGATGAACTGATGCAGAGTGAAATCAGCAGAACTCGAAGAACATTTTATACAGTAACAGCATTCTTGTGGGAAGATCAACTGTGATAGACTTAGCTACTCTCAGCAACACAATGATCCACCGAAAATTCTGAAGGATTTATGACAAAGAATGCAAAGAAAGAACTGTTGGGAATCAGAATGCAGATCAAAGGATACTATTCTTCATTTTGGATTATTTGGGTTTTTATTTTATGAATAGTCTCTTACAACAATGAGCATTATGGAAATAGGTTTTGTGATAATACATGTATAACCCAGATCAAATTGCTTACCATCTCCAAGAGCAGGGAGGGAAGGGAGAGAGGGAGACAATTTGGAGCTTAGATTTTCAGAAAACTGATGTGGGAAATTATTACATGTATATAGCAAAATAAAATAACTTAAAAAAAAGAAAAAAAGTCAGTGGTACACAGGTGCTTATATAAGTGAATATACATTTATTAAGTGCTTAAGTGGGTATACAAAGAAAGAATAAGACTATTCCCTGCTTTCAAGGAGGTTACAATCTAATAAAGGTGACCACATATACAAAAATCAATATTTATGAGATAAAAACAAAGTTGATAAAAGATAACCTTAGAGAGGAAGGCACTAGCAGCTAGTGGAGAAAGGATTTTGAGCTCAATCTTGAAGAAAACCAGGTAAGAGACAGAAATGGGGGGGGGGGATCTTCCAGATGTATAGGGTAATCAATCAATATAAAGTTATGAAGAGGAGAGGCCAAGATGGTTGAACTTGGAAGAGTGTGTGACTGGAAGTAATAAGTTCAAAAACTGAAAGGGGTTGGAAGAGTTTTATGCTGAAAATTATTTCATGTTTGCTTGTAGAGATACATAGGGAGACACTCAAGTTTAATGAGTAGGAGAATGACACAGTCTGACCCACACTTTTAGGAAATTCACTTTGGCAGCTATTTGAAAGATGTATACAAAAAATAAGTGATTTGAAGCAGGAATCTCCCAGTCTCTCCAATTAGAACCAGGCAAGAGCTTGTAAAGGAATAAATGAAGGTAGTATTTGCATAGATGGAAAGAAGGGAGTGTATGCTGGAAATTTTGTAGAGAAACATTACATTTGGCAACTGATTATTCAATGTGAGGTGAAGGAGAATTAGGAGTCAAGGATGACAAAAAAAGATGAGAGCCTTTGTGACTGGGAGGATGATGGTGATTTTGAAAGTAAAATAGTAAAATTCAGAAAAGGTGTAGGTTTAGGAGAAAAGATAATTAATTCAGATTTGGATATATGATACGTCCAGTTTGTTCCTGAAACAACTTCCTGATCTCTACCCCTAACCAAATATAAAAAACCCCAAAACTCCAACAATTTGAGCCACCCTAACTTTTTTGATATAGTTTCCTGGCCTAGAAGTATATGATATCCCAGATATATATATCTCTCTCTATATATATATAGAGAGATATATATATCTTGTCAATATCTCAGACTTGGTGGGTGCCTAAAACTACATGAGTCGACAAACCCATACCTGTGTAACCCTGGGTAAGTCACTTAACCCAATTTACCTAGCTCAGTGATGGTGAACCTATGGCATGTGACACAAAGAACACACACAGAGCCCTCCCCCTCTCCATACATCTGAGGACATTCTTCACTTCATCCATCCCTCTGCCCAGCATCCCAATAGGAGTACTTCCACCCTCCCCTGTTTGGGATAAGGAGCTGGGGGGGAGGGGGAGGTGGGGGGTGCACACACAGTGCTCACATGGTGAGCAATGGTGTAGCACAGATGGAAGCCTGTTGAATCTCTGAAGGTGATTCCGAGGGTGGGGATGGAGAGGAGCATAGCTCACAGCATGGCATATGGCTAGAAGGGGCCACTCTCCCCCCTCCTTTCCACATGTGACTCTCATCACCTGCCCCTCTGCCCACCCAGCAGCCCAATGGGAGTGCTTCCTCCTTCCCTTGTCTGAGGTAAGGGTGGGTGTTGGAGGGGACTGGGCATGTCATTTGGTGTCTTGGTGGGAGGTGGGAACAGCACTCTGTCTCTAAAAAGTTCACCATTACTGGCCTAGCCCTTGCCTCTCTGTCTTAGAATTGAGAGAGAGAGAGAGAGAGAGAGAGAGAGAGAGAGAGAGAGAGAGAGAGAGAGAGAGAGAGAGAGAGAGAGAGAGAGAGAGAAAAGAGAGACAGAGACAGAGACAGAGAGAGAAGAAAGAAAGAAAAAAAAGAAAGAAATTTAGCTGAGAAAGGGATGATAGCAGAAGAACATGGTAGCATCTAGTGATGACTTTTTTAAGGATGGGGGCATGTTTGCAAGTAGCAGAGAAAGAACCAATATGTCAGGGAGAGATTGAAGATTTCAGAGACAATGAGGGTCAGTGATTGTGGGGGAGGATATAATAGGAAGGATAGGAAGGGGTGGGAATAAGGATGAACGTAGAGAGGCTGACCTTGGCAAGCAAAAGGGTATCATAATCAGATTTGAGTGAAGAATATAAAAGGGAATGATGCAAGAGATTTGTGAGATGATGAGGAGAAAAGGTGGAATTCTCAGTGAATAGCCTCAATTTTTCTGATGAAGTATGGAGGAAGGTCTCGACCTGAGAGGATGAAAAGATGAGATAGTGTGGGAAAAGAGATGAGAATGTCTGGAGAAGTCAATGAACTGAGTAGTGTGAATTTTAAAACTACTCCACCCCAATCAGACTGTACTTTAGAAGATTTGATTTAGCTATTTCCTGATTTGTAACAATGGAGATACTTGGCCTAACAGAATCAGGTCTTGGGAACTCTACATTGCTCCACCCTACTTAGTTTAATGAGATCAGGAATGTTTGCACCCATACTCAAGGATTAAGTATCTAAGAAGATGGCCTTCAACAGACATGTACAGAAACAGCTGACAGACCCCTGGGCTGTCCTAAATCAAGCTAAGCTATCACTGGTACAGATGAGATGCAGGAAAAGTGATGTAAAACTGTCTATATAAGGCACGTCACTTCCTCTCTTCGGGCTCTTTCCCCCGGAGAGGCGGCTCCATGCTAAGCATTCTGACATCTTGGCGTGGTGGCAGCTATTTGTATGGGTTTGGCAGTGAGTTTGCCCTTGGGTTAATTCAGGTTCAGGCATCTTGGCTGAGCCCTCTTGGAGTTCAGGATGATTCCTTCCTCCTTTATTCTCCAAAAACCTTACCTTCCTAGAGCCTCTAATCTTCCCCCTGGCACTAGCCAGGTGGGAGAAATCCTACACCCTTTCCTTCTCCCTTCTTATTAATTTCTTCCCACTATATTAATTAAATCACCATAAATTTCCCGCTGATTTGGGTATTTTTTTTTAATTTGGGATATCCATGGCGACCAAATAATTAATATAGTTTAGGTCACAATGCTAAAATTATTCTTTACAGTAGTATAGGGAATGTTGTAATGAGATCCCAGTTGAAACTAGCTAGCATGAATTTGTAGTTGCATCCAGTCAACATGGTTTTATTTCTTTCAGTTCTATTCAACAGAATATGAGTAAGAATAAGGAGGTAGATAGTGAGATTAATATAAAGTTGGTGTTTGACATTCCTTCATCTTCTCATGTTGAGATTGTTGCTGACAAAGAAAGTTAGTTAAAGGTTTATCCCCTAGGTATATCCCCTAGGTTTTGTCACTGCCCTCATTTATCCAGTCTGTATTGTAGCTGTGCCCTAGAAATTATCAAGCTTTTCTTTGGGCAGGCATTAGCTGTAGGTGGTATGTTCTTGACTAGGAGGCTTCTATGTCTTGGTGTGACTTTGGGACAAGCCTAGCAGTGTGGTTGCTCTCAGAATATATGAAAGCCTAGCAAGAAGGTGAGAGGTAGTGTGTTTCATATCAAACTATACATCTCCAGGGAGCCAAGGTAAAGCAGGGAGGTAAAAGAGTATGTTTTGACCCACTGAAAATTAGTTAGGAGAAGGGCTTGGCTGTGCTAGCCTCTAGACAGGAAGTAGCCCCTGGCAAGGAGTGAAAGGCTGTATTCCTACCTACCTAGAGATAGCAGTGAGTATGATCTGACCATGTTGTAACATCTGGAAGCCTAGAAAGTATATGAAACAGGAGGGAGGTAGTTAATTAAAGCCTTCTGATCAACTAAATAAAATCTAGAAACAAATATATATGGCAACCTAGTGTTTGATGCCTTATTCAAAATAAAAACTCCCTGGAAAATCAGAAAGCAGTTTGCTGAAAAACAACTATCAATGTCCTATGTTTTATCCCACCATAAATTCAAAAGTATAAAAGATGCAAATATAAAGTCACACCAAAAAAAGTAGAAGAGATGAGAAGGTTGTATCTTTCAGAACTGTGGATATTGGAAAAAATAATAACTAGACTAGGGATAAAGAGGTCAAAAAACCAAGACTGCCTTGGTTATAAAAAATTAAAAAGCTTTCACAGAAATGAAATTAGTGCAGCTAGAATCAGAATATATAGATCTGAGGGGACTCATTACTTTAAATATTCTGAAATAAATCTGACAGAAAATGTATAGATAATTGACATAAATCTCAAGATCATTTAAGAATCATCTTGTGGCAGACTAATTTTTAAAAGTTTTCAAAAAAGTACAAAAAAAGTTTTAAGTCACTAATCACATAAAGGAAAGTATAAACGATCATCATAAGGTTATCTGCAAAAATACTAAAATAAAGGAAACTCATTGTGTGTGGTAATATAGACAAAAGCTAATTAATAACTGAAGACATGGTAAATTGATTCTAGAAAAACAATTTTAAAAGTTTATATTCTTATAGAGACAGGAAGAAAAGATTCATACAGACAAATATTTTAAAAGAAGCTGTGTAAAAATAACTGAAAAAATTATGGTATATGAATGTATTAAATATTTATTATGCTATATGGACAAATATTTCTGAGAAACATAGAAGGCTTGAATTAATGCAAAGAGAAGTAGGCCCAAAACAAAAGCATACACAGCAAAATGCAATTAAAGACAACAGAGAAAAACATTAAAACACTGGTCAAATACAACCATTATTGTTAGTTGGTTTGTTGTCCTTCAAACTTGAAGAGGAACAAAATGTCAGGTTCAATACAATGTTGATTAGACTAATATGAGCTCAGGTTAGGCACAAATAGGCTGTATGCACATTTGGAATGGAGATGTCTCTAAATTTCTACATGTCACATGTCTTTTAAACTCAGGATCCCAGTGCCTTCTTTGATGTGGGCGTGCTATGCAGAACAGTCCTATTCCAGTGTCTCTCAAGTCTTCCATCTCTCAATCAATCCTAAAATTCTTCAGAGATTGAGAGTGCCCTTATATTGCTCCCTCTGACCCCAGAATGAGTGTTTGCTTTTGGTGAGTTCTCTGAAAAATAAGTCTTCAAGGCATACATATGCTTGTATGTTTGGCATTCAAACAAAATGGCCAGCCCACTGGAGTTATGCTTTCGGTAGTAGAGTTCACATTTTGGCAATTCAGCTCAAGAAAGAACCTCAAGTGTCCAGTACCTCATCCTGCCAGGTGATCTTCATAATCTTCCTAAGACAATTTAAATGGAAACAATTCAGTTTTCTGTCATAACTATGAATGTAAATGGGATGAACTCACCCATAAAATGGAAATGGATAACACAGTGGATTAAAAATCAGAATCCTATGATATGTTGGTTACAAGAAATACAGTTGAGGCAGGTAGACCCACATAGAATAAAAGTAAGGAGGTGGAGCAGAATCTAAAGGGCTTCAATTGAGATGTTAAAAAGCAGAAGTAGCAATCATGATCTCAGACAAAGCAAAAGTAAAAATAGATTTGATTAAAAGAGAAGGAAAATAATTATATCCTGATAAAAGTAATGAATGTAATGAAGTAGTATCATACTTAACATATATGCATCAAATGGTGTATAATGTCCAGGTTTTTAAAAGAAAAACTAAGGGAACTTTAGGAGGAAATAGACAATAAAACTATACTAGTGGGGGACTTCAACATTCCCCTATCAGAACTAGATATAAATCTAACCAAAAAATATACAAGAAAGAACTAAAGGAAGTAAGTAAAATTTTAGAAATGTTATATTTAATAGATATTTGGAGAAAATTGAATGGAGATAACACAAAAACTGACTATGTACTAGGGCATAAAAACTTCACAGCCAAATGCAAAAAAGTAGAAATAATAAATGCAACTTTTCCAGATCATGATGCAATAAAAATGATGTGTTCATGAAAAGGCTAATTTAAAATTAATTATAAATGAGATGATCTAATCTTCAAAATGGGCCGGTCAAAGAACAAATTATAGAAACAATCACTGATTTCATTTAAAGAGAATGACAATGAGGAGACAACATATCAAAATTTATGGGATACAGCCAAAGTAGTACTGAGTGGTACATTTATATCCCTGAATACTTATTGCAATAAAATAGAGAAAAAGCAGATCAATGAATTGGGCATTCAATTAAAGCCTGCTCCCACCAAATTGTTTCAGGTAGTATGGTCAGATTTTCAGATGCCAAAAGATTGTAACTATTACTGTCACTATACAACCATTATAAATTAACATGCCCCAGAATAATTTCAACTTCAGAAATTTATGAGAGGCAGAAATAATGTTAAAAACAACAACAACAACAAAAACCCTCTTACCTTCTATCTTAGAATCAATAGTATGTATTGGTTCTAAAGCAGAAGAGCAGTAAAGGCTATGCAATGGGAGTTAAGTGACTTGTCCAGGATCACAGGTGAGGTAGAAATCATGTTGAGGAAATAGGAATATGTTATGAAATTTTTCAAAATCTCATTAAATACTGGCCAAATAGTCAAAACATATATTTAGATGGTAATTTGGGGGCAGAGAAATGAGAAGTTATGGTTAGGTCAATAGTACTGGGAGCCTCACTTGTTATCAAGTAGGGAAAGGGTAGGATAGTGATTTCCTAGATATTAAATATAAAGTATGTCAGATTTCACTCTTCCCCAGGGAAGCAAAATCAGAGGGGCAAAAAATTGCCCTAGACCTGTGATGGTGAATCTATGGCACATATGCAAAAAGGGGCATGCCTGCAGTCTCCCACTAGAGTTTATAACTAGAAAGCCAGAGGGACTCCAGGAAGAGCTATTCTCCTCTCCTCTTCATGAGCCTGAAGATATTCCTCCCTCCTTGACTTGGTTCTCTGCCTAGCAGCTCAATGGGAAGGCTTCCTCCCTCCCCTGTCTAGGATAAAGTACTGGGTGGTGGTGGTGGGATTTACATGCTACATAAGAGTGCAACATAAATGGAAGCGTGTTGAATCTGTGGTGAAGGGGATTTGAGTGGTGAGTTTGGAGAGGAGTTAGGTTTGAAGGGAACATAGCTGACAGCATGGCACATAGCTAGAGGGGAGCAGAGCACTCGGGTCACTCTCCTCCCCCTCTCCACATCACCACCCCTCTGCCCAGCAGCCCAATGGTAGTGCTTCCTCCCTCCCCTGTCTGGGGTGGGTTGGGGGTAAAAGGAGGGCATGGTGTGGTACTCAGGGTATGTATGTGTGGCAATCAATCTCTGGGGGCGGGCAGGGCACTTGGTCTGGGGTGGGGGCGGAGCCTGGCATTCCATCTCTAAAAGATTCACCATCACTGCTCTAGTTCTTTCTACCCCCACATTTATTAATCTGAAAGCACTAAATTAAGTTTTCTTTCAAGGCTGGACACAGATTGTATGTTTTCAGTTTGACCTATATCATTCAACAGAGTATCTCTATTTGTCTGATAATGTCTAAAATACCATTGTTTGGGGAAATAGTAATTCATTAAGTAGTGAAAGACTTGGTTCCTCTGATCAAATCAATGATCTAAGACAATTCCAAAGGTCTCATGATGAAAAAAATGCCATCCATTTCCAGAGTGAGAGAACTGATGAACTCAGTGCAAACTGAAGTATAACTTTATGGTATTCTTTATTTTTTGTTGCCTTTTTTAGTGATATGGCTAACATGGAAATAAGTTTTGCAAGATTTCACATGTATAATTGATATTATTTTGCTTGTCTTCTCAGTAGGTAGGGATAGAATAGTAAGAAGAAAGAATCTAGAACTCAAAATTTAAAAAGAAAATAATGTTTAAGATAAATAGTTTAAAAAAAGAAACTATCAGTAAGAATCAGACAGAGAAATAACTAGAGAAAAGGGCTCTATAAAGGGTAAATGACTTTGTGACTTTGTACAGTCTGGTACATGGTACTGATAAATACTTTGAGGATATAAACATTTGTAAAGGTAATGGCAGCACAGTCACATATGCAGGCAATTATGATTCATAATGCAATAAACTGAAACCTTAAGTTCAAGCTTAGAGTCCCAACTCTTTCTCCTTCTGTTGAATTTTTTCACTATTCTTGTTTTGGTTAGTTTTGTATCAGTAGTTTCAGTAATACAAGTTCTTAGAGAGAATTCATAATTCAAGAAAGGAAGACACAGAACAACATATACATTCATTTACAAGTACAGGTAGGGCTTTTTCTTTGGCTGTTGACCTAGAAGGTGTATGCTAATAGCTATACAGGATGATTCCTAATAGTGTTCAACCCAAAGAGTAGCCTAAAGTACTTAAATATATTATCTACTTCTAATAGCATCTTCTGCCAAAAAAATCGGATTACGGAATAAAGTATCAGGATTCTATTTCATTTTCTTGCTTTAATCCTCTCTGAAATGAACCCTGTTCCCATTTTGGTATTGCTAGAGGGATTATTAGAAACAGGTAATCTATTATAATTCAAACAGTAATTTTAATAGGAGATTGGATTTTGTAAGAAAAACAACACATAAAAAACTACTTTTGGGGGGCAGCTAGGTGGCACAGTGGATTGAGAGTCAGGCCTAGAGATTGGAGGTCTTGGGTTCAAATCTGGACTCAAGACACTTCCTAGCTGTGTGAACCTGGGCAAGTCACTTAACCCTCATTGCCTAGTTCTTGCTGCTTTTCTTCCTTGGAACCAATACACAGTATTGATTCTAAGATGGAAAGTAAGTGATAAAAAAAAGACCCAAACCCATTTTCTTTTCTTGGAGGAAAGAAGAAAAGGAAAATGTATTCAAAAGCCTTTATTTTATATATACATATGTGTACATTTGCATGCATATCTATATACACATATTTACACATATATAAACGTCTGCCAAAAGCATAATCTCTTTACAATCCTCATTGCAAAATTAGTAAAATTCATTACTAATCCATATCATAATGATGATTTTTCTCATTTAGTTCTATTATTGCCAATTAACAATAAAAATAAAATTCTTAGTAGAGTATTTCATTTCTAACTATTTACATAAATATTTCATAATGCTGTGGCAATTCTAGTTATATGTTCCTGATGTGTGGAATAATAATAGCTAACTATATATGTTTGCAAAGAGTTTTATGTATATCATCTCATTTTATCACAACAACCTTAGGGAGTAGTTGGTATTATATGCATTTTATAAATTAAAAAAAAAAACTGATGCACACAGCAATTAGTGATATTTCCAGTCATAAGACTAAAAACTGACTGAGGATGTAAATTCCAGTCTTCCTAACTCCAAGACCAGGATTCTATTCATTATGCCATCTAGCTGCCTCAAGTGCAGTTAAGGGAAGAGAATCAAATTTTCTTCAGGCACCAGCTGTTCAACATTTCCCTATAATCAATAGGCTCCCTCCTCTAGTTGGAAAAGAAAAGAAATGTTTGTAACATATGAAAGAGAGAGTAATGTATAACTGTTTATATCTGGCTTGCTCAAAATTATTGTTCAGTTGATTCAGGCATATCCAACTCTTCATGACCCCATTTGGGATTTTCTTGGCAAAGATCCTACTAGAGTAGTTTGCCATTTCTTTTTCCAGCTCATCTCACAAATGAGGATGATGAGGCAAACAGGGTTATGTAACCCATCCAGGGTCACACAGCTAATAAAGAATCTGCAAAAGGAAATTTCCCCTCCCCTCTTTTCATTACATGCACCTGGCATGAGTTTCCAGGCATAAGCTTGGAAGCAAGGACTGTGTCAGGGAAATCATTGGATAAATTTAGTCAGGAGGGTAGAACAACAACATGAGCAATGGAGTCAAGAATATTGTGAGACCAGGAGGCAGGATGATCATCCCTGGAATGCCTCCTGGGCAGCACAGACAAAATGGAAAGCCATGGATGGTTCTTCGGATGTAATGTGTGAAACTTAGTGGGTAGGGAAAGGATTTTATAAGAAGGAGGTGAGGAGGAAGTGATCTCTTGGCTTGGGTGTTGATGATGCTGGTTGGACTTTCTGGCAAGTGTAGCTAGGAGGCCATTAATAATAATAATCAGCTAAGGCAACAATAAGGAAAGTACTCTATATCTATCTCTCTCCTATTTTCCCTCTTGTTCCTCTTGTTACTTTTGAATTAATAAAAGTATTAATCTTAACCAGTCTCCTAATTTTAATCTTTACATGTCTAAGGTTGGATTTCAGGTCCTTCTGACTTTAGGCCTGGTTCTCTATCCACTGTGCCACATAGCTGCCCTGCTCAAATTACAGGTAGACTTATAGTTGCAAATTATGCTTGTGAAGTCTGTTTTACATTTAGTTTAGTCCAATAAACAGAGCATGGTAATGATTATCAGAAGATATAAATTCTGTCAATAACTAGCACTTTGATCTTGGGAAAATCACAACCTTTAACAAACTAAGCTGTTTCATCTTTAAAATAAGGAAGGGAAAGAAGGAAAAGTAGATCTTTAAGATTCTTTCAAGTTATAATGATCTAAGATTCTATTAATAGTTATGGACCTTGGACACTGTATTTTTATGCAACAAGTTTACTGTTTTTCTTTTTCTTTATGTTGACATAAAACTTGTGAGGATTATATTTTCAGTAGCTGAAGACCATTTACAACTCTTATAGATACATCTAATTTTTGTACTGATAATTCTATCAAGTTTAACATTACTGTTTTGTATGAATAATTTGCAAATAAAGGTTTTATCTACTAATATGCTAAATACCAGAAAATAATGCATTTTCAAAGGAATTGTCTTTATAAATTGACAGATAAGGGATCCTCAGATTCCAAAATCATTACCAGTTTTAATGAATTAGTGTTTGGTTTTCCTAAAGCAGATCTGATAAACAACTTTGTAAGCTATTTTATTCTTCCTTTGTGTTTTTCTTTTATTTAGAGAAAAGTACTGAAGTTGTTTATTTCTACAATAATAACTACATACTTTCTTGCATATAGGCCACAGATTTTTTCCCCTCCCTAACCTACACAATTACTCTTTTGGCTTTGTGTTTGAGTTTATAGCACTCTTTCCTGCTCTTCCCCAGACACATTCTTCTACAGTAGAAGATTTTTTAAAAAGATACCACTTCTTTGAGAGAATTCATAGATCATGAAATGAAGACATAGAACACCATCTACTATGTACCAGGCACTGTGCTAAGTGCTTTATGAATATATCATTTTATCCTCACAGCTGAGGAGAGGATGCCATACCAGGGATACTGTCAGAGTTAGGAGTGCTATTAGGTCTTAACCTGTTTATCCCCCAAAAAGGTGTATGTTCTGAAGCAAGTAATAGCAATGTGGCTCAGACTCTCATATGCAGAGAGGGATTTCTATTCCAACTCCTAACTCAATGAAGGCTACAGAAGACTAACTGGGTCAGAAATCCTAGACCTAAGGAAGCTAGCAGTTCTATTACTCTGAACTATCACAATATCCCAGCTGGATAATAATGGCTGAGTTCAACAACAATATAATGCCTTAGGATAGGAATGTAGAGCTCAGATTAGGAGGAGAAATGATCAGATTTTGCCCTGTATCAGAACATGTTGAGGACACTAATAGTTTGCAAATCACCAGTCTGAGACCTCTGATATACTGGAATAACAATCTCAAGAAAGCAGCAACAGGACTGTCTCAGTCCTTCTCTATGGAATTGTGCAGACTCTGGCTCTAACATCAAATCTTATGTCAAGAAGTAGGCTGGAAAAATGAGCAAACAAAAAAAGAATCCCACCAAAAAGAACTATTATGATAAGAGTGATGTTCAAGACACAAACTTAGAAGAAGAGATGCCTTAAAAACATCTACAATCAAACTCTCAAAGGGAAACATAGGCTGGGCACAAATTCAACTAGAATTACTTTAAGAAATGAAGCAAGAATTTTTTTTTTTATGTTGAAAAATTTTCTGGAAATTAAATGAGAATGCTAGAAGGAAAAAAATGGAAAAAGATATGAGTAAAAGAATTGGAAAAGGAATTAAAGGCTTAGAAAAAGAGGTACAAAACCTTGCCCGAATAAAAAAATGCCCTGAAAATTAGAAATGGACCAAACAGAAGACTATGAGACTACAAAAAATAGGTAAGAAATATTAAAATAAAATCAAATGACTGGATTAAAAGAAGAAGCATAAAGTATCTCATGGCAAAAATAACTAACCTGGAAAAACATATTGAAGAGTAAAGATTTAAGAATCACTAGACTATGTGAACCATGATGAAAAAAAGTCTAGATAAAAGAAATCTTAAAAGTGTTCTAGATGTCTTAAAACCAGAGGGTGAAGTAGAAATAGAAAGAATTTTCTAGTCACCTCCTGAAAAAAAATCACAAAATAAAAACTCCCAGGAATATAAAACTTGATATCCAGAGTTCATAGGTCAAAGAAAAAATAGCAGGAACATCAAGAAAGATGTAATTCAAGCACTACTGTGAAAGAGAATTCTTTACTCCATTGTCTATCCTGAGTTAACATTAACTTAAGTGCCTCACTAGACTGTGAAGACAGGATTAACTCTCCTTTTTCTACCTTTTGACTGAATCAACACAAGTTTGAACTAGGTGGAGGAGCTCACAAACCACTTAGTGAATTCATACCTTCAGAATATCGATCAGCCAGGATGAATATTCACCTCTCCAGAAGGAAATTCACACCCTTAGATGAGAACTTAAGCTTCAGAAGATGAGAAGTCTATCCTACAGACACCGCCCCACCTGGGCAGTGCTAGACAATTTGCCTCTGTGAAGAGAGGAAGGGACAAGGAGCCACCATAAAAGCCACAAAATCCTTTGGTTTGAGGGAGATTGTCTTTGAGAAGACAGTCTGAAGAATGTTTCCTGGAGATAGTCTTTGAAGGAACTTCACTGGAGACTTTTGGCTTGGATCTTAGCTTCAACTTGGACTCTGATTCCTGGACTACTTCGTTGGCGAGTGAAATGCTGACTCCTTTCCTAGTTTCTGAAGAGACTAGTTTCCATCTTGGAGGAGGTCTGTGTGGTTACTCACTACTGGCCTTCCTGGTTGAGAGCTAGTTAATCTCTGCCTGGAACAAGCAGATCCAAAGTAAAACATTTAAGTTGATAGGACAGATAACTTCTCTATCCCCTTCACATTTCTCTTCTTGATTGTTTCCTCTCTATTTATAAATACTTGTAAATAAATTTCTGACTTGAGATGTAATAAATATTGGCAACCACATAATTTCATAAAATTATTGTCCAATCATTCATTTTCACCGTTACGCTATGAAGCCACAGTCAAGATCACACATGATTTAGCAACCATAATTATGAAGGTGTGTAAACCCTAGAATACCCTAATACCAGAAGACAAAGGAATAATTCCCAACAAAACTGAGTATAATTATACAGGAAAAAATATTGATCTTTAATGAAATAGAAGACTTTCAGAGATTTGTGATGACCAAAAAAGAACAACAATCATAATGTTAACAAGAATAAAAAGCTCATATTCTAATATGGGGAGATTATACATGTCCTCTCTGAACCCTATTACCATCACAGATTATAGAAAGAGTCTAATTAGACAGAAGACCTGTGAGTGATTCTGCTATGTCTTGATCTTAAAAGAAGAATGGAAAGAGAGGAATATAATGGGTTAGGGGAAGAAGGGAAAGGAAATTTAGGGGAAATTATTTCACATATTCAGAGTGTACAAGTAGTAGTCTATAAAAAAGTGCGACAGCAAAGAGACACCTGACCCCCTCTCATCTATGGTTTTCTAAAGGTTGCTTATCCTTCCTTTCTGAAAAGGTCCGATGATATTGCAGGGTGATTGATGTCTTAACTTGTCTTAACTGGATTTAAGTGAAGCAAAATTGCACAGAATCATTAGCCTCACTCTTTTCCAGAGGCATCCAAGTATAGAAGCAAGACAAAATTCAGGACTGGGGTGGTTGAGGAAAGCTAGGGATGCTATATAGATTCTTAAGAGGCATAGATAAGAGTTGGGTGAAAAATAGACACTAAAGGTGGATGAACTGCCCTGAAAAGGGACTCAGCAAGTCCTCATGCCAGAGGTATTAGTCTTCCCTGAACACCCCTTATACCTTTCTCAAAGGAGAAACATCAACAAAATAGTATACGTGATTTGCTAGCTGTGAAACTCTCAAAGACTTCAACATTCCCCAGCCACTGTGTTCAATTAATTTGCTATCTTCTCTTCTAAGAGCTTAGTTTTGGGAAGATCACAATAGCAGCTTTCTCCAACTGTATTACAGGGAAGTAAAATAAGAAGTAGGAGAGGAGAGTTCAAGGGATCCTAAAGTCTAGTAATAGGACTGAAGGTCTATTAACTGCCTAGGAACCATTCTTTGTTACCAACTTAATGTTCAGTTCTTCCTCAAAGCAAATGCCATGAACCAAAAAAAAAGAAAATGTTTGAAAATGACTAACGCAATCAGTAAATATTTGTTGACTTCATAGAAAAAAATTAAAACATTTTACTTGAAAATTTTAGACTTAACCCTTCTGAATGCTTTTAATAGTATTTTTATTTACTGAGCTAGACAGAATCATATTACTATAAAACTCTTTTTTTCTATTCAAATTTCTTGAAGAAGCAACTGATATCAAATGCTACAGTATGCCCATAAGAGAGCATTTATTTCCTGGAAGATTAGGCTTGAGATCTAAGCACATAAAAACACTGAACTTAGAATTGGGAAGGCCTGGATTCAAATCATGCCATAGATATTTAAAGAGGTTGTATAACTCTGGGCAAGTCACCTAAACTATTTGATTTGATGACAACTAAGATTCCTTCCAGATTTAAGTCAAGATTTTATCCCGTGATATCACTGGTCCTTTTTGAAACAGAAGATGAACAATGATGAGATGAGAAAAAGATGAGAAATCCAAGATACACTTTGTCATAAAGCTTATGTGTTTCTATGTTGACCATGGCCTTAAGAACCAAATTAATCATCTTGGTTTCCACTCTACCGCCAGATCTCTAATTAAGGAGTGAGGAATATACTACTAGAAAGGGGAATGGGAGAAGGGCACTTAAAACTTACTTTCATCAGAATTGGCTCAAAGAGGGAATAACATACACACTCATTTGGGTACAGAAATTTAGCTTGCCTAAGGAGGGGAAGCTGGAAAAGAGTGAGGTGCACTAATAAGGAAAGGGCAGAATGGAAGAGGAAGTGGTCAGAAACAAAACACTTTTAAGGATGGACAGTGTGAAAGAAGAGAGTGGCATAAAACAAAAAAGAGCAGAAAAATCTTGTACAGCAGTTAAGTAAATCAGCTAGCAAATATATCAGTGGAACAAATTAGACAAGGGAGAATAAAAAACAACAGGAACCAAGTGTTTGATAGACTGGAAAAGATGAATTACATAGAAAGCAACCACCTTATTTGATTAAAGAAATTTCTGGAAAAACTGTAAAGCAGTCTAGTATAAATTAGTTTTAGATCAATACCTTATACCACATTGCACAATACTTTTTAAGTGGGCATAGGACCCTAATGTTAAAGATTATATTATTTTTAAAAATTGTAAATGAAATGAAATACATACTTATAGGTATGGGAGCTGTAACATGAGATAGAGGCAACTACAAAACAAACAAGACAACTTGTATTCCTCAAAACTGAAAAGCTTCTGCACAGATAAAATTAATTCACCCAGAATAAGAAGAAAAGTGGTTGAATGGGGAAAAATTTTGCATCAGATTTCTCTGATAAGGGTCTGGCATCCAAAATATACAAACAACTAATAAATAAAAAACTTCTAACATTCTCTAATAGATAACTGATCAAAGAATATAAACAATTTAAAAGGAAAGAACACCAAACACACCAAAATATCAAACGTATAAGTAAAAAACTATGAAGATCCAGCAGGACTAGAATGAAAAGATGTGAGGAAAATACTCTTTTGTCAAAGTGGAAAAACTACAAGTTTTTACATATTGAAAATGTTTTTCAAAATGTTTTAAAATGTACTGTGTGTTCATTTTATTTCTCTCTAAAAATACTATTTGTTATAGTCAATGGCTATATAAAAAATAGAAGATACCAATAAAAACTTATTTTAAAAATTTGAATACATTAATTGTAGTACAGATGTAAAATGTTCACACTTTCAGATGAGGCCATTGTATTATTAATTAACTATAGTACTTCATTACAAGAGATTTTTCATGAAGTGAGAATTATCCACAAATTTTTTTAATGTAAAAACAAAACATATAAATAAAACTTTAATTAAAAAAAAAAAGAAAATATAGCAAAAGAAAAAAATGACCAAGTTTACTTATTAAGTGCTTTACTAATCAAATTCCAAAGGAGCTTGAAAAAATAATAAAATTCATCTAGAGGAATAAAAAATCAAGAATATAAAGGGAACTGATATTAAAAAAATGGGAAGGAAATATCTAGCAGTACCAGTTCTCAAATTTATCTATGAAGATATTTTGTCAAAACAATTTTGTACTGGGTAAGAAATGCAAGTTAAGCAGTATAACAGATTAAAAAGAAAATTCAGAATTGAAAATAAAATGAATTTTCACAAAAAGAGGGGACAGTAGTCCAAGTGAAATGTATTGAGTCTTGAACAATAGTTATGTCTGTGTGAAAGAAGAGAAGGGAATGTGTATGAGATTTTATGAAGGTAGAAATGACAAGATTTAATAGGTGTTTAATCAATATGTGTAGAACTGACAATATTGGCAACTGATTCTGATATGATACATCAATAATCAATTGCTTCTTGTTTTAAGATATAATCAAGTTCTTTTTTGGGGCTGTCATCTGTTGTGTACTATGCCCAGGCCATTTTGGCTTTCTTCTGTTAAAATGTTTATGGTATAAAAGCATGAGTTTCCTAATTCATTTACAAGTCTTTAGTCTCTTTCATTTCTCAAACCTAGGCCATATTTTCCACAAGAATTTTTTTTTGCCATCCTCCTTTGTAGAAATCACTGAGTATAAAGTATTATGTTGACCTGTTTTAAAGAATTTTGTTAAATACTTCAAAGAATTCTTCTGTTTCTTAATCCATTCCAATAAATGTTTATACAAAAACTTGAATTATCTTCAACATGGTCATTTTCCTTATGCTCATCATCAGTGCCACAAGATGAGATTACCAGGTATCCCATGAAAAGGCTATTTACTGTTATCTTTATAAGCACAATTGAACCAACTCCAGTATGTTTCTGCAAGGACTTGTAGGAAATCTTTCTATTTAATTTCTGCTTTCCATTATTTTCAAGAGGCTTATTAATTGAAAAAATTATATTGATGTGGTTCATTTCTTATAAAGTATATGCCAAATAACTGTACAATAGAAAAGAAGTTATATTCAGAGTAGTTACAATTAAGTTGATGTTTGTAAACTAAAAACTGTGATCCTTAGCACCCTCTGCTTCCATTTCTGCCACTCACAACCATGACCCAAGAAGGCAGTCACATAGGAATGTGTCATTTAAACATTCTCCTTTGTTTAAAATTCTATATCTAAAGAATAAATCACTTAGAGACCTTATTAGTCTCTTGATTATTAGCTAGGTTGGACCACTAACAACATAGTCAGTATGTGAACAGGACCTTTCTAACCGTGGTATAAAACTTGCCTTTCTAATATGGTATAAAACTTGGCAAAGCTCACACTTGAATAAGAATTAGACTTTGTGAAATCTGTGCTGGTATGGAAATATGCTAGCCTCTAATATTCTCAGCTCAACTTTGCCCAACTTGATAGGGAAAGAAAATAAATATTTGTAGAGATACAATTACAAAAATATTTTGAAAGAAATATAGAATAATTTGAATACCAAGAGAGATATTCAGTGCTCATGGCTGGGTTATGCCAATATAATAATCTAAACTGATTTATAGATAATGCTATATATTCAAATTACCCCAGAGATATTTTAATAGATGTTTTTTGTATGATGGGTTTCTTTGGAAGTTTGGTGAAGCCTATGGACCCTTTCTTTTAAATGCATAAAATAAAAAGCTCAGGATCACAAAGGAAATACCAAGTTAGTGAAGATAAATATATAGTCCCCCCCCCCCCAATCCAAGCTCATGAACCTCTTGAAATCAATCAAGAACTCCTGTTACAGACTAGATAGACTAGCATTAAAATTGATTTGAAGGAACTAAAGGTCTAGAATCTGCGGGGAAATAAGTCTACAATGATTACAGATCTACCATGTGCTAGACACTGTGCTAAGTATAAGGTTAGATACAAAGAAAGGCAAAAACAATCCCTGCTCTTAAGGACTTCACAACATGCAAACAAACAAGTTCAAACAAGACAGATACAGGTAAATTGGAAATAATCTCAGAGAAAAGGCACTAACATTAAGGAGAACTGGAAAAGGCTTCTTGCAAAAGTGTCATTTTAATAAGACTTATCTTAAGGAAGCTAGTACTAGTAGGAGGGGGGAAAAGTAGCAATGAGGAGAAAATAACACTTCACAGATTTCAAATTACTCAATAATGCAGTAATCACAAAAACACTATTTGGTACTGGTTTTTAAAAACCCAGAAAAGTAGATGAGTGGAAATGACTAAAATAAGAAACAATTTAAATGGTAGTTAAGATGGCAACATGAAAGTTTGTAGAGCCCAGTTTTCCCATACATTTCCTAATACAAATCAGAAAAAGATTACAATACAAGGATAAGGAAACAGAAGTAACTTCCTACATTCAGGGCAAAACTATACTAAAAGACTGCCAGAGGCTGGGACAGGTATTGTTCCAGGGAAGTTAGCATTACATCAGGTAAATAAGTCTAAAGCCTCCAGGCCCTGGAAGAAGGACAGCCATGGTAAATAGGATTGCAAGTATTGAAAAGGGGCCAGGTCAGGGAAGTCAGTATAAAATCCAGTAAACTGGAAGATGAGAGAGGCTGGAACAGGGGCTACACAGGGAAGCAAATAAACCAAACTAAAGCCACCTAGCGTTCTGAACAAAGATAATAAAAATGCTTCCAAATACATAAAATAAAATATATTGAATAAGATATATCATAAAAGAAATTAAAGGTTAGTGAAAATAAAGATGTAGGTTATTTTCCTATTAAAGTTTCTCATCCAAGGGAGTAAGAGAGCCTGCCCTATAGGTACAAGGAGAAAAGGGCCAACCTGTAGACTTCTTAAAAGGACTAAAAGCCATAGCAAGAAATGGGGCCACCTCAGTATCAGGGCACCTTTGCCAGGAATCTTGAGATCAAAAGAACACAGGATCATCTAACAAAAGGAAACTAAGGACCAAAAAGTGCCTGAGGAAACTTCAAATCTAGGTATTCTTAACTCCAAACCCAATGTTCTACCTACATCAAAATCTCTCAGATGCTTGAGAACAGCACAATTTCCAACATGTAAGTGGAGCCTATCAAGGCTATAACTAGGGATGGAACAACCTTCCAATAAGGGACTTTGCAAAGAGGAGACAAAGGTCAGGAGGAGGATACCTCTAAAGTGCATCACCAGGGAATTGAGACACAAATTTAGGATTAAGGCAGAAGTTGGAGCCTAGTACTAAACACTCTAGCAGCATCTAGACCACAAAAGAGACAACAAAATTCAGGCCATCCAAGAGTGCCAGAAGGAATGGAACCTGACACAATATAAGTCATAGTACAAGAATAGACTGAAAAAAAAATACTACAGTTAAGAACTCAAAAAGGAAACCTAGAAAAGGAATTAATTCCATAAGCGCAAACAAAAATTGATGGAAAAAAAGACTTTTTCAGAAAGAGAGGAGTATTTGGAAGAAATGAAGCAAGGGATTCCCAAGGAAAATAACTAGAAAGAGAACAAATTAAGAACAAATAAAATTTGATCCAAACAATGGATTCTTTAGACAATGAGAAATATTAAAATAAGGCAAAAAAAAATATAAAAAGCAGAAGAAAAATGTAAGCTATATCTATGGCAGGAACAACATATAACAGGACCCCAAATATGCTAGGAGCTACCCCTCCACAAGAAAGCTGTCTTTAGTTTCAATTGGTCCAGTGGTCTA
The DNA here is from genome assembly GCF_027887165.1 of Monodelphis domestica. Classification (NCBI taxonomy): domain Eukaryota; kingdom Metazoa; phylum Chordata; class Mammalia; order Didelphimorphia; family Didelphidae; genus Monodelphis; species Monodelphis domestica. Next base: position 252,869,540 of record NC_077228.1, read on the forward strand.
TGATCTGCCCCCTCACCTGGGGTTCCTGGTTGCTAAAGTACATAAAAGAGGTCAAATCAACAAGGATTGTTGGACTTTTTTCTGATATATTCTATTTTTATTCTAAAATTAACAAACACCAAATAAAATGAGCATTTCTATATACAAAAAGAACAGAAAGAGAACTATAAATGAAACTATGAATCTCCGTACGTTTAGCTTGCTTTTCAATTTAAATATAGGAAATGTTCAACAGTAAACTTCAAATCTGTTCTGTTTAATTGTCCATCAGTTCTGTTGTGTTCTTTATATATTTTGCAATGATTCCCTTTTCTTTTTTTTTAAGACAACCCTATTTCCTGCCCCCTTCTACTCTCATCAGCTCTAAATGAAAAGAAAATTATCATCATAAATAAACCCATTCAAGCAAAATAAAATTTCAAACTGGCTATGTGTGAAATGCTATGTCTTATTTTGTATCTAAAGTCCATTACCTTTGTTAGGAGGTAGTAGTAACCTTCATCTTTGAATAGTGGTTGGTCACTGTGCTTATCAGAGTTCTTAATTCTTTCAAAGCTGTCTGGCACAATGTTATCATTATATAAATTGTTTTCCTGGTTCTGCTCACTGCAGGTGAGGTTCACAAGTCTTTAGAGGTTTCTTTGAAACTATCCTTTTTATCCCTTTTATAGCACAACAGTATTCCAATACATTCATATACCATAATTTATTCAACCATTCCCCAAATGATGAGGACTCCTTTAGTTTCCAGTTATCTGCCACTACAAAAAGAACTGCTATATTTTTGTACATATGAGTTTTTTCTTTGGGGGACTAAAAAGAATACTGGTTTATGTTCAATCAACTGAATAAAAAATGTCTACAAATCACAAGGATTATCTATATTTTTAGTTTTTGTCTAATTTTCTTAACACCTTCTATATTTTCCTTTTTTCAAACTCTCAAACAACAAATGCCAAGTAAAATTGACATATTCAAGAGAAAAGGATTTGGCAAAAATAAATGGCAAATCTCTATCATAATATAGGTTTTATATAGGTTCAGCTTCTAGATTTACATGTCACTTCTCTATCCTGTTTTATCACCTACCTGAATGACTGACTAATCTGGGATTTGGTATAAGAAACTCCCAATAAAGAAATCCCTTCTACCAAAACAAATTAATACTTTCACTACAATTAACAGTATTAGAGAGTTGCTTGGGGTACTGAGAGATTAAATGATTTGCCCAGGGTCACATAACAATATCTGTCAGAGGCAAAAACCCAGATCTTTCTGACAAGGCCTGAACTCTCATTCATTATGCAATGATGCACTTCCGGTCAAGATGGCAGCTTAGAGAAAGCTTAAGTTCAGAGCTCCAGAAATCCTTTCTTACCGATCTCAAACTGAATGCTCCTAGGGCACCGAAATTCAAAACAAACAACAGAATAGACCCCGGGAACACTCCTCATGGACCTGGATCAAAAGGAACGGCCCCCCAAAAGTCAGAACCCAAGATCACTCGGATCTAAGGCGTAGGCAAAAGGAAGGTCCCAGGACCCATACCCCCCAACCCAGAGCACTGAGTCCAAGGCAGCAGCAGGAACCTCAGGGCAGGCAAAAGGGCCTCGGGAGCCAGCTATTCTGAAGGCCACATCCTGAAAACAACCTGACCCGGTCGTGGGGGCACCCAGACAGAAGGGAAACAGAGAGACAGGGGGAGCTGGTAGCCCCCTGACCAGATCCTTCCATCTGGGTCTCACCGAAGGTCCCTGCCTCAGGGCATACTCAGTCCAAGGTTAATCCTATCACCAGCCCTCAGATCTCTGGGAAGCCATGGGCCCTCCCCCTCAGAGTGCAGGCTCCTCTGGCCAGCAAAGGCAATGAAATACATCCGAGAGTGTCAAGCCAGGTGCGGAGCATAGAAGTAAGGCAACAGAGAAGCATCAGGAGGGAACTGAGGAGGGTAGTAACACCGAAACACCGAAACACCAGCAATTCCGGGCTTCCTGGGGAAGACAGACATTATGCAATGATGCCCCTCCTATGTCCAAAAAGCAAATGAATGTCTAATTTCCTAGAGGGCTTGGACTACGTGACTTCTTATCTCTCCTGTAAAATTCTATCTATTGCTGTGCTATAATATTACTGTGATACAGACATTAACCTATATTCAGCAGGTGACTTATTGTATCACTTAGTATTGTATCACACACAGAAAATAAAAACTCTTCCATAGGAGGTAAAACAGATAATAAATAGGAAAATGGTTTGAATGACTCAAAAAAGCAAGACCTGAAATATCATTAATGGCTAACCAGAAGGACTCCTTATGAAGGGAGACCTTAAGGAAAGGTGATAGGTCTCTGTTGCTATGGATACTAGAGGATGATCCTTGGATATGAGTATTTGTATACCTTCATTCAGGTAACAGCAACAGGGACTCTGTATTAGGCCCACTTTTATTCATACCAAATTCTAAATCAAACTTACATTAGAACTTTCTTTTAAAATTTACTCTGAGGGGCTACTAGGTCCAGGCTTAGAATCATGAGAATCTGCTTTAAAAATCTGACCTAAGACATTTCCTAACTAGGTGACCTGGGCAAGTCACTTAACTACAAATGCCTAGCCCTTGTCCATCTTATGTCCTAGAATTAATACTAAGACAGAATGTAAAGGTTTAAAAAATAAAATTTACTCTGCTATAATTTGCTAAGTTAGCATTTAATTTTATTCTATCAATGTCTATTACTTAATTTTGATCCATTTTACTATTTTCCTTTCTTCTTAATCCTTTCTTGTTGTTCCCTGAGAACTGCTATAAATATTTTTTAAAAAATGGAAAGCCCTATGTGAAATTATGAAAAGTAAAACAAGCAAAACCAAGAGAAAATTATACAGTAACAGAAATATTGTTTGAAGATGAACTGTGAATATTCACTCCACAGAAATAATTGATAAGTAAAAATATTGAAGGTGTGTGTGTGTGTGTGTGTGTGTGTGTGTTGTAATAAATGGATAATGTATGTGACACTATTTTTGTCGTAATAACCAGGTATTCTGGCTTGAGACTAGAGAGCTGCTACTAGGGGACACACCTGAGGGCTTCCTAGTTACAATGGGGATATATGAGAGACACTGCTTGAGAGATAGAGAGGTGCTGCCATAGGGGAATGCTCTGGGGTTTGCCTATAATCTCTATTGATGGTTGATAGATCAATCTATTTCTAACCTCCTCCTCCCTTCGCTTCCAAATCCCACACACTCCCTCACCCCCTTCCCTTCTTCCAGCTTCTCCCTCCCAGTTTCTTCATGAAGCTTGTGACTTTGCCCCTCCCCCCTGGGTGGACTATGAAGATACTCTTGTTTTCTTTCTCAAGTAAGGGGTTTATGGGGAAATAACAGGATAGAGAACTGAGGAAAGAGGGATGAGGGTAAAGTATAAGGAGAATTTGAGGGTTTGGGAAATCAGTCCAGTCACAACTGTGACAGGGGGATAGTCAGAGAGATCAACTGTTATTCTTTTATTCTCCACAAAAGCCACCAACGTGTCTCAGCGTAATTTCAGAAGCACAAAAACAACATTTCATTTGGGGGGGAAGAAGAGAGAGAGAGAGAGAGAGTTTGTCAAATGATACCTTCTTTAGTGCAGAAGGGGAAGAAAATTCCTAGGAACTTTAATGTAACACTAATTTTAAAAATAAATTAAAATAAAAGTTACAATAATATGTTAATGTAAAAAGAAATTTAAATCCTTTCCCTTTTCCATCATCAGAAACAATGCTATAACTGTCTAGCATAGCATTATGTGCATGTGAACATCATTTTTTAATTTGAAATATCCATTTCTCCTAAAACATGTACTATACTTCTGCTAATACAGAGGAAAGGTTTCCACAAGATAGTTTGCTATCAGAAACTTTGTTACCAGACATCAAATACAGTCTAAATTTTAAGACAGAAAAGTAGAAGTTACTGTATAAAAAATCTTTTAAAAATTAACTTAAATGTAAGTGTGACCAGATAAAGTTCTCAACACTGTAACATTTCATTCTTTTATAAAGGATTGAATAACAATGTAGTAACTAAGTAATAATATTGAATAATAATACCACTAACTACCAAGACTCTTTCAATCTGTGAAAGGAGTAATTTCTACTGCCATATGGGCTGGGCTAGTTTTTTTCCTAAAAGGCAGTAAATAAGTCTTGGTTGGAATAGGGAACTAGGGTTCAGTTGACCCAACATCCTGGCTATCTGAACCATAAAAGGAGCCAGTACCCTTCAGATTTTAATGGATGCCTCACTGTCCTGTGAGTCAATACCACTTGTTGACCCTGTTCTCATATAGTAACAAGGGGAGAAGATTATATCCACACGAACCAGGGTTGTATCCTTGTTAAGTATTCTTTGCATGTTACCATTTGACAAACCTTTTTTTTTTTGGGGGGGGGATGGTCTACCAACATCTAAATTCTTTCCTATATGGAACCTGAATCATCAATTTGTCCCAAGTCAAGCCTGACCCAAAACACTTGTAATTTGTTAACAGGACTGAATTAGGATGACCTTTTTTCCCCTCCATGGTTACAAGATTCACGTTCTTTCCCTCCCTTCCCCCTCACCCCCTCCCATAGCTGGTGTGAAATTCCACTGGGTTTAATGTGTGTCACTATTTCCATATTATTAATATTTGCATTAACATTTGCACTAGGGTGATCTTTTTAAAGAAGGAGGTATGAAGGAAATAGAGCTTTGAAAATCAGGAAGCCCCATGTGAAAGCCTATCACTGTAATTGCTTGTCCAGTCTCTCTTAATGGGAATAAAAGAGAACCTCCACACCTACTCCATATGAGACAAGGCCACTGGGTGGTGTAGAAGATAAAAAGAGTATGCTAAAGCCAATATTATCTCTGATTATTGTTAATGGTCCTGGTAAAGGTAAACCAACTATATACAGAATGAGTTCTTAAAAGGGTTATCCCTTGAAAATAGAGAAAGGAACTGCAGATAGATTTTAAATGAATCACAGAGTCTGAGAATTCAAACAATCCAATTAGTCAAAATATATTCAAATATCTCCAAGATGCAAACAAATGAAAATCCCAACAAGGACATAAAAGTAAAATAAAAAATAAAAAATCAGTAAGGAAGTTCTCTGGGGTCTTAGAACTTCCTACAAAAGTATTAAAAACTGCTTTTATACTCTCTCTCTTTTAGCTAGGTCACAAAGCAATCTACATGGGGGCCAAAATTAATCCAAACTGCTGCTGGTCTGTACCACAACTTCCTTGCTTACAAGAGTCTAGTTGGTGTTATGAAAGTAAGGAGCCCATCCCCACTTTCACCACCACAGTATCAGAACAAATTACATAAAAAGGTAATGTGAATGGGATCTGGGATGACAAGTTATAGACAAGCATGGTCTTTAATCTAGAGGTCCTAATGGAAAATGTGTTAAATTCTGATTAAAATGGGTGTAAGAGAAAAGAATGGGCCAGGAAAGTAGATGAGAATTGAGAACTATTAATGCAAAGAAAGCTTCAGCTTTATTCTAAACTATCCTTTCTCCCCTCCTCCGCAGAGAATTGAAAGAAAAAGCACACTTTTACCACTAATCAATGTTCAAAAAAAGTTTAAACATCCTAATAAGCTATTAGAACACTGATCATTGAGAATGTAATGCAATGAAGCCAATGCTGAATCTGATAGCTATTTTGCCGACTTTTTGCTGAGAGATCACTGAAGACTTCTGCAAAGCAGTTAAATCAATTAGAGGCAGAAATGAGAGCCTTTGTTCTTTTTTAGGTGGTTAAGATAGTGTTGTAAATACTAAGTCCCCAAAAGATGAATTCCCATTGAAATTGATTCTCTCATTATAGTCTGTAAGGGAGTGGTAAAATTCCTAAAAAAAGAATGGTCAGGTATATTGTCTCTTATTGGTCCCAGCATCAGTGACAAGTTACATCTCTCCTTTTAGGTAAAACATAACCTTCCTTCTCTTCCCCTACTTTAACTATAGACCTGTTCCAACATATGGCCATAAAAAAAGCACGGACAAATTAAAGCACATTACTGGGCCAGTTACAGTGGCCAAAGAGACACATACAAACATTCTGGGGGCAGTACAAAAGGTACAGTACATACTTATCATGATAGCTAAGTAGGGTCCAAAAACAGGGCTTTGGGTATAGCTCCTAAATCATAAAGTTGAAAAAGAGGTAATTGATGACCTATTAGGGTGCTTGTAAAATTATGCTACAACATCCAACATCAAGGAGGTAAGGGCTTTTCAGCCTCAACTAAGTCCAAAGAGTCTCTCAAAGCTTTCTAACCTCACTTGAACATCAGCAGTCAAATTATTATAATGGCAGGGGATTCTAAAAAGGTCTATCAGGGAACCTCAGTTTCCATGGAGGTGGAGAGAGAAATGACTCAGAAGGCAAACCAAAAAGGGAAGGGGAATCAGGAAGGGAACTAGTATTCAAGAGTTACTAAAACACCTATGCCAAGTATTGTGGATAGGGTGAAGTGAAAACCTTAGAATATGCCTAAACCATTCAATGCAGTTAATGCCAAACCAAACCCTGAAGGGTTTTTATAAAAGCTAGTTCCTCCCCAATGACGGAGATCAAGGAGGTCTGAATAATTTATTACACCAACTTCCCTTACAATAACTGTGTGTCAAATGGCACCTGGCGGCGGGAAGATGGCAGAGCAGTAGGATGGGAAGCTTTCTCGCTTTCCTACCCAAACAACCAAAAATAACTCCATAAAATCAACATTAAAAGTGACAAAAACAGGAGTCTGCAGTGAGGATGAACAGCAAAGGACAACTTGGGAGAAAGATTTCTAATTTCCCTGGTCTCAACTCCATTTAGCTATGGGCCCTGGGGTCAGGAACAGAATGAATAGAGGGAATTCACAAAGAGGGCAAGGCTGGCAACCTCATCCAGTCTGTTGAGGGTTGGGGGGGGGTGGAATATCCTGGAGGATACCACTTGACCACAGGAATCTGAATTCACAGGTGGAGGTCCCTAGGAGCATCTGTGTTGGTTAAGAGACTCCAGCAGTACAAGGGTGGGGACTGAATGAGTGGACAACTCAGAGTCAGTGGGTGCCAGGCCCTAAGAGCAGGAACTCAAGTATCATTGCTAGCAAATGAGGTAGTTTGGAGACCCCCAAAAACCCTAGATACTTGTTCAGTTGGGGCTGTCGAAGTAGGAGAGGAAGAGTGAGGAAGGAGTTCACACAGGTAAGTGTGGTTGCTGAGGGACTAAGGCCTCCCATCTGTGGTCAGTCCCAGGAGAGTGTAGTCCCTGGTTGCTGCCATAGGGAGAAGCAGTTTGGCTGCTTGCAACTGCAAAAGCAGAACTGCCTGCAGACTCCAATCAGAGTACCTGAGGTCAATCAAGGAGTGGTGCCTAAACAGGGGACTGGGAGTACCTCTGACTCTTGAATATAAAAACTGTAATAACTAAAAAGGACCCAGGAAAAAATGAATACACATCAAAAAATCCTGAAACCTGAGATAACATATATCAACACAATAGAAACCCTGGAACTCCAGAAAAAAAGAGCCAATTAAATTTATTGACCAGGCTGCTAAAATAAATAAAAATGAGCAAGCAAAGAAGAAAGAACCTAACTATTGACAGCTATTATAGGTACAGAAAAGACCTTGGCTCAAATTCATAGGACAATGAAATAAAAACACCTGTTTTAAAAACCAAGGAAATACAATAAATGGTCACAAACTCAAAAAAGAGCTTTTGGAAGAGCTTTAAAAAAAAAACAACACCCTGAAAAGTCAAATGAGAGAGGTGGAAGAAAAATTGGGACAATGTAAGAAAATCAAGAAAACTAGGGGGGAAAGATCACCCAAATTGAAAAAGAGATCCAGAAACTTAAGAGAAGAAATGAATGTATTAAGAAATAGAATTGGACAAGGTGAAGCTAACAATTTCCTAAGACAACAAGAAATAAAAAAGCAAAATCAAAAGAATGAAACAGAGAATATGAAACATCATATCATGAAAACAATTGACCAGGAAAATAGGTCAAGGAGACATGATATAAGAATAGGTGAACTCCCAGAAAATTATGACAAAAAAAAAAGATAGGCACCATACTCCAAGAAATCCTCAAGGAAAACTGCCTAGAAATTTTAGAAACAGGGTGAAATAGAAATTGAAAGAATCCCCTAGTCAAAACCTTAAAGAGACCCAAAGATGAAAATACACAGGAATATCATTGCTAAATTCTGTAGCTCCCAGATTATTACCAAGCACAAAAAACAAAACAAACAAACAAACAAAAAAAAACAATTCAAATACTATGGAGTTACAGTCAGAATAACAAAAACTTTAGCAGTAATAACATTAAAAGAATGCAAGACTTGGAACATAGCATTTTGTAGAGCAAAGAGTTGGGCTTACAATGAAGAATAACATAGCCAGAAAAGATAAGCATAATTATAAAAGAAAGCAAACAAACAAACATTTAATTAACTAAAGGAGTTTCAACCATTCCTGTGAAAAATCAGAAATCAGCAGAAAATTTTATCTAGAAGAAACATACAAAGGCAATGAAAGATTATCATAATCAACCCAATCATAATCAACCCCAAAAGATCAAATTGTTTTATTCTGGTGTGGGGAAAATGTAATCTATGACCCTTGGGAATGACATTATTGCCTACATATTTTAAGGGGTATGTATGTATGGAAGACTCAAGGTTGAGGGAATGTAACAGAATGGGCTGAAATGGTAATGGAATAAACCAGAAGGAAGCAGGGTGGAATGGATATTTCATATGGAGAAGGAATGAGTGGAGGAACTGCCATGTTAAAGGAAATGAGGGTTGGGAGTAATAAAATCCAACTCTCATGAGACTTGAAATAAAGAAAATTCAACATACACAATTAGAAGGATAAATTTTTTTTAATGTACAGAGAAACAGGCAGGAAGGGGGATGGAATAAGGGAGTGAGTAGGAAGAGAAAGAAGGGCAAGGGGATAAGAAAATGGAGGAAAAGAAGGGATACTAGAGGTGAGTATATATCAAGAGATAGAGGGATAAGGTGAGGGGACAGGGAAATCAAGAGATAAGAGGGTATATAGTTGGAAGATAGGGAAGGGATTTTGGGAAAGGTGGATAGAATAAGAAATAAAAAGTAAGGGGCAACGGATAAGGGAATAACCTTTGGAAAGGTGGGCCAATTTGGAACTAGGAGGGCAAGGGGAGAGGATAAGGGAAGATTTGGGGGGAGATAAACAGGAGAGGTATTAGGAAATTGGACATCTGAGGAGGGATATGGCAGAAAGAAAGGAAGGGGAAACAGTAAGGAGGAACAGAGTAGATGGAAATGCACAACTAGTAGCTATGACACTGAGTGTAAATGGAATAAATGCATCCATGGGAAGAAAATGGATAGCAGAAAGGATCAAAAACTAGGATTTGACAATGTGTTGACTACAAAAAATTCATTGAAAGACAAAAGTGTCTTTCAAGAGTGAAGGTGAGGGGCTAGAGCAAAATACACTATGTCCAAGCTGGAAAGACTTGTTTTGAAAAGAATATTATCCTGGTAACAGATTATGTCTACTGCCTAAGGACCAATCTAGCAAAATATGGTCCTGGTAATATATGTTAACTGGGAAAGCAGATGTACTAAAAGTCACTAATATATGCTGACAGGAACAAGGGGAAACACGCTTAATATTATATTGTTAGAGGAGTTGTGAATTTTTTTTAGAAAATAAGATGGGATTATTTACATTAAGAATTACAAAGCTATTCATGTCATTTACCTAGAGATTCCATTAATAGGGGCAGGCCCTAAGGGCATTATTTAGAGGGGAAAAAACCTGTGTTTTTATGAAAATATTCATGGAAGCTTTGTTTATGATGACAAAATAACTGGAAATAAATGCAATGGATGGAAAAAATGGCTGTGATATCTGATTGTAATAGATTTTATTATATTATTGAAATGATAAATATTGGAAATAAGAAAATAAGGGAAATATATGAAGAGATAAAAAAGCAAAGAAGTAAACCATGAATTCATTAAAAAAATAACAGCCACAAAATCAAAAGAAAAAAGTATCCAAATAAAACAAATCCAAAGGGAACTGAAAATCAGAGGATAGTTATATTGCCATACATATAAAAAACATATTTTTAAAAGTTATAAACAATGTGGAGTTTGTAGTCTTGTTCATAATCTTTTTTATGCATTTATTAAGTATTTTTTGTCGCTGGAGATGGTTACTAAGTATATCATTTTTTTTAATTCATAAAAGAATGATAAAGGGGGGAAAATGGTACCTGGCAGCACACAATGGAATGTGGGGAGCTAAGGAGTGTCATACCTATCAATCTGGTAGAAAAAATAGCTCAGGTCCTGAGTAAATGGTACACAATTGCTGACCTTTTAAATGCTTTTTACCCTAATTTGTGGCTAAGAAGAGTCAGGAACATTTACTTTCATGGAGAAAAGAATTCAATATAACTTCACTATCCTTTCCCAGGGCTACCTGAATTTTCCCTCACATTGCCATAATTCGGTAGGCAGCAATTTGAAAAAGGCTTCCCTTCCTGAAAGCATCAATGCCCATCATATCAATGACATAATGTTGACCAGACAGGAAAAGGCCACAGTGGCATAAATTCTGGATGGGAAAGTGGCTTATATGAAAGACAAAGGCTTGGAGAGCAATCCTTATAAAATCCAGAGTCCAGCACACTCCATCATTTAAAAAATACAGTGGTTATAGAGAGCCTAAATGTTTCTAGAATAACACTGACTAACTTTTCTGCAAATGCCCAAAGGTTTAATAAACTCTAAGTTTTAGAGAACCCATATTTCTCATGGATATCCTGAGAACACATATTTACCCAGTTACATGTCTTCCTTTTTCAAACTGGGCCCCAAATAGGCTACATCCCCATAAGATATAAAGCAGTCAGTCTAGAGGCAGTCTCCCCAACACCCCAAATCCCCCAGAATTTTATAACCTTATGGGAACCACATTATAACAGATTTCTATCTACTAAGAACACATTAAGTATCTTTGGCAGGTACCTAAGAATGGCCAGATCAAATAATCATGAGCTTCTGGAAATTCCAAGCTCCCCTCAAAGAGACCACTTGCTATACCACTTTTAAAGATGATGAAAAAAGTGGCAGGGAGGGAGGTAACCAAAGAATACAGTGCCAGGCCTAGAGTCAGGAGGACTTGAATTCAAATCTGGCCTAAGACACTTATTAGCTTTTATATTTACTTTATTACCTTCTGCAGTACTTGCAGGATGTACTATTTCTTCAATGTGGATGCTCCAACCATACACCCCCTTATTAATTGGTACTCAAGTCTTTGAAGCATACTTTGGCTAAAGATACTATCAAAATGACAAAAAAAAATTTATATATATATATGTATACCTTACCCAGGTTAATGGTCCTAAAACACCAATTCATGTCACTGAAACTCAAAAATTCCCCATTATTTTAAAGAACAGAGCCAAATAATGAGGTTAGTGATTTTCACAACTAAATTACAAAACAAGTACAAAGAGGTTTAAAAAAAAATATTCCCTACAACATAGGGAATTCCCTAACCAAAACAATGTATCTGTAAGAAATATTTATAAGAAAGCTTTTCTTCTTCTTCTTAAGAAAAAAATCATCCTTTTTAACTTAACCGTTTCATTATAATCCTGTTCTTGTTTGGTTTACCAGTGCACTTGCACTAATGCCAACTATTTTGGGAACAAGGTTGTGTGTAATTAAAATTTGAACTAAATGGAATCAGCAATAATAGAGAAAACTATGTGTTCAAATGCTATTAAAACCATGCTTAAAATATAAACAATAGCCAGGATACAATTATCTTATTCTCTATCACCTCTCCCCAAAACTGTCAACTACCATGGGGGAAAAAAACCAAAACATTTCAGACTTAAACTACTTGAATATATATATTCACAACCCTTACCTTCTGTTTTAGAATCAATAGTTTCCAAAGCCAGGCAATAGGGGTTGAGTGACTTGCCTAGGGTCACACAACAAGGAAATGCCTGAGGCCAAATTTGAAACCAAGATCTCTAGTTTCTAGGCCTGGCTCTCAAACCACTGAGCTGCCCCTACTTGTATATTTTTAAACCTAAGATAAATATTTGTTGAGTTTTTCTTCATTCATAGAAACTGAAAAATAAACTCAATTAAATTGCACCTGAATAAAAATATTGTACTTCAAATTTCCTTATTTGCTTGCTATCTTAAATTTAGTAAACAGTTAGAAATAGACAAAACTTGAAATATACCTTAAATATAATTAAGAATTTAATAATGCCTTAAATTTGTTGATTTTTTTTAACTTTTAATCTCTGAAGGAATATGAAATATCAAAATAAGTCCTAAATTTAAATTCAAGCTAAAGATTTTTGATAATCATCTGCCTTTCCCTATTTTCTGGAACCAACAATATTATAGCAATAATAGTCTATATTTTGTCTTCTGTCATTTAACTGTTACTATTCTGTGATTGAAATTTATGTGATTCATCTCTTAAGCAAAAAAAATTTCATTCCAAAAATAAATACTAATGATTTTACTTACAAGAGATTATCACAGGATATGAAGAAACTGAGACCAATAGGAGCTGATCACATTTTATTCCCTTATTTCTACACTGCAAATGTCCCAATATGTTTTCCTAAGTTTCCTAAGATTTCTGGTTACTTCAAGGTTACTTAAAGCCCCCCTTTAAATTGCTTCACTTTATTTCATCTACTTGACCCACTAGAAAGTATTTAACAAATTTTAAAAGTTTGAAAATAAAGGTTACTGATACAGAACTATTCAACCACTCAAAAAACATTCCTAACTCAGACCTTCTATATAATAAAAAATTTTCTTTTTGACTATAACATTATTAAAGTTCCATTCAACACAACTGTTTCCTCTCTATATAAAACTTTTGGAGTGAGATTACAAAATTCAAGAGAATTATTTTAAAAATCACAATACAAAACTCTCACAGAGAGCAGTTATAGGTAAATGAAAAACTGTCAGATTAATCTTTTTTTAAACCAGTAAACAATACAATGATAAGCAAATAAATTTATGATTAAGTTTTATTTTTTAATGAGTGGGTAAAAAAATCAAGAATTTTTTTTTCAGTAAATAAGGCAGATAATTCAGCATACAAATAATAACTACAAATACAATACTCTATAACCAATCCCTTTAGGAATAATTAGCATTTCCTGGAGAGCAAGTTATTTTTCCATTCGAATAAATATTAACCTAAAAAAAAAATCATAGTATTGAGAAAGTTGCTTTTGCTAACTTTAACTAGAATGAATGAGGTGCTTAAATTGATACTCTAAAATAAAGTTCTTCAATAACTTAAAAAATTATGATCTATTCCTGGAAATTTCTAAATCAATGCCAACTACCTTTTTTAAAAATGTCAAGAGCATCAACATTTTAAGGTCGAAGGCATGGAATCTTTATTTATTTTTTTGTTTTTAGTTCTTTTAAAACGAAAGCTATCAGAAAATACTGTGTTAAAGTCTCATGCAGCTTTTAAAAAAATGCTCAGTAATTAATCACTTATCACTAAGACAATACATATCTCATCTCTCTTATCAATGACAGAGTTCTAGTTACAAAATTCTCCCTAGCTTCCATATTTTAAATATTTATTAAAGATGCAAAACTATTAAAAACTGTTGTGTGATGACATGCACAGTTTACTAATGATTTTAGCATTAAGAATATAAATAATACTCACTCGGATTTACATTAAAAAACAAAACAAAACATCACCCTGGACAGCACCAGACAGAGGAGAGAACTAAATTTGACATGTCAGAAACTGGGGAACTGACTGCATGTTGGAAAGGCAACCTATGTAGCAAAACTACAGCAAAAAGGCAACACCACCGGGTGACACTGTATAAGCATGACCTGTACTACACACCAAGGAAATTAGAAATGATCACGGCGAGCTGGTGGGGCTGTTCAGTGACAATAATTACTCCATTCACTGGAAGACCGTAGGGCATGCAAACAACCAACCCGCAAACCACTCCAAAAGCGCCCTCCCAGGCAGAACAGGAGATGGCTGCATCTCTTGGGGAAAGTGCAATTCATTTTAAAGCCAGAGCTCTCTCCTTTCTCTACAGCATCCCAGCTCCTACCTCACCCTTAAGTCCAGCTGGGGAGTCCATACAATTGCCGGAGGGCGGGTAGGGAAAGAGTTAGGATAAGCTCTAGACAGAGGACAAGGATGCCAGGCTACCCGCTCTCCAAGCTCCGAAAGAGCCAGTGGGGTTGAGCAGAGAAAGGAGGAGCGGACTAATCAATAAAGGAGGAAGTCATCAAGAAACGATGGGGAATGTTGGGATGAGCAGACGCGAATAAAAAGGATTGAGGAAGTTAGTGGGTTCGCTGAGAGAAGGCGCCCTGGACCGCCGGCTGGGCTACTCACACTCGGGGCAGCTGCAGTGGGGGCGCCCCCCGCCTCTGGAACACGCCGTCCACGAAGACGCCGTTCTTGCCGAGGCAGCGCAGGTAGAAGTCACCGCCAGCGCTGGGGTCTTCAGCGGGGCCATGCTGGGAAGGTGAGGGAGGCGGGGGTGGCGGTGGCGGTGGCGGTGGCGGCTGCTGCTGCTGCGCTAGGAGCTGAGGCTGAGATTGTTGCTCCTCGCCACCAGAGGCCATGGGGGTCGGGCTACTGCCTGGGGGGGTGAAGATCTCAAGGTGGCGCCGGGAAATGAAGCTCGAGTGGCCCATGCTCACATCTACCGAGCCCTGCGACGAATTCCGCCCGATAGTCACCGACCGCTTCTTCATCAGGTACTCGAACTCGCGGCCCTCCAGCCGGGCCACGGCCCAGCCTCCCGTCAGGGAACCTCGGCAGCCGCCACCGCCGACACCATCACTGCCGCCACCGCCACCACCGGACCCGGGCGAGGGGGCCGAACCTGCGCCGGAGAGCATCGCCGCCGCCATCCCGGGGCCTGAAAGGTGGGAGGGAGGAACGAGGCTGCCCAGAGCCTGGAGAGCAGGAGCGAGGAGCCTCGAGGCCCCTGGGTCGAAGCCCACGGGCGGAGGCAGCACTAGGGCTCGGACTCAGCCGGCCACAGCGGCTGCACACACCGAAGGGAAGGGGGGGAGGGGGGGAAAAGGGAGGGGGAGAGGGGAGGATTAGATGAGAGAACTAGTGAGAAGGTAAGGGGGGGGAGGGGGGAGGCAGCGAAGGGGAGAAAGGGGGGAGGGAAGCAAAGTGAAAGGCTCAACTTAGCATGGCAGCACTGTCCCGCCTCCCATGGCCGGTGACTGACAGATACCTCCTTCCATTAGGAATGCAGCACAGCAATGGGGCTATCGACGGCTAGCCTATGACAAGGAACAGCGGCCATCAAGTTCGGTTGTAGGGCCCCAGAACAAACTAGACTTTGGGAGATGAAGAAAACCTGGAGCGGCTGAGCACGAAACTCCGGAATATGGGCTCTAAACCCCAGCGGAATGGCCCTCTCCAAGCTCTGAGAGGGAGGGCGCTACGAGGTCAAGAAAGACAAGCTCCATGGCCCTGGGTGGAGCCACTGTAGACGCTAAACATGAAGCCAGACCCTCAAGGTCACAGAGGGGACGGAAGATATGGCAACTGGTTCCCCCCCCACCCCCCTGAACCCTCCACCCAGGAAGAAGAACATGAATGTGGCCTCCGGGTGACTAAATGGTGTCAGAGCATCCCAGGTCCCAGACAGTGAAAGAGGCTCCGGAGCTGCCAAGGATGTGCACATAGCCAGCCTCCGAGATCTCGGGGCCAATCAGGAGGAAGTGGCACTTGTCTCACTAGCCACCAAATCATTGGGGTGTGAAGTATCAGCCCTTTTGGAGCCCGATGTGCTTCAGACCTGACCTGACTCCTTGGAATTCAACTGGAGTCTTCATCAGTATCATTCTTAAAATTCCTTTGCCTTCCATATTCTCTAAGGATTTCAGGAAAAGTATTATTCTCTTTTTTGTACAATAATTGTTTAATAATCTAAGGCCCTAGCCTGTTGTGGCTTACACAAAGACACAAAACTTAAATAGAAAGGAGCAATTCCTGAAACTTAATTATTTACTTAATCAACCTGGACTAAATGCCCCCTCCCCCTCCCCAATAGTACTGGCTTCTTGCTTCTTACAAAAATTATCTCCAAATTAATTTGTGTTAAAAGAGAGAAAAGTGTGTTTATTTCATCTCAAATAATTGTTTGCCAATTTTTTAAGTTAATAAAATTCCTTAATTTAAAAATAAATTCTTCTAATCTTTAAATGTGATAGAACCAGGGGAAAAAAGATTTTAAGTTACAGTCAGATCAAAGCTCTTTTAATATTGAAGGCAGTTTGTGCAATGGAAAGAGCAATAGAGATTTAGTTTCATAGGATTAGAGTTGAAACAGCTTTTCAGGCTTATTTAGTCCAAGTCCTTAGCATTCAGAACTGGAAGGAACATTTCAACAAACATAGCAATCTGAAACATTAGAGCTAAAAGTAGCCTCTGAAATCATACAATTTCAATCTTCTCTATTGGGAGTTGAGAAAACTAAAGTTCTGAGAAGTAAAGCAAGTTGACTAAAGTCAGATAGGGAGTAAAATAGAACTGGGAATTTCAATCACAAGTCTTCTGGCAATAAATTCAGTGTTCTTTCCATTATATCACATGCCTCCCAGAACTTGTGTTCTTGTTCCCTTCTCTAGATCTGCTTCTGCTTTTTATGTTCACTTTTCCTTTACTTGTCAGTGGGGATATTCATGTATCAAAACTTTGAAAATCACACATTTCACACCAGAAGAATCAGAAGATACAGAGACAGAGAGACAGAGAGAGACTTTTATGTATATCACAGGAACTGTCTTGGCTTATTTGGCTTACTGGGCATGTGCTGGGCACTATCTGGTCGAAGAGAAAAATAACACACGATTCCTGTACCCAAGTAATTTTCGATCCAAATGGAGAAAAAAAGAACTATACATATGAAACAATTAGTAGATTAGTATGTAAAACTATAGTACAAACCTTTATTCAACAGTTATTTCAGTACATTTGAGAAAGTTCCTGCACCATCCATTTAGCACAGTAGCTGGCATAAAGTAAATGTTTAATAATTTTTTTCTATCTATCCATTATGTGCAAAGCATGCATGAAACCTAAAACTAAGGTCTAATCAATGCCCCCCCCCATAAACCCCAATGGTTTCATATTGACTTCGAGAGAAAACACAAAAAGCTATGTTTGGCATTCAAAGCCCTTCATAATTTAGCCCACTCTTACTTTCCAGTCTTCTTAATTCTTAGTCCCTGGTACTTTTATGTCTTTGATTCAGTGATGCTGACTTCTTGACTGTTCCACAAATGAGACACTCCATTTCTTTCTTTAAATCCCATCTAAAATCCTAGCTTCTGTAGCCTTCTAGCCCTGGTACCTCTTTCAAACACACACACACACACACACTTAAAAAAAAAAGTCAATTCCAATACTTTCCCATTTATCTTGCATATATCTTTCTTTGTGTATTTGTTTACATGTTGTACATGTTTTCTCCATTTAATTGGCAGTTTTTTGCTTCTCTTTTAATCTTCATGGCTTAACAACAGTGCCTGGCACATAGTAGGTGCTTAATAAATGTTTACTAAATTGAATAAAATCTTAAGAAACTACTTCTGAGTGACTCCAGGGAGTGGGGAAGAAGGGAGTGGATTGTACACATTTCATATAGTTGCATCAGCTTCAGGCCTGAGGAGGGAGGAAGGAATAAAAGAAGGAAAACGGGAGAAAAGAACATTACTTGTCTGTTCTGTAATATTATTTACTAGTGCTAAACTGTGATAAACAGCAACTAGGTGGCACTGTGGATATAGTACTAGACATAGAGTCAGGAAGACATCTTTCAGAGTTCAAATCAGAACTTAAGCTGTGTGACCCTGGGCAAATTACTTAACCCTATTTACCTCAGTTTCCTCATATATCTGAGGAATGATCTGAAGAATGACATGAAAACCACTGCAATATTTTTGCCAGGATATCCCCAAATAGAGTTATAGACATGACTGAACAACTACAACAAAAATGCTAATCACTTTACAAATATTTCATTTGATTTGTACAACAATCCTGTGAGGTAGATACTATTAGTAGTCTCATTTTATAGTTGAGGAAACTGAAGCTGGTAGAGTGTGTGACTTTCCTAGGATCATATAGCTAGTGAGTGTCTAAGGTTAGATTTGAACTCTGGTCTTTCAGACTCCTGGCTCAGGACTCTAATAGCTTCTTGAGGAAGCCAGCCTTTAATGAAAGGGGTTAAGAATCCTGTTCTAACACATTTCAATTTATTATCACCACCAACATTCCAGAGACCATTTTACTTACCATTCACATCCAAAACTTTCCCCAAAAAGGAGGTAGTAAGAAGATAGTTAATATAAAATATCAATTTAAGTATGGGACGGATAAAAAAAAAAATCCCCACATACTCCAAAATATTTTTGCATTTTTTGTGATAGCTAAGAATTGGAAGCAAATCAGATGTACATCAATTTGAGAATGGCTAGATAAATCATGCTACATAAATGTAATGGAATATTATTGTGCTGTAAGGAAAATCTGTGTAATGAATATAAAGATGTATAAAAAGATCTATATGAAATGTTGCAATGAAATAAACAAAAAATAAGGTATACAATAACTATACAACATAAATGGAAAAAACAACTATACATCAAAAAAAACCCCAAAATTAATCATAATTATAAAGATCAAATAGGACGTAAAGAAAGAAGTATATGAAGACACTCTCAACCTACACCTTTGTGATTGAGAGCTCCATAGGTATTACACATTATACATGTTTTTGGACTTTTTCAATATATTGATCAATTGCACTGAATTATTTTAAAAAATACTATTTGTCATATGACATGGTTCTTTGGGGGTGGTGGAGAGAAGGAATTTGGAATAACAATGATGATGTAAGAAAAAGACATTACCAAATGAAAGTTTATTTTTAAAAAGAATCATATACAAAAAATGTAACACAAGCACACACTTGACAAACCTAAAAATAGAACTTAGTAACTTATAACATAAAATAGTTTCTAGGCGTACTAATTAGATATCTTATATTTCAACTTGGTCCTGCATGGCCAATTCTCAATATATTTATTCTAGTAAAAAACAAGTTTGACCAAATCCTTTTGTCAATAACTGTCTTCTCCAATGCAGAAACAATTCTATTGTGCTGCAAGAAAATATGGAGAGGTTTCAGAAAGCCTGAAAAGATTTGTATGACTTCTTGCAAAGTGAAGTAAGCAGAAGTAAGAGAACAATTTATACTAAAACAGTAACATTGTAAGATAATCAACTTTGAAAGACTTAGTAGCTCTGATCACTACAATGACCAATTCTAAAGTACTCCTGATGAAACATTCTACCTATTTGCAGCTAGAGAGTTTGATGTTTTTGGTATGCAAATTGAAACATCTTTTCTTTCTTCTTTTTTTTTAACATAGCTAATGTGAGAATTAATTCTATATGAGTATACATATTTGCAATGTATTTAATTTTTTCTTGCTTCCTCAACAGATGGGGGAGATAATGAGGGAGGAGGAGAACTTGAACTTGAAAATAAAATAAGGAAGCACCTCCAAACAACTTTAAAATAATGCCTCAAATTGAATTTTGGAGCATTAGAGCTAACAAAAGGTTGGAATGAGACACTTTTCTAGCCTTTCTGGGTAAAGACCACAGTGGAGACCAGGAGACCAATGATGACATCTCTCCCTGGATCACACCATCTAGGATGCTGTAAAAACTTTAAAACTCTGAGAACTGATAGTGAAAACAATAGTACCAAAAAGCCTGAAGCTTGGGATGATATCCCATCCCCAGGTAAACAAAGTCCAACTTTAAAGTTCAAAATATGCTGGGGAAATGAGCAAACTAAAACTGAACATGACCATAAAAAGCTATTGTCCTGTTAGGGAAGATCAAAACCCAAACTCAGAAAGAGACAGTAATGTGAAAACAGATACATGCAAAGTTTCAAAGAAAAAATGCAAATTGAACACAAATCTAAGAACTCCTGGAAGATCTAAAGAAAGAGCAAGAAATGATTTTAAAAATCAAATAAGAGGGGGCAGCTGGGGTGGCTCAGTGGATTGAGACTCAGGCCCAGAGATGAGAGGTCCTGGGTTCAAATTTGACTGCAGACACTTCCTGGCTGTGTGATTCTGGGCAGTTCACTTAACCCCCATTGCCTAGCTCTTATCTCTCTTTTGCCTTAAAACCAACACATAGTATTGATTCTAAGAAGGAAGGTAAGGGTTTTAAATAAAAATTAAAAAATCAAATAAGAATAGTAGAGAAAGAATTGGAACAAAAGGAAATGTGAGCAACATAATAAAATTATGACACGAGAAATTAACAACTTGGGGAGAAAGGGACACACAAAAAAATACTGAAGAAAATATTACCTTAAAAAACAGATTTGGTTGGAGTAGCTAATGACTCAGTAGATTGAGAGTTAGGCCTAGAGATGGTAGGTCAGGAGGTTCAAATCTGGTCTCAGACAGTTTCTAGCTGTGTGACCCCTGTGAATCTTAAAAACTGCTGGTTAAGTTTTTCCCCTATTTTAACAATGGAGATACTTGATCAGAAATGTATTGGGAATTTAAAAATTACTCCACCCTACTCAGTCAGTGTCTTAGGGGAAGATAAAGTTGCAAACTCCTGATTGAACAATGAAAAGTCCCTAACTCATACCTTATAGTGAAGCCAAAACCTTAAGCTAGGTGGTCTATTTTTAGATCTAATACAAAAGGGTGCTAAGTACCTATAAAGGCTAAATTACTCACTAAAAGGTCAAGCTACTTACAAAAGGCAAGCTTAACAAGAGGTGTGAAATACTCAGAAGTTTTTTTCTAACTAGAGAAGGTGAGAAACAAAGAAGATGAGAACTAAGAATGGGCAGTCCTGGTAAAAAGTATCTACTGTGATTGGTAGACGTGAAAATTTAGGGGAGGTGACATAAGAGAAAAATCTCTTTAAAAGGAAGCGAAGGAACAAATTGAGGACAAATTAAATTCAGTTAAAATTTGAATTCAGTTTGGAGGCTAAATTTCAGTTCGGAGTGGAAGAACCCAGCTTGAAGACGATCTTGTGGTGAGTGATAAAGACTAACTCACTCTCCTTTAGGCTCAGGCCTAGGCCAACCTTTTCTACTGCTTGACTACTCTCTCTCTCTCTCTCTCTCTCTCTCTCTCTCTCTCTCTCTCTCTCTCTCTCTCTCTCCCTTAATTCCTTCATTTGTATTAATTAAAATCTCCATAAGACCCAGCTGACTTGGGTATTTTCATATTTGGGAATTTTCCCATGGTGACCACTTAATTTTAGATTTTAAATTAAGACACTAAAAATTATCTTCACAGTTTGGCCAAAACCTTTACAGTTTTGGCAATTCACGGTCTTGGCAAACCATATTTTCTCGGTTACACCCTGGATAAGTCACTAAACCCCCATTGCCTTTAAAATTCCAAGAACTAGCTGTAAAAAACAGCAACACCAAAAAACTCTTCTTGCCTTGGAACCAATATACAGTATAGATTTTAAGACAGAAGGTAAGGATTTTAATAAAAAACAAAAACCCCTACAATTGGCAAAATAGTAAAAGAGCCACAAAATATCCCTAATGAAAAGAATTTCTTAAAAAGAAGAACTGGTTATAATGATTGGGGGAAAATATGTTTTATTTAAAAGGGGGAAAAACAGAGTTGAACAAATAGTAAAAGAGCTTCAAAACATCACTGATGAAAATAGCTTATTAAGTAGCAGAATTGGCCAAATGGAAAAAGAGACACAAAATCTCATTTAAAAATAACTGAGGATACCAAAAAAATACTTGGGAGTCTACTTGCTAAGACAAACCTAGGAACTATATGAACATAATTAGAAAACACCTTTTTTGACAAATAAGACAGAATTAGAGAAATGTTATTTGCTCATGGCAATAGTGAGCCAACATAATGAAAATGGCAACCCTACTTAACTTACTTATTCAGTATCATGCCAATCAAACTACCAAATATTACTTCATAGAACTAGAAAATATTTTAAAAATTAATTTATTTAGTCAATTTAGAGCATTATTCCTTGGTTACAAGAATCATATTATTTCCCTTCCTCCCCTCCACCCACCCTTCCTGTAGCTGACATGCAATTTAAATGGGTATTACATGTGTCCTTGATCAAAACCTATTTCCATGTTGTTGGTGTTTGCATTAGGATGTTCATTTAGAGTCTACATCCTGTAAACCTCAAAATTTCTCAGACTTATGAATGTTAGGGGTTTCCCCCATTGGGGAATCTTCTACTTAAAAAAATTCCCTAGCAGATAGTGAGAATTCTACTTGAATGTGAGGGCTCATTGCCTTGGGAATATCCCTACTCCACCCTTCTTAGGACTGCTTTAGGACAGAGAGCTCCTTGAGAACAATGAAAGTGCTTTGATCCATGCTTATGGAAGGGACAGGAAGTTCTTTGAATCATGACTGTTTTAGAATTGATACAATGGGATACTAAGTACCTAAAAAGGTGGGGCAACTTGTAAACTACTTAAACCTAAAAGGGTGATAACTTATTCAGAGGGTTTTTCTTAATGAAATTTGTCGACACAGCAGCATTTTTTTCTGACTTACTAAAGAGATTAATCTATTCAGCTGAGAATTCAAAATGGGCTGTCTTTTAGAAAAACATGTACTGTGATTGGTAGATGTAAGGACTTAGGGAAGGTGACATAGGAGATTTTGCCCTTAAAAATAAGAGCTCAGGGAAGAGCTGGGAGGTCATTCTGAAACATTCAGATTGGAGAGACTCATTCTGAGGAGACTGATTCTGAAACATTCAGATGGAGGAGGGAGCTGGTGAAAGCAGCTGATATGCTGCTGGCCTGGTGTCATTAGAAATCCTTGTTTAGTCAGACCTTGTGGTGAGTGTTAAAAAACTGATTCTTTTCTTACTCTCTCTCTCCTTCTTTGATTACTCATTGTATTGTAAATTAAAAATCTCTATAAAACCCAATTGACTTGGGTATTTGAATAATTGGGAATATTTCCCTGGCGACCACATTATATTTGATTTTAAAACCCAAGACACTGTAGTGAAACATTTTCTGCGGTCAAATTTACTCACCTTCTCTTATATCTATCACAATTTATATCTTCCACTATTTTAATCACTACAGTTTAAGACCTCAACCATTTTAAATCTCACAATCCCCAATCATATCTCCTCAACCCATGTAATCAAGCAGTTGTTTTTCTTCTGTGTTTCTACTCCCACAGTTTTTCCTCTGAATGTGGATAGTGTTTTTTCTCATAAATCCCTCCAAGTCGTTCAGGATCACTGCATTGCCACTAATGGAGAAGTCCATTACATTTGATTGTACCACAATGTATCAGTCTCTGTGTACAATGTTTTCCTGCTTCTTCTCCTTTCTCTCTGCATCAATTCCTGGAGGTCATTCCAGTTCCCATGGAATTTCTCCGGTTTATTATTCCTTTGAGCACAATAGTATTCCATCACCAACATATACCACAATTTGTTCAGCCATTCCTCAATTGAAGGGCATCCCCTCATTTTCCAATTTTTTGCCACCACAATGAGAGCAACCATGAATATTCTTGTACAAGTCTTTTTCCTTATTATCTCTTTGTTGTATAAATCCAGCAGTGCTAGAACTAGAAAAATATTAACAAAATTCATCTAGAAGAACAAAAGGTCAAGAATATTCAGAGAATCAATGGAAAAAATGTCATGGAAGGTAAATAGTATCAGATTTCAAACTATATTACAAATGATTATATATATATATTATATAAATTATATTAAAACAATCTGGTACTATCTAAGAAATACATTTTGGATCAATAGACTAGTTTTGGTTCATGATATATAGTAGTAAATTGTCATAGTAATCTAGTGTTTGTAAAGATTAAAATTAGGGAATAATGGGGAAGACTGAGGCAGGTAGAAATTAGTTTCTCTCTGCAAGGAGTATTATATTTTTTTAGAGGTTTATTGAAGATTAAGGATTAAAGAAAATACAGGATAAGAAACACATGTCCAGGCCATAGAGTGGCCTAGACACAACCTCACCTACATTATGAATAAAAGCCACATCTGCCCCAAACGGAAGTCCAAGACCCCAGAGCCTCAAAAGCCTTTGAATCAACTTAAATACCTTCTCGATCTCAGTCCACCTCAGAATTCCCATGAGATTACAAAGCATTTTGGGGAAGTGGAGCAAAGGCTTGTGGGGATTTTAGTCCTGTATTCGAGTCTATTATTTACATGTTTGAGAAACTCAGGGCAAGAATTCACTATTTGACAAAAACTGTAGGGAACACTGGAAAGTACTCTACCAAAAACCAGGCACAGACCAACAACATCTCACAGTATACAAAGATAAAGTCAAAATGGGTACATGATTTAGACATAAAGTATAATACCATAAGCAAATTAGGGGCCCTTGGAAAAATTTATCTATCAAATCTATGGATAAAGAAAGAGTTTATAACCAAATAAGCAACGGAGAGGAGCACAGGAAGTGAAACAGATTGCTTTTATTATATGAAATTAGAAAGAAAGGTTTTGCACAAACAAAACCAATGCAGCCAAAATAAGAAGGAAAACAAGGAAATTTTACAGCAAGTCTCTCTGATTAAGGCCTCATTTCTCCAATATATAGGGAATTGAGTCAAATTTATAAAAAAAGAGCCATTTTCACAAGCAGTTTTCAAAATAATAAATTAAAGTTTTCAATAGTCAAATGGAAAAATGCTCTAAATTACTAAAGATTGGTATAATGCAAATCAAAATAAAAAAGAAATATAATATAAAAGAAAAAAGAAAAATATCTTTGAGGTACCACCACACACTTATTAGATTAGGTAACATGATAGAAAAAGCAAATGACAAGTACTAGAGGGATTGTGGTGAGGGACACTAATTAGTAAGGGACACTAAATGTACTGTTGGTAAAATTGTGAACAAGTCTAATCACTGTGGAGAACAATTCGGCACTATACCCAAAGGCTATAAACCTCTGCATACCCTTTGTCTAAGCTAAACCACTACTAGGTCTATTTTCCAAAGAGATCTTGGAAAAGAACTATAAGAATTTAAAATTTAGGTTTTAAGCTAAATATGAAAATTCTAAAGTATTATTGTGGTTGCTGATTTAAAAATATTGTAATTTAAGTCAAAATTACTTTTAGCAGCTTTACTTATGAAAGAGATGGAAAGAGTGAAAGTGGGAAAAGTGTAGCTAAAGAGAG
Source organism: Monodelphis domestica (assembly GCF_027887165.1). Classification (NCBI taxonomy): domain Eukaryota; kingdom Metazoa; phylum Chordata; class Mammalia; order Didelphimorphia; family Didelphidae; genus Monodelphis; species Monodelphis domestica. The sequence goes on from NC_077228.1 coordinate 252,894,925, forward strand.
ATTTTTAACAAACCTACCAGCCCTTCTTTGGTGAAATGAGGCTCAGCCCCACAGGGGCTTCCTTGTGTCCTTTGTCCCCATGTGGATCTGTGGTATTCTCTCAGCCAGAATTCCAGTAGTGTCTTTAGATAGAGTTCCACCAGTTCAGCCTCCTCCATAGCCAAAGCAGGAATCTCTGGAACCAATCTCTCCAGAAACCAGTAAAAGAAGGCCAGTTACTCATCTAGCAAGCTGACACAGGATCGAGAGAAAGAGTCTCCTCTTTCAGTCCAGCTCACAAATTCAGAGTCTCCAAATAAGAACTCCAAAAGAAAAGTTCAAAGGAGAAGTTCACAAGGCAAAGTCCAAAGGAGTAGATCCTTGGACAGGAAGTTCAGGACTTTTTATAGTTCTTTTCCTACATCCCACTAATATAGTTTTACTGTCTATTTCTTCCTTCAATTCTCCTAGTTTCTCCATTAGAAATTTGGGTGCTATATTATTTGGTGCATACATGTTGATTAGTGATATTTCCTCATTATTTAATGTCCCTTTTAACAAAATATAATTACCTTCCCTATCCCTTTTGATCAGGTCTATTTTTGCTTTGGCTTTATCAGATATCATGATTACCACTCCTGCCTTCTTTCTGTCAGGTGAGGCCCAGAAGGTCTTACTCCATCCTTTAATTCTGAACTTGTGTGTGTCTACCCGCCTCATGTGTGTTTCTTGAAGACAACATATGGTAGGGTTTTGGATTCTAATCCATTCTGCTATTTGTCTATGTTTTATGGGTGAGTTCATCACATTCACGTTCAAAGTTATGAGTGTCACTTGTGGACTCCCTGGCATTTTGATGTCCTTCCCTAATTCTAACCTTTCTTCTTCAGCTCTACCTTTTAGTCCAGTGATTTACTTTAAATCAGTCCCCCTTGTCCCCTCCCTTGATATGTTTCCCTTTTTAGTCCCTCCCTTTTTGTTCCCTCCCCCCTCCCCCCTCTTCTTCCCTCCCTTTTTTGTGTTCCCTCCCCCCTACCCCCCTTGGTTTTCCCTTCTCCCTTCCCTTGTTGGGTAAGATAGAATTCAAGATCCCAATGGATCTGGATGTTCTTCCCTCTCAGAGTTGATTTCCCTGAGAGTAAGGTTTAAGTAAAAACTCTCTTCCTCTCCTTCTTATAGGAGTTTTCTTCCCCTCCCCTTCCCATGTGAATCTTTGTGTGAGAAAGATTATTCTATTTAGTCTTTCTTTTCCCCCCTATTTACACATTACATTTTCCCCACATGTTAGTATAGATAGATTAATATAAATGTAGTCCTTATAGAAGAGAGTCTGAGTAAAAGAAAAAGATAATATTTTTCTCCTTTTCCCTTTCCTTCATATTTACCTTTTCAGGTATTCCATGCTCTTTGTTTTTTGATATCGAACTTTCCACAGAGCTCTGGTCTTTTCTTTGCAAAAACTTGGAAATCTATTTGTTGAATGCCCATACTTTCCCTTGGAAGTATATAGTCAGTTTTGCTGGATAGATGATTCTTGGTTGAAGACCCAGCTCTCTTGCCTTTCTGAAAATCATGTTCCATGCCTTATGATCATTCAGAGTGGAACTTGCAAGGTCTTGTGTGACCCTGGTTGGCATTCCTTTATATCTAAGTTGTCTTTTTCTGGCTTCTTGTAGTATTTTTTCTTTTGTTTGAAAGCTTTGGAATTTGGCAATTACATTCCTGGGAGTTGTCTTTTGGGGATTTAGTGTAGAGGGTGTTCTGTGAGCTCTGTCAGTGGCTGTATTGCCCCCTTGCTCTAGAATCTCTGGGCAATTTTCTTTGATTATATCTTGTATTACGATGTCGAGAGTGCTGTTTATTTCTGGCTTTTCTAGAAGTCCAATTATTCTTAAATTATCTCTTCTTCCTCTATTTTCCAAGTCTGTCACCTTGTCAGTGAGATATTTTATATTCTCTTCTAATTTCTTGGTCTTTTGGCTTTGCTTTATTAATTCTTGCTTGTTGTCTTCGAGTTGCCTGATTCTGACTTTTAAAGCCTGGTTTTCCTTTTCACTTTGGTCAAACTGGTTTTGTAGATGCATGAATTTCTTTTGAATTATTTCCCATTTTTCCTCCCAGAGGGCTTCCATCTTTTTGATCCTTTCCGATTCAAATTCTTCATGGGTTTGTGGAGAGTTTCCATTTCCTTTGGAAGGTTTTGGAGCATTTGCTTGTGTTTCCTCTTCTATCTCCTCTGCATTTTGTATTTTTGCTCCATAAAATGTGTCCAAAGTCGCCCCCTTCTTCTTGTTTTTCTTGGAATTTTGGGGCTTTTGTGCTTCTGTGGAGTTTGCCATCTCTATCTGAGTGGGGAGGACTAGCTTTTCTTATCTCTGTCTGGTGTTCAGAGGTTTTAGCCATAGGCAGATTGTCCGTTCTATGCAGTTGTTGTTCTGTCTTCCCCGGGGAAGCCAGGAATTATTGGTGTTTCCGTGTTACTGCCCTCCTCGGTTCCCTCCAGATGCTTCTCCGTTACTTTACTTCCACGCTTTGAGCCTGTCTTGGCCCTTTCCGCACCGTGTTTGTTTCTTTGCCTTAGCGAGCCAGGAGAGCCAGCACTCTGAGGGGGGAGGGGCCGCGGCTTCCTGGAGCTCTGAGGGCTCCTGATAAGATTAGCTTTCGCTGGGTTGAACTGAGTATGCCTTGAGGCAGGGACCTTCCGTGAGACTCAGATGGAGGAATCCAGCCCAGGGGTTCCAGGTTCTTTCTCTGTTTCTCTGCTATCTGTGTTGGGTGCCCCCTCATCTGAGTCAGGTTGTTTTCAGGAAGTGGCCTTCAGAATAGCCGGCCCTTAGGCTCTGAGGTTCCCTCTGCTGCCTTGGACTCAGTGCTCTGGGTTGGGGATGATGGGTCCTGGGACCTTCCTTCTGCCTACCCCTTAGGTCCGAGTGATCTCGGGTTCTGGCTTTTGGGGGTGGGGGCCATACCTTTTGATCCAGGTCCAGGAGGAGGATTCCCAGGGTCTATTCTGTTGATCGTTTTGAATTTCGGTGCCCTAGGAGCATATAGTTTGAGTTCGGTAGGGAAGGGTTTCCGGAGATCTGAACTTTAGCTTTCTCTAAGCCGCCATCTTGACCGAAGATTGTACTTTCTAAGAGGAAACTACAATAGTTGGAGATAAGAGGGAAAAGAAAGAGAGAACAAGCCCAATGTTTGTTAGGCTCCTTGACAAAAAGCCAATTAGGGGGAGGTCCCTTTTAGCCTAAGAGTTTACATTCAGAATAAATGGTCAACCCCCTTCAGTTCAATCAATTACATCCCAAATTTCACTCTGGATCTTCTGATGCAATGTAGGTGTCCTTATGGCACTTTCTCCAAAAAGTTCACTTTCTTGATTTGAGGAGTCAGCAAGCTTCTTTTCCTGAAATTTCTCTCAAAATTTTTTCAAATCTTGGATTTTATGAAAATTATACAGGACAAATGACCTGTTTATTTGAAAATATTTATAGCAGCTCTTTTTGTGGTGGCAAAGAATTGAAAATTTAAAGGGATGCTTATAAATTGGGGATTATCTGAACAAGTTGTGGTATAGGACAATCGTTATATATGAAATGATGAAGGGGATACTTTTGCTTTACTTAATTTTATTTTCCCTGCAATTACATGTAAAAATGGTTTTCAATGTTTTAAAAAGAATTTTAATCTCAAATTATCTTCTTCTCCCTCCCCTCACAGATGTTAAGCAATCTCAAATAAATTTTACATGTGTAATCATTATTAGTTCTTTCTCTGGAAGCAGATTGCATTTTTTTTTGTCACAAATGCTGAGAATAGCTAAGTTATTCACAATTGTTCAGTGTATAGTATTCTGTCACTGTATACAACATTTTCTTCTTTTTGCTTATTTCATTCTGCCTCAGTTGATGTCAGTCTTTAGAGGCTTTTCTGAGATTTCCATTACAATCATATACTATTACTTACCCAGCCATTCCTCAGTTGATGGATATTCCTTCACTTTCCAATTCTTTGTCTCCACAAAAAGAGCTGATTTAAATATTTTTGTATGTATAGGTCCTTTACAGCAATGGTATTGCTGGGTCAAAGAGTAGGTTCTTTTATAGCCCTTTGGGCATCAGTTCTGTGAAGAATGAATCAAACTCTCTTTGTTTATCAATCAGTAACTTTTAAGTTAATCAATCAAAAACTAAAGTACCCCTATTTAATACCTTACCAGTCACTAAGTATGAGAGTTCACAAGTCACTTCCTAGAGTGGGTGACAACTCCAGAGGCCACTGCCCTTCCCCTAGGCAGTGCTAATCAAATTGAAAGACTGCAATTGGTTCCTGTAAAGTGGGGAGAGGACAGGAAGTGACATGGAAAAAATGGACTATAAAAAGTACTGACCTTCCTATTCAAGAGACTTTTCCTTTGGACTTCTTCTTTGGAGGAAGGTTCCTTGGGGCTTTTGGACTTTGACTTCAACTTGGAGCTTTGGGCCTTTCGACTGGACTTTTGGCTTTGGAGCTTCTTGGAGTCAGGGACTTTCTTGTAGGGTTGCTGCCTAGGTGAGCTTTGCTCACAAGGGTTTTTCTGCATTGGGGCCTTGCCTGGATCCTGCCTGGTTTGCTAATGAGTGGCTAGGATTCCCACATGGTGATTGGAACTCTTTCAGGGACTGTGCTTCATTTCACCAGATTAGCAAATTTAGGGTAGGCTAGGCAGTCTCCTTACTTCTTTCCCTTCCACATTTCCCTCTTTTTACTAATATTCCAATTAAACAAAATGGCTAAAAGCTGCTAATAGTTTTCCTGACTTAAGGGATAATAATCAGTGACCACTTTTTATAACTCTCTTATTTAGTCAAAATACCAGTTTAACAAAACCAATGCAACCAAAATTAGAAGGGAAGCAACAAATTGGGAAAAAATCTTCCTAACAAAAACCTCTGATAAGGGTCTAATTACTTAAATTTATAAAAAGCTAAATCAATTGTATAAAAATTCAAGCCATTCCCCAATTGATAAATGGGCAAGGGACATGAATAGACAATTTTCAGATAAAGAAATCAAAACTATTAATAAGCACATGAAAAAGTGTTCTAAATCTCTTATAATCAGAGAGATGCAAATGAAAACAAGTCTGAGGTATGACCTCACACCTAGCAGATTGGCTAACATGACAGCAAAGGAAAGTAATGAATGCTGGAGGGGATGTGGCAAAGTATGGACATTAATTCATTGCTGGTGGAGTTGTGAATTGATCCAACCATTCTGGAGGGCAGTTTGGAACTATGCCCAAAGGGTACACACTGTCTGCCCTTTGATCCAGCCATAGCACTGCTGGGTTTATACCCCAAAGAGATAATAAGGATAAAGACGTGTACAAGAATATTCATAGCTGCGCTCCTTGTAGTGACAAGAAATTGGAAAATGAGAGGATTCCCCTCAATTGGGGAATGGCTGAACAAATTGTGGTATATGTTGGTGATGGAATACTATTGTGTCCAAAGGAATAATGAACTGGAGGAATTCCATGGGAACTGGAACAACCTCCAGGAATTGATGTAGAGTGAAAGGAGCAGAACCAGGAGAACATTGTACACAGAGACTGATGCACCGTGGTACAACTGAATATAATGGACTTCTCTATTAGTAGCAATGCAAAAATGATCCAGAACAATTTGGAGGGATTTATGAGAAAGAACACTATCCACACTGAGAGGAAAAACTGTGGAACAGAAACACAGCAAAAAAACAACTGCTTAATCACATGGGTTGATGGGGATATGATTGGGGATATAGACTAAATGATCACCCTAGAGCACATATCGACAATATTGAAGTAGGTTTTGATCAATGACACATGTAAAACCTAGTGGAATTGCGGGTCAGCTATGGGAGGGAGTCAGCAGAGGGGAGGGAAAAACCATGATTCTTGTAACCAAGGAAAAAAATATTCTAAATTGGCTAATTAAATAAAATTTTCAAAAAAAAAATACCAGTTTAACCATTATAGTTCAAATTGTTCTCCAGAATGAATCCAGAATCAGTTCACAACTCCCTCAACAATGCATTAGTGTCTCAATTTCCCCTCATGTAAGGATAATTGATAAGGGAGGGAGAAAAATACAGAAAAAATACAGATAGTGTTTAAGAAGAAAGGAAGTGAATTTAGACACAAACTCTGGGAGAAGATTCTGGAAGGAGAGGTGGATCTTGGGAGTTTACTGGATTTAACAGTCTCTGCTGATTTAGCTTTCTTCTGAGCTGGTAAGGAGGATCTTTGCTCTGGCATCCCCTGGGAAAGACTAATCTTGTAGAAATATTAGGAAATTCCTGGGTTCGAGAGCTGCCTTGGAGGACACCTGCCTTTTCCTGAAGTACAGAAATCAACCTGTCAGAAACAACTTGGTTAGGGTAATCTCAAGGGTTTTATCACCTGGGACTTTGGGTTTACCTAGGAAGTGAACCCCAGGTTGTGGGTAAGGACTCAGTACATATGTGAGTCCTGTATCCTCAGCCTTTTATTTTATTTTATTTTTAAAAATATTACTTAATTAGTCAATTTAGAATACTTTTTTTCATTGTTACAAGAATCATGTTCTTTCCCTAACCCTCCCCCAACCCCCTACCATAGCCAACCCACAATTCCACTTGGTTTTACATGTGTCATTGATCAAAACCTATTTCCATAGTATTGCCTTAGGGTGTTCATTTAGGGTCTACATCCCCAATCATATCCCCATCAACCCATGTGATCAAGCAGTTGTTTTTTTCTTCTGTGTTTCTATTCCTACAGTTTTTCCTCTGAATGTAGATATCGCTCTTTCTCATAAACCCCTCCATATTGTTCTGGATCATTGGATTGCTACTAATAGAGAAATCCATTACATTCAGTTGTAAAAGAGTGCATCAGTCTCTGTGTACAGTGTTCTCCTGGTTCTCTCCTTTTACTCTGCATCAATTCCTGAAGGTTGTTCCAATTCCCATGGAATTCCTCCAGTTCATTATTCCTTTGGACACAATAGTATTCCATCACCAACATATACCACAATTTGTTCAACCATTCCCCAATTGAGGGGGATCCCCTCATTTTCCATTTTTTTTTTGCCACCACAAAGAGAGCAGCTCTGAATATTCTTGTACATGTCTTTTTCCTTATTATCTCTTTGGGGTATAAACCCAGCAGTGCTATGGCTGGATCAAAGGGCAGACAATCTTTTAGTGCCCTTTGGGCATAGGGATCAATTCACAACTCCACCAGCAATGCATTAATGTCCCAAGTTTGCCACATCCCCTCCAAAATTCATTAGTTTCCTTTGCTGTCATGTTAGCCAATCTGCTAGGTGTGAGGTCATACTTCAGGCTTGTTTTGATTTGCATCTCTCTGATTATAAGAGATTTAGAACACTTTTTCATGTGCCTATTAATAGTTTTGATTTCTTTATCTGAAAATTGTCTATTCATGTCCCTTGCCCATGTATCAATTGGGGAATGACTTGAATTTTTGTACAATTGATTTAGCTTTTTATAAATTTGAGTAATTAGACCCTTATCAGAGGTTTTTGTTAGGAAGATTTCCTCCCAATTTATCCTCAGCCTTTTAAAGACAATCTGCACTATATAGGTAGTCAGATAGCTTTTTGGGGTCTGGTAAGATCAGGAAGTGAATAAGAAGGCCTTGAGAATACTAGAAGAGCCAACCCTGTGAGAGGGAGCATAGATTGGTGGGAGGAGCCATAGCTGTGTAGATTTAAGAACTTATCTACCATTTCTTACCATCAATAAACTTTTTTTTTAAAAATAATTGCAAAGGTTGTGCTTCACTGGCCCTGGGAGGTTCCTAGTTGGGGTTTTCCCCCATTTCCAATTCCTCTAGGTTTTTTCCATTAAACTTTCTCCTTTTGGAGGTAGTTTTCTCTTTCACTCATCCCCTCTAAGTTTTGTCAATTTCCTTTTCTATTATAATAGCTAATCTGATAGGTGTGGGGTGGTACCTCAGAGTTGTCTTAATTTGCATTTCTCTAAATAATAGTGATTTAGAGCACTTTTTGCAGGACTATAGTGATCTTTGGTTACTTTGTCTGAGAACTACCTATCCATATCCTTTGAACATTTATACATTCAATGCATTTCTCTATGTATTTGAAAAATGAGGCCTTTATTAGAGAGACTTGCTACAAAAAAAACTGCACCATTATAATTATCATGTATTACTTTCCATCCTATTTCCTCATTTAGTTTCAGACCATCATCTCCTCCAATTTGCCTTCTTTTCTATCAATCCCCTTCCCCTCCTACCTGTAGGGTAAGATAGATTTCTATACCCAGTTGATTGTTTATATTCTTCTCTCACTGAGCCAGTTCTGATGAGAGTTAGGTTCCCATCTTTGTCTTCTCCTTCACTGTAAAAGATTGTCATGCCTCTATTATGTGTGACAATTTTCCCTATTTTATTTTTCCCTTCCCTCTTCTCCCAAGGTATTCCTCTTTCTCATGCCTTAATTTTTTAATGTATTATCCTATCTTATTCAACTCACACCTTTTCCCTCTGTCTATATATACTACTTCTAATAGTCCTAATAATGGCAAAGTTCTTTGGTGATATAAGAATCATCTCCCTATATAGGGAGCTAGTTTAACCTTATTGAATGTCTTTGATTTCACTATCCTGTTTACCTCTTTAGTCTTCTCTTGAGCCTTGTATTTGAGAGTCAAATTTTCCATTCAGGTCTGGTTTTTTCTTTTTTTAATCAGGAATGTTTGAAAGTCTTCTATTTACTGAATAACCATTTTTTTCCTTGAAGGAAGATGTTCAGTTCTGAGTGATTCTTAGTTGTAGTCCTAGCTTTTTTGCCTCTGGAATATCATCTTCCAAGCCCTCTAATTCTTTAATGTAGATGTTGTTGAATCTTGTATTATCTTTTTGTTATGATCAAAATAAAAGCTATTTTATTACTACAAAACACTTTTTATACAAATAAAACTAGATCTAAATAATTGGAAAAACATTAACTACCCATGTGTAGGACAAGCCAATATAATCACTTATTCAATGCCATACCTATAAAACTACCAAAAAACATTTTTATAGAATTATAAAACATTATAACAAAGTTAATTTGGAAGAACAAAAGATCAAGAATATCAAGGGAACTAATGAAAAAAAAGTGAAGGATGTTGGCCTAGCAGTGACAGATCTTAAACTGTACTATAAAGCAGCAATCATCCAAACAATATGGTACTGGCTAAGAGATAGAAGTATAGATCAGTGGAATAGACTTGAGGTAAATGACTTCAGCAAGATCCCAGCTTTTAGGACAAGAACCCACTATTTGACAAAAACTGCTGGAAAAATGGGAAAACAGTTTGGGAAAAACTATATTTAGATCAATATCTCACACCCTATACCAAGTTAATATGTAAGTATATCCTACCTGTGTTTTCCTACTACATGGGTAGTGTAACATTTAAAAGAGTCGTTGGGTCTGAGAATTTTTAAGATTCACAGTAGTCATAGACTCCTTTTATTGACTACATGTGTGAGCTTCATCCACTAGATCAGGGGTTCCCAAACTTTTTACACAGGGGGCCAGTTCACTGTCCCTCAGACCACTGGAGGGCTGGACTATTAAAAAAAAAACTATGAACAAATCCCTATGCACACTGTGCTAGAGGAAGAACGTTTTACAACAAACTGTAAGTGGTGCATATGTCAGAGTGAGTGATTGACAGGAGCTGGGAGCTTAAGGCCAAAGATCTGGGGAAGGTTCTATACCCCAACTGACAGAGTTCTCTCCTGAAAGGACCTTGGTTGGAGGCTTGGGAAAAAACAGGTTTCTGGCTTCTCCTTAGAGCAGCTGAAGAGAGAAATCTTTGAATCTGGCTGCCGGCAGCTTGAGTAAAGAAGATTGAACACTCATTTCACCTCTGGATCTGTTTGGACACTAATCAACTAAAGATCCTGGCCCATTTGATTGGACTCCTTGTGTGAGATTTGGCTACTGGGAAAAATTATTGCTTAGCTTAATAAGATCGTTTTAGATAGTTTATAGACATTAGTTTGTAAGATAACCTGTAGATTTTCTCCTAAACCCCTGTTCCTTCCTCCCCTTCCAAACCAATAAATCTGAATGTTTTATATGTTCCCTTTTGTTCATTCCTCACCAAATTCCTATCATAACAGTTTGGCAGAGCCAGCTAGGTCTGTATGTTAATGAGGTCAAAAATAGGGGGAAAAAGCTAGGTTTATTTATATATTTACTGTATTAGTATTTCTTAAGTATAAAGAGAGCAGTTTCAGCAAACATTCTAATCCATCTTTAGGTGGCTAGGAGCTTAGGGGGAAAGCCAAATAGAATCATCAGGGCTTGGCTTGCTCAGAGGAGTTATTAAAACTATACCACAGACCCCAGCAGCGATATTGGAGAGGCCATCTTGGGAAAACTGTTTTTTAAAATTTGAAATGTATTTTGTTCTTCATTTATTTGTTGTATGTATAAATTATATTGTAATAATGTTGTTTTGAATGATACTATAATGGAAACTGACATGTCAGCAGGCATGTTTAGTACTGTGCTAATGGTATTATTTCAATATGTAATGTATGTTCCTTATTTTATTTTTGTATCCTTCCCTAACTACTGTCACTATGTTTTCAAAATGGACTGTATGAAGCCAGTAATAGATATGAAACTGTGTGATGTTATGACCTATGTACCCCTTGCTGTTATCTGTGGGTGTATTGTGTACAAGTCTTGTGCCTCTGTGTGCCTTTGTGTAAATTGCCTAAAAGATCTAGTAACTTGGTTTAGAAGGGGTTCTGACTTAAAACTTATGGTTGTGCATATGAAACAACAAATGGATACACTGGAGCAATTTATAAATAATATTAATATGAACCAAGACTGTGTAAGGGACAGAAACAAAATAAACAATAAAGGAAAAAGACTAAATAGGCTGGAACAAGAGGAAGCAGCAGTAATAGTAAGTTTATGTCCCCTAAGAGAAATGTCAGTGGTTAAACAAAATGAGGTGCATAAGGTTAAAATGAACAAAAAATTTTCCCCAGAGGACCTTGAATCCATCAAAAGGAGGACCCCAAATTTTAATGACAAGCCAAATAAAGTGATTAAAGAAATGTGTAGGGCAATTGACTTATATGATTTTAATGATTTTGCCCTAAGAGGTCTTGACAAAGAGAGGATCAAGTTTATAGAGGAAACAAGAACAGATCCTTTGTTACAGTCTTGGCCAGAGGACTTAAAGCTGGATATGACAGATGATGGGGTTTACTATATGTTAAATGAAGCAAGAGATGCAATCCTAGAGGTTATGGGGAAATATACTAAAAATCCCAATGCTTCATCAAAGTTTGAGGCCCTAAAGCAAAAGGCCTCTGAAGCTTCTGTGGTTTTCGTGGAAAGGATAACCAAGGCAGCTTAAACTCTATTAGGGATGGATGTACTGGAAGAAAACACTATTGCACACATAAAATGGGTCTTTGTAAAGAATGCAGTCCCAAAGGTCAGACAATTTTAAAAATCAAGTTACCCCAATTGGGAAGAACTAGATCTGGAGGAATTAAGGAGAAAAGCTACGTATTTGACAAATGACCCAGAGGAAAAATTTGATGATAGGGATTCCATTGTTGAGGACTTGAGAAGAAAATTAAAGGAAGATGAAATGATAGCTAAAGAAAGGGAAATTAAGGAAATAAAGGCAGTGGCTGCTTTGAGATGTGTACAGCCAAGGTATAATAATAACTATAAGCATAATAAGAGGAGATCAGGTCCTTGTCACTGTTTTCTTTGTGATTGGATTGGACATCTGTATTGGGATTGCAGATTCAGAAATCAAGTTAGAAGACAACTAAATAGAAATAATGGGTTATATAAACAATACAATAACTGGAGTAATAATAATAATTATAATAATAACAGATGGAACAATAATAATAATAATCAAAATAGATATGCAAATCAATGCCAGAATGTCTGTTGCCAGGGGCAACAAGCACTGGATCTTAATACTTTGCAGTCATGGGTAAATTCTGGAGCAAGACCTAAATACAGCCAAGTAGTAAAGGGTGACCAGAGTAAAAGTACTAGTGCCTTATGAAGTTTTCCTCTAAGACATATGAAAATGAATTAAGAAATGAGTGTGGTATAAATGAAAATGATAAATGGATAAATGAAATTGGGAGTAATGAAAATAAAATACATGGTGATACGATTGAATTAATGGAATCAAAGGAGGATATAATTGGTGTAAATAATTGTACAGAGAAAGAACATTGTAATATAAATTTAATAGAAAATACTAATGAATGTAGAATAAAATAAATTAATGAAGAATATAAACTAAATAATAATAATGAAAGTGTAAATGGGAAAAATGATACTAAGATGGAGAACGACCAATGAGAGTAATATAAAAGCAGATGATGCAAAATCCTGGGAAAGTCATGTAATTCAAGCAGATGTAGACTTGGATAGACAGGAAATGACTGAACTTTGTACTGATGTTACTGTGCTTGCACCAATTCTTGAAACCTTTCAATGTTCAAATAGTACTGAACCCTATGTTTCTGTAATTTTAGGGGATCAGATATATGATCTTTCGGTGGATACTAGAGTCAGTAAATCAGTTTTTCAAAGTCTTCCTAAAGATTGTAGAGCTGTTGGTACTATGGAAGTGATTGGAGCTACTAGAAAACCAGAGAGAGTAACAAAATTAAAAACTAAAATGATAACTCTAGGTCCTTTGTGAACATGCATTTCTTTGTATGCCAGAATATCCATTGAACCTTCTCAGGAGGGACTTGCTTTGTAAATTATGAGCAAGGATTCAATGTACTGATACTGGGGATAGATATATCATTACAAGTCCCAGAAGAATCTCTGAGAGCTTTTTCATTGCTATCTTAGATTCAGTCAGTGCAGAGAATGAATTGGATTCAATCTATCCTATTCCTGAGGATATACCAGAATACTTATGGTCTAAGTCTTCCACAAATGTAGGCCTATTGAAATCAACTACTCCAGTAACAGTGAGAACTAAGGAAGGACCAGATCTTATTTGCTACAGTACTTATTCTAGGAGCAACACATTGTCTCTTTATGGTATCATTTACAGCTTGACTACCAAAATGACCTTTTGTGTCTTGTGGCTTGACACAAATAGGTATACAGGTCTTTTGGTAACAGCGGCTTTCCTGTATCTGTTAACCATATACCATGTTCTTTTCTAGCTCCAAACTTCTCTTTCCATTTTTGTATTTCTGAGTCTACATAAGCTTTTTCTAGATCATCAGATTCTATAGTTGATAAGTTCATAATATACACTGGAGCATTTCTGGCCACAAATTTTGCCATTATGTCAGCTCTATGATTTCCTTTAGAAACAGAATCTCTTCTATTAGTATGACTTCTACAATGGATTACGGCTAGCTGTTTAGGCTTCTGGATAGCATCCAACAACTCAGTTATTATTTCTGCTTGAGCGATTGGTTTTCCCAATGCAGTAATAAAACCTCGTCGTTTCCAGATCTTTCCTGTCACATGACAAACAGAAAAGGCATAATGAGAATCTGTGTAAATGTTTGCACTTTTACCAGCTACCAGAAGAAATGCTTGCTTTAAAGCAATCAACTCTGAAGTTTGAGTGCTAAGGTTACTAGGTAATGATTCATACCACAGTGTCTCAAATTCTGTGACAACTGCAGCACCTGTACATATAATTCCATTACCCAAATATGAAGATCTATCTGTGAATAAAACCAAATCTGGATTTTTGATCAGTGTCTTTTAAATCCGTCCTTGGCATTTCTACTAGATTTACTACTACTTACTAACCATTCATGTAATGGTTCACTGTTCTTTGGCAAATCAGAAAGAAGTGTAGCTGGGTATAATACACTACACCTTTTCAACGTGATGTTTTCACTACCTAGAAGCATAATTTCATACTTAGATATTCGTTGGTCTGAATATGCTTGGGTACGAAATTTTCTCATTAGCACTTCTATTTGATGTGAACAGAATACTGTCAATGAACATCCCAAAACTAATTCTGATGACTTTTGAACTAACACAGTTACAGCAGCTACACCCCTTAAACAAAGAACTGTACCTGAAGCAATTGGATCTACCTGACAACTATAGTATCAAATTGGATGATAACTTTGTCCTAAAGTCTGTATCAGTACACCAGATGCAATACCTTTGGTCTCATGCATAAATAATTGGAAAGGTTTAGTATAGTCTGGAATTCCAAGAGCTGGTGCAGATAAAATCATTTTCTTAAGCTTACTTAAGGCTTGCATATGTTCAGGTTTGAGTTTCAGAGGTTCTGGTTCTCTATTCATGGTTAGATCTATTAAACATTTAGTAATTCCTCTATACTCAGGCATCCATTGTCTATAGAAACCAGTTGGTCCAAGAACAGCTCTGATTTGCTTCTTGGTCTTAGGTGGACTCAGTTTCTGGATATCAGCTATTCTTTTCTTAGTGATACTTCTGGAACACTCTGACAACATAACATAAAACCAAGATATTCAACATGAGGCAAAACCCACTGAAGTTTTTCTTTAGAGATTTTATGTCCATGCTTATATAATTCAGTCAAAAGAATCTTGCTATCTCTCAAACATACTTTAGCAAATGGAGATGCTAAGAGGATATCATCTACAAAATGCACAAGTTTACTTTCCTTGAATGATATTGTTTTAAGGTCTCTGTTCAAAATTTGAGAGAATTGGCTCGGGCTGTCACAAAATCCCTGTGGAAGACAAGTGAACATCCACTGGGCACTGTCCTATGTGAAAGCAAAGATCTTTTGAGAATTCTCATGATTTGGTATTGAGAAAAATGCTGAACATAAATCTATCACGGTGAAATATCTTGCTTGACTTGGAATAGATAATATTATAGTAGCTGGGCTTGATACTACAGGATGAGTCTTAATTACGTGATCATTTATAGCTCTTAAATCCAGTATGAATCTATAGACAACTTTGCCATCTTGATCGAGCTTTTGTTTCTTTATTGGCAGTATGGGAGTATTGTAATTTGAAAAACATGATATTATGATCCCTTGTTAAATTAGGGACTCAATAATTGGTCTTATTCCATCTATAGCTTCTTTACTCAAAGGATATTAAGGAACACAAGGAACTGGTCCTTCCTTGGTTCTCACTATCACTGGATCAGCTGATTTCAATAGGCTAACATCTGTGGAAGAAAGATGGAATTCAACTCATTTTCTGCACTGACTGAATCTAAGAATAGCAATGGAAAGGCTTTCAGAGATTCTTCTGGGACTTGTAATGATATATCCCCAGTGTCAGTCCATTGAATCATTGCTCATAATTTACAAAGCAAGTCCCTCCCGAGAAGGTTCAATGGATATTCTGGTATACAAAGAAATGCATGTTCACAAAGGACCTAGAGTTATCATTTTAGTTTTTAATTTTGTTACTCTCTCTGGTTTTCTAGTAGCTCCAATCACTTCCATAGTACCAACAGCTCTACAATCTTTAGGAAGACTTTGAAAAACTGATTTACTGGCTCCAGTATCCACCGAAAGATCATATATCTGATCCCCTAAAATTACAGAAACATAGGGTTCAGTACTATTTGGACATTGGAAGGTTTCAAGAATTGGTGCAAGCACAGTAACATCAGTACAAAGCTCAGTCATTTCCTGTCCATCCAAGTAAACATCTGCATGAACTACATGACTTTCCCAGGATTTTGCATCATCAGCTTTATATTACTCTCATTGGTCCTTATATTTTCCATCTTAGTATCATTGTTTCCATTCACAATTTTCTTATTATTATTTAGGTTATGTAGTGGTAGTCTCTTGGTGACTGAGAATGGCAATTGTCTTTGTGCATTATCATCTATTCATGTACCCTCATGTGGTTTTGAAGTCCAAAGACTGAGATACAAAGTTTGTGGCATATGAGGCATGGGACTCCAGTTGTTATGGGAGGTGCGGTTGTGGCCTGATGTCGGCGTTCACGCGCAGTGGCAAGATGTCGACGTATATTCTTCATTAATTTCTCTTATCATACATTCATTAGGATTGTCTATTAAATTTATATTACAATGTTCTTTCTCTGTATAATTATTTACACCAACTATATCCTCCTTTGATTCAATTAATTCACTTGAATTACCACCTATATTATTTTCATTACTCCTAGTTTCATTTATCCTCAACTCATTTGCAATTATATCACACTCATTCCTTGATTCATTCTCATGTGTTCCTTGGGCAAAGCTTCATAAGATAGTATTCTTACTTTGGTCACCCTTTACAACCTGGTTATATTTAGGCCTTGCTCCAGCATTTACCCAAGACTGCATAGTATTTAAATCAGGTGCTTGTTGTCCCTGGCAACAGGCATTTTGACATTGATTGGTATACCTAGTTTGATTATTGTTATTATTTACATTCCATCTATTATTATAATTATTTCTATTCCAGTTATTGTTTCTATTATACCCATTACTTAATTGCCTCCTAACTTGATTCCTAACGAGGCAGTCTCTGTATAGGTGTCCAATGCAATCACACAGAAAACACCATCTTGGGCCTAATCTCTCATTTGGTTTATAAGTATTATTAGTATACCTTGGTTGTACAGATTTTAATTCAGCCATAGCTTTTATTTCTTTGATTTCACTCTATATAGCCTTTGATTCAGCTTCCTTCAATTTCCTCTTTAAGTCCTCAACAATAGTATCCCTGTTATCATTCCTTTCCTCTGAGTCTTTAATCAAATATGTGTCCAACTCTAATTCCTCCCAGTCAGGGTAATTTGTTTTTTAAAATTGCCTAATCTTTGGGACAGCATTTTTAACAAAGACCCTCTTACTATGGGCAATTGAGTTCTCTTCCAGGGGATCCATTCCCAATAAAGTTTCAGCTGCCTTGGTTATCCTTTCCAGGAAAACTGCAGGAGCTTCAGAGACCTTCTGTTTGATTGCCTCAAATTTTGACCATGAATTGGGCCTTTTGGTATACCTTCCCATTACCTCCAGAATTGCATCTCTTGCCTCTACTAACATCTCATAAACTCCCTCTTCAGATGTATCTAACTTCAAATCCTCTGGCCAGGATTGCAAAAATGGACTATTTTAGTCTTCTGAATAAATTTGGTTCTTTCTCTCTTAGACAAGACTTCCTTCATCAGTAGGGCAAAATTATTGAAGTCTAGATCGTACAAATCAATTGCCCTATGCATCTCCTTAATCACCCTATTAGGTTTGTCATTAAAATGTGGTGTTCTCTTCCTGATGGACTCAAGGTCTTCTGGGGAAAATCTCACATGCCACTGTCAATCATACCTAGGTTTGCACTGTTCAGTTTTTGCACAGTTTTGCAAATTGCAAACCTTTCCATCCTTTATCACATTATAGATATGTTATTTACTAACAAAATATAGTTACATACTTAGAAGTAGTTTAGGTATTGAAATCTAGTTAGGTGAAGTATTTTAAAGATAGAGGTTAGGTAGGATTAAGTAGGATAAGATAAGGAAATTAGATACTGACTTGCACTGCATCATACATTCCACAACACAAACAACATATGCTATCACATATCAAACAAAATTATAAATAAATATGTAAATATATGTAAGTAGGGTATAGGATAATAGGATTGTAATTAATTGTATTATAGTGTGTATATATATATAAATATATGTAAATATGAAGTGTACATAAGTGTATATATGTGTGTATGTTTAGCATACATGTATATATTGTATGTATGTACTATATGTAAATTATGTACAAAAGCTCACATAGTTATTGTTACATGTATTTGCATAAATGAGTTTAATGTTTGGTTTTATTTTCAGTGTAAAACATGTAATATTGTGTTTATTGTAATTTTCAAAATGTTTTCTCTAAGTTTAATGTACTGCAATAGTAGTACAAATTTCTGTGTTAGCTGTACTTTGAGTTTGATGTTTGCATGGAAGTTATGTTCATCTTTTGTTTGATGTTTTTGCTGTTTTGATTTTGCTTCTGTTTGACATTTGTACTTGTTCATTATTTAATTCTTTTCGTTTTTCCTTGTTAAAATTCCCTAGAATAGGAGAGTATTAGTTAGAGTAAGACAGTTGAGTGTAGGTTGTTTGTTATTTGGGGTAGATTTCTTAGTTTACGTAATTGGTTAGTGTTTTAGATTGTGCATGTTTCCAACATGATTTTTGTTTCATGCAAAAGAGGGGAATGTGCTAGAGAAAGAACATTTTGCAACAAACTGAGTGGTTGCATACATCAGAGTGAGTGACTGACAGGAGCATGTGACTAAGAGTCACATGGGAGCCTAAGGCTGGAGGTCTGGGAAAAGTTCTATGCCCCAACTAGCAGAGTTCTCTCCTGAAAGGACTCTGGTTGGAGGCTTGGGAAAAAAACAGGTTTCTGGGCTTCTCCTTAGAGCAGCTGAAGAGAGAAATCTTTGAATCTGGCTGCTGGCAGCTTGAGTAAAGAAGATTGAACACTCATTTCACCTCTGGATCTCTTTGGACACCAATCAACTAAAGATCCTGGCCCATTTGATTGGACTCCTTGTGTGATATTTGGCTATTGGGAAAAATTACTGCTTAGCTTAATAAGATAGTTTTAGATAGTTTATAGATATTAGATTGTAAGATAACCTGTAGATTTTCTCCTAAACCCCTGTTCCTTCCTCTCCTTCCCAACCAAAAACTCTAAATGTTTTATATGTTCCCTTTTGTTCATTCCTCACCAAATTCCTATCATGACAACACTGAACATATCTTATTTTAAAGTAAAAAAAAATGGGAACAAATACAATATTTAAAATAAAGAACAATGTAAATTTAAATCAACAAACTGGCCAGTATTTCAATGGGAACTATGGGCTTGCTTTTGGCTAATGAGATGGTCATTGTCTGGATCCATGTTTGTCACTGCTTGATGTAACAAGTAATGCAAATGTGCATCAGTTAGTCTAGATATGGTTGGAGATTTCAGATGTTACATTCTGGAAAAAGTCTATTCACAGACATAAGTGCTGCCAAAGATGGTTGCCAATTTGGGAGCATGGTTCCTGAGATTAGGATATGTCTCAGAGGGGAGAGATGCATAGAAATTAGGCAAGCTGCTTGACTTGAATGCATCTTTCAGAGAGTCATAATTCTGCAGTTCAGCCAGTTCCATTTGGTTAAAGTATCCACATTTTCAATGTCAATAGAAAATGGGTTATGGAAAAGCTATATGTCCTGTTCATAGAGATGAAGCTCTTTAAATCTGCATTGGAACTCCTTTTGCAACCTTTCCAGTGAATCCACATATGTTTCTTTGGGGAATGCAATCAAGGGTTTCTCTGCTAACAGATTTTGAGTTAAGGGGAGATGGCAGAAATTTTCCTCCTTTACTTGTTTGATAAGGAGGTCTAATTTTACTTCAAATGCTTTTACATGTGATTATATATCACAGATGAGCTTCCCTTTTCCTTGAAGTTGCACATTGAAACTGTTGAGTAGCTCTGTTACATCTGTCGGAAAGGTGAAGTGCCATTCCGCATCATTGAGCTCTGGTATCTGCATCATTGAGCTTTTTTGAAAGCATAAAAGCTGTCATATGTGGAAGTAAGTTATAGAAATGTCTCAAAACTCTCCCTTGACTCAGCCAATGGACTTCTGTATGCTGCAGAATATCTTCATAGGCAACATTTAGCTCAATCAGAAATTCCTGAAATTGTCTGTAGTTTAGTGCATTGGCTCTAACGAAATTAACACAAGATACCACAATTTTCATAAGAGCCCCACTTCAGTGATTTACTACATAGCAGCACTTGTTGGTGGATGAGGAGTGTATGGCTATTGGATGAGAATGGTCCATCTCTTGGTTAATGCAAGCAATTATTCCTTTCTTAGACCCCACCATTCTAGGAGCACCATCAGTTGTCACACTGGCTAGTTTAGCCCAGTCCACCTCCAAATCCTTCATAGTTTGGGAAACCTTTTCATAGATATCCTCTCCTGTAGCTGTTCATTTGATGCTTTGCAGTGCAGCAAGCTCTTCTGTGACTTCAAAATTGTCATTTGTCCCATGAATAAAAATGAGAAGTTGTGCAGAATCGCAAACATCATTGCTTTCATTGAGTGCCAAGGAAAAATAGGAAAGTTTTCTTGTGGAGTTTTGCAAGTGCTGATGCAAATTGTCTCACATTTCTTCAATCCTTCGTGTAATTGTAGATCCTGAAAGACTAACTTTACTAAATAAGCCTTCCTTTTCTGGATACATCTCTTTAGCAACAGAAAGAAGGCACTCTTTAACAAACTCTCCCTCCACAAATGGCCTGCCAGTGCACACGATTAGCCTGGCAACTTGAAAACTTGCTTGCAGTGATGAAATATTTAGCTGCTTTTATTTCACAAAAGTATTTTGCTGAGTTGTCAATATATTTTTCAGTTTTAATATTTTATCTTTTCTCACCTCTCAGACCAATCATATTTATCTTTATGTTTAGTTTGATAGTGTTGACACAAATTGTATTATTTGAACACAGACACTATATTTTGGCATATCAAACACAGCTCTTTCCTTTTACTGCATGAAAAAGTCATCATAAGTCCACTGTTCTTTGAATATCCTATACTCCAAGTCAATTTTTCTCTTTCTTGACATCATTGTTTCCCAGGGATTTCAAATTGCTATTAGTAAAAGACCAATATATATATATATATATATATATATATATATATATATATATATTATGTATGTATATAGGATATACAGCCCTACAAAAACAATATACCAACAATAATTTTGCCCACACAGAGGCATAAAGACTGCACTGCCTATGACTGCAGTATGATCTGTGTCCATCAATGCAGCCTTCCCAGTCCACATCATTTAAGCCTCAACAGAGGTCATATTGGTGGAACTTCACTTTTACCTCAGGCTCACACTGGTACACTGCAGGAACCAGCATGATTACAGAGCCGGTTCTACCACTATCTTTCCAGTTCACATTACCCTGTGTGAACCGCACTGAGATCTGTGAACTCACAGGGGAATCTGATTGCATGGGTAAGACCCATGTGATTAGATTCCATGGGGAGAAAAAAGAAGGCACAACACTAGTGTGTGTCCTCCAAAAAACACATGCCTCACTTCCCCCACATAGTACAATGGCAAACATACTCCCCCAGATGTACAATATAATGGCCCCTATATCTAGGCGAGTATGGGGGACATTGTACTACCATGTTTTCCCCAAAATAAGACACTATCTTATATTAATGTGACTGCCCAAAAACAGGGGGTGTCTTATAAAACATCCAGTGGCAGTGGTGGGCTTCTCACGGTAGAGGCCCACTGCTGATGTCACAGACCAGATCACTGCTATCCAATGCCTGTATACAGTATTGGAGGTGTTGGTGGACCTGTGACACTGCAACACTGGCTGTTATGGGCCTGACACACCTTGCATAGGCCCATCACTGCCACCACTATACCGGGTAGCAGTATACACAGTGCAGAATGCCCTCCCCCAGATCACTGCTCACCATGCTGATGTCTTCCATTGTGCAGCCACATAATCCTTTGTGCGGCACCTTGTTCTTCAGAACAAGGCATCGCACAAAGGATTATGTCATTGGAAGTAGTACTGTATGTGAGTGATGCCTCGCTTTGTGGCACTGCTACATACAGTGCTCCTCTCACTGACCACCAATGAAAAAGGTATCCCTTCTGAAAGTGCGGTGAGGGCCAGATAAATGATCTCAGGCCCTCTCTCAGGGGGAGTCTCAGGGGACTGCATGTGGCCCACAGGCCATAGTTTGGGGACCCCTGCTCTAGATGAAGTAGGACAAGTCACAAAGGAAAGAGAGAGACTGTCTCAGTCTGGCCAATTTAAAAGTATTTTCTGACTATGCAACCAATCAAAGGAAGTTATACCCACCAACATGTAGAAAAACAGGGTGCTGCAGGGTGCCTCTGTGTTAGGTAATATGATTATATACAGTAGTAGTGGTAGTCTCTCGGCGATTGAGAATGACTATACAAGGCAAGCCTTTTACATGTGTAAACTTGAAAGCTAATGATTCTTTCTAAATTTTATTTTCATCATTTTTAAAAAATCACCTTCTGTCTTAGAATCAATACAGTGTATTGGTTCCAAGGCAGAAAAGTCAAAAGGGCTAGGCAATCAAGATCAAGTGACTTTCCTAGGGTCATATTTGAACCCAGGACCTTCCATCTCTGGTCCTGGCTCTCAATCCACTGAGCTAATTATCTACCTTCCTCTCATTATGTTTTTAACAATGAAACCTAAAATGCTGGGGAGAGACTGCTATATATTTCTTGTTTTTTAAAAATACCCTTTCTTCCTGTCTTCATATTGATTCTAAGATAGAAGAGTGGTAAAGGCTAGGCAACTGGGGTTAAGTAACTTGCCAATGCTCACACACTAAGGAATATCTGAAGCTAAATTTGAACCCAGGTCCTCCTGGCTGCAGACTTGCATTCATTTTTTTCCCCTTATGCTGAAATCATTAAATTTAATTTAATTTAAAGTATTTTATGAAGCCAGAAACATATAAAACTAATTTCAATCTCAAACTTCAAAACAAAACTGAGAAACTATTCAATCTCAAAAGGAAAACTTGATTTCTTTAGAAAACACCATAGTCAAAAGGCATATTTTTCAGCAGTAAGATCTTTTTCTCTCAAAATAAACCATTCCTCTGCATCAGATTAAGATCCTTTTAATATAAAATGAAATATTGTTTTTCAGTTAATCAAGTGGCTGAATCACCTGCATTGTTTAAGGCCTTAGATAACTTTTTATATAACAAAGGTCATTAGCAGAATTATGAATACTAATAAATAAATAATTATACAAATGCATATGGAATAACTTAAATTATCCATTTGTTTTAGTCATGAACCACATTTTTGACAAAGATACTAGAATGGTTTGCCATTTCCTTCTCCAACTACTAACCAATGTACTTATTTTTACTATAAACTTAGAAATCAGCATAGGAAAATGTGTATGATCTTGAATTGATGTAATTTCAATTTTATTTTATTTCATTCAATTATTAATAGACATCCATGTTCTCAATTCTAATCAATAATAATGCCTTCTATGGGATTTAAATTAATATCCAATACTCTGAGTTTTATATTTTATAAAGTTTATTATTAATCACTAGATGTAAAGAAGTAAAAAGGTAATTATCTAACAAAATAAGGCCACATGACCAAGCTTCACTTGCCTGATTAAAGCCCTGTTCCAGTAGCTTACAATTCAGGAGAAGAGAGTGAAAGGTGGGACTATATGAAATTTATATCCTTTCTACACTAGCACATAAGGTGAGAAGGAGAGTGGGGTTCTGGGAATAGTAGTTTTAGGGTACAGAAATTCTAATTACACAATCCTCCCTGTGATTCCATGGAAAAATGAGCACATAGAAATCTCCCAGATTTACATGCCTAGTTTCCCCTTGGAATCAGTACATAAAGCTTCCTCAGAGGGAGAGAAGCTTTAAGGTAGGAAGATAGAGACAGGATAGAAGTTTTAGATACCACGAGGGGGATGATGGAGTCAAATTAGAGATATGAGGTGGCAGGAATGAGTCTTTATTAATTTTCCATGAGCCACAGCTAAGCTCTGATCAAAGGACCCTTCTGAAGGCTTTTCATTTAATACCACACAGGTCAGAGAGATGATAGAGAAAGATTAGAAATTAGAAAGAATAGAAATTAGAAATTGGGCCAGGCTCCAGCAAGGACAGCCATCAGCTAGCCTGAAAGAGAGAGAGAGAGAGGTGGAGCTTGCTGGGCTATATATAATCTTTGATATGCAAATATACACAGTACATAGGGATGATTCTCATTGGTTAATGACAAGGTATAGGTGTGGTTTCTCTTAACCAGGTGAGCACAAAGAAACCTGTGTTCCCACCTAACCTGGGGGAAGCTGGGGTCAAAGGTCAGAGGCTTTCCCAGCCACGTGCAATACTGAGCATGCTCAAGACTGAGCATGCTCTCTTCTAAGACTCTCTGTACATACCACCTATTCCCCTTGCCCATAGCTAGGGGTGGACTGCTACATCTCCCCCTTTTTGTTTGACATAACAATAAATAGTGCAATATCAAAATGTAACAATATTACAGCATTAACAAATACAAACACTCTGGTGCATAATCATATTCTGATACAGAGATGAAAAACCCAAACCAGATTGTATAACTTAGATATACCAATCAAGAGTGAACATCAGCATAAACTGATTCAGTGATCAATCTTAAAATCCCAAACTGATCTTTCTATCTGCCTGTCTGCATTTCACAATCAATGCAACAGTCTTGGTAGATATAAAAATGTTAAGAAAATAATTTCCACGCTACTGATCCTGGTTTAATGAGGTAGAATCCTATGGCTCACATGACAGGTGCAATAATCAAACATGCCACCATTCACAGTCTGGACTATCAGAAGTTGTCAGCCTTTTCAACAGTTAGCAAAATGCTATCTCTGGAGATGAAGGATAAGTCCTTCCTTTCTCTCGTACTGATACTGCATCTTAGGGATCTATCCGTGCTCACTGCCAGATGCCTGCCACATAGGAAACTGGTTGGTAGCTCGATGCCAGAACATCCAGCGATTGAGGGTGTCAGTACGCCATGTCTCTGCATTTCCCAACCTCAAACATCCATTTCATATGGAAAGTGTATAATCGTGGCTGAGGCTGTCTGGTCCATAATGAAAGATTCATTATGATTCCCCTTACATGCAATCAGACATCACTCTCCAGAATGGTCATCTGAAAATTAACAATTGCTGTCATAATTCTCGCAGTCTCAGATCCCCTATGGCTGAAACAGTTACAGACTTGCACCTCTGTAATTCTGGATCAGAGCATCACTAGTACTTTCCTTGTACTTAAAAATTCTGGCAATAATTGTGCAACAGAAAAATCAAAGTTGAATACTTGAAAATGAATCAAAAGTGTTACTGATATCTATAAGATTCCTCTCCCTTTTCTTTTTGTTTGTGTGTTGGGAGAGATCCCTTCAAAGAAAAACATCCTCTCTGAACAATTCTGGAGGATCATGTTATCACATATCAAATGATCTTAGAAAATTATCCTGGGAACCTGATCCCAAAATTAATACAAAATTCTCTTGGCTCACTGTCTATGTGGTATCTTTGAAACTGAGCCAATGTGAAATATCAGAACTTATATCCCAAATGATTCCTAATTCCTGATCTAAATAGATCAAAATTCGCCTTGTATATGAACATAATTTTGCACCATTACAGGCCTTGCAAAAATATTAATACAACAATCACAGTGTAATTTTTAACAAATACCAATATTCCCATACACTTTACATTCTGATTTGTAGCTTAAATAACCATGATGGTGATAATGAAGTAATATTCAAGTTCTGACTGCATATTTCTTATGTCATCCTTATTTAAATCTCTGTTTGCACAAATAAACCCATCAATATGATAACCAAGCATATAACATCACCAATATTTGCAAAATTCATTCCACCAAACCAATGTTTGGGTAAATAGAAGCTTAAGTTGTTTTCCATGTAGAAACAATTTCTACAGTTTCTTGTACCTATAGAATTTGACATAGCTTTTTCATTCCTAGTTGTCAGTGTGTAATATTCAATGTGCTTTTTCTACAAGCTTATCTGTGCCTATTGTGTCATATTTTCAATCCATACTCCAAAACAGTAAAACTTAGATTATACTTTGCCCTTGCTCCATGCATTTGTGTAATAATTTGTTCCACCTAGGAGAGACAATGACTGCGCTTCCACAGAAATTGTCAAACCTAGAGTCCTCAGTTTGCTCCTGAGGTCTTACTTCCATATGCCAGAACGTCTTCCAGTATATGAAAGGGAAGCCAATAGATCCTGAATCCAGCGGCCGTCTGAATTCTGGGACTGTTGGGAGAGAGCAAGAAAATTTTTCCTATTAAGATTTTACCCACAAAGACAGGGTATCAGGAGTAATGGTTAAGAATGGTATTAACACTTAACTACACTATGGTAGTCAGCCCTTAATGTCCATCCAGGTATTGTCAGGAACATAATCTTTGCCTGGATGTCAATGATCTTTTGCAATAACTCAGGGTCCTGATTAAAGATTTCATAGTGTCTTTTCCCTGATCTCTCATCCTTTCTTGAGAGTAACATCAGTGTCATCTGTCCATTAGACATGCCTGTGCAGCATTTTCTGCTTAGCACCTCATTTTTGTTGTCAGAGGTATCAGATCTATGCTATGAATGAAAGTTGTCTATCTCCTATTCTTTGGAGAGTCATACCAATGTCTATACCCTTGTTGATAGTAGCATTTCTTACAATACAAGTGGTAGATTCACAATGCATACAATATACATTCCTTTTGACAGTATCATATACAAAATACAAGGTATACATCAGTAGCTAAACAATTGTAGCTATTTCATCTCAATCCCATAGCAAAGTCTTTGGAGTGTGGGACATGTCTGGTGTCTTGTATAGACACAAGTGTGATTTAGTCCTTCTGAGTTAGCATACTTGATGTTGCTCTGGGTACCACATCTCAATGGATGTCAGCATGACAAGTGTCCATCAGTAGCCTAATAGCAAGTGTCTCTAATAGTGTAATCTTTGATATGCAAATATACACAGTGCATAGGGATGATTCTCATTGGTTAATGGCAAGGTATAGGTGTGGTTTCTCTTAACCAGGTGAGCACAAAGAAACCTGTGTTCCCGCCTAACCTGGGGGAAGCTGGGGTCAAAGGTCAGAGGCTTTCCCAGCCACGTGCAATACTGAGCATGCTCAAGACTGAGCATGCTCTCTTCTAAGACTCTCTGTACATACCAACTGTTCCCTTTGCCCATAGCTAGGGGTGGACTGCTACAGTACACATAACCAACTTTTCTCTCTAAAGATCTTCAACTAGAGGTACATACAATATTGGACTTTCTAAGGGGAAAGTACAATAATTTGAGGACAAAAGGGAAATAAAAGAGAAAGAGAACAAAAACAATGATTGCTAGGCACATTGACAAAAAGCCAATTAGGGGGCTGTCACCTTTGGCATAAGAGTATACATTCAAAATAAATATGTTTCAACCCCCCCACAGTTCAATTTCACTATATCCCAAAGTTCATTCTGGACCTTTAGGTGTAGTGTGAAGTTTCTGTGGACATCTATGTGGTGCCTTCTCTAATTTGATATAATCAAAATTATTGATTTATATTTTGTGACTTTTTCTAGCTCTTGCTTGGTTTTAACGTCTTTCCTTTCCCAAAGATCTGACAAGTATACTATTCTATATTCGCCTAATTTGCTTATAGTTTCCTTCTTGATATTCAGGTCATTCACCCATTCTGAATTTATGTTGGTGTAGGGTGTGAGGTGTTGATCCAAACCTAATCTCTCCCACACTGTCTTCCAATTTTCCCAGCAGTTTTTATCAAATGGTGGGTTTTGGTCCCTAAAACCAGGAACATTGGGCTTATCATATACTGTCTTGCTGAGGTCATTTACCCCTAATCTATTCCATTGATCCTCCTTTCTGTCTCTCAGCCAGTAACAAACTGTTTTGATAACCACTACTTTATAGTATAGTTTGAGATCTGGGACTGCAAGTCCTCCTTCCTTTGCATTTTTTTTTCATGATTTCCCTGTATACCCTTGATCTTTTGTTCTTCCAAATGAACTTTGTTATGTTTTTTTCTAATTCATTAAAGATCAATTCACAGCTCCACCAGCAATGAATTAATGTCCCAACTTTGCCACATCCCCTCCAGCATTCATTACTTTCCTTTGCTGTCATGTTAGCCAATCTGCTAGGTGTGAGGTGATATCTCAGAGTTGTTTTGATTTGCATTTCTCTGATTATAAGAGATTTAGAGCACTTTTTCATGTGCTTAAAGAAGTTGTTTGGTAGTTCAATGGGTATGGTACTAAATAAGTAAATTAATTTGGGTAGGATTGTCATTTTTATTATGTTAGCTTGTCCCAACCATGAGCAATGTTTTTCCAATTGTTTAGATCTAGTTTTAATTGTGTGGAGAGTGTTTTGTTGTTGTGTTCATATAGTTCCTGTGTTTGCCTTGGAAGATAGATTCCTAAGTATTTTATATTGTCTAGGGTGATTTTAAATGGAATTTCTAATTCTAATTCTTGCTGCTGAGATGTGTTGGATATATATAGAAATGCTGATGACTTATGTGGATTTATTTTGTATCCTGCAACTTTGCTAAAGTTGTTGATTATTTTGACTAGCTTTTTGGTTGATTCTCTAGGATTCTTTAAGTAAACCATCATACTTAGCAAAGAGTGATAGCTTGGTCTGATAATTTCCAATTTTAATACCTTCAATTTCTTTTTCTTCTCTAATTGCTACTGCTAGTGTTTCTAGTACAATGTTAAATAATAGAGGTAATAATGGGCATCCTTGTTTGACTCCTGATCTTATTGGGAAGGCTTCTAGTTTATCCCCATTGCAGATGATGTTTGCTGATGGTTTTTAGATATATACTGTTTATTATTTTTAGGAAAGGCCCTTCTATTTTTATACATTCTATTGTTTTCAATAAGAATGTGTGTTGTATTTTATCAAAGGCTTTTTCTGCATCTATTGAGATAATCATGTGATTTTTGTCAGTTTGCTTGTTAATATGGTCAATTATGTGGATGGTTTTCCTGATATTGAACCATCCTTGCATTCCTGGTATGAATCCTACCTGGTCATAAGTGAATAACTCTTGTGATGACTTGCTGGAGCCTTTTTGGTAGTATCCTATTTAAGATTTTTGCATCTATATTCATTAAGGAGATTGGTCTATAGTTTTCTTTCTCTGTTTTTGACCTGCCTGGCTTCGGAATCATACCACATTTGTGTCATAAAATGAATTTGGTAGAACTCCTCCTTTGCTTATTCTGTCAAATAGTTTGTATAATATTGGGATTCGTTGTTCTTTGAATGTTTGATAGAATTCATTTGTGAATCCATCTGAACCTGGGGATTTATTCTTAAGGAGTTCTTTGAAGGCTTGTTCAATTTCTTTTTCTGATATGGGGTTGTTTAGGTAATTTATTTTTTCCTCTGTTGGTCTAGGCAATTTATATTTTTGTAAGTATTCATCCATATCACCTAGATTGCCATATTTGTTGTCATATAATTGGGCATAGTAGTTTTAATGATTGCCTTAATTTCCTCTTCATTAGAGGTGAGGTCTCCCTTTTCATCTTGGATACTGTCAATTTAGTTTTTTCTTTCCTTTTTTTAATTAGACTGACTAGTACTTTATCTGTTTTATTTGTTTTTTCAAAGTACCAGCTTCTAGTCTTATTTATTAAATCAATAGTTCTTTGACTTTCAATTTTATTAATTTCTCCTTTGATTTTTAGGATCTCTAATTTAATCTTCATCTGAGGATTTTTAATTTGTTTGCTTTCTAGTTTTTTAATTTGCATGCCCAATTCATTGACCTCTGCCCTTCTTAATTTGTTAATATATGAACTCAAGGATATACATTTCCCCCTGAGTACTGCTTTGACTGCATCCCACAGGCTTTGAAAGGATGTCTCATCATTGTCATTTTCTTCAATGAAGTTATTGTTTCTACGATTTGTTCTTTAACTAACCAGCTTTGGAGAATCGTATTGTTTAATTTCCAATTAATTTTTGATTTACCTCTCCATGCACCCTTACTAATTATTATTTTCATTGCACTGTGATCTGAGAATGTTGCATTTATTATTTCAAACAAGAAACATTTTTATCAACCTAGAATTATATGACAATTATGAAATCCCCCCTGAGGAGGGTGTTGACAAACACACATGGATCACCCAGGAATGCATGCCTGAGTTATGAGGTATGTGAAGCAATTATAAAAAGGAAGTAAAAAACATTAAAAAAATAGAAGAAAAGAAAAAAATTAAAATTAAATAGTATGTAAAAATTCTGAGTAGGTAAGAATAAGCCAATAACAGGTCCTAGAATCAGGGCTCAATAAAATGATTCATGTCTCACAAACCTGTAGGACCATTGCAGCAATATGCACTTTACCCAATCAGCAGCCAGGAGTACAGAAAATTGTCACACTATGAAGGACAGAAAAGGGACTAGATGTTAGCAGCAAATGGGGAATAGCATTGCTTGGTCTGATTTTACCTTTGCTCTCCACGATATGGGAGCCAAGATGGTAGCCAAACTTAAGTACTTGTAGGAATATGGCATGGGGAAGACCTGTGTCTGACATGTCAAATAGCCACAATATCAAACCTCAAACAAGTCCTCTGTCTTATCAATCCTGTCAGGATTGGTTTGTCTCCTTTGACCATGTGCTTCTTGGCACTGTATAATGGCTTTTTTGTGGTCCCTTCTCCTGGAATCAAACACAATAATCAAAGTCCCATAAGTTTTAAAAATCAAGGGCAGGTTTCCATAATCTAAAGCTTTTGGGTATGCATTAATATTAGGGCTAATGGATATTTTAAATTTATAGTAGTGCAAAATAAAAAAAAACATACTGGTAATGTGCTTCAATTACAAAAAATGAAAGAAAAAAATTCAAATACTCTATTTCACTTACAGGGAAAAACAATAATATATTTTTTAAAAAAATCAAAAGTATATAGTTCACAATCAGTGTCACACTGTGTTTGCCCAAGAAGAGGCACAATACAAAGGTATCTCACTCCAAAACGAGACCCATTTCCTTTTTAACTTGGCCATGTTTGCAAATTATTTTAATCAAGTAATAGCTTTATAACAGTAGAATAACAGGTAATGCACATTCAAAGAAGTTCCCAAATCCCCCAAATCACAAGAGCTCATAAATTCTACAAAGGTTACTAATACAGGTTGTAACCACTTTGATGGAGTACATCCATTATTATCTATGTGACAATTAAGAAAGGCAAAAAGGAACAAAAGGCCATTTAAGCAACATGTGATCTTGATGGATCTGGTGACAAACCTAGCATTCATAAGGACCTATGGTTTTGCCATGGAAAAGGGTTTCTCCAAGTTTACATTTGTATTTTCCAAGTTTATAATTGTATTTTCTCCAATCTAGTCATAGGGGGAGGTACAAATAAAGACAATATAACAGAATATATAGCTAAATGGACAAAACACAGTAATTTTAAATGATATAATGTAACAGAATAAATTAGATTAGATCAATATGTTAGCTTAACAAAATAAAATTAAATCTTAAAACAATCAGCAAATATAATATATGTGACAGGATACAGGCACTGAATTCAAGAGTTCTTTTCTCCAATTCCAATAGCTATGTTACAGAGACCTTTTCACTATTTGGAGGGGAACACACTAGAAACAGTTAGCAATGGAGTCTGAAAAGGCTTAAAAATTCACCTTCAGACTCATTAAGGTTCCTTCCCCTCCCAAGTATCATCATCCATCTAGATTCTTTTGGTCATACCTCTGGGGTTTCCCATACCTACATTGTGCATAGTGTTGATAAACCCTAATTGGGTGTGTTGCAGGCCAAAATGGCAAGGGGGTAAAGGGAGATGAATCTCCCCCCTGAATCTCAGGATTATTCAACTAATTGGAAGTGCACCCAAGAACGGTAATAAGAAAAGATACCCTAAAACTTTGAGTGTCAAAAATCTGTAATGGTTCCCCAGAATGGGAGTTGCTTGAGATAAACAGGAAACCAGTCCATGCTTGCAATTCTACTTAAGTTGGTTTGACTAGGAGTAAAAACCTCATAAGGTTAGTAGATAGAGACACGCCCCAATCAGCCTTTGAATGGAGGGCAGCTCTGAAAGGCTTTAGCCTGAGGCTAAGTTATTGAGGGGAAACAAAAGCTTCCTATTCAATGAAGGTTAAAAACTCCTTAGAACTGTTTAGTTGATCTGGTCTCGGAGAGCAAAAAGGGTGTAAGTGGCTACCAAGCTTGAGACCCACATGGTGGTTTAGGGAAGGCCTTAAAGAGAGAAAGAACTTCTAGGAGTAAGATAAACCTAAACTTTCTCAATTTAGCCCAATAATTAATACATTCTAATAACAAAAAAAAATGAGTTGAAATTGTTAACTTCCTCCAACACTCCAGGATTCTGGACTGTGAGATGATATCATGTGGGGTGGGGGCAGAGTTGCGTTCTCCGGGTGAAAGGAGATAGAAGGGTTAGAGGCTAATTATTGCTTTAAAACACACACACACACACACACACACACACACAGAGCTTCCAAGCTGTAGGGAGCAATGGATATCCAACTGCTTTCAATTTTAAGAGGAGAAAATGGGATTTAGATCTCATCCTTCTGCTTCCAAATGACTTTCGAGGATACAATCAGCAGCGAGAGAAAAGCGATGTGGACAGCAGAAGCAGTAGGCAGCAGCAGCAGGAACTGGTGGGGGAGGGGAAGAGAAGGCTGTGGTAGGAGAGAGGTTTCTTTTCAAACTAATTTACTCACTTAGAGAGAAGGAAGGGTTCTAAACCCCAATTCTGGTCACCATAAATGTAGGATTTAAATTAATGTCCAATACTCCAAGTGTTACATTTTATAAGGTTTATTAATAATCACTAGAAGTAAAGGAATAAAAGGTAATTATTTAACAAAATAAGGCCACATGACCAACCTCTCCTTGCTTGTTTAAAAGTCGTGCTCCAGCAGCTTGTGATTTAGGAGAAGAGAGCGAGAGACAGGGCCACACAAAATTTATATCCTTCTTACATCAGCATTTAATGTGAGGAGAGTGGAGTGCTCGGAATAGTAGTTTTAGGGTACAAAAATCCTCATTACACACTTCTTATATTAAGATTCCTGTTTTCCAAAGAACACTTTCACATTTGAAATAAAAAAGAATCCAACCCAATCAAAAAGACACTGAGGGAGCAGGAAACTGCCAGGCTTTGGAAGTTAATATGTACCAGATAAGAACTTAGGGGCCTGAGCAGGAAATTGCCAGACCTTGGAAGTTAATATGTCAAAGGTCCCAGCAATAGGTACCAGATAAGGAACTTAGGGGCCTGAGCAGGAAATTGCCAGACCTTGGAAATTAATATGTCAAAGGTCCCAGCAGCAGTAGGTCCCAGATAAGAACTTAGGGACCATAAATGCTGGCAAACATTCCAACAATGGTATGTACCAGATAGGGACTGGGAGGCCATGCATGCTGGAGGGGATATATATCCCAGCATCCCCAGACTACGATTAGAAGTCTATGGCGGGGCTCCTCTGGTGTGTGCTGCTGGTGCATACCAGTTCAATAAACAACCCTGTCTTCCGTGGTGGTGGGCGAAAACCCGGACCCTAACATTTGGGGGCTCATCCGGCTCGTCCCCACTTAGGAACTCCTTGACAAGAGGGCCAGAGGCACTGCCTTGCACTGGACCTTCAGGTGAGCCGAGTGGGGTGTGAGAGTGTGTGTGTATGTGGTGACTGAAAGTGTATGGGGGAGAGGAGGACTCTCACTAAATATATGGCCCAGTGGATAATTCTCCATGCCTGTGGTCAGGACATCCTTATGCTAAGATTCGAGGCCCACCCTGTTCTAGGGTGAGGGGTTCGCCCTGCGGCATCTGTCCGATCCTGACACCTGTTTCTGAGTGTGGACTCTATTGTACCGCATCGGTTTATCCTCCATGAGGAGGCCAGTTGGGAACTAGAGGAAGCATCTGTGATCTGGGGTGGGGAAGGAATACAGTCCAGGGTGTGCCGAACTTGGAACTTTCGGGGATTCAAGTTCCCCGAGCATGGAGTTTGAGTCTCCATCAGATACCTTGGTACTTTTGGGGGCTCAAGTCCCCCGAGTACAGAGTTTGAGTCTCTGTCAAGTCAGGTTGGGAGGGCCCTGAGCACGAAGTTTGAGTCTTTGTCAGGTTGGAATTGCTCTCAACTAGCTTTGGGAAAGGGGATTGAGTCCCCTTTTGGGAAGAAATTGCACCCCTAAGAGAGACTGGGGTATGCCCCACGATCTCTAGGTGATTTTTCTGGCCCTAGGTGGCTCTTATAGCCGTAGGTGACACACTGAGGTTTTTTTGGCCACAAGGAGGGACCGGGCAGCCGGCCCCCTGACAAGCAGTCGCTGGTAGCCAGCCCCTGACAAGCAGTTGCTAGTATCAGGATTCTTTGAAATCCCCGGTATCACTCCCCTCCTTATCTTTCTTTCAGCCCCAGGTGCTTTTTTTTAGGCACACTGAGGTTTTTTTTGGCCGCAAGGGAGGAACCGGACAGCTGGTCACTGAAAAGCAGTCGCTGGTATCAGAATTCTTCACTGGTTAAAGATGGAAGAGAAGAGGTTGATAAATAACTTAGCCAATGCCTTGAGATACCTTCAACTTCTTGGTCTCAACAATAGATAATCAGTTTGCTTGTCAACAGCTTGCTTTAAGGTTTACGGTCCTTACAAGTTTCATAAGATAAGCCCCTAGGGTTGGGGGGGGGGGGTGTACTGCCCCGAATCCTAGTGAATGTCCATGTCTCTGTTGTTTGTCTTCTGGCTTTTACTGTTTGTCTCCTGTGTCTTTCTATATTTGGACAAAGGTATATGAATGTGTGAGAGAGGGTGTCCTATAGGCTTCTTTGAGTCTTTGTTGTGGCTAGATTAAACAAAGAAGATAAAGGAGTTTAGGATGCAGTGTCACAAAGGGGAATTAATTTTGCAATGGTTGTTCCTCTGCTCCCTCTGCCTGTATTCCAACCAGGCAGGCTATGAAGGAGTAAAGTTCCCATGGGAGGGGATTTAGAAGTTCCTTCCCTGAGACACTTAAAGGAGCAGTACACTGGAACTGTTTTAATGAATTTTCTCCCTGCAAATATTTCTTCTTAAGAATGGATCCTAAAACACTAATTTTTTTTCCTTTCAAAGCATGTTGGCCACAAAGTTGTCACAGTCTTGTCTCTATGTAAAAATGGGGAAAATGCAAGATTAATCCTCAACAGAGGACAAAAGCAATTACCTATTCAATGATTTTTTTTCCTCTTTCTTCCTTTGGATGGTCCCCCAAAGGAGCGAAAGTGAGAAAATTCTGAGCAGAAAAGGGAGATTTTTACTCCACAGTTAGAGGCACTTTTCACTTAAAAAAAATTAATTAACTCTAAATGTGAAATGTTGCCAGATTTTTATTGAGCACAAAAACTCCTGGTTAGAAGTTTGTTTTGTTAAACCTTGCAATGCATAATGGTTTCTAGAATTTAAACTTGGGAATCTTTCAAATCAGATTTATTTTAATGTATGTGCTGTCAGAGCTAGCAGCAAGAAATCATATGACACACAAGAGGTTTTTAAAGTGGTTAATCTGTGCATGGGATTTAATGATATAAGTGCTAAGAATTTGATATTTTACAAAAGAGGAAATTTTAAAATGATGTTGTCTTTGATCAAGGTCATGTTAATTGTTTTTAACTGTGCAAAATGCATAGGAAGGAATTTGCAATCTAGAGATGAACATGTATTCAGATACCAAATGCTGGAAATTAGTAATGCTGAGTGAATGCAAAATATGTATGCATTTGTATTATGAAGAGAATTAAGTTTTCCACCTAAATAGGTTAAGGGTATATGATATACAAACTGTATGTCCTTAACAAGACAAATTTAACCAGCCCTGAAATCAAGAGGGCTTGTCATGAGGATTAAATACAGTCTAGCTTCAGATATATCAAAGAGCTGGCTGGAATGCCAGGTAACATGTAGCTAACTAGGGAAAAGTGATTAAGTACAGGTGAAAGGAAATAACTTTATATCTTATAACCTTTCTATATAAGTTAATAATTGAATTTTAGGGAGTCTGGATTTGTTCTATGAAGTGCTCCACTTCAATAAGAGTAATGAATAGAGGTACTAATTGATACTCTGAATTCTAGTATGAAATAGAGATAACAAATTAAAAATTGGAATAATTTTGATGGACTTAAATTAGGAATGTGGCAATGTTTTGAGCTAAAAGAAAACTAAACTGGAGGTTCTATTCTACTTTAGACAGGTTTGAGAGAAGTACAGGTAAATGCTTGCACCTCAGTTTGGTAACACTGAAACATTGCTAAAGGACTTAATCAGAGTCATTTGGAAGTGTGGAGTTCAAACTGAAATCCACTGAGAAGGATGGACCAAGGATGCTAAGTAATAAAATTTAAATCAAGTCAGGAAGCCTTAGGATAAATTGCTCAGAAGCTATTAACCCCTTCCTTGCACACAGGGAGGAGAAAGAAGTGCTTATAATAGTTCCACACTGACACTTAGGGATTGAAATAGGGATCTAAAAAAGTTGACAATCACTGTATGATGGAACTTAAAGATGAATATATTTTAATTGTATATTTTGGAGGTTTTTAAGGGTCTTCAGCAAGCAAATATTGCCAGCCCTGTCTGACCAAGAAGCTTGTTTGAAGCTGTGGAATCTTAATGCAAACATTCCAGGTCCAGAGTGATAAACTGAGTTGAGCGATATGTAATTGATAAAGTTACCACATACGAGTTTTGGAAATTTGTTGGTTGAGATTTTGATTACATTTTGATCTGCTTAAGGATATATGCTGCAAACAGTAGCCAAAGAGTGAGTAGGATGTTAAAAATGGCATATATGTGAAAAATGCTTGCTCAGAATTTGAGTTGCTGCTGAGTCATGTATTTTAAATATTGTTTGGATGTAAACAAAAGCTCATTGTAAACCTGACTCTACCATAGATTTTGTTCAATACTCGGTGGCTACCTCAGTTTACCAATTTGTACTATGAACTGAAATTTATAATGGTTGAGCTCTATGCTAAAGATTGTTCAATGTAATCTTTTAAATCAGAATTCTTTTGGTTACCGATTAGCAATTGAAGTGATACCAGGAGGATAGTTGTTTGCCTTAGGAGAGGTATGTTGGATAGTGGTTTACCTTATGATGGTAACAGCATGTCAGAGAAAGTGGGGAGGTATGTTGGGTTTGAATTCAGAAGAAAGAGGGACTTTGATCTAAAGTCCATAAAGCTTGAGTATGCAGGTTTGTAAAGAATGGTAGGTGTATTCTGCTTTTTAAACAGAGGGCTTTGAAGGAAGAAAGAGAGAGACAGAGAGAGACAGAGAGAGAGACAGAGACAGAGAAGGTGAAAGAGAATAGATAGATATTTTGTTCTCATAATTGGATCTTTAACTTAGGGATAATTTCTAGAATTGATGTATGTAGTTTTGTAAAATCACAAATAATTCCGGGATTTCTCTGAAATCCTTAGAGATTCCTGACTGATCTTGTCTTAGTTCCTTCAGATGGCCTAAGTTGATCTAGCCCTGATATGTACTTACTGTAGAGCTAATGAATTCAACATTCCTGTTCAGGTTTTATGGGTAAATTATGATAAATTAATTATTGCCCAAATATGTAAGAATAACTGCTATAATGTAGACTCATAGGTCTTAAGGAATCCTTAGAGAGGGAAAATGGTCAGAAAAGCTTGTTTGAGGGCATGGAAATTTGTTTCTGGTCTGCTGACAAGCAGAATTTCTCTGAGCTGTAATGGGTGAGACTTGTCATTTAAGGAAAAAGAAGGCTTCTGGGATCCAGTGGCAAGTGCTCTAAGGAGAGGGAAAGTCTGGTTATAGAGAAGGCAGCCCAAGGCTCACTTTGGACTGAATTTTCCTGACCATCTAGGCTGCTAATCCTTGAGTGAAACAATAATGGCAGTGACAGCCTTGCTTGGTACATGAAGCCACTCATTGTGTCCTTTGTGACATGTGGAGATATTTTTCCTTTCTGGGCCGTCTTCCTTCATGACATACCCATAATCAGCACATAATACAAATTGGAAAATTAAAGTTTCCATTTCCCCAAACAACCTATTAGGTTAATAATTGGACATTCTCAAATTATTAGGAACATATTTTGAGAAGTAGGTGAAGTTTATTAATTGATGGCTTGTATTTGCAGCCTTAATTGAAGTTTGGATTTTAAGCTTGGAATAGCTCAAAGCTTTCTTGAATTTTCCCCAGAAACTGGGGTAAAAGAATATATCTGTAAGATACTGTTACTCAAGTGTTTGTAGATGTTTATAGTTAATGTGTGCTTTGCAAAGGGATGTTCTTTAACAGAGATCACATACCAGCTCTGCAAACAACTCAGCAATGTGATTTCCTAAAGGGATCTATTCCTGAGGATGAAGTCTGTTGGCTAAGATACCCAAATGCAAATGTGTGATGTTCATTACTGTTGTATTAATGTTTTGTTTCTCTCTGCTATTTGCCCCAATACACTTCTATCTTAGGGGCTGACTCTCCCCTTTGTGACCTGTCTGCCCGTTGGGGGAAGCAGTGGCTGGACACCCTTCAGATCTCTAAGCAGTTCTCCACCAACCTGGGACCCTGGAATTCACTGAGGACATGCCCCTAAAGACCTTGTGTCTGCAGTTTTCCCCTCCCCCTCTTTGTTCCCCTCCCCCTCCCTCCATAGGCAGGGACAGCTCTACACCCATTCTCAGCACTGAAGAAGCTACAGAAGACTTGGACTTCGCCCTTTGTCCCTTAGATACTTGGAGAGGGGAGGGGATAGGATGGCAGGGGCACTGAACCAGGTGGGGCCTGAGATTCTGGCCTGCCTAAAGGCTGCATGGTTCCCTTGTGGCAGTGGGGAGACAGCTAGCAAAAAGAATACATGACACCACACATAGAAGAGAGAAACTGCTGGCCCCTGGTGCGCCCACCTTTTTAGCTCTTCTCCCTGGCTCACTACCCTAGTTACTTCCCTTATAGGGCCCCTTGTAATCTTCATCCTACTCTTGACATTTTCCCCCTGCATTTTTAAACACCTTGTTTGGTTTGTGAAAGACCAGCTGGATGCTATCCAGGTGTTGGCCCTCCAACAACAGTACCAACCCCTAGCCATCCCTAGCCACCTTGAGCCCTGGGCTGAGGCTATAAGCCCTCTCAGCAGGTGGACCATCCCTCTGCCCCCTGAGAGAAAAAAAAGTAGGAAATGAGGGAGCAGGAAACTTCCAGGTCTTGGAAGTTAATATGTACCAGATAAGAACTTAGGGGCCTGAGCAGGAAATTGCCAGACCTTGGAAGTTAATATGTCAAAGGTCCCAGCAGCAGTAGGTCCCAGATAAGAACTTAGGGACCATAAATGCTGGCAAACATTCCAACAATGGTATTTACCAAATAGGGACTGGGGGGCCATGCATGCTGGAGGGGATATATATCCCAGCATCCCCAGACTACAATTGGAAGTCTATGGTGGGGCTCCCCTGGTGTGTGCTGCTGGTGCACACCAGTTCAATAAACAACCCTTTTGCTTGATTGCATTGTCTTTTGGTCTTCCATGGTGGTGGGCGAAAACCTGGACCCTAACAACACCAGCTACCTGAATCCAAAGATCAATATTTTCCATTTAAAATTTTTGTTCCATTATTAGAAATAATCTTGTTAGCTGTATATTGTGTGAAGGAAATTTATTTTTCTGGGGTCACACACTTGATCTCATCTCCTACCAAACATTTGACCCAGAAGCCAGAACAGAGTGAAAGAAATCATTGTGTAAATTAGGTCACTTGGGTCTACGTCAGTCTGTGTGAGTTTGCATCACCTACATAGGGTATGTGACTGTGAGTGTGATCAGGGTGTAAAGGATCATAAAAGAGGCTATCTAGGAAGTGCTCAAGCTCTACCCAGGAAGACAGTACTGTGTTAGCTGCTGCTGTGGCCAGACTGAGACCACCCATGTGGCTAGCTAAAATAAGATTTTCCCTCTATCTCTCTGTCTTTACCTATCCAAGTAATTGTAATAAGCTTTATAAAAATTCTAAGACCTTGAGTCCTAATTTTAATTCTTACAATATAGTAGAATATTTACTGCATCCCCATTATTCAATCTGTTAAATCCAAAAATAGGAAGTTATTATTAAAAGTACAAAGAAAACATTAAAAAATTGGTAATAACATTTTGACAAGTTTTCCAAAGTTGTATAATCCAAATTGTTTCCCTCTCTTCTTCCCTCCCCTTCCTGGAGTTGTCGAACAATTCAGTTTGGGTTATATGTATATTATCCTGCAAAATATGTTTCCATATCATTCATTTTTAAGTGAATAATCTTATAAAACCAAAACCCTTAAATAAAGAAGTGATAAACCATATGGTTCTATCTGCATTCTTACTTCAACAGTTCTTTCTCTGGAGATAGATAGCATTTTTTTTTCAAAAGTCTCTTGGAATTATTCTTGATCATCGTATGGCTGTTAGTAGCAAAGTCTATCACATTTGATTGTCCCACAATATTGCTGTTACTCTATACAATGGTTTCCTGGTTCTGCTTATTTCACTCTGTATCCATTCATATAGGTCTTTCAAGCTCTTTCTGAAATCCTCCTGTTCATCATTATTATAGTACAATAGTATTCCATCACCACCATATACCACAATTTGTTCATCCATTCCCCAATTGAGGGACATCCTTTTAGTTTCCAATTCTTTGCCACCACAAAGAGAGTAACTATAAATATTTTTTGTATGAACAAGTCCTTTCCCATTTCTTTTAGCTCTTTGGGATACAGACCTAATAGTGATATTACTGGATTAAAAGGTATGTATTCTTTTATAGCCTTTTGGGCATGATTCCAAATTACCCTCCAGAATGGTTGGATCAGTTCACAACTCCATCACCAATGCATTAGTGTCCCATTTTTGCCATATTCCCTTTAATATTTACCACTTTCCTTTACTGTCATCTTGGCAAATCTGATAGGTATTAAATACTACCTCCCAGGTATTGTAATTTGCATTTCTCTAGTCAAGAGCGATTTAGAACATTTTTTCATATGATTATTGATAGCTTTGATTTCTTCATCTGAAAACTACCTATTCATATCCTTTGACCATTTATCAATTGGGGAATGACTTGGATTCTTATAAATTTGACTTACTTCTTTATATATTTGAGAAATGAGACATTTAACAGAGAAATGTACTATGAATTTTTTTCTCAGGTAATTGTTTCCCTTTAAATATTGGTTACATTGGTTTTGTTTGTACAAAAACTTTCAAATTTAATATTATCAAAATTATTCATTTTACATTTTGTAATATTCTCTATCACTTGTTTTGTAACATCACTCTTTATGTTTACATCATATACCAATTTTCACCATATCTTAGTATAGAGTGTAAGATATTTATATAAACCTAATTTTTGCCATACTATTTTTTAATTTTCCTAGCAGTTTTTGTCAAATAGTAAGTTCTTAACCCAAAATCTGGGATCTTTTGGATTATCAAACACTATATTGATGAGGTTATTAACCCTAATATATTCCATTGATTCACCCTTCTATTTCTTAGTCAGTACTAGATTGTTTTGATGATAACTGCTTTATGGAACATTTTAATTTCTGGTGCACCTAGACCACTATTCTTCACTTTTCTTTTTCATTAGTTCCCTTGATTCTTGAACTTTTGTTCTTCCAGATGAATTTTATTATTCTTTTGAGTTCTATAAAATAGTTTTTTGATAGTTTAATTGGTATGGCACTGAGAAAATAAATTAATTTTAAGTATGATTGTCATTTTTATTATATTAGCTTAACCTACCCATGAACAATTAATGTTTTTCCAATTGTGTAGATCAAACTTTATTTGTATAAAAGAGTTCTGTAATTGTGCTCATATAGTTCCTGTGTTTGTCTTGGCAAATAAATTCCCAGGTATTTTATATTGTCTAGAGTGATTTTAAATGGAGTTTCTCTTTCTAATGCTTACTGCTGAGCTTTGTTGGAAATATAGAGAAATGCTAATAATTTATATTGGTTTATTTTGTATAGCACAACTTAGCTAAGGTTATTAATTATTTCAAATAGTTTTTTAGTTGATTTCCTGGGATTCTCCAAGTATACCATCATCCACAAAGAGTGATAGTTTAGTTTCCTTATTGTCTACTTTAATTCCTTTAATTTTTTTCTTCTCTAATTGCTAAAGTAAGCATTTCTAGTACAATATTAAATAGGGGTGATAATGGGCATCCTTGCTTCATTCTTGATCTTATTGGAGGGCTTCTAACTTATCCTCATTGCAGATGATACTTGTTGATGGTTTTAAATAAATTATTAATCAATTCTTTTAAATAAATTAATAAATTACTTTAAGGAAATAATTTTATTCCTATGTTTTCTAGTGATTTTTAAAACCCATATCTCCCATCTTAGAATTAATGCTGTGTATTGGTTCAAAGACAGTTGAGTGGTAAGGGCTAGGAAATGGGGGTAAAGTGACTTGATCAGGGTCACACAGCTAGGAAGTGTCTGAGGCCAGATATGAACCTAGGACCTCCCAACTCTAGGCCTGACTTTCAATCCACTGAGCCACTCAACTGCCCTCTCTAGCATTTTAATAGAAATGAACATTATATTTTGTTGAAGGCTTTTTCTGTATCTGTTGAAATAATCATGTGATTTCTGTTGGTTTCATTATTGATGTGGCAAGTTATGCTGATAGTTTTCCTAATATTTAATGAGCCTTGTATTCCTAGTATAAATCCCACCTGGTCATAGTGAATAATCCTTGTGATGTATTGCTTTGGTTTCTCTGATAGTATTTTAATTAAGATTTTTGCATCAATGTTCATTAGATAAATTGGCCTGTAATTTTCTTTCTCTGTTTTTTTATCTTCCTGGCCCAGGTATCAACACCATATTTGTATCATAAAAAGAATTTGGTAGGACTCCTTCTTTGTTTATTTTGTCAAATAGTTTGTATAATATTGAGATTAATTGTTCTTTAAATGTTTCATAGAGTTCTCTTGTGAATCCAACTGGCCCAGGGAATTTTTTTCTTAGGGCATTTATTGAAGGCTTATTCAATTTCTTTTTTCAAGTTCGGATTATTTAAGATTTTGATTTCCTATTTGTTAAACTAGGCAATTTATATTTTTATAAATATTTAATCCACTTCACCTAGATTATCAGATTTATTGCCATATAATTGGGCAAAATAGCTTCTAATAATTGCTTTCATTTCTTCTTCATTAGAGTTGAAATCATCCTTTTCATTTTTGATACTGATAATTTTAGTCTCTTATTTAGTTTTTTTAAATCAAATTAATCAATGCTCTATTTTTTCATAGAATCAATTCCTACTCTTATTTATTAGTTCAATAGTTTCTTTACTTTCAAATTTATTAGTTTCTCCTTTGATATTTTAGGATTTACAATTTTAATTGGGAATTTAAAATTTTGTTCTTTTTCTAGTTATTTTTAATTCTATGCACAATTAATTCATTGATTTGCTTTTTCTCTATTTTATTGATATAAACATGCAGGGATATACATTTCCCCCTGAAGTACTGCTTTGGCTGTGTCCCATAAATTTTGATATGTTGTCTCCTCATTGTCATTTTACTCAATGAAATCAGTGATTTGTTCTTTGACCCACCAGTTTTGAAGAATTAGATTATTTATTTTAATTAATTTTAAATTTCCTTTTCTATGAACCTTATTAATTAATTTTTAATTCATTCTGACCAAAAAAAGTCACATTTATTATTTCTGCACTTGATTCTTGTTGTTATGTCATAGCACATAGTCAGGTGCTGCTGAAAGAAGATATTTCTTTCTATCCCTATTCAGTTTTATCCACATATCTATTAAATCTAAATTTTCTAAAATTTTATTCAGTTCCTTTACTTTTTTATTGATCTTTTGGTTAGATTTATCTAGTTCTGATAGGGAAAGATTAAGGTCCTCCACTAGCATAGTTTTACTGTCTATTTCCATCTTAAGCTCTTTTAGTTTCTCCTTTAAATCTGGAGGCTATCCAACATTTGGTGCACATATGTTAAGTATTGATATTACTTCATTGTCTAAACTACCTTTTACCAAGATGTAATTATCTTCCTTCTCTCTTTTACTCAGATCTATTTTTGTTTTAGCTTTGTCTGACATCATGATTACTGCTCCAGCTTTTTTTAAATATATCTCATTTGAAGCCCAATAGATTTTGTTTCAGCCCTTACCTTTACTCCATGTGTGTCTACCTGCCTCAAATGTGTTTCTTGTAAGTAACCAGTGGTAGGATTCTGGTTTTTAATTCTCTCTGCTATAAAGGGTAAAATTATGGTTGGACTGAATATTTAAAAGTATGGTTGGCAAGAATTTAATTACTTAATTCCAAATGAATTACTTAAGTTTGAATGAATTTTATGGTGTTTTACTTACAAATTGGGAGATTAAAAGTAAAGAGAGAGAGAGAGAGAGAGAGAGAGAGAGAGAGAGAGAGAGAGAGAGAGAGAGAGAGAGAGAGAGAGAGAGAGAGAGAGAGGGATACTCTGGCCTGGTATGAACCAGGAAGGGCTTCAGAGACCCCAGAAAATTGGGGCACAGAGGATTAAACAAGGCTTCCAGTCATGAGGCCTCCTCCAAGACAAGGGTTGTTTTCCTTTTGCATTACCATCATTTCCTTTCTCCAGTTTTCTTCTACATGTCTTATTTAAGTTTTCAATTCCTTTTTGAGATCTTACAGTGCTTATGACCAATTGCCATTTTTCTTTGAAGTTTTTTCATGTGGTTTCTTGGATCTCACTGTTCTCTATTGACTCTGTACCTTGCTCTTTGTTTCCATAAATATTTTCTAGGGTTAGGTGTTTCTTTTGTTTTTTGCTAATTTTCTTAGCATTTTTTTTGCCCATAGACTAGGAGTTCTGAAAGCTGCTGATTCTGTCTCCTCTGCTGGTGGCTTGCAGGTCTCAGGACTCTGAGCTATTTTGCCACAGGGCTTCACAACAGTGCATGCTTGAAAGTGCCAAGTGCTAAGGACTTCTGGGCCTCATTGTGGACTGCTGCCAGGGCCTGGGACTTCAAAGGGTGGGTGTGAGGTGCTCTATTGGTGTGGGCAGCATCCTGGAATACTGAAGTTGCCTATGCTGAGGCTTGGAACCTGATGCAGTTGGTGGGGAGTGGTTGGCTGGCATTCCTTTGTGTGCAGTTTTGCTTCCACTTTCCCCTTATTCTGAAAAAATTGATTCTCTCTGCCTACCTTTCA
The DNA here is from genome assembly GCF_027887165.1 of Monodelphis domestica. NCBI lineage: Eukaryota > Metazoa > Chordata > Mammalia > Didelphimorphia > Didelphidae > Monodelphis > Monodelphis domestica. The sequence goes on from NC_077228.1 coordinate 252,939,909, forward strand.
ATTTGTATTCAGCAGGAGAGCCCCCTCACTCTGTCTTGCTGTTGGTTTGAGGTGTTTTTTAAAGATTGGTTTGGAAGGATTCTCAGAGTGGCTTCAGCTTTTGCTGCTACTAAGCCACCATCTTGGCTCCATTCCCTTATCCCTCATTTTACAGATCAAGAACTTGATACTTCTAAGGTGAAGGGTCTCAATTATAATGAATCATGAAGATATTGAAGATGTATTCAAAATCTGACTCTAGCTAGTATGCTAGTGCTCATGGATCAGACTTATGGATTGATTGCTGAATCCTTAAATTGGATGGGAATTAAAATTTTACTGAACTTACAAATTAAGCTTATGCTGTTATCTGCAGTCTGAAAGCTATCAGACCAGTTCTACAGGTTCTTTGTAATGTCAAAGCCCGATCCCTGCATATGTATAAACTGGTGCCAGGGTGGTGGAAAGGAGAAGGCTTCACAAGTGCTATTTTCCTGATTTATGCCCATGCTATTATATTACCATTTGTTGCCTCTTGATTGTCACTGCCATGTTAAAACTTCTGATGTACCAATCATTTGATTCACATCTCTCAACCCCTATTGCTTCCATCCATAATAAAAAGAGTTCAGCTCACTCATGTTCTCTCTCTCTCTCTCTCTCTCTCTCTCTCTCTCTCTCTCTCTCTCTCTCTCTCTCTCTCTCTCTCTCTCTCTCTCTCTCCCACCATCTGAAGAGGAGCTGACAGGTTGAATGCAACACTGATGACTTCTGTGCCTCTTTGTCTATTTCTTATACCTATATCCTTTCTCCCTTAATCTTTAACCCTTCCACCCATATTCCCTCAGTTCCTGGCTTCCCTCCCAGGTGCTCAGACCCATGCAAGAAGATCATGAAGTGACTATCATCACATGACCAAAAAGTATCTAAGGCAGGTTTTAAATGTAGGCTTTCCTTATTCCAAGTCTAATACCCTGCACACTATTCCACCTACCTGCCTCAAATAGATTCTCAATGGAAAGACTGGGACTAAAAATTAAGGTCTTCTAATTCCCAATCTACCATATTACATAATAAATCCAAAATAAATATGTGAGCAGAATATTAAAGATCATAACACAAGACCAAAAGCATTCCCTCACAGAGGATATCAATAGTACTCAAAAGATCTGCAAAGTTTTAATAACTATATGAAACAATGTTCCAAATTACTAATAAGAGAAATGTAGATCAAAACAACCCTGGGGTTGCTTGATCTCATACCCTACAAATTGGTAAAGGTGACAAAACATGGAGAAAGTCGATATTGGAGAGATTGTGGGAAGACAGATACCTGATGGATTGTTGGACAACCTTTGCACCAGTAAAGATATTTTGGAAAGCAATTTGCAATTATGCCCCTAAAGAGTGATAAAATTATCCATAGTCTTTGACCAAGATAGTCCACAAGTAGGCTTAAACACCAAGGAGGTTATTGATTTAAAAAATAAGAAAGAGTTTATTTATATCAAACTATTTATAGCAGCATAGCAAAAAATCAGAAGTTAAGATGTTTATCCATTTGTGAATAGCTAAACAAATGATGGTTCATTAATGTACTGGAAAATTACTGTGCTGAAAGAAATGAAGAATATGATGAACATAGAGAAGTGTAGACAGATATATATGAACTGATGAAGAATAAAGTAAGCAGAGCCAAGAAAACAACATACACAGTAATGTAAATAAAAGAAACACACCAAAAAATAAAAAGTAACACTGTGGAATAACAAAGTTGCTAATATGGCCTAAAAAAAAGAGAAGATCTCTCCACCACAGAAGTGAGAAATTCATAAGTGTGATATATTGCATATATTTTCAGACTTTTTTGATGTATTAATTAGTAATATTAATTTATTTCATCTTTTTTCTTTAAAAACATCATGTATTATATGGGATGGCCTGTAAAAGGGTGAGGCATATGGACACCAGAGGAAATTATGGTGATATATAAAAAAAAGACATTAATAAAAATATAATTAACAAATAAATTCTTTGCAGATGAAAGCATATGATTTTTCATTTGTTTATTTGGATATATGTTTTGAGGTTTGGGTTTTATTAGATTATTCACTTATAAAAATGAACAATATGGAAATATGCTTTGTGTGATAATACCTGTATAACCCAGATTGAATTGTTTGCCAGCTTTGGGAGCAGGGGGAAGGAGGGAGGTGGACAATTTGGCCATATAATTTTGGAAAACTTATGTGGAATTTTATTGTATATAATTGGTATAAATAAATACATTCTTGTTGACTTGAGACACTTGGTGAGAGTAAAATCCCACCAATAGCTCCTTTCTTTCTTCCTCTAGCTTGTAACAAGAAAGACTAGTACCTTTGGTATGAGGGCTTACTGAGCCCTTTGTTTTTTCTTTTTTTCCAGTGCTGTTTTACTCCTTTGGTGTTCATTTGCTATCTAGCTATCACCTGTGGCTTCAAGACGTTGTAAGATGCACAGAGGCCACACACAGGTAAAAATGATCTTGGCAGGCAAGCTAAATCAAGTTGAGTATAACTAAGGGACATCAAACCTGTCAGTAAGTTAGAGCATGTGAATACTTCCCCCCTTTGGAATATGCAGATGAAAATGTGTTCCAGTGGCCATAAAAAAGCTGACATAGGTCCTGTGGTGTGCTTAGAGCTTGGTTAGGTATCAAAGAAGCCAAGATCATCCACTGCATCCTGAGCCATCACCAGTTATCTTGACTTTTGTCTTACCACTAAACTTTGATAACGGAAAAAGAGTGTGACAACTTTGTACAACTCTGCCTCACTTAAATCCAATTTATGTGCATTCACATTTTACTATCTCATTATTTTGTTATTTTACTCCTACCTCAAAAGTTCTATGATAATGGGTAGGTATGGATACACTGAGAACTGTCTCAAACCTATACACAGGGCATAAAGTCATCTTTGTCCTGGAAGTAACACCGGAATTCAGCAGCCCCCTGAGTGTCAGAGCACTTTTTTTAAAGGCTCACCTCCTAGCATGAGGTAGGGGCTAGAAAAGTGTCCTAAAAATTGTTCATTTGAAGCTGTCTGCTTCACCTAACCCTGGTCTGCTTACTATTGTTAAGATATTTTTAATTAATTTCTTCTTTTTTATATTTAAGAGGAAAAGGAGCAATAATATTTTTCAGTAAGAGACCTCCTGCTATGCTGATTGTCAGTTGGTGACAGAAGAGTGTGGTTTTTGTAAGTTGCAGACCATTGGAAAGGACTTTTGTCTCTGGCTCTCTTGGGGAGAGGGTGTATTCCTAGCACTCTGATTGGAGACAGAGAAACAGAATGATCATTGTTAACTTGGGTAGACAAGTAGATAGATAGTGGTTATATTATCAAATAGAGAGTAGGCAAGGGCTTCATCTTAGCAGAAGATACTGCCCTCTAAGGCAGATAGATGTAGGGTTTTCTAGAAAAAATTAGTTATGATTGGGATCTTGGGTATAATTATAATCTATTATAAGATTACTTTCACTTTCCTCCATCCTATTTCCTATCTGTATTTCCTAATAATAAACTGTGTTTTGTGTTTAATAAACTACACATTGGCTTTTGATCAAACTCTTCCCCCTCCTCCCCCAAATTTAACCATTCAAACTATGAAAATAGGGGATTCTACCTTGCTGTCAAAACACACCAAAAAATGTACATAATTTTTGCAAAGATGATTCCATTCACCACCAGTATGTGGAATGTGTGCACACTATTGGGCAACATAAAATCTAATAGACATGAAAGATGAATATCTCTTATTGCAAGAGAACTCAGCAGATATTGCATCCAAATATCAGCCCTCAATGAAACAATGCTAACAAATGAAGGCAATCCAGGTTACTAAAGTCAGAGCTGGAGAGATGCGATGGCGCAGAAGTGTTCAAACGATATGGCTGAGGCTAAGGCTATGCGTACAGCCTCAGCATTGAAGTTGGTGAACAGTTCCCAAAGAGCTTTTGTAGCTGGATCTGAAGCTTCAGACCGAGTTTCAGAAGCGTGTGGCTAGTGTCTGCAAGCATGGGGCTAATAAGCCAGAGAAACTGACTCCTGGAGTAGTATATTTGGTCACCTTCCCAGAGGACTTTATGAACCTCAACTCAAGGAATACTTCACTCAATTTGGAACTGTCAAAAGACTCAGGCTTTCCAGAAGTAAAAAGACTGGAAAATTGTAAGGCTATGGATTTCTGGAGTTCGAATCTGATGCTGCTGCTAAGATTATTGAAGTGTCCTTTTGTGCCATCTGAAAAAGTACATGGAGAACTTTTCAAAGGTTGTGAGATTCCATTTTCAAAGCCCTCTCATCCAGCAGTAAAACGTTATAACAAGGAACAAACATATGAAGAAGAATGGAGAGGCGATTTAAAAAGAAAGAAAATAAACTCCGAAATAGATTAGCTGAAAAAGGAATAGATTACACATTTCCTAAATTAGTTTTACAAAGCAGAAGAAAAAAGAAGGTTGCAGGAACTACTACTCTTCAGAAGACTGTTGATAATGAGGAATTACCCCAAAAAGAGAAAATGAATGTTTCAGATACTGCCCTTGATACTGTGGAAAGCCAGGGTGCCACATCCATTTGTTCACCAACATTTTTAGAGAGGCAAAAAGCTCAAGCAGCTGAAATTAATGATGATGAGGATAATGAAATTATATTTAAGCTACCGCCAATTATTAACAAGAAAGGAACACCATTGACTCAGACTCCACCAAGTTCAAGAGGAAAAAAGGCAAAGAACAATAAAGGATTATCCTGAATGTCATATCTGCCCGGGGAACTTGGATTTTGTTATTAGAACCTATTCTTGTATATATGATGGCAGTTTTTTGAGTGGTTCTTTGTTCACATGTTCATTTGTTCATTGTTAATTTTGTGGGGAAACCTTTTGTAAAATTCTTCCATTTACTAATATAGATGATGCTAACTGACTACTTTGCTTTAATAATGTTTGAAGAAATTATTTTACTTTTATAGAAGGAAGTAAAATTGCATTTATATTTACTGATGATAAAATAAGGTAAATGTTTCAAGCTTTGTTGATGTAGAAAAGTAATATTCTGATTTAGAGGAAATAACATGAGTACATAAAGGGGAATATTTAAAAAATATTATCAAAAAGCATTAGTGCGTGCTTCTAGCTATGCAAATGCTCTCTGCTTCTCCATTTTGCCTAACCCTAACCCTTCCATTTTGCCCACCTATCTTAGGTGAAACTTGTGGTTGAAAGGAACTCTGTTACTGAGTACCTAACTAAACTACATTGTTTTTTGGCATCAATTTGTGCCCCAATCTTTGGCTAGCATAATAACACACAAGGATTCATATCAAAGACATGATGTAACTGGCCTATAGTATAGTATTGGCAATAATAGTAAGACATTACAACCAAATATCACTATAATATTGTTCATTGTCCATAAAATGGCTATTTATAAAACTTCTTTCCTACAAAACAAACTGTTCCTATAATAATGTTTTAACTAATGGTTCATTTTCATGGAGCCTATGTTAGGTAAGAGTTAATGTCTGTACACAGCTACCTCAATAGAAGTGTCCATTTTGTAGCAATTCACCTTTAAATTGTATTAAAATCTAAGAAAATGTATGTGAAGTACAACAGGAAATTGAGAATTCCTAAAACAAGGTCTTGTCTAATAAGCAGAAAAGAATAATTCAGCTAGTCCACAATTGTCAATATCTTGACTTCCAGACATCTGTACATATAACAGTTTAGCCTGAAGTGCATGTATTTTAAGCACTTACTCTTGGAATTTGATAAATGAGAAATGCTCACTACATCACCTCCATCCTACTTTATTGAATGGCTGGTCACTGCTGTGGGAAGTATGAGGGTGGGTGGTGTCATGTCTGCTATTTTCTTTCCATGTTTTAGCCTTCAAGTTGGGACATGTAATAGCCACTGAACGTCTACATCAGATATAAATTGTTAATTTCTCGGACTCATCTACAGATCCTCCTAAAGTGGTTTTATAAACACAGACCTATGGTTGTAAGCATGATTAATAATATTGATTCTATAAAAGCATTTTATGAATTCAGAAAAATAATAAAGTCTGAGCTGGATACATGTTTTTCTAGAGTAGTCACTGAATAGTACAATGAAACTGGCATAGGTTTCACAATCAGATCTAATCTAGTCAATAAGCTTGTATACCTCTCAAAAGGAGTAAATGAGAGACTGATTATAATGTGACTACAATTTGCAGGAAAGTGCCATGGCACTATCATTAGTGTGTACACTTCCATCAGGATGAACTATCATGAGGTAAAAAGAAAATTTTATGAAGAACTGGAGACCCTCATCAACAGTGTACCAAAAAAAAATGACAGTCTTACAATTCATTAAATTCTGCAATTGAATGCCAGAGTGGGCATTAGACATGACAGGAGTTTTAGGGAGAAATTGAGTCAGAAAGAGCAACAGCAAAAGTCACTTACTACTGAAGACTTGTATATCCCATGACCTTATCACCAACACTGTCTTCCATTTACTTAAATGTAATAAAGTTTTGTGAATGCCCCCTTGAAGAAAACATTGGCATTTAATAGGCTAACTCATTGTAAAAAGAAGAGATAGACAGGATGTGATAAGAGTGCTGGACCAATCACAGACTTATTCTTTCTGAGCTAAACACTGCCATTCAACAAAAGTGAGGGCCCCAAAGCAAGAGGACTACTAGAAGACTTAATGTCAACAGATTAGAGCACTTCTCAGTGCATGAACTATTTGTTGTTGACTTGGAGGGAAAACTGAACTGTGTTAAAACAGTGGACCAGAAAAGGAGTGGGTAGAGATTTCAGAGGTCTGGTGCTATGTTAGCCAGAACATTCACAAATATCAGGAATGGTTTGATTAAAATGATGGGAAAATTCAGAAACTACTAAATTAAAAATGAAAACTCCACAGGATTTACCAGCAAGATAGTGAAAAGGATATGATCTTGGAGAGCTATGCTGAACACTTCTATGATATTTTCAAGAAATGATCATCAATAAATGCTGTAGCCATTGACCATATGCCTCAGTTTGAAGTCAACCCCTCTATAGCCAAACTTCCAACTAAAGAAGTATTGAATACCATTAGGTTCCTCTTGTAAAGCACCTGATGTTGATTCTATTCCAGCAGAGATTTACAAAGCAGAAGGTCCACTACTCATAAAAATGCTGACTGAAATCATCTGGGCTATGTGTGTGAGGGAAGTTATTTAGGGGACCTTGATCACTAAGACACAATCTAAGCTCTGATGTCCTCTGGGATCAGCAGGAAAGTTAGCAATTAAGGCAGGGGACAATGAGGCAGAGTAAATGTCACCTGGGCAGCCCTAGCAAAAGAAAAACCCAGATGGGAAGTGTGAACTTTAAATTACTCCACCCTATTTAGTCTAACAAAATCGGGAATGACTACACCCATACTTAAAGATTAAGTATCTAGGAGGATGGCCTTTGATAGACATGTGCTGGCAAGTGACAAATCAGAAACAGCTGACAGACCCCTGGACTCTCCTAAGTCAAGCTTAAGCTACCATTGGTACAGATGAGATGCAGGAAAGTGATGTAAAATCGTCTATATATTTTGTGTCACTTCCTCTCTTTGGTATCTTTCCCCAGAGAGGTGGCTCTGGCTGGCAGCATGCTGAGCATTTCTGGCATCTTGGCATGGCTGAAGCTATTGTCCAGTTTGGCGGTGAGTTTTCCCTTAATACTATACTGGGAGAAGCTGAGTAGCTAGTTCAGGTTCAGGCATCTTAGCTGAGCCCTCTTGGAGTTTTAGGCTGATTCCTTTCTCCTTTACCTTCCGACACTATCCTCTTAAAAGCCTCTAAAATTCCCCCTGGCACAGGCCAGGTGGCAGAAATCCTACACCCTTTCCCTATCCCTTCTCCTTAATTTCTTTCCTCTATATTAATAAAAATTACCATAAATTTCCAACTGACTTGGATATTTTACTTGGATTATCCCCTGGTGACCTAAAATTAATTTAGTTTAGGTCACAGTCCTAAAATTATCCTTACAGAACTCAGTGTCCTCTCTGGACTTTGGCAACAGAGATAAGACAGCTGTGCTGCTGCTGAAAAATATATAGGCCTTAGCCAACCAACTCCTAATTAGGTTAATATTTCCTTAAGAGAAATATATCTCTTCTCTCTCATCTCTCCCTTTCTCATTTTATTAATAAATGCTTATAACTCTGGCCAGACCCCTTATTATTCCTAACATATGACAAGGAGAGGTTATCCACAAGGAGATCAAGGATGCCTCCACTGTCCACCTCTATAAAGAAAAAAGAAATACAGTAGTAGTCTGGTACTCATCATTAATTCATTCTACAAGGCAGGTCAAGTATCAAAAAGGCTGAGTACTAAATGAAATTTTCCCATAAGGAATAATGTAAATTGAATTAATTACTTCCAGATACTCAGAAGACCCAGATTTTATAAGGCATTATATGCATTAATGGGATTGTAATTTATTAAATAAACATTAATAATATGTAGACATAAATAAAAAAATAATTGAAATAATTTTTACTTAATTTTACGTGTATTGAGAAGAGTTCATGACTTAAGGGTATGGTGGGGAGGAGAAATATTATTGTCTGGAAGAGGAGTCTCCTTCCATAACATCTGTGGGCAACTGCCCTTCTGGAGTCCTTTCTCTTTTTTGTCCTTTATCAACACTGAACCCTGCTTGTGATTCACCAGGTGTAAACTTCACACAAAACATATTAAATGGTATTTATTTTTTAAATTTATATTTATTGATTAATTTAGAGCATTTTCCCAGGATTACAAAAATCATGTTCTTTCCTTTCCCTCTCCCAACCCCCTCCCACATCCAAGGCACAATTCCACTGGGTTTTACATGTGTCTTTGGTCAAGACCTATTTCCATATTATTGATATTTGCACTAGGGTGATCATTTACGGTTCATAATCCCAATCATATCCCCATTGACATGTGATCAAGCGGTTGTTTTTCTTCTGTGTTTCTACTCCCACAGATTTTCTTCTGAAAGTGGATAGTGTTCTTTCTCATAAGTCCTTCAGAAATGTCCTGGATCATTACATTGCTGCTAGTAGAGAAGTCCATTACGTTCAATTGTACCACAGTGTATCAGTCTCTGTGTACAGTGTTCTCAATGGTATTTATTTTTGTCATGTTTAAAATTCCCCTAAAGTGGTGTATGATTAAAAATGAATATACAATAACTCCATGCATTATATTTTATAAGATTTATTAATAATCACTTGAAGTAGAGGAAAGTAAAAACCCTGAGCAAAGAGGAGTTTCTCCTAGATTGTGTTTGTGGGAGAAGAGAGAGAGAGAGGGTAGAGTTACAGACACTTTTATCTACAAAATGTAAGTATTCAATGTGAAGATGAAATAGGAAAGCTGGGAAATGTAGTTCAAGGGGTACAAATTCTAATTTCACAACTCTCCCTGTGATCCTTTGGGAGACTAGTCTCCCCAATGGCTCATGTAAACATAACCAACTTATAACGCTAAAAATCTCTAACTAAAGGTATATACAATATTGAAGTTTCTAGAGGGAAATTACAATAGTTTGGTGATAAGAAGGAGGCAAAAGAAAAGAAAACAAAGCCAAAACCAATGATTGCTACATTGACAAAAAGTCAATTTGGGAGCAGTCTCCTTTGGCATAAGAGTGGCTGAGATATTTGTAACAAAGTCCATTACATCACTCCAAAATATGGCAGAGGAGTCCAGAAAAATACCTCTGGACTTCTGATGAAAACCTTTTGGGTCTAAAATGTCACCAAGAATCCTAGATCATTCTGGTGGAAAGATAGAATAAGTTGAACAGTTACAAATATAAAAAACCTCATTCAGAAACTACTAGGCTTCCCAGGAAAGTCCTTCCCACATCTCAGATGAGATTATAACCTATCACAGGGTAACCAAGCCCCTTTTGGGGAACCTCCGTTCCTCTGGTACGAGACTATAACAGTGTAAAAGACCTGTCTCCAATATGTCCCATCCATTTCAACATGGAGCCGAGGGCTAAATAGTGAAAATCACTTCAGATGTCTCATCCATCACATTTTTAATAAATGGAGAGATAGGGAAAACAACAATGCTATTGCACTTCACTTCAATTACTAATAGATCCTTACCTCTTGTTACAAACAACTCAGAGGCAGACAAATGATCAGTCAGAGTTACTGGTGCTTCTAGAGGAGATATCTAAAAATCATGTCTAAAATCAATTGAGATATTTAACTCATTAAATTCTCCAAAGGTTGTATACAGGTTGTAACCAGTTTGACACAGTCCATCTATCATCATCTATGTGACAATTAACAAAGGCAAAAAGGAACAAAAGACCATATAGGCAACTTGTGACTGCAATGGATCTAGTGACAAATCCATAAGGACCTATGGTTTTTCCACTGAAAAGGGTTTGCACAAGTTGACTATGAACTTTTATGATGGTATTTTCTCCAGTCCAATAGTAGGGGAGGTACAAATAAAGACAATGCAACAGAACATATAGCTAATAGTCAAAACACAGTAACTGAAAATGATTCAGCATAACAGAGTAGTATAGATCAGATTAATATGTGAACTTAAAAAACAAAATTGAATTTTAAAACAAATAATCACCAAATACAATAAACATGACAGGATACAGGCATTGGACTGGCAAGGGGGTGCAGGGAGACAAATCTTCCCCATGAATCCCAGGATCACCCAAGCCAATCACAAGGACTTGTACACTGAGGGACAGCAGGAAGAAAAGACATCCACAAACTGGGAACTGGGTCATGCTCTACCTATCAGTAGATGGCGCTGCCCTGGTATGCACTTCCCCCGCTCAGGGGTAAAACCAGTGGCCCTGTGATACCTCGGTCCCCACCCCTACAGCACGGAAGCCCTCCTGGATTAGCCAGGCTGGGGTTGGGGTGTATAGTGCGGACTGGGGCTGCTCTTGAAAAAAAAAAAAAAAACTTGGCTTGGGAAGCCACAGCAAGCAAGGGAAAGTAGGATTTATACATTACCAGCTGCCCAGAAAGCAGTTCACAAGGACTCCCAGCTTGTGTGTTCAAGAGATGAGGAAGTAGTAGGAGCAGAAGCAGCAGGCTCACAGCATGGGGTCTGGTTGTGGGCAAGTGGAGGCTACAGGCTGGGCAGGGACCACCCAGGCTGAATCCGCAGTAGTAATTGGCAGCAGCAAGGCAAGAAGCAGCAACAAGAGCAGGAATTTGGCTTTGCAAAATTTATCTATTCCCTATTCTTTTCTCAAAGGCTTTCTTTTCTTTTCTTTTTTTAACCTTACCTTACATCTTAGAATCAATACTGGGTTTTGGTTCTAAGACAAGAGTGGTAAGGGCTAGGCAATGGGGATTAAGTGACTTGCCCAGGGTGACACAGCTAGGAAGTGTCTGAGGCCATATTTGAACCCTGGACTTCCCATCTCTGGGTCTGACTCTCAATCCACTGAGCCACCCAGTTGCCCCCTCAAAGGCTTTCTTAAAAGAAAAAAAATTCATGGATTCTGTCTCTTTGTGGTCACCAGAAATGTTGTATTATATTTTATAATATTTCTTTTTTTTAAACATTATTTTATTTGGTCATTTTCAAACGTTATTCATTAGAAACAAAGATCACCTTTTTTTTCTCCGCCCTTCCCCACCTCTCCCATTGGCGATGCATGATTCCTCTGGGTGTCACATGCATCCCCAACCCAAGGCCATTTCCCAGCTATTGGTTTCCTTAGTAGGGTGTTCTTTCAGAGTCTCTCCTTGATCATATCCCCTCCAACCCTGTAATTGTAGTCAAGCTGTTGCCCTTCCTCAGTGTTTTTACTCCCACCCTTTGTCCTGTGCTTGCGGGTAGTGTTTTTTTCTCCTTGGTCCCTGCAGGGACCTTGCATTGAGACTAATGGAGAAGTCCATTACATTCAATTGTACCACAGTGTATCAGTCTCTGTGTACAATGTTTTCCTGGTTCTGCTCCTCTCACTCTGCATCACTTCCTGCAGGTTGTTCCAGTCTCCATGGAATTCCTCCACTTTATTATTCCTTTGAGCACAATAGTATTCCATCACCAACATATACCATAATTTGTTCAGCCATTCCCCACTTGAAGGACATCCCCTCATTTTCCAATTTTTTGCCACCACAAAGAGCGCAGCTATGAATATTCTTGTACAAGTCTTTTTGTCCATTATCTCTTTGGGGTACAAACCCAGCAGTGCTATGGCTGGATCAAAGGGCAGACAGTCTTTTATCGCCCTTTGGGCATAGTTCCAAATTGCCCTCCAGAATGGTTGGATCAATTCACAACTCCACCAGCAATGAATTAATATCCCAACTTTGCCACATCCCCTCCAGCATTCATTGCTTTCCTTTGCTGACATGTTAGACAATCTGCTAGGTGTGAGGTGATACATCAGAGTTGTTTTGATTTGCATCTCTCTGATTATAAGAGATTTAGAATACTTTTTCATGTGCTTCTTAATAGTTTTGATTTCTTTATCTGAAAACTGCCTATTCATGTCCCTTGCCCATTTATCAGTTGGAGAATGGCTTGATTTTTTATACAATTGATTTAGCTCTTTGTAAGTTTGAGTAATTAAACCTTTGTCAGAGGTTTTTATGAAGATTGTCTCCCAATTTGTTGCTTCCCTTCTGATTTTAGTTACATTGGTTTTGTTTGTACAAAAGCTTTTTAATTTGATGTAGTCAAAATTATTTATTTTACATTTTGTGACTCCTTCTAAGTCTTGCTTGGTTTTAAAGTCTTTCCATTCCCAAATACTGACATGTATACTATTCTGTGTTTGCCTAATTTACTTATAGTTTCCTTCTTTATGTTCAGGTCATTCACCCATTCTGAGTTTATCTTGGTGTAGGGTGTGAGATGTTGATCCAAACCTAATCTCTCCCACACTGTCTTCCAATTTTCCCAGCAGTTTTTATCGAATAGTGGATTTTTGTCCCAAAAGCTGGGATCTTTGGGTTTATCATATACTGTCTTGCTGAGGTCACTTGCCCCAAGTCTATTCCACTGATCTTCCTTTCTGTCTCTTAGCCAGTACCAAATTGTTTTGATGACTGCTGCTTTATAATATAGTTTGAGATCTGGGACTGCAAGGCCCCCTTCCTTTGTATTTTTTTTCTTCATGATTTCCCTGGATATCCTTGATCCTTTGTTCTTACAAATGAACTTTGTTATGTTTTTTTCTAAATCAATGAAGAATTTTTTTGGAAGTTCAATGGGTATGGCACTAAATAGATAAATAAGTTTGGGTAGGATATTCATTTTTATTATATTGGCTCATCCTACCTATGAGCAGTTAATGTTTTGCCAATTGCTCAAGTCTAGTTTTAGTTGTGTGGAGAGTGTTTTGTAGTTGTGTTCATATAGTTCCTGTGTTTGTCTCAGGAGATAGATTCCTAGGTATTTTATTTTGTCTAAGATGATTTTGAATGGGATTTCTCTTTCTAGTTTTTGCTGCTGAGCTGTGTTGGAAATATATAGAAATGCTGATGACTTACGTGGGTTTATTTTGTATCCTGCAACTTTGCTAAAGTTGTTGATTATTTCAATTAGCTTTTTGGTTGAATCTCTAGGATTCTTTAAGTAGACCATCATGTCATCCACAAAGAGTGATAACTTGGTCTCCTCCTTGCCTATTTTAATGCCTTCAATTTCTTTTACTTCTCTAATTGCTACTGCTAGTGTTTCTAGTACAATGTCAAATAATAGAGGTGATAGTAGGCATCCTTGTTTCACTCCTAATCTTATTGGGAATGCATCTAGTTTATCCCCATTGCAGATGATATTAGCTGATGGTTTTAGATATATACTGTTTATTATTTTAAGGAATGACCCTTCTATGCTTTCTAGTGTTTTTAATAGGAATGGGTGTTGTATTTTATCAAAGGTTTTTTCTGCATCTATTGAAATAATCATGTGATTTTTGTTGGTTTGCTTGTTGATGTGGTCAATTATATATATGGTTTTCCTGATATTGAACCAGCCCTACATCCCTGGTATAAATCCTACCTGATAATGGTGGATGACCCTTCTGGTCAGTTGCTGGAGTCTTTTTGCTAGTGTCCTATTTCAGATTTTTGCATCTATATTCATTAGGGAGATTGGTCTATAATTTTCTCTCTCTGTTTTTGACCTGCCTGGTTTTGGAATCAGTACCATGTTTGTGTCATAAAAGGAGTTTGGTAGAACTCCCTCTTTGCTTATTATGTCAAATAGTTTGTATAGTATTGGGATTAACTGTTCTTTGAGTGTTTGATAGAATTCACTTGTGAATCCATCAGGCCCTGGGAATTTTTCCTTAGGAAGTTCTTTGGTGGCCTGTTGGATTTCATTTTCTGATATGGGATTATTTAAGAATTCTATTTCTTCTTCTGTTGGTCTAGGCAGTTTATATTTTTGTATATATTCATCCATATCACCTAGATTAGTATATTTATTGCCATGTAGTTGAGCAAAGTAATTTTTAATGATTGCCTTAATTTCCTCTTCATTGGTGGTGATGTAACCCTTTTCATCTTTGATACTGTTAATTTGCTTTTCTTCTTTCCTTTTTTAAATTAGATTGACCAGTACTTTGTCTATTTTGTTTGTTTTTTTCAAAGTACCAGCTTCTAGTCTTATTTATTAGTTTAATAGTTCTATCACTTTTGATTTTATTAATTTCTCCCTTAATTTTTAGGATCTCTAGTTTGGTTTTCTTCTGGGGGGTTTTAATTTGTTCGCTTTCAAGTTTTTTTATTTGCATTTCCAATTCATTGATCTCTGCCCTCCCTAGTTTGTTTGTATATGGACTCAGGGATATGAATTTTCCTCTGATTACTGCTTTGGCTGCATCCCATAAGGTTTGAAAGGATATCTCACCATTGTCATTTTCTTCGATGAAATTATTAATTGTTTCTATGATTTGTTCTCTAATTAACTGATTTTGGAGTATCATGTTATTTAATTTCCAATTAATTTTTGATTGGTTTTCCATGTACCCTTACTGATCATTATTTTTATTGCCTTGTGATCTGAAAAGGCTGCATTTATTATTTCTGCTTTTCTGCATTTGTATGTCATGTTTCTGTGACCTAATGTATGGTCAATCTTTGTGAATGTGCTATGTGGTGCTGAGAAGAAGGTGTATTCCTTTCTGTCCCTATTTATTTTTCTCCATATGTCTATTTACTCCAATTTTTCTAAGATTCATTCACTTCTTTTACCTCTTTCTTATTTATTTTTTGATTTGATTTATCTAAATTTGATAGTGGTTGGTCCAAATCTCCCACTAATAAGGTTTTACTCTCTATTTCCTCCTTCAGTTCTCCTAGTTTCTCCATTAGAAATGTGGGTGCTATACCATTTGGTGCATACATGTTGATTAGTGATATTTCCTCATTATCTATAGTCCCTTTTAACAAAATATATTTAATTTCCCTATCCCTTTTAATCAGGTCTATTTTTGCTTTGGCTTTGTCAGATTTGATTGCAACTCCTGCCTTCTTTCTATCAGTTGAGGACCAGAAGGTCTTACTCCATCCTCTAATTCTGACCTTGTGAGTGTCTACCCGCCTCATGTATGTTTCTTGAAGACAACCTATGGTAGGGTTTTGGATTCTAATCCATTCTGCTATTCGTCTGCTTTTTATGGGTGAGCTCATCCCATTCAAGTTCAAAGTTATGATTGTCACTTGTGGACTCCCTGACATTTTGATATCCTCCCCTAATTCTGACGTTTCTTCTTTAGCTATAACCTTTTAAGCCATTCATTTACTTTAAATCAGTCCCCCTAGTCCCCTCCCTTGATAGGTTTCCCTCTCTAGCCCCTCCCTTTTTTTCCTCCCACTTTCCCCCCTTGGTTTTCCCTTCTCCCTTACCCTGTTGGATAAGATAGGATTCAAGATCCCAATGGATCTGGATGTTCTTCCCTCTCAGAGTTGATTTCACTGAGAGTAAGGTTTAAGTAAAAACTCTCTTCTTCTCCTTCTTATATAAGTTTTTTTCCACTCCCCTTCCCATGTGTATCTTTGTGTGAGAAAGATTATTCTATTTAGTCCCCCCCCCCATTTCTTGGAGTATATCTTAGTAACATCAACGATTCCCCTCTCCCTTTTTCTTTCTATCCCCCCCTTTCTCCATATCATCTTGATCCTCAAACATACACTATGTGTGATTCTTCTCACTACTCTAATGATGCATATGATTTTTGAGAGTTACACATTACATTTCCCCCACATATTAATATATATATATATATTGATATAAATGTAGTCCTTATAGAAGCGAGTTTGAATAAAAGAAAAAGATAACATTTTTCTCTTTTCCCCTTTCCTTCATATTTACCTTTTCAGGTATTCCATGCTCTTTGTTTTTCGATATCAAACTTTCCACAGAGCTCTGGTCTTTTCTTTGCAAAAAGTTGGAAATCTTCTATTTTGTTGAATGTCTATACTTTCCCATGGAAGTGTATAGTCAGTTTTGATGGATAGCGAATTCTTGGTTGAAGACCCAGATCT
The DNA here is from genome assembly GCF_027887165.1 of Monodelphis domestica. Taxonomy (NCBI): domain Eukaryota; kingdom Metazoa; phylum Chordata; class Mammalia; order Didelphimorphia; family Didelphidae; genus Monodelphis; species Monodelphis domestica. The sequence goes on from NC_077228.1 coordinate 252,956,475, forward strand.
CTTGCCTTTCTGAAAATCATGTTCCATGGCTTACGGTCATTCAGAGTGGAAATTGCAAGGTCCTGTGTGACCCTGATTGGCATTCCTTTATATCTAAATTGTCTTTTTCTGGCTTCTTGTAAAATTTTTTCTTTTGCTTGAAAGCTTTGGAATTTGGCAATTACATTCCTAGGAGTTGTCTTTTGGGGATTTAGTGTTGTGAATCTTGAAATTTCTCAGACCTGTGAATGTTAAAAAATTCCCCATTGGGACCATTCCCCATTGGGAAAATTCCCCATTGGGACCATTCCCCATTGGGACCATTCTCCATTTGGGCAGTGAGAACTCTACTTAGATCAGAAATGTGAAAACCTATACTCCACCTGTACTTAAGCCTGCTTTAGGGGAAAAAACTCCTTGCTGAACAATGAAAAGTACTTAAACCCATTCTTAAGCCATGCCTATTTTTAGAACTAATACAAATGGGTGCTAAGTACCTATAAAGGTCAGGCAACTTGTGAACTTACAAGGAGCAAAGAGGTGGAAACTTACTCAGAGCTTTCCTGGTGTAAATTACTCAAAATTTACACCTCCTTAGGTGTGAACTAAGAATGGTCTGTCCTTTGATAAACATCTACTGTGATTGGTAGATGTAAGAATTTAGAGGAGGTGACAAAAGAGAACATGCCCTTTAAAAGGAGATGAAAAGCTCTCTCTACAAATCAGTCATCTGGGAAAGGCTGCCTTGAAGGCTCTCTCTCGAGACTCTCTCAGGGACACTTCAGAGGAAAGATGGAGCTGGTGAAGTCAGCTGAGATGGAGCTGGCCTGGTGTCACTAGAATCCTTGCTTGGACAGATCTTGCGGTGAGTGATTAAGGACTGACTGATCTTTTCTCTTAGGGCTAAGGCCTGGGTTGGCCAGGACTGGCCAGGGCTGGCTTATCCCTTTCTCATTATTCCCTCTTTTTCTCTCTTCTCTCTTTCTTTAATTCCTCATTGTAATTAATTAAATCTCTATAAAACCCAGTTGACTTGGGTATATTCATAATTGGGAGTATTTCCCTGGCGACCACCTTATATATTGATTTAAAAACAAGACACTGTTTTGAAAACATATTTTCTGTGGTCACAATTTACTCATCCACACTTTTATCTACAACAAATTATATCTTCAACTATTTTAATTATTACAGTTTATGACACCCAATATTTTAATTATTACAGTGTAGAGGGTGTTCTGTGAACTCTTTCAATGCCTGTATTGCCCCCTTGTTCTAGAATCTCTGGGCAGTTTTCTTTGATGATATCTTGTATTATGAGGTTGAGATTATTATTTATTTCTGGCTTTTCTGGTAGGCCAATTATTCTCAAATTGTCTCTCCTTCCTTTATTTTCCAGGTCTATCACCTTGTCAGTGAGATATCTTATGTTCTCTTCTAATTTCTTGGTCTTTTGGCTTTGCTTCATTAATTTTTGCTCGTTTGCAAGATTGTTATCTTCCAGTTGCCTGATTCTGACCTTTAAAGCCTGGTTTTCATTTACAGTTTGGTCACAGTGTTTCTGTAGTTGCATTTTTTCGTATTTCAGATTGTTGATTTCCTTTTGCATTATTTCCCACTTTTCCTGCCAGAAGGCTTTCATATTTTTGATCATTTCTGATTGAAATTCTTCAAGAGTTTGTGGAGAGTTTCCATTTCCTTTGGAGGGTTTCAGAGCATTTGCTTGTGTTTCCTCTTCTATCTCCTCTGTATTTTGTATTTTTGCTCCATAAAATGTGTCCAAAATCACCCCCTTCTTGCTTTTCTTGGTGTTTAGAGGCTTTTGTACTTCTGTATTGTTTTCCATTTCTATCTGAGTGAGGAGGACTGGCTCTTCGTATATCTGTCTGACGTTCCGAGGCTTTAGCCCCATGCAGATTGTCTTTTTTCCACAGCTGTTCTGTCTTCCCGGGGAAGCCCAGAGTCTGCCCTCCCCTGCCTGCTGGCATTTTGGGTGTTACTGCTCTCAGTTCCCTCCCGTTGCTTCTCCGCTGCCTTACTTCCACGCTCTGAGCCTGGCACAGCACTGTCCACAAGGTACCTCAATGCCTTTGCTGGCCCTGAGGTTTCTCTTCTTTCAGAAGACTGTGCGCTCTAAAAGGGGAGAGGTTGTGGCCTCCCTGAACTCTGAGGGCTCCTGATGGGATTAAGTTCAGCTGGGTTGGGCTGAATGACCCCCAAAGCAAAGGAAACCTCCTCTGGTGTCTGTGTTACATGCCTTGAGGCAGGCCCAGGTTACTTTCAAGGTAAGCCCTTCCCCCTTCGGAGCAACCCCTTTGCCAGCCCTGAGGTTTCTATCCTTTCAGAAGCTTTTAGTGCTCCTGATGGGATTAGGTTCAGCTGGGTTGGATTGAAGGTGCCCTGATGCAGGAATCTGCTCAGATGCAAGCAGGAACCGACTGAGATGGAAGGACCCAGCCAGGGGGCTACAGGCTCCCCCCATTTCTCTCTGTTTCCCTGCCATCTGTGTTGGGGGCCCCCGAGACTGGCTCAGGTTGCTTTCAAGGTACGTCCTTCAGAATAGCTGGCCCTGAGGGTCCCTCTGCTGCTGTGGGCTCAGTGCTCTGGGTTGGGGGGAAGGGGTCCTGGGACCTTCCTTCTGCCTTCCCCTTAGATCCAAGTGATCTAGGATTCTGGCTTTTGGGGGTGTACCTTTTGATCCGAGTCCAGAAGGAGGGTTCCCCAGGTCTGTCCTGTTGTTCAGTTTGAATTTCGGTGCCCTAGGAGCATTCAGTTTTTAATTGGTAAGAAAGGGTTTTCCGAGGTCTGAACTTTTGCTGCTTCTAAGCCTCCATCTTGACCAGAAGTCCATCTTGCTTGGTTTTAAAGTCTTTCCCTTCCCAAAGGTCTGACATGTATACTATTCTGTGTTTGCCTAATTTACTTATAGTTTCCTTCTTTATGTTCAAGTCATTCACCTATTTTGAATTTATCTTGGTGTAGGGTGTGAGGTGTTGATCCAAACCTAATCTCCCCCACGCTGTCTTCCAATTTTCCCAGCATTTTTTATCAAATAGTGGATTTTTGTCACCAAAGCTGGGATATTTGGGTTTATCGTATACTGTCTTGCTGAGGTCACTTGCCCCAAGTCTATTCCACTGATCCTCTTTTCTGTCTCTTAGCCAGTACCAAATTGTTTTGATGACTGCTGCTTTATAATATAGTTTGAGATCTGGGACTTCAAGGCCCCCTTCCTTTGTATTTTTTTTTCATTATTTCCCTGGATATCTTTGATCCTTTATCCTTCCAAATGAACTTAGTTATGGTTTTTTTCTAATTCAGTAAAAAAAAATTTGGAAGTTCAATTGGGTATGGCACTAAATAGATAGATCAGTTTGGGTAGGATATTCATTTTTATTATATTGGATCGTCCTACTATGAGCAGTTAATGTTTTTCCAATTGCTCAAGTCTAGTTTTAATTGTGTGGAATTTCTCTTTCTAATTCTTGCTGCTTAGATGTGTGGGTTTATTTTGTATCCTGCAACTTTGATAAAGTTGTTGATTATTTCGATTAGCTTTTTTGTTGATTCTCTAGGATTCTTTACGTAGACCATCATATCATCCCCAAAGAGTGATAACTTGGTCTCCTCATTGGCAATTTTAATGCCTTCAATTTCTTTTTCTTCTCTAATTGCTACTGCTAGTGTTTCTAGTACAATGTTAAATAATAGAGGTGATAATGGGCATCCTTGTTTCACTCCTAATATTATTGGGAATGCATCTAGTTAATCCATATTGCAGATCATGTTTCCTGATGGTTTTAGATATATACTGTTTATTATTTTTAGGAAAGACCCTTCTATTCCTATACTTTCTAGTGTTTATAATAGGAATGGGTGTTGTATTTTATCAAAGACTTTTTCTGTATCTATTGAAATAATGATGTGATTTTTGTTGGTTTGCTTGTTGATATGGTCAATTATATGGATGGCTTTCCTAATATCGAACCAGCCCTGCATTCCTGGTATGAATCCTACTTGATCATAGTGAATGACCCTCCTGATCACTTGCTGAAGTCTTTTTGTTAGTATCCTGTTTAAGATTTTTGCATCTATGTTCATTAGGGAGATTGGTCTGTAGTTTTCTTTCTCCGTTTTTGATCTACCTGGCTTTGGAATCAGTACCATATTTGTGTCATAAAAGGAGTTTGGTAGAACTCCCTCTTTGCTTATTATGTCAAATAGTTTGTATAGTATTGTGGTTAACTGTTCTTTGAATGTATGATAGAATTCACTAGTGAATCCAACAGGCCTTGGGGATTTTTTCTTAGGGAGTTCTTTGATGGCCTGTTGGATTTCATTTTCTGATATGGGATTATTTAAGAATTCTATTTCTTCTTCAGTTAGACTAGGTAATTGATACTTTTGTAAATATTCATCCATATCACTTAGATTGGCATATTTATTGCCACAAAATTGGGCAAAGTAGTTTTTAATGATTGCCTTAATTTCCTCTTCATTGGAGGTAAGGTCTCCCTTTTCATCTGTGATACTGTTAATTTGCTTTTCTTCCTTCCTTTTTTCAATTAGATTGACCAGTACCTTGTCTATTTTGTTTGTTTTTTTTTCAAAGCACCAGCTTCTTGTCTTATTTGTTAATTCAATAGTTCTATCACTTTTAATTTTATTAATTTCTCCTTTAATTTTTAGGATTTCTAATTTGATTTTCTTCTAGGTTTTTTAATTTGTTCGCTTTCAAGTTTTTTGATTTGCATGTCCAATTCATTGATCTCTACCCTCCCTAATTTGTTAATATATGCACTCAGGGATATGAATTTTCCTCTGATTACTGCTTTGGCTGCATCCCATAAGGTTTGAAAGGATGTCTCACCATTGTCGTTTTCTTCAATGAAATTATTATTTGTTTCTATGATTTCTTCTCTAACCAATTTTGGAGTACCATATTATTTAATTTCCAATTGATTTTTGATTTTGCTCTCTATGTACCCTTACTGATCATTATTTTTATTGCCTTGTGATCTGAAAAGGCTGCATTTATTATTTCTGCTTTTCTGTATTTATATGCCATGTTTCTGTGACCTAGTGTATGGTCAATCTTTGTGAATGTGCCATGTACTGCTGAAAAGGTATATTTCTTTTTATCCATATTTATTTTTCTCCATATATCTATCAACTCTAATTTTTCTAAGATTTCATTCACCTCTTTTACCTGTTTCTTATTTATTTTTTCATTTGATTTATCTAAATTTGGTAGTAGTTGGTTCAGATCTCCCACTAGTATAGTTTTATTATCTAATTCCTCCTTTAATTCTCTTAGTTTCTCCATTAGAAATTTGGGTGCTATACCATTTGGTGCATACATGTTGATTTTTCCTTGTTGTCTATACTCCCTTTTAACAGGATGTATTTACCTTCCCTATCCCTTTTAATCAGGTCTGTTTTTGCTTTGGCTTTGTCAGATATCATGTTTGCTACTCCTGCCTTCTTTCTGTCAGTTGAGGCCCAATAGGTCTTACTTCAACCTTTAATTCTGACCTTGTGGGTTTCTATCTGCCTCATGTGTGTTTCCTGAAGAGAGCATATGGTAGGGTTTTGGTTTCTAATCCACTATGCTATTCGTCTACATTTTATGGGTGAGTTTATCCCATTCTCGTTCAATGTTATGATTGTTATTTGTGAATTCCCCAGCATTTTTATATCCTCCCCTAATTCTGACCTTTCTTCTTTTGCTATTACCTTATTTTAAATCAGCCCCCCTAGTCCCCTCCCTTGATAGGTTTCCCTTTCTAGCCCCTACATTTTTGTTCTCTTCCCCCCCCTCCTTCCCTCCTTTTTTGTGTTCCCTCTCCCCGTGGCCCCCCTTGGTTTTCCCTTCTCTCTTTCCCTGTTGGATAAAATAGAATTCAAGATCCCAATGGATCTAGATGCTCTTCCCTCTCAGAGTTGGTTTCACTGAGAGTAAGGTTTTGGTATTACCAGTTAGCACTCTTTTTTTCTCCTTCTTATAAGAGAATTCTTCCCCTCACCTTCCTGTGTATATCTTTGTGTGACAAAGATTGTTCTGTTTAATTTATTTCTATTTCTTCAAGTATATCTTAGTACCTTCATTGATTCCCCCTTTCCTTTTTTCCTTTTTTTTTCTCCCTCCCCTCCAAATCATGTTAATGTCTCAATCTTTCCCTATGAGTGATTCTTCTGATTACTCTATTAATGCATACAATTTTTGAAAGTTGCACATAACATTTCCCCCATATGTTAGTGTATATAATTTGACCTAATTGTGGCCCTTATAGAAGAGGGTTTGGATAAAAAAAAATAATAAAGCACTTTTCTTCTTTTCCCTTTCTTTCATATTTACCTTTTCATGTTTCTCTTGCTCTTTTCGTTTAGATGTTAAACTTTCCACTGAGTTCTGGTCTTTTCTTTATGAATATTTGGAAATCTTCTTTTTTGTTGAATGCCCATACTTTCTCCTGGAAGTATATAGTCAGTTTTGATGGGTAGCTGATTCTTGGTTGAAGACTTTGCTTTTCTGTATATCGTGTTCCAGGCTTTATGGTCTCTTAGCGTGTTCGCTGCTAGGTCATGTGTGATCCTTATCGACACACCTCTGTATCTGAAGTTTCTCTTCCTAGCTTCTTGTAATATTTTCTCCTTAGCTTGGAAGCTCTTGAATTTGGCGATTACATTCCTGGGTGGGGGGGTTGTCTTTTGGGGATTTAGTATAGAGGGTGTTCTATGAACTCTTTCAATTTGTATTTTGCCTTCTTATTTGAGAACATCTGGGCAATTTTCTTCGGTGATTTCTTGTAGTATGGCATTGAGGTTTTTGTTAATCTCTGGTTTTTCAGGTAGACCAATGATTCTCAAGTTGTCTCTTCTTCCTCTGTTTTCCTGGTCTGTCGCCTTGTCAATGAGATATTTTATGTTTTCTTCTATTTCACTAATTTTTTGACTTTGCTTTATTAATTCTTGCTGTTTTGCAAGATCACTGTCTTCTAGTTGGTTAATTCTGGTCTTTAATAACTGGTTTTGCTTTTCAGTTCGGTCTGCCCTTCTGTTAGAGGCTTCCGGGTCTTTCTCCAATTGTGAGATTTTGTCTTTCAGGCTGTCGACCTCTTTCTAAATTTGTTCCCATTTTTCTAGCCAGAAGGTTTCCATCTTTTGGATAAGCTCCATTTTGAGTTCTTCCAGAGCTTGTGGATAATTTCCATTTTGGGGGGGGTGTTTTGATTTTGTTTGCATTTCATCCTTTTTTTCATCTGTAGCTTGTTTTTTACCTCCTTAAAAGTTTTCAATAGTCACTTTTCCCCCTTTCTTCTTGGACGGTTGATCTTGGGCACTCTGAGCTATCTCTTTGGTGGTTTCCCCTTTCCTTTTCAGTCAGAAATCTGAGTGAAATGGGCGGATTTTGATGTTTTTGCCTCAGGCTGGTTCTTCCCAGCCTCTGAAGTTTTTTAGCTTGCCTGCCCGCTCAGTCTGTCTGTTCTCTCCAGTGCGTGCCGGCTTCTTCTGTAAAACTGCTCCACGTAGTTCCCTGGTAGTCCTTGTCAGTTCCCAGGGACCCTGGATTTCCCCTCTCCCCTCACTACAGTGAGGAGTGGAGGAGATTTTGCCTCAGGTCATTTCTAGGAGATTTTGCCTCAGGTCATTTCTAGAGCCTCCACAGCAATTGCAGTTTGTAGGAGCCCCCGTGGTCTGCATGCTCTCCAGTGAAACCGCTCTGAGGGGTAGTTCTCTGGGAGTCCTGTTTAGATCCCAAGGACTCTGGAGTGCTCCCTACTCACTGCATAGATGTTCCTCACTCACTCGCTGTCTCTGGTGAGTGAGCTGGTCCCTATTCTGGGATGGAGGAGGGCAGCTCAGCTCAGCTCACGCTTGGCAGCGAGCTCTCTCTACCTCTGGAAATGTGTTCAAACTCCACGTACCTTCATTGCTGTGGGCTGCTAGAGAGTCCCTCTGATCTTCTAAAGATAATTTTTATGCTCTTTTGAGGTAGACTATTTCGTTCGGTTCGGGGGAGAGGAAGCAATTCGCGTCTAGATTGCCGCCATGTTTACCCGGAAATCATAAGATTTCTTAATAGTCACTTGAAGTAGAGGAAAGTAAAAACCTTGAAAAAAAAAAGACTTGAAGTAGAGGAGTTTCTCTCAGACTGTGTTCATGGGAGAAAAGAGAGAGAGGGTGGAGTTATAGAAACTTTTATCTACAAAATGTAAGGACTCAACATGAGGATGAAAGAGGAATACTGAGAAATGTAGTTCAAGGGGTACAAAATTCTAATTATACAGTGGGAAATGGTCTGGTCATTTAACAAACTTACAATTCTGCTTGTTAAAGCTTTATTAGGGTAATATTTTTCAACAAAGTTTTGTACATCTACCTATTTTGCTCACATTTCCTTGGTTAATGAAATGGGGACATCCTCCTTTTCTTGCTCCTTACCTGAGGAAAATTACCCCACCACTACCTGTTGCTGCTCCCTTTGAAGTTCTACAGCTCCTGGCTGTTGAGCTCTTCTTTATGCTCCTCAAATAACATGTGATCCTTTGTTTTGACTGGGGCACGCATATGCTTCCTATGATCTCAATGCCAAATTCTAGCAAGTGCATTGAAGATCAAAGCAAACATTGAATATTGTGACAGTTTTTCCTCAACAAAATGTATCAAATACAAAAGTTGATGAGTTCACATTGGGGCTTCTCTCCATTGCTGGCCAGATACCTGCCAGAGTCCTTGTTAACAGGTTGTTCCTTCATCTGGAAGTTGGTCCTCTACCTGAGAGCCAGTATGGCTTCAGAAAGGGCTAAGGAATAGTCAGAAGGATATTTGCTGCCCAACAACTAAGAGAGCTGAGAGCAGAACAGAGATCTGTACATAACATTTATCATTCTAACTAAGGCCTTTTTCAGCCATGAGGGCTTATGGAAAATCATGGCTGAATTCGATTGGCCAGAGAAAATGCTCTTGTGCTCTCCCAGTCATCAATGGAGTGAAGCAGGACCATGTAATTGTTTCCATGCTTTTTAACATGATGTTTTCAGTGATGTTGTTGAACACTTTCAGTGAGGATGAGAATGACATCAAGGCCTGCTACCATGCTGACAGTAAATTATTTAACTTGAAAAGATTCAAACCAAGACTAAAGTGGAGGTATAGTTGGTGCACAACTTTCTGTTCAAAGATGACTGTGCACTTAATGCAGCCTCTGAGACTGACATACAACAGAGCACAGATCGATTCTCTACCACTTGTGCTAATTTTGACCTGTCAATTAACTGAAAAAAAAACACCCCAGAGTTTCTCCATCAGCCAGCACCTCACCATCTATACCTAGAACCATTGGTTATGGCCTAGGCAAAATTTTGAATATTGTGATAAATTCACTTACCTTGGCAGTATACTTTCCAAGGATGTCCACATAGATGAGGTTGCTACTACACACATTGCCAGAGCTAGCTCAGTGTTTGGGAGAGTCTGAACAAAAGTGTTGGAGAGAAGAGGTATTAGGTTGCCTACCATACTGAAGCTCTACATAGCTATTGTGTTAAACTTATTGTTTGTATGCCTGTGAAATCTGGACAGTCCAATAAACACTATGCTAGGAAACTGGATTACTTCCATTTGAATTCTTAGGGAGATTCTGAAGATCACCCGGCAAGATAAGGTACTGGGCACTTAGGATTTTTCTATTTTAACTCTACTGCAGAAAGCACAACTCTGATGGGCTGAAAACATTGAATGCCAAGCATATGTTTGCCTAAAAGTCTATTTTACAGAGAACTCACACAAGGCAATTGCTCACATGGAGGTCAGAAAAAATGATACAAGGACATTGTCAAGATCTTTCTGAAGAATTTTAGTATTGATAGTAAGCAATGGGAGGCATTGGCACAGGATTATCTTCTATGGTGTCCCTGCATCAAAGAGGCACAATGCTCTTATAAGCAAAACAGAATTGCAGTAGCTAAAAAGAAATGCAATGCACAAATTTAGAGATACCTCCATCCCAAATGCTCATATGGGTTATTTGTGCCTGAACTATGGTAGATCCTTCAGAGCTTGTATTGATCTCATCAACCATAGTTGGACTCTACATTGACCCTGACATAAGCATGTCATTTTAGTTTTCAAATACAAAGGATAACAATCAACCAGTTTGTCCCAGGGCACAATGGTGGGAAAATTTCTATTCAATTCAAAGATTAATCCCTTTTGTTAACATTGCCTTACCCTTAATTAGAATAGACAGAAGGGAGAGTAGAGAAAATATAATTCCCACTCCTACATCCATGCAAGTTATGCTAGTTCCTTCCCAAAAAAGCAAAAAAAAAATTGTATCCAAGAATTGGCTGGTGTAGGTAGATAAGAACCAAGTCATGTTCCCCTTGACTCGGGTTCCTCCACTTCTCAATAATTTCTCAGACTAGTTAGCATTATTCATTCTTCACTGTCCAGTCAGTCCTAGTTTTATCTATTTTAGTTCTATGCTTCTCTCCCATCAAATCTCTCTTTCCCTAGTCTTATCCTAGCCACTTATCTCTTGCCAAACCTAAGCCTTGGATTATTCCCATCTGTCCCCTCTATTCACATGATGCTGCATCAAGCTGGAACAAGTCACACAAACCTTGTTGAGTGGATCCTTTATAAATTCATGTTATCCAACTTCAATTTTGCCCTCTGTCAGTTTTTTGTTCTTTTTTAATTGATACCTTATATCCTTAACATATTATGCACTTCCCCCCCCTTATTTTCATCTCAAAACCCCTTGACATTCCTACTTTTTTCTCCTTTTCCCCAGTCACTTAAAAAGAGGTGGCGCCCCTTATCAAGCCCAAACTTTATCAAACTGCAGCTACAATCTCTCCTTCAAATCTTTCCTATCTCCTAACTCCTTCCTTGCTGTTTTCAAACATAAGCCAATCTCCTCCATCTTAAAAATACCTAAACTATATTCTATTATCAACCTCAAGTTATTCACATATGTATTTCTTCTCTTTTCCAGCCAAACTCCTTTACACTTGTTACATGAAATGGCTCTTTTCCTTGTCAAGGCAAATTGTTTTACATGCACAAATGATCCCATTCCATCTTATCTTCTCCACCGTTAATCACCAATCATTTGTTTTCTGTTGGTTCCTCTTCTTCTGCCTTTAAACATGCTTATACCTGCCCATATCCTCAAAAAAAAGCTTATTTGATTCATCCATCTGCTATCTATTGTCCTATATCTTCCCTCTGTTTTTATGGCTAAACTCCTTGAGAAGTTTGTCTAGAATAGATGCTTCCACTTCCTTTCCTCTTGCTCTCTTCTTAACTCTTTGCAATCTAGTGTATGACCTCATCATTCAACAGAAAAGTCCTTTCCAATGTTACCAATGATTTCTAAATTGCCAAATCTAGTGCCCTTTCTTAATCCTTATCATTTTTTACCTCTCTGCATATCACCCTTTTCTCCTGGATAATCTCTTCTCTAAATTTTCATAACACTAGTCTTGTCTGGCCCTCCTCCTACCTATAAGACTACTCCTCTGTATTCTTTGCTGGATCTTTGTGTAGGTCATGCCTACTGGTGATGAGTGTTTCCAGGGATCCATCTAGGGTCCTCTTCTCTTCTCCTAGTCTATTTTGCTGGGTGATTTCATAAGCTCCCTACGGGTATTAATTATGGCTTTTATGCAGATAATTATCTAAGCTATAGCTCTAGCTCTCTCCCTAAGCTCTCTTCTCATCTCTATATTTATATGTCCAACTGTCTTTTTATTTTTTTTAACTCTTACTTTCTATCTTAGTAACAAATCTAAGACAGAAGGGTAAGGGTAGGCAAATGGGGATTAAGTTACTTGCCAGGATCACATAGTTAGGAAGTGCTTGATATCAGATTTGAACCCAGGGCCTTCTGACAGTAGGTATAGCACTCTATCAATTGTGCTACCTAGATCCTCTACCCCCAACTGTCTTTCAAACATCTAGAACTGGATATTAGTCATTTAAAATGAAACATATCCAAAGCTGAACTCATTATCTTCCCCACCAAATCTTTCCCTCTTTACAACTCCCCTGCAAGGGTGATCTTCCTAGTCAATCAGTCTCACAACTTGATCATAAAGTCAAGGAAAGCAGCCACGTGGGAAATGATAAGGCATTTGCCCTGGGCACCCTCTTTAAATGGTAGAAGATCTAGGAGGATCTCTCCAATATTCTCCTTCTACCTTCTTCACTCAGAAAGGAGAGGCAGGCGGTATCAATTGATTCCATCTTGCAGAATGATGAAATTCTGGAGATCATAAAGTCCAGGAAAGCAACTGGGTGAGAAATTATGAATGTCCATAATTTTTAACAAACTCCAACTAACTCTCCTATAGGCAATAAGAGTTTTGGTAAATAGTCCTGATAAGGACCCCTCCATACTTCTGTAGCTATTTGGTGAAGAGGAGGGTTTCATAGTCTCTCAATTACTTTGTGTGGATTAGCTTTCCTTTGATCATCTAACTTGTGAGTCTCTTAAATGCCAAGGTTTCTTTACATGATCCTATATTCTTGTTGAAGGTCATGACACTGTAGCATCCTAGTATCTTTTATTTCTGTCACAGATCTGAAGCTGTGACTAGTTAGGAGGCATCTCTCAGCTACTCCTTCAACTGAGAAATATATTGAGAATGAGTATTGAGTATCACCTCTTTCATTTTAGGTACTGAAATACAAGTTAATAGATAGTTGTGATTTTTGCCTTCACATAAACAAGCATGATATAAAGCCTTTTCCTTATGGAATTGTATGCATATACTAGTGTGAAGATTGGATTTGGCTCTCTCCTGATTGTAACAATGAAGGTACTTAGCTCTTCCTTGATTGTGAAGATTAAATTGTAATCCCCTGTCTATTTTTAGATTTTAATCCCCAAAGTGTAAAGCATAGTACTTAAAGTTGAGTATGGAGATCTCTCCATTTGGGATTTTAACCACCAAAAGGTGTGAACACCCACTTCATGCACTGAGTGGGAGGTCTGTGACCCATGTGTGAAAGAGTGGGCAGTCCTGAAATAGAGCATCAGCTGTGATTGGTAGACGTAAAAATTTAGGGGAAGTGACACAAGAGGAAAAAGGTCTTTAAAAGTGAAAACAGAGACACACAGAGGGAGACTTGAAGGGAGCCACTTGGAGTGAAGACACTTGGAGAGAAGAGAGAAATTTGGAATAAATAGAGACACGCTTGGAGTGAATAGAGACTTGGAGTGAAGAGGGACACTTGGAGTTTGAAAGAGACACACTTGGAGTGGAGCTTGCTGGAGTTGATGGCTGATAAAGAATCTTGCTGATTGAACTGACACATGGTGAATGTAAAGGCTGACTTCCTTCCTTGCCCATTCTGGAGGCATGAGCCTCCAGGAAAGGCCCATTTTCTTGAGACTCCTTTCCCCTGCCTAGGGCCTTAGAATTTCTACCTGGCTCAGAAGAAGCTGAAGCTCTCTGTCTCTATCTCTCTCCCCTTTTCTCTCTTCCTTAATATCTTCCCTCTATTGTGAAAATAAACTACCATAAATTCCATTTTACTTTAGTAATTCATGTTTGGGATTTAGAAATTTAATCCCTGGCAACCAATTAAATAATCAATCCAACCATAAAACTAACACTAGAAATGAGACATGTTGGATTCTACTGAGTCTCTTGTTCTGTCCTAACATGTTAAAAATGTGCAGTTAAAGTATTCAGGCTATGGGTCTCTTTGATCCACAGCTTTAAATAGTACAGTATTTTAATAGTAGTAAGTGTAGCAAAAGAGTTGTAATGATGATGAAGAATAGTCTTAGACCTTTTGATAACTGCCAATGTTAACATTTTCTTGAGTAAATTGCTCTCAGACTATATCTTGGTCAGACTAGATCCTGGCAAGAAATTTATATACTTAAAAATACTTTTTTCAGTAACACTTTAGTAATACTGGATGCTTTTTTGTTTCTAGTTGGATATGCTGGTGCATACTTGGTGAAATGGTCAATCACCAGCTAAATATGACTCATATTTCTACTGTCCCCTTCCAGGGATAGAAAGTAAAAATAAATTAATTCCAAAGGCTTGGTAGTACTCATTTTCTCCAAATATTCAACACAAGTTGGTAGTGTTTTCCTGCACACGTTCTATACTTCTTATTGATATCTGCAACCATCTTAGACCAATAAAATTGGTTTCTTATAAGTTTTAGGGTCTTTTCTTGATCCATATGCCAAAGTTATCATGTAAAGCATTCATGACTATATAGCAATGTGCTTTGGATTTTATCCTAGTCCATTCTCTTCCCCCAAATAATGAGCTTCATGTGACCCTGAAAGTTGGGAACACTTATTATGACTGCCTCCTGGACATTGGAGCTTCCAGATCAGTTTTGGTGAGTAGACCTGATTCTGAATGTAATCCTGTTGGTTCTTTAAATGCCAGGAACACCCCTAAAATGTCCACGTGAATTGTTATATAACTGTGAATCTTTAGTGTCCATGGTTGAAAAGCCTCGTGATCTCTTAGACACTCCTTTAGAAAACCCAGCTTTAGTTGTATTCACTGATGGTTCTTCTTTTATGAATGATGGCATACATTACACTGGAGCTGCTGTGGTCACAGAATTTGCCACTGTTTGGTCAGGTTCACTGACCTCAAATATTAGTGCTCAAGGTACAGAACTGATATGCCTGTATATACAGATGCCTGTATACTTGCCAACAGTAGGAAAACAACAATTTACCCAGATTCTAGGTATTCCTTTGGCATATGCCATGTAGTAGGCATGTTATGGCTACAGAGAGGATTTCTAACCTCTCCTGGAAAGTGTAAATGCAGAGATTATTCATGAGTTGCTTTCTGCTCTCCAGATACTTGAAGCTCTAGCTGCAGTTCATTGTTCTGCCCAGCATGCTGTTTTAGAAGGACCTGAGTTGATTTTAACTCTGTCAACTGGTAATGATTCAAAATTGTCTCTCCCTTATAATGAACAGGAAGTGGGAAAATGGAACCAAAATTTTAAAGCAAAAGAGATTGATGAAGTATTGGTTTCATCTGATGTAAAACCTCCAGTCCCTAGAAGGTTCTATCACTAAATATGCTTATCTGTTCACAAGAGTGGTCACTTTGGTACTCAGGGCATCATAGACTCTGTTAAAAAGGTCTAGATAGAGGCAGAGTCAAGGTGGCAGCCTAGAAGGAGCAGAAGTTCAGACCTCTGAATACCCTTCCTAACAGATCATAAACTTAATGCTCCCAGAGGACTTAAAAACAAACTTAACAACAAGACAGAGCCAAGTAACCCACCTGCTAGACTTAATTCAAAAGGTACACTCCCCAAAAAGCTGGAATCTGAGAACACTCAGGTTTAAGGGGAAGACAGAAAGAAGGTCCCAGGACCCATCCCCCTTCCCACCCAGAGTGCTAAGACGCCCAGACCCCAGCAGCAAGGGGAAATTCTGGGTGGGCAAAGGTGCTGGTCTGGAGGGCATACATGGCAACCAGGGCTATAAAAAGTTCAGAGTCTCCAACAAAGATGGTGGAGAAGGAGCTATAGAGGGAGCATAGACCTGGCAGCTTGGCCATAGCTGTGAAGATTCTCCATATTTGCTCCAGCCTTCCAGGAAGTTTTGGCCTCAGAGGACACCCAGCCCAACTAAGCTGAACTTAATCCCATCAAAAGTCTCCAGAACTCGGTGAAGCCCAGGGTCCACACCCATCCTCATTGACTGCTGGACTTTAAGCCAATCAAAAGCCTCCAGAGGACAGGGAAGCTCAAACCCCAACAAACCTCCACCAGAGACTACACCAAGAGATCTCCTGTGAAAGCTCCAAGAGGGGAGACTGACAGAAACCCCCAAATCAAAAAAAAAAATGAGAGGAGCAAGAGCACAGACAAATACAGGGAGCAAAGAAGGGGTGAATTTGAGCAAATAACAGAAAAAGAAGAAAGAAACTACAATAGACAGCTTCTACTCAGCAAATGTAACAGAGGGGGGAGAAATCAGCAAACAATAAATCAGAAATCCCAGCGAATTGGATACAGGCTGTGGAAGAACTCAAAACACAATTAAGAGAGGCTGAAGACAATTGGGAAAAAAACTTAAAAATTAAGATAAGTCATCTGGAAACAGAGGCACGTGAACTAAAATGAGAAAATAGTGTCTTGAAAGCCAAAATCAACCAGCTGGAAAATGAGGCAAAGAGGATGAAAGATGAGGTGAAGAAGATGAAAGATGAGAAAAAGGAGATGAAAGATGAGGTAAAGAGGATGAAAGATGACCTCAAAAGAAAATCAGACCAGAAGGAGAGGGATGACCAAAAGCCAAGGATGAAATCCAGTCTTTAAGAACCAGAATACAACAACTAGAATTAAGTGACCTCACAAGGCAGCAGGACACTATAAAACAAAATGAAAAGAATGAAAAAATTGAGGAAAATATGAAGCATCTCATTCACAAAACAGAGGATTAGAAAATCTTTGAAGGAGAGACAATTTAAGAATCATTGGTCTACCAGAAGACCATGACAAAAGAAAAAGCCTGAACACTATATTACAGGAAATTATTAAAGAAAACTGCCCCAAAATCTTTGAACAAGAGGGAAAAGTGGAGACTGATAGAATCCACAGATCACCTCCTGTACTTAATCCCCAACTGACAACACCCAGGAATCTTATAGCCAAATTCAAGAACTATCAGACCAGAGAAAAGATATTACAAGCTGCCAAGAAGTCATTCAGATACCATGGAACCACAGTAAGGATAATGCAGGATCTGGCTGCATACACACTGAAGGACTGAAAGGCATGGAATATGATATTCTGGAAAGCAAGGGAACTAGGTCTCCAACCAAGAATCAGCTACCCATCAAAACTGACTATATTCTTACAAGGGAAGGTATGGTCATTCAACACAATAGAAGAATTCCAGGAATTTGTAAAGAAAAGACTAGACCTGAACAGAAAATCTGATGTCCAAGCACAGAACTCAAGAGAATCATCAAAAGGTAATTAAAAAGGAGGGGAAAAACAAAAACAAAACAAAACAACAACAAAAAAATTTTTTAAGAGACTCAATAAGTTAAAATATGTGTCCCTATAAGAAAATAGGTCATTGTTAATGCTTAAAAACTGTTGCTACCACCTGGGCAGAAAGAAGAATTACACTTAGAGGGAAGAGTGACAAACTGTATAGGATGAAAGGACATAATTAATATTAATATTATTTTTTTCCTGCAGTAACACAAGTTAATATATATACTCTTGCTATAATATCAATATATGCCTAAAAGCTTTAAACTATGGGAACCTGCCATTTATTGATAAAATATTATAGGACTGTGATTAATGTTTGTGTCTGATTCCAGGAAAAGGGATAAAAACAAGGAGCACAGACTAAACCTGAATAGTGCCAATAGAGCACACAAGAAATATTAAAGTGAGACTCGAGGTTGCGATGCTTAACTTATGTTTAAGTCATAGGACTTCCTTGTATCTACACTCTTTACGAAGTACTCAAACAAGTACAAAGCTTGACTATCATGCTGGCTCCCTATATCCCTGAGGAAAAAAACAATCAGATGAGGAAATGACATTTCCCCATCAAAATAGAATTCTAATTCTTTTCTTCTTATATTATGGCAACTTCCTGTAGTCTTGGCTACAAATGGCTAAATGAAATATTACTGCATTCTGTCCTACATACTTGTGGGATAGAAATTACTTTAAACTGGACCTATACAAGGCTTATTTTGAATTTTTCTTATGTTTTTGATTATTTTTCTATTCTTTTGATAATTGACACATACACCCCCATAACTGAACATTGCATTCTGAGCTAAACTTGATATTTTTTAATACTTACTTCAGGGGGGATTGTATTTTAATTTAAAATCTAAGAATTTTTGAGTTTTTTTTGTTTAAGATTGTATTTTTATAAAAATCCAAGAATTTTGAATTTTGTTTAAGATTGTACTTTTGTAAAAATTCAAGATTTGATTTTTTTTGTGAAAAGATCTTCAAGAAATAAGCTTGAAACTTTTATATCCAGAGAATGAACTGTTGCAGAAAGATGCTGAAAACCTACACTTCATTAAGAAGATCAAGAATGAACTTTGGATATGATTGATTGGACTTATGCCAAAAGGGACTGCCCCTAATTTGCCTTTCTGTCAATGCACCTAGCAAAACATTAGTTTTGCTTTCTTTTCTTTTCTATTTCCTCTCTCACTATTCTAATTCTCTTAGAAAATTGAATATTGTGTATATCTATAGTTAGAATTGAATTCAGAAATTGATTATGTTGTTTGATCAATGGGGAGACTGGTCTCCCATGATCATCAGGGGGGATTATAAACCTTAAAATTTCTTAGACTTATGAATGTTGGAAATTTCCCCATTGGGAAATTTCATACTTGAAAAATTTCCTACTGATAGTAAGAACTCTATTGGAATGTGAAACTCCTTGGCATGGGAGGTCCTTCTCCTCCCTACTTAAGACTACTTTAGGACAGAAACCTTTTGCTAAACAATGGAAAGGGCTTTGACCTATGCTTAAGCATAGAACAGGAAGTTCTTTGAGTCATGATTGATTTTAGAATTGATACAATAGAGATACTTGGAACGACAGAACCAGGTCTTGGAACTTACAATCTCCACCCTACTCAGAGTAACAGGATTTAGGAAGGGCTGCAGCAAAGATCAAGATTTAATTATTTGAGAATATGACCTTCAACAGACATGTGCAAAGGAAACAGACCTCTGGGCGGTCCTGGGTTAAGCTAGAGCCACCATTGGCACAGGGGAGACATCGACAGTGATTGGTAGATGTGAGAACTGAGGGGAGGGGACTTAGATGGTTTCCTTAAAGATAGCGGGGTCTGAGGACAGGGGGAGGAGGTTTTGCTCTGAGAGGTTTGGCTCTGAAGGAGTCTGAGAGGAGAGAGGTCCTGGAGGGAGAGCTCCTGGAGAGATCTGAGAGGAGGGCTTGCTCTGAAGGAGGCTGGAGGTGGAGGCCCCTGAGACTGTTTCTCCATTTTGGTCACGTGAGTTATAGGGACTGATCTCTTTTCTTTGTCTCAGCTATCTAAGGGCTTGGGCCTTTGGCCCAGCCTAAGCAGAGGGGGTATTTAAGCCCTATTCCCTTCTCGCCCCCCCCCCCCTCATACCTTTCTTCCTCCTGTTTGAATTAAAAACTCCATAAAAGGTTGACTGCTGACTTGAGTTTTCATTTAGGAATTACATAGCTGAATTCCTTGGCGACCTTAAATTAATATATATCAGTCTTTTAAAGTGATTTCCATATCACAATAGTGAAAGAAGAAAAGGCATGACCAGGAGTAGAAATCAAAATGCTGGGAAATACACAGCTAGTAATCATAACTCTGAATGCGAATGGAATGAACTCACCCATAAAACGCAAGCGAATAGCAGAGTGGATTAGAATCCAAAACCCTACCACATGCTGTCTTCAGGAAACACACATGAGGAAGGTAGATATGCATAGGGTGAAAGTAAGAGGAAGGAGCCAAATCTATTGGGCATCAACTGATAAAAAGAAGGCAGGAGTCCCAATCATGATATCTGACAAAGCCAAAGTAAAAATAAATCTAGTTAAAAGAGATAGGGAAGGTAACTACATCCTAATAAAAGGCAGTATACACAATGAGGAAATATCTGTACTCAATATGTATGCACCAAATGGCAGAGCATCCAAATTTCTAAAGGAGCTCAAGGATGAAATAGACAGAAAAACTAAACTAGTGGGAGATCTGAACCTTTCTCTATCTGAACTAGAGAAATCAAACCAAAAAATAAATAAGAGGTGAGAGAAGCAAATGAAATCTTAGAAAAATTAGAGTTAGTAGACATGTGGAGAAAAATAAATAGGGACAAAAAGGAATACACCATTTTTTCAGCAGCACATGTTACATTCAGAAAAATTGACCATTTATTAGGGCACAAAAACATTACAAACAAATGCAAAAGGGCAGAAATAATAAATGCAACCTTCTCAGACCACAATACAATGAAAATAATAATTAGTAGGGGTACATGGAGAGATAAATAATAATTAATTGGAAATTAAACAATATGATACTCCAAAACTGGCTAGTTAAAGAACAAATTGTAGAAACAATCAATAACTTCATTGAAGAAAAAGACAATGGTGAGACATCCTTTCAAAACCTATGGGATGCAGCCAAAGCAGTACTCAGGGGGAAATTTATATCCTTGAGTTCATATGTAAACAAATTAAGAAGGGCAGAGGTCAATGAATTGGGCATGGAAATTAAAAAACTAGAAAGTGTACAAATTAAAAATCCTCAGATGAAGACTAAATTAGAGATGATAAAAATCAAAGGAGAAATCAAAATTAAAAGTCAAACAACTATTGATTTAATAAATAAGACTAGAAGCTGGTACTTTTATAAAACAAATAAAACAGATAAAGTACTAGTCAGTCTAATTTAAAAAAGGAAAGAAAAAAGCCAAATTTATAATATCCAAGATGAAAAGGGAGACCCATCTCTAATGAAGAGGAAATTAAGGCAATCATTAAAAACTACTATGCCCAATTATATGACAACAAATATGGCAATCTAGGTGACATGGATGAATACTTACAAAAAATAAATTGCCTAGATTAAAAGAGGAAGAAATAAATTACCTAAACAACTCCATATCAGAAAAAGAAATTGAACAAGCCATCAAAGAACTCCCTAAGAAAAAATCCCCAGGTCCAGATGGATTCACAAATGAATTCTTTCACACTTTCAAAGAACAACTAATCCCAATATTATACAAACTATTTGACAGAATAAGCCAAGAAGGGGTTCTACCAAATTCTTTTTATGACACAAACATGGTACTGATCCCAAAGCCAGGCAGATTAAAAACAGAGAAAGAAAACTATAGGCCAATCTCCCTAATGAATATAGATGCAAAACTCTTAAATAGGATATTAGCAAAAAGACTCCAGCAAGTCATCACAAGGGTTATCCACTATGATCAGGTAGGGTTCATACCAGGAATGCAAGGATGGTTCTGTATTAGGAAAACCATCCACATAATTGACCATATTAACAAGCAAACTGACAAAAATCACATGATTATCTCAATAGATGCAGAAGAAGCCTTTGATAAAATAAAACACCCATTCCTATGGAAAACACCAGAAAGTATAGGAATAGAAGGGTCTTTCCTAAAAATAATAAACAGTATATATCTAAAACCATCAGGAAACATGATCTGCAATATGGATTAACTAGATGCATTCCCAATAAGATCAGGAGTGAAACAAGGATGCCCATTATCCCCTCTATTAGTTAACATTGTACTAGAAATACTAGCAGTAGCAATTAGAGAAGAAAAAGAAATTGAAGGTATTAAAATTGGCAATGAGCAGACTATCACTCTTTGTGGATGATATGATGGTCTACTTAAAGAGTCCTAGAGAATCAAGCAAAAAATTAGTCTAAATAATCAACAACTTTAGCAAAGTCACAGGATACAAAATAAGCATGCATAAGTCATCAGCATTTTTCTATATCTCCAACCCATTTCAGCAGCAAGAATTAGAAAGAGAAATTCCATTTAAAATCACCCTAGACAATATAAAATACTTAGGAATCTATCTGCCAAGACAAACACAGGAACTATATGAACACAACTACAAAACACTCTCCACACGATTAAAACCAGATCTAAACAGATGGAGAAACATTGATTTTTCACGGGTAGGATGAACTAACATAATAAAAATGACAATCCTGCCCAAATTAATTTCCTTATTTAGTGCCATACTCATTGAACTACCAAAAAAACTTTTTTACTGAATTAGAAAAAACCTTAACAAAGTTCATTTGGAAGAACAAAAGATCAAGGATATCCAGAGAAATCATGAAAAAAATGCAAAGGAAGGAGGACTTGCAGTCCCAGATCTCAAACTATACTATAAAGCAGTAGTCATCAAAACAATATTTTACTGGCTAAGAGATAGAAAGGAGGATCAGTGGAATAGACTAGGGGTAAATAACCTCAGCAAGTCAGTTTATGATAAGCCCAAAGATCCCAGCTTTGGGGACCAAAATCCACTATTTGATAAAAACTGCTGGGAAAATTGGAAGACAATATGGGAGAAATTAGGTTTGGATCAACATCTCACACCCCACACCAAGATAAACTCAGAATGGGTGAATGACCTGAATATAAAGAAGGAAACTATAAGCAAATTAGGTGAACACAGAATAGTATACTTGTCAGATATTTGGGAAAGGAAAGACTTTAAAACCAAAAAAGAGCTAGAAAAAAATCACAAAATATAAAATCAATAATTTTGATTATGTTAAATTAAAAAGGTTGTGTACAAGCAAAACGAATGCATCCAAAATTAGAAGGGAAGCAATAAATTGGGAAACAATCTTCCTTACAAAAACCTCTGACAAAGATCTAATTACTCAAATTTATAAAGAGCTAAACCAATTGTACAAAAAAACCAAACCATTCTCCGATTGACAAATGGGCAAGGGACATGAATAGGTAATTTTCAATTAAAGAAATCAAAACTATTAATAAGCACATGAAAAAGTGTTCTGAATGTCTTATAATCAGAGAAATGCAAATCAAAGCAACTCTGAGATATCACCTCATACCTAGTAGATTGGTTAACATGACAGCAAAGGAAAGTAATGAATGCTGGAGGGGATGTGGCAAAGTAGGGACATTAATGCATTGCTGGTGGAGTTGTGAACTGATCCAACCATTCTGGAGGGCAATTTGGAACTATGCCCAAAGGGCGCTAGAGGACTTGTGTCCTTTGATCAAACCATATCACTGCTGGGTTTGTACCCCAAAGAGATAATAAGGAAAAAGACTTGTACAAGAATATTCATAGCTGTGCTCTTTGTGGTGGCAAAAAATTAGAAAATGAGGGTATGCCCTTCAATTGGGGAATGGCTGAACAAATTGTGCTATATGTTGGTGATGGAATACTATTGTGTTCAAAGGAATAATAAAGTGGAGGAATTCCATGGGGACTGGAACAACCTTCAGGAAGTGATGCAGAGTGAGAGGAACAGAGCCAGGAGAACATTGTACACAGAGACTGATACACTATGGTTCAATTGAATGTAATGGACTTCTCCATTAGTGGCAATGCAGTGACCCTGAAGAACTTTGAGGAATCTACGAGAAAAAGCACTATCCACATTCAGAGGAAACACTGTGGGAGTAGAAATACCAAAAAAAAACAAAACCAACTTCTTGAATACATGGATTGAAGGGATATGGTTGGGGATGTAGACTCTAAATGAACATCCTAGTGCAACAACCAACAACATGGAAATAGGTTCTGCTCAAGGACACAGGTAATACCCAATGAAATTGGGCATTGACTGCGGGAAAAGTGGGTGGAGTGGAGGGAGGGAAATAATGTGATTATTGTAACCAAGGAATACTGTTCTAAATTTACTAAATAAACTAATTCAAATGGTAAAAAATATAAATTTAATTAAATTTAAAAAAAGAACTTGTTTGAGGAATTGATTAGGGGAAAAGTGCTAGATAAGATTGAGGACAAGAATAATGGACAGGTAGATAGTTTACCTAAAGAAACAGAGAGTAAGGCAAAAAAAAAAAAACTAAGGTCAATGATAAGGGAAATTAAGGTGACAATGACACCAAGCCTGATGGTGAACAAGAAAAGATTTGTCCATTAAAGGAGGTCACCAAGGTATCAACTATAACTGGTGTACTGCAATCTAAAGTTCTCAGGCAATTCACATCACAGGAACTTGAATCCCTACAGAAACATTTCCCAAATTTCATAGAACAACCTTTCAAAACCCAGAAGGAACTGAAATGATCCTGAGGATGTAGAGTTTCTCCTATCTGAACTGTTCAGCCCCCATGAGCAAAGGCAATTCCTTGAAAAGACCAGGACTGATAACAATCTAACTAGTTGACCAACTGAGGAGCAAAGGGATAATCTAGACTTTGCTAACCCCACTTTCATGTCCTACCTAAGGAAATGTAGGGAAGACTTGTTCCAAGCAAGTGAGTGCTGCTAAAAGCCAAATGCATGGCCTAGGTTTGATAAGCTCTTGCAGAACAAAGGGAAACATCCTGCCACATACATTGATCGTCTATCAGAATTGGCAGAATCAATATTGGGTCTGGAGGCTAATAGTGAAGAGTCTGCAAGTCATGTCCGGAGGCAGTTTTGAGGGGCAGTTTTTGCACACCTCATTTAAAGAACTCCTTTAAGCACTGTTTCCCTAAGTATGACATGGTCGGTCTCATTGAATTATGTGAAACAGCTAGTTACTTGTATGATAATCAGTCAGAACAGCTTAAATAAGTGCAAGACTTAAAAGACAAATTAGAAATGACAGAGAAAAATCTAAAAGAAAAGGAGATAGAGGAAATAAAAAAACTAAACATAGTTAGGACTTTCACAAAATCTAGTTACACAAAACCAAAACCAGTGCAGAGAGAAACTAGAGAGACTAGGCAATGCTTCTTTTGCCACAAGAGAGGTCACCTTATAAAAAATTGTTTTTTGAAGAAACATGAAATTGACAAGAACATGCAATATTCACAAACTAGATACAAAAAGTCCACTTGCTGTTCTCATTGCATGCTAACATCCACTAAGCAAGCAAATGATTTGCGAGAGATGCAAAAAGCCATTAGCTCTGGAGCTAAACCTAAGTACTCAGACATGGTTAGGAAAGAGTTATGAAGCCAGGCCTATAAGGTATATAGTGTGACACATGGAGATAGAAGAGAGAGGGGAAAAGAGGCTGCAGTTAAAAATAGTAGAAAAAAGTTGGGAATTGGTGAAAATTAAGTGCAAGAAAGTGAATCTGTGAGTGATAGTACATGCAATAAATCAAGAGAAAGGCAGAGACAAATTAGAGAAATTGATGAAGCAATTAAGGAAATAACATCTAAAATAGCAAATGAGATGAGAGACTTAGAAAAAAGCTGTATAGTATACACACAAGAAAAGAGTACAAATGAAATAAAATTATTATTAGAGAACTTTCTTCAGTGCAATGGAATTGAATAGTGCAAAAGAAAAAGAAAGAAAAAGTCACAAGATTCAAGCAATTCCCTACAGGTTACTGTTGCTAGAGATATAAATGCTTTGAGACCATTCACAGATTTGCATGATATCCCTCCAAACTCAGTTAATTCTGTAAATAGCTTTCTGGCAAAGGTACCCTTAGGAAAAAACTTCTAATTTGAATCCAGAAGCTGAAACCTTCCATCCATCAATGGTTGATTTAGATAAGACAAGATTAACTGAAAATGGAGCTGAAATTACATTTGAAAACAATAATCCTATTTAAAGTAATGGAGGTAACATGACAGTTAAATTTGAAAAAGGGGATGGAATGGAAGTCTTAGCAACTGACAGAATAACCAAGGATTCAAATGACAGACTTGAAGCCAACATTCTAAGTGGCATAGGGGAATCTGGCCAAATAAACAGCTATGATTTAAAGTCATGTTCCAATGTAGTTGAGGATATAGTACAACCAGCCACATATGAAGACTTTATAGGAAATGATTTAAATAAAAAAGAATTAACGGATTCATATGTATAGCTGGCAGAGAGTAGCAAAGGAATGAACAGTGACTTAATAACTATACACACCTTAGCTACAAATCCAGAAACATATGTATGCACTAATGTGGGACAGAATGAAGGCATCTTACTGATGATGCAGAGTAACATGCAGATGTACTGAACTTATTCCCAGAAGAAAATAACACCATAGAGGGAATGATTCCTATCTCTACACAGTCAAAAGAGAGTGAAGATGAACCTAAACCTCAGACTGGTGATAGAGTAGGATCTATGATTACTAACAGCACAGAATATCTGCAAGAAGAAGCTAACCCCATACCATCAAGTTTACCAATACAAAACAAAAATCTAAAGCTTAGTAGTGAGAAACAAACAGAAACTGATTTGAGAAACACAAAAGCTGGTGATATAGGCTTAGATCTACACATAAAGCCAGAGTTAGCAACAAAATCAGACACAAGTTTACATGGCACTGAGCAAAATCCTAAGAACATATTGATTGGATTCAGTGAGTCTGACTCAGATACTGAATCAGAAGGAATACCAGAGGGTGTAATAATAATGGATCAAGATGATTTGGAACAAATGCCTTATCAATTTTATAAGCTTTATGAAGATGTAAATGAAGAAGGGGATGTGTGGGATACAAGTGAGAAAATTGAATACCTGAAACCAGTACAATCAAAATCTCACGATTTTATGATGATGATTATGATGATGAGATATTCTTTGGGCATAGAACAAGTTGCATACCATTGGAAGAACTTTATGCAAAATTAGGGGTTGATCATGAAGATGACTTTATAGAGAAGTTGAATTACATGGCTTGTACAGATACAGATTTTGAATTGGAAGGTGGATATCAAGGAACATATTAAGAACTGGAGGAGGAGAGATAGATAGACAACTTCACATCTATTCTCTAACTTCAAAAACATGACAAATACCATTCATGCTGTAACAGTGGAACCAAGATTAGTTGGAGTTCCATAGGGTAATATACTACACAAAATCTTATGAGAATGAAGACTAGTCTTAGGTAGAAAAGAAGAACAACTAAGTCATTCAACAACAACAAGAACACTTCTAAGCTGTAAAAAATAGACTCGAATACAGGACTACAATCCCCATGAGCCTTTGCTCCACTTCCCCAGTATGCCTTGTAATCTCACCTGGGTCGAGATGGAGAAGGTATTTAAGCTGATTCAAAGGCTTTTGAGGAGTCTCTCACTCTCTTGGACTTCCATTTTGGGGCAGGCATGGCTTTTTTTCATAATGTAGGTGAGGTTGTGTCTAGGCCACTCTATGGCCTGGACACATGTTTCTTATCCTGTATTTTCTTTAATCCTTAATCTTCAATAAACCTCTAAAAAATATAATACTCCTTGCAGAGAGAAACTAATTTCTACCTGCCTCAGTCTCCCCATATTCCTTAAATTTTAATCTTTACAAAGCTTGTAGCAGAAACACCATCTTCATAATTATGACAGACACAAACACCTAGAATGCTATGGGAGCATAGATTCACATTGGATGAATTTGTTATAAAAGATTTTTACATCAAGTTATAGAACTGAGACAGGTTATCCAAATCTCTCGACCTTCACCCTAAATCAGTCTCTACCAAGGGAAGGGAGAGAGGGAGGGTATACCATGAAGATATTACCTCATAGTTTCAGATACCTCACAAGACACAACAATGTGATCATATCATCAGTGAAGATGGACACAGATGACATCTAATTTAAAAAAAAGCCCTAGTTATAAGAAGCAACACGAATAGCCCAAGGAGAAATCAATAACAGTCCTTGTGAATGAAAGCCTATAGTACAGACAAGAGAGCACTGCACATATTGAAATGATACTAGGAAAGCACCCCTGAAGCAAATAACACAGTCCAGAAAGAAATACAGCCAGCAACACAGACAAAAGGAAAACTTGCATTTAATGGTTTAGCAGCCATAGGAAAAAAAAAGTCTCTATACATTTTATACAATATCTCTGCCAACCATATAACAGAAAAGAAAGAAACAATGTTATTTCAAATGAAAATGTAAGTCCATGACCTAACAAAATGCATTGAATCTAAATTCTATCCCCAAGACATAAGAAAACATACAATAAACCTTGAGTAATAAAAGTCAAATATCAAATAGATTAGCAAACTTCAAATCATATACTTAACAAAATTCTAAGAACTTAAGCGCAATGCTATACTGCTTATATCCACCCATGAAGATGTACATATGTCATGCTTACTCCCATACATGAAGATAGGCACATGTAATGCTTACTTCCACATATGAAGAATAACTGTTAATTCTGACAAGCATTCATGAAGAACTCACCTTACTTCCATGCATCATGAAAATTTAAATCTTACATACATGCACATGTAAAAACCTTGCATGCATGCATGTTTGTGATTGTTCCAGTTGTTCCAGAATTGAAGAACATGTCTTTAATCAAGAGTGAAAGAAAACAGAAGAGTGGTATGCTGACCAGAAGATGAAGACAGTGTTTATATAATTAACAAAAAAGGCCATGGAAAGACTGACAATTTGGGACTTGTGATCATGACGATATGTAAGAATGCATCATACATGTTAACATCACATATATGCATGCACATCCTACATAGAAAAGGAAGATATCTCATGGAATGGGTAAGTATACAACATGCATAGTTGCAAAACAAAAGACACACTGATATAAAATTTCTGTGGAAAATTCAAACAGACAAAATATTTCTTATCTGCTTGAGTTTGCACAGAAATCATGAACAATTTATATGGATGCACATATGTAAATCTGTATAAGTAAAACTCATGTACACATGTAAATACTAATGTACTAACATGCTGACTATTTTAGAATAGTTATTAATATTCTAATGACTAACAATAGTGACAGCTTAGTGAATTTTTTCTAGTCTTAGGAAAGTAGAGACAGAAATAGAACTACTTAAGTATAGAGTTAGATTGCATTATGATTTTGGTTAGCAATTGTTAGTACTAGAAATTTTTCTTACTTAAATTTATAGACATTAGGAGATAAGACAGTTGCATATTCAAAATGTTATGGAAATTGTTGAAATGGTTTGAAATTTTTTACATGATTTGTTATTATGTAAAAAACACGTTCATGTAAATCACTATTTCCTAAACCATTTTCCTATACCCAATCTTAGCATAGATCTAAGTAGACAAGAATAGCTAAGATAAGTTAGGATTTGTTATTTTGGGAGGGTAAAGGAATATTCAAGATAGTACAGGTAAGAATAGATAGCTAGAAATATATGAAAGGTAAGTATCATTAAAATTTGCGGTTGCAAATTTGGAAGAAGGGAGGTATTGTTGAAGAGGCATGCATGGAAGACAGAAAGCTGAAGACAGAAGAGCTGTCAATCAAAAGGAACATTCCATTTGGAATGTTTCTGGGAAGGACAGTTGGAGCTAAGCCGGGCTGAACTGGGCTGAGAAACTTCTGAACTGGACCCTTATGTCTTCTGACAGAGTGGGGGAGAAGAAGCTGTGGTTTCTGGCTTTTGGACTAAGTTTTGGCTGCTTGTGGCTGCTTGTGAAGACCCTGAAGCTTTTGCTGACTGACTGATATTTACCTGGATGGTTAAAAGAAAAAGAAGAAAGAAGACATACAATTGTCCTCCTATCTCTCTGACTGTCCCTGCTAGTGACTGATTGCCATTCCCCAAATATTCTCCTAACCCTCATTTTAGAGACTAGGGAAATCTATCCCCATTACCCTATTCTCCATCCTTTCCTGTCTTCCCCAAATAAACCCTTAATTGAGTTAAAGAAGAGAAAAGAGCATCTTCTCTAAATTTCATAGATCACACTGAGTGAATTGAAGGAGAAGGGGGAGGGGAAGCTAAAGGCTTCAGAAGAGTGGAGGAAATGGGAGGCATTGAGGGAGAAGGGTAGGAAAAACCTTGATCCATTAGTTATTTAGAATCAATCAATAAACATCCCTAGAAAACTATCTATTACAGATGCCACTGCACAGTCTAAGAAGCACAAGGTCAAGGAGAAAAAAAAATTTCTATGGGACTGATGAGGATCTATGCCAAGACAGAGGACTTGTTTTTGTTTTTTTTTCCCTTGGTGCAATTTTAAGTTTTAATAGCTTGCATTAAGATTCTTGGAATACCTCATATATAAACATATTTATGTATATATATGACAGAGACTGTCTATATTTTTTCTTTTTTTATTATTATTTAAAATTAGTTAATTCATTTAGAATATTTTTTCATGGTTACACGATTTATGCTCTTTCTCTCCCCTCTTCCCTCCCCCTTCCCTGAGCTGATGAGCAGTTCCACTGGGTTATACATGTAAGCAATTTTCTATAGTCCTGGCTGCAAATGAGTAAGTGCTGCAATTGTCCTGCATGCTTGTAGGGCATAAACCACTTTAATTGGGCCTTGCTAGTGATTTAAGGACCTGTTATGCTTTTATTTTTATTCATAATTTTATATACACAAGATTTTGATTATATATATATATTTTTTTTTCTCTTCTATTTGGTTTTTGGGGTTTTGGTTTTCTTTCAGAATTGATTCATATACCTCATAGCTCAGTCATGTATCCTGGAGTGATTCTGGTGTTGGTCAACACTCTCCTAAGGGGGGATTGTAGAATTATCCTAAAATCCAGAGTTTAAGATCTTTTAAAGCAATTTTAGGAAAAGGAAATGGCCAACACTCTGAAACAAAGAAAGTGGATCTTCTGGAGAAGTCTTAAGGATGCTTATAGAAATCACACACTACATCAAGAGATCCAGAGTGAACTTTGGGATATAATGAACTGAACTGAAGGGGGTTGAACCTATCATTTATTCTGAATGTGAACTCTTATGCATTAAGGAAATGCCCCCTAATTGGCTTTTTGTCAATGCTTCCATCAATCATTTTTGCTTTCTTTCTCCTTTTTCTTTCTTTCTCTCTCATCCCCTCAAATTATTGTAATTCCCTCTAGGTAAAGTACAATATTTTATATATCTCTAGTAATAGAATCTTTAGATGTTTAAGCTGGATACATGGAATGATTCACTGGGGAGACTTGGCATGTTAATCTCTCAGAAACCCCAAGTGAGGAGGTTTTAACATGCTTATCTCCCAATAGAATCACAATCTGAAGTAAATTTCTCTCTTCTGTGTCGCTCTCTTGATGTCGTCTCCTGATGACCTGAAGGCCTATAACAACCTGCCCATGGTTGTTATATAATTTTTACCTGTGGGTAATAACCTGAGAAGGAGAAGGGAGACTAAGGAATGGGTGAATAAAAGAGACACAAAGACAACCAGTAAAAAATATGAGGAGAGGTGCTATCTCCTTAATGTTATCCCTTGGATAATTAATTAAAAGGAAACATGAGAAATACGAAAACACATGGGAGTAAGAACTCCTTGATAGGAAGCATGGAGGCAACTGTGCCACAAGGAAAGATAAGGATTAGCAGGAAAAGGTTAAGACAGAGAGACTCTGAAGATCCAGGGAAGTAAAAGAGAGATTAGCACTTCTTCCCAGTATTTATTTAAGGTTTTAGGAATGTGGATTGGGAGGTGTTCAATGAATACGTAACATAGCATAAGTCTTAACATTGGTTGAACAGACAATGAAAAGATCAAAGAGGTGGAGATTAACCTGACATGCGCCTTTCAAAGGAATGTGGTTTGACAAGGTGAGAGCTAGGCCTTTGTGGTGGCTCAGGAGTTTTCTTGCCCTTTGTACTGTCTATACAATGAATATTAACTGATCTGACCATGTATCTGGTAAATGAATATATATGCAATACATCAATCATACTTTCCCAAATGCCAACATGCCTGGTATGCTACAAGGCCAAATACCACTGAATAAATTAAGTTATAGACCAGTCACTGGAAAAGGGAAGCTAAGAGTCACAAGACAGGAAATAGAGCTTAGTCCCTGGGACTGCTCCCCTCTGGGTGATGCAGACAAAATAGAAAGTCATGGTTGGTTACTGAGATGTGATGTGTAGGAGTTAGTGGATGGAGAAAGGATTTTATAAGAAGGAAGCAAGGAGGAAGTAGATCGAGTACCTGGTCTGGTGTCAGGAAGCCTCTTGGCTTCAGTGTTGATGATGCTGGCTAAACCTGTTGATAAGTGTAGCTAGGAGGCCATTATGTTGGTCTTAGGACAATCAGCTAAGGCAGCAATAAGGAAAGTACCCTTCAGGTCCCTCTCCTACTTTCCCCTCTTCTTCCTCCTGATACTTTTGATTTTAATGAAATTATTAATCTATAGCCAGTTTCCTAATTTTAATTCTTACAAGAGTCTATCATTGCCATCATTCTAAAATTTGTCAGGAGTGTCCAGAAAAACCTCTGTACTACCGATGAGGATGCTACTGAATTTAGCTTTGACTTTTTGGGTCTAGCATGTCACTAAGAACCTAGATTCCTGACCATGGACTTGTCTACCTGGCCAATATTGTGATCATATTGGTAGAATAACAAAAGCCAAACCACAAGTACCAGGGTAAAGTAAGCTGAAGAGTTACAAACATAGAACTGTCAGTCCATGCTGGGTCACCAAGCCCCATGGGAAATCCTTCCTCAACCAGGATGAGACCATAACAGTCATAAAAGACATTTATTTATGTGTCCCATGCATTTAATTTCTAAAATTTTCTTAGCTTTACTTTAAGGGAAAAACCTCAGAGGGAAATAATTGTAAAAAAAAAAATCTCACCCATCTTGAGAAGTCTTCACAGAGGCAGGCAGCAACAGCTTGGCTTGGTGTAGTTTTCCCTTTAAACCTCAATCTCATAAAGAAATTTGAAAGTTCTTTTAAATTTTGTGGTCTCCAAACCATGTCAATTAAAATAGGAGTTGGTCCTCAGATTCTAATAAAATTTTTAGGATTATTTGGACATAGGAGAGAGGGATAGAGAAGAGGCCCTAATTTAACTTTTCCATGTGGCTCCTCTGGCAGACCCCAGGAGGGAAGTTTGTAGGTAGAATGTCAGAGACAGAGAGCTTGAACTTCCTGCTTAGCCCTTTTTGTAATCTCCTAGCTCCCTTTCTCCTGTCCTAGCCTCCTGGTCAAGCTCAGGCTGATACCAGGTATGCAGGTAGTTGACAGTACACATAGTAACACATGATGAGCAGAGAATCCTTTCTCTCAGACAAACCAAAACATTCACAAGAACTGAAACAGAGTGAAATTGTTAAGGTCCGGGATTTCACCCACCACCAAGGAAGACCCGTGGACAATGCAATTAGGCAAAGAAAGGGCCATTTATTGAACTAATGTGCACTAGTGGGAACTCAGCCAAAAGAGTTCCTCCTTCCCTCCTGAAGACTCAGTCTTAAATACTCTTCAGCATGTATATCTCCCCTCCCTTCCTCCTTCTAGTCCATTATCTGCTATGTACTGTTCTTGGTACCTTGACATTTTCATGTCACAGGGTCTTTTCGGCTCTTACGTTTTTATCAGTGCAGCTGGGATCTTGGCATATTTGTGGCTCTAAACTTCCAAGGCTAGGCTATTTCCTACTCTGGCCTCCCTCATTTCTGACTTCTTTTTCTCTTATGGGGCAGAGGGAAGGCCTGCCCACTGAAGCAGCTTGTGGCTCTCAGTCCGGGGCTCACTAGGGGTCGGTACTGTTGTTGGAGAGCCAACACCTTGATGGCATCCAGCCAGTCTTTCATGAACCAAACAAGGCAGTTGAAAATGCAGGGGCCGAATGTTAAGAGCAGGGTTAAGATTATGAGGGGTCCTATCAGGGATTTGACTAGGGAGAAGAATTGAAAAGGTAAGCGTACCAGGGGCTGGCAGTTTCTCTCTCCTTCCATGGGGCTTCTAGACCTGCTCAGCATAGTAGGTCACTCGGGGTACTATTGTGACGGGAGTGCAGAACTCGTGCGTGCAATGAGAGAGCTTGGGGAGACACAGGGCTGTAGGTCAGAATGGGAGCATAGCCAGTGCACTCCTGCGGGTGGGATAAGGTATTTCCAGGTTGAGGGATACTCTGTGGTTGAGCAAAGGTGGGGGTCGGGGTGGCTGGATTTTCCTGCTACACAGTTGCTGCACCCGATCACTGCAGAAAGGGTTAAGCCATGGCCCGGGTTTCCAGGGCCCATCTCGCTCCAGCAGCACTGCAGGGGGTTTACTTCCTGTGAGATATTACAGGAGGCATTCAGGCCAAAGGCCTCGTAATAGGGCAGGGATGCAACTAGGCAAAGCCAGCAGTGTTCAGTGAGGTTAGGTGAGGAATGGGTTGAGTGCCGTAAAGGAGGCTTGCAGCAATGGAAGATAGGGGTTGTGTGCAACAGGGTGATTGGGATCGTGGGATCTGGGGGTGGTTGGAAGTGTTGGGCTTGTGGGGCAGGGGTTGTTAGGTAGGGGAGCTGTAGGGGGGTTCTGCCCTGGAAAATAGAGAGGAGCCAGACAAGGGAGGGGGAAACCAAGAGGTGGGGGAGAAAGTGAAGTAATTGAAGCGACTGGGTCATGTATTCCTTTTGCTAGCTGTCTCCCCGCTGCTTCTGGTGAGTCCTGCCATCTAGCAGGCCCAGCCATCCATAGGGGAACCACACAGCCTCTCAGAGGGCCAGAATCTCAGGCCCCACCTGGTTCAGTGCCCCTTGCCATCCTATCCCCTCCTCTCTCCAAGTATCTAAGGAAAAAAGGGCAAAGGTCCAATATTCTATAGTTTCTTCAGTGCTGAGAATGGGTGTATAGCTGTCCCTGCCTATGTTTAGGAGAGAGAGTGGGGAAGGGGGATGAAGGGGAGGGAAAGGCTGCAGACACAGTGTCTTTAGGGGCATGCCCTCAGTGAATTCCAGGGTCCCAGGTCGGTGAACTGCTTGGAGATCTGAAAGGTGTCCAGCCACTGCTTCCCCAAGGGGCAGACAGGTCCCAAGGGAAAGAGTCAGCCCCTAAGATAGAAGTGCAAACACTAGAATAGCAGATAGGAACAGAATTTTAGTACACAGTAATTGGCATCACACATTTGCATTTGGGTATCTTAACCAACAGACTTTATCTTCAGAAATCATCTTCTGACAGGAACAGATCCCTTTAGGAAAAATCAGATTCCCAAGTTATTTGCAGAGCTGGTATGTGATATTTCTGTTAAAGAATATCCCATTGCAAAATACACATTAACTATAACATCTATAAACACTGGAGTAACAATATCTTACAGATGTATTTCCTTACCCCAGAGGCTGGGGAAATTCAAGAAAGCTTTGAGCTATATTTCCAAGCTCAAGAACCAAACTTCAACTGTGGTAAATTAAGGCTACAAATACAAGCCATCTAGGAATAAACTCCACTTATTTTTCAAAGTATGTTCCTAACAATTTGAGAATTCCCAATTATTAGGGTTGTTTGAGGAAATGGAAACTTTAATATCACAATTTGCATTATGTGCTGACCATGGGAATTGTCATGAAGGAAGAAGGCCCAGAAAGGGAAAATATCTCCAAGTCACAAAAGACACACCAAGAAAGGCTGGCACTGCTATTGTTTCACCTGAGGATCAGCAGTCTAGATGGTCAGGAAAATTCAGTCCAAAGTGAGCCTTGGGCTGCCTTCTCTATAACCATCCTAGGACTTTTTCTTTCCTTAGAGAACTTGCCACTGGGTCCCAGAAGCCTTCTTTTCCCTTAAAAGACAAGTCTCCCCCATTTCAGCTGAGAGAAATTCTGTTCATCAGCAGTCCAGAAACAAATCTCCATACCCCCAAACAAGCCTTTGATATCCCTACAAGGCTGATCACTCAATTATTTTCATGTATTTACACATCGCAGTGTAGTCACAAAACCTGAAATAAAGAACATGAGTGCTGAATTAAGTAGTTCCATATAAATCAGGGCTATATCATCTCCTGGACCTAGGCCATCTGAAAGACTAAGACAAGGTCATGTAGGAATCACTTCAGGGTAACTGTGCAGAGAAATTAAAGAATCAGGTGTGATTTTCCCACATACATTGCTTTATATATTATCCCTAAGTTAAAAGATCCAATTATGAGAGCAGAACATTCATCTGTTCTCTTTTACCTTCTCTCTCCCTTTCTGTTCCTTCAAAACCCTCTGCTTAAAAAGCAGAACACACCTTCCATTTTTCCTTTACAAATGCACATACTAAAGTTTTATGGACTTTACATCAAAGTCCCCTTTTCTCCCAAATTTGCACCCAACATACCTCCCCACTTTCTCTCACATGCTTTTACCATCATAAGTCAAACAACTGTCCCCCTAGTATCACTTCAATTGCTAATCGGTAAAAAGAATTCTGATTTTAAAAGATTACATCATTGCACAATCTTTAGCATAGAGCTCAACCATTATAAATTTCAGTTCATAGTACAAATTGGTAAACTGAGGTAACAAAATATATGGTAGTCAGGTTTACAATGAGCTTTTGTTTTCATCCAAACAATACTTAAACACACAGCAACTCACATAACAATCATAAATTTCTGAGCAAGCATTTTCACATATATGTCATTTGTAACACCCTACCCACTCTTTGGCTATTGTTTGCCACATATATCCTTGTACAGATCAAAATGTAATAAAAATATCAACCAACAATACCCAGAACTCGTATGTGGTAACTTTATCAATTACATATCACTCAACTCATTTTATCATTCTGGACCTGGAATGTTTGTAGTAAGATTCCACAGCTGCAAACAAGCTCTTTGGTCAGTCAGGGCTGGCAATGTTTGCTTGCTTGAGCACCTAAAAACCTCCATTTCTACAATTAAAATATACTCATCTTTAAGTTCTATCACACAGTGGTTGTTAACTCTTTGAAGCCCCTATGTCAGTTTATAAGTATCAGTGTGGAACAATTTTATAAGCACTTCTTTCTCCTTCCTGGGTGCAAGGAAGGGGTTAATAGCTTCTGAGCAATTTTATCCCAAGGCTGCTGGCCTTGACTTAGATTTTATTACTTAGCAACCTTGGTCCATTCTTCTTCAAGCAGTGAGCTTACTATAATGTAAAGTTTGAACGTATCAAAACCCCTTCATATTAATGTACTCTTAGTGGATCTCAGCTTGAATTCTACACTTCCAAATAACTCTGATTAAGTCCTTTAGTAATGTTTCAGTGTAACCAAACTGAAGTGCAAAGCATTTACCTGTACTTCTCTCAAACTTCTGCCTAAAGTAGAATAGATCCTCCAGTTTAGTTTTCTTTTAGCTCAAAATATTGCTACATGCTTGATTAAATTTCAATTTATAATTTGTTGTATCTATTTCATACTAGAATTCATAGTATCAACTAGTATCTCCATTCATTACTCTCATTGAAATGGAGCACTTCATAAAATGAATCCAGACACCCCAAAATCCAATTATTAACTTATCTAGCTAGGTTATAAGATATGAAGTTATTTCCTTTCACATGGACTTAATCACCTTTCCCTAGCTACATGTTACCTGGCATTCCAGCCTGACCTCTCTGATATAGCTGAAGCTAGACTATATTTAATCCTCACGACAAGCCCTCTCGATTACAGGGTTGGTTAAATTTGTCTTGTTAAAGGCATACCGGTTGTATATCATATACCCTTAAGCTATTTAGGTGGAAAACTTAATTCCCTTTATAATATAAATGCATACATTTTTAGCATTTATTCAGCATTATGAATTTCCAGCATTTGGCATCTGAATACATACATGTTCATCTTTAGATTACAAATTCCTTCCTATGCATTTTGCACATTTAAAAACAATTCATATAACCTTGATCAAGGACAACATCATTTAAAAATTTCCTCTTTTGCAAAATATCAATTCTTAGCACTTATCTCATTAATCCCATGCACAGATTAACCACTTAAAAAAAGTTCTTGTGTGTCATATAATTTCTTGCTGCTATTTCTGACAGCACATACATTAAAATAAATCTGTTTTGAAGGCTTCCCAAGTTCAAATTCTAGAATAAGTTCTTTTCAACAACATAACTTTTTCTGAATGACTTTTACATCTATAAAGTAGCCAGTACAATTTCTGTCCTTATAGAATAAAACATTCTCTCTGTATCAGGCTTACTATCAATCACATTTACACAATGCTTGAATTCACTGAAATCATTATGCATTGCAAGGTTTAACAAAACAAACTTCTAATCCGGAGTTTTTGTGCTCAATAAAAATCTGGCAACAAACAGTAACCACAATACATTATATCCATTTTGATATACCATATCAAAATCATTAGCAATCCATCCAAGTTGAGAATTAATTTTTAAGTGAAAATTTCTAACTGTGGAGTAAGAATCTCCCTTTTCTGCTCAGAATTTTCTCTCTTCTGCTCCTTTGGGGGCCCATCCAAAGGGAGAAGAAGGGGAAAATCATTGAACAGGTTTTGACAGTGGAAAGTTCAAGCTTGCAACTCCCACCCCTTTTTGCCACTTAATCCAGCCACAACAAAGACTCAAAGAAACCCATAGGACACCCTCTCTCACGCATTCACATACCTGTGTCCAAATACAGAAAGGCACACGAGACAAACAGCAAAAGTCAGAAGACAAACGACAGAGACATGGACATGTAAACTGCCACGATCCTAGGAGCTTATCTTAAGATCTCATTTCTTGGCATGTTTGTCAGCATGGATATGAAACTTGTAAGGACCGTAAAACCTTAAAGCAAGCTGTTTGACAAGCAGGCTGATTTTCTATTGTTGAGACCAAGAAGTTGCAATGAAAGAGTTAACAACTGCTCAAAGCAGCTTGGTTTTAATCAGTGAAGAAACCTGATACTAGCGGCTGCTTTTCAGTGGCAAGCTGCCCAGTCCTTTCCTTGCAGCCGAAAAGAAAAAAAACCTCAATGTATCAAAAAATTCACCTAGTGCTATTCAAGCCACCTAGGGCCATAAAAATCACCTAGAGATTGTGGGGCATCCCCCAGTCTCTATTAGGGGTGCAATATCTTCCCAAAAGGGGAGTCAAACCCTTTTCCCAAACTTGACAGAGACTCGAACTCTGTACTTGGGGAACTTGAACCCCCCAAAGTGCCAAGGTACCTGACGGAGGCCCGAAACTCCGTGCTCTCAGCCTGATGAAGACTCGAACTTCATACTCAGGGGCCTCTAACCACCTGAAAGTTCTGATTTCGGGACATGCCCTAGACCGTATCCTTCCCCACCCCTGATCACAAATGCTTCCTCTGGGAACCGACTGGCCTTCTCGTGAAGGACATAGAACTGCGGCATTAACAGAGTCCACACTCAGAAACAGGTGGGAGGGTTGGACCGATGCGTGGGGCGAAAAACCCCTCACCTTAGAAAAAGGTGGGCCCCCGAGCTTGGCATAGGAGACCTTGTACAAACTGCAAGGACGAATTCTCCACTAAGCCTTATGCTCATCGAGGGTCCTCTTCTCCCCCATACACATCTGGTCACTCCATTCACATACACTGTCACACCACACTCAGTTCACCTGAAGGTCTGGTTCAAGGCAGTGCCTTTGGCCCTCCTGTCCGGGGTGTTCCAAGGTGGGGGGGATGGGTGAGCCCCCAAATGTTAAGGTCTGGGATTTCACCCACCACCAAGGAAGACCCATGGACAATGCAATCAGGCAAAGAAAGGGCCGTTTATTGAACTAATGCGCACTAGTGGGTACTCAGCCAAAAGAGTTCCTCCTTCCCTCCTGAAGACTCAGTATTAAATACTCTTCAGCAGGTATAGCCCCCCCTCCCCTTCCTCCTTCTAGTCTGTTATCTGCTACATACTGTTCTTGGTACCTTGACATTTTCATGTCACAGGGTCTTTTCGGCCCTTATGTTTTTATCAGTGCAGCTGGGATCTTGGCATATTTGTGGCTCTAAACTTCCAAGGCTAGGCAATTTCCTGCTCTGGCCTCCCTCAAAATAAGCAGAACCAGAACAAGAATAACTTAGCTATTCTCAGAAATACAATGATCTAAAACAATCTCAAAAGACTCAATAAAAATACCATTTGCTTCCAGAGAAATTATTGGTGGAGTCTGAATCTAGATCAAAGCAAACTTTTTTCACTTTTTTTTAATATACAAAATCTATGAGATTGCAAACAATTTCATCAGGGCTAGGGTAGGGGTGGAAGAGATGGAGAGAGAGATTTTGAAACTCAATATTCTTTGAAAAATGTTGGAAACTGTTTTTACATATGATTGGGGAAAAAAATAAAAATAATTTTAGCCACCTGAATTTTGCTTACTAATGACTTAGTAGCACAGAGGTGATTGTGTGATTGGTCCTGAGTCATTTGGTTTATAGGTTCATAGAGCTGAAAGAGTCCATCTATTCCAGCCCTCTTATTTTACACTTGAGGAAACTGAAACTAAGAGTTTGAGAGACCTGTGAAAAGTCACACACCTTTGAAGAGTTAGAGTTTGAATCCAGATCTCTGATTCTAATATCTGCTCTCTCAGGTATTGTAAAGATTAAAATTTAGGGGAGACTGAGGCATCTGAGGCAGGTAGCAATTAGTTTCTCTCTGCAAGG
Organism: Monodelphis domestica; assembly: GCF_027887165.1. Taxonomy (NCBI): domain Eukaryota; kingdom Metazoa; phylum Chordata; class Mammalia; order Didelphimorphia; family Didelphidae; genus Monodelphis; species Monodelphis domestica. The sequence goes on from NC_077228.1 coordinate 252,996,540, forward strand.
AGTATTGTATTTTTTAGAGGTTTATTGAAGATTAAGGATTAAAGAAAATACAGGATAAGAAACACGTGTCCAGGCCATAGAGTGGCCTAGATACAACCTCACCTACATTATGAAAAAAAGCCACATCTGTCCCAAACGGAAGTCCAAGAGAGTGAGAGACTCCTCAAAAGCCTTTGAATCAGCTTAAATACCTTCTCCATCTCGACCCAGGTGAGATTACAAGGCATTCTGGGGAAGTGGAGCAAAGGCTCGTGGGGATTGTAGTCCTGTATTCAAGTCTATTTTTTACATTCCCCGTTTGATCGTTTGAAAAAAATTAATTTTTTTCTAAAGGATCGTGAAAACATAATCAATTTAAAGATTACAATAATTTGAGGATAAGAGAAACAAAAGAACAAAACCAATAATTGCTGAACGCATTGACAAAAAGCTGTTAGGGGGCAGTCCCCTTTGGCATGAAAGTATACATACAAATAAATGTTCAATCAACCACACCCAAAGTTCAATTTGATCTTGTGCAGCTTGTGGTCTGGAGGCTTCTTCATGATGGCTTCTCCAACAGTTCAGTTCTGGATTCAGAGAGGTAGCATCTTCTTTACCTAAAATTCTTCTCAAAAGGAGTTTAAACTTTGCAATTTAAATAATAATATTTTTTTACATTCCCCCTGTTAAGAGGATGATTTAAGAAAAAAAAGGATCACTTAGGGATGCATGGCTGAGGTATGAGGTATATGAATCAATTGGCAAGAGATATTAAAAAGACATCAGAAAAATCAAAAAGAAAAGAAAATTTTCTGGATGAAAATATAGACTATCAAAGTCTTATGTGTAAAAATTCCAAGTAGAAGAAAAATAAATCTATAACAGGTCCTTGAATCAGGGCCCAATCAAAATGATCTAAGCAATGATGCATTTACCCAGTCAGTAGCCAGGACTACAGAAAGGTACCATACTATGAGAGGCAGAAAAGAAAGGGACCAGATTATAGAAGCCAAGTAGGAGCCAAGGTTTTGGGGATACTCGTCTGTGAGTATCTTCAGGGTGAGTGTGCAACACACGTGCATTAAGTCAGGACGCCAGCCAGCAAGCCATGAGGCTAAAGGGTCACATAGGTACCTGGAGTCTTGACTTTTGGAAGAGGGTGGCAGACATCCCTGGGTCATCTGGCTGTTTGGACTCATGGCTCAGACTGTGCAATTAGAGAGCCCTAATAGGATATCATTGGCCTTATAAAGAAAGGGGGCTGGGTAATAGCATGCTCTCCTGAGCACAGAACTCTTTCTGAACACCAGCTGGAGCTGGAGCTCTCTACCTTCTGTGAGGTTCTTAAACCTCAGCTACATATTGGATCAGGGAAGCATGGAAGCAGGTTTTTTTTTTTTTTTTTAAGTTAGGGCCACCTGGTAATTTTTCTTTCTCTAACTTTTACTAATAAATAATTATAATTTCTTATGTGTTTCCAGGAAATGTTTAATTATTACACATTTGCTTAGCAGAAGCTAAGTAGTTATTAGTAAAATCAAAATCATAAAATTCTCTCTCATTTGACTTAACTCCTAGTTGTGGGTGTAGTGGAAAAAAGCTTGCTTTCCCTGTTACCTATTACAAGTCATATGTATAAAGGACAAAGTCATCTGTCTCTTTCTTTCAGGATCATAAGCTCTTCCCTTTCAGTATCTTGTTATGTAATTAATTAATAGACCTGAGTTATCAAGAATACATAGGTAGCCATAGTTTATAGAGAAAAATTCAAGAATTAGAAATAAAAAGCAAAAATTATTTTTAAACTGCCTACTATATACTAGGGAATAGAGGGAGGTAGTTAAATCCCTTTTATCCTTTCATTGATCTTAGTGAGGGACAACTAGCATCCTCAGTTTGTTTCAAACATGCACCCTTTCCCTAGAGTTTAAATAGACAGAGTTGAGAACAAGGGAGTACCGAAATATTAGAATAAACTGAGGTATATGAGAACCCTTAGTGAAGTAAGGCTGATGGCCTTACCTACTGAGACCAGTGTGCAACCAGACCTCCAAGCAGTGTTGGTATAAAGGTAATAGATTTATTAATAATAAAACAAAAGGGGGGTAGCTGGGTAGCTCAGTGGATTGAGAGCCAGGCCTATAGATGGGAGGTCCTAGGTTCAAATCTGCCCTCAGACACTTCTCAGCTGTGTGACCCTGGGCAAGTCACTTGACCCCCTTTGCCTAGCGGCTAGCCCTTATCACTCTTCAGCCTTGGGTTAAAAAATAATAATAATAATAAAAGGATTAGGAAGGGAGGATTAAGAAACAGGGGTTCCCTAACACTATGAATTCTCACTTCCCTCTCCTTCTATGTTTCCTGAATGGGAAAGCTTTTGTTTTTCTGGATGCTCCCTAAGTCCTTTCCTGTCTCTGGCTATTTTCCCCAAGCTCTCTCTATCTATATCTGACTCTAATTAATTCTTCTTGTTGGTTTCACAAGATGTGATAGTTCTCTAAAATGACTAGGAATGAACTCTTGATGACCGAGTTCAACCCAGCTTGGCCAGGACCTGAGGTTGGCCTCAGCCTCATACCAACACTCTTTCTTGATTAGATCAGGCTTGATATTATAAAAGATCGTCTTTGATGTCTCTCTTCTAGTAAGGAAAGGTACTTCCCAGAAATTCCAAAAGTTTCCCTTCAGCCTCACTACTAGATTTGATATCAGCAGAACTCGGTTACCTCCTTTCCTCTCAGCTCCAAGAACCAGGAAGCAAAAGCCCCTTCAGTTGGTCAGTACCCCTTCAAATCCTCTCTCTCTGGACTCTAGAATATCTGGTCATCTGTTTCCTAGCATGCAGCCAGATCAACCTCTGCAAAACCATTCCTCTCTCTGTCATTTCCATCCTAATAGTACTAACAAATAAATATGCTAATATCTATCAATCTCCATTCAACATTGTTGGTTTATTCCTTCTTCTGCTCCATATCCTCTCTACAGAGTCTCATAAAAATTTCCTTTGAAGGCAAAGGGAATTTATGTTGTCTCTTTGAACTATAATTCTTATAAGCCAATGCAGCCATTCTCTGGAACCTAGCAACATTTATTCCAAAGATTTTAAATTGCATAGTTCCTCACAAAATTGAAAATAATTGTAGTTTACTTGACATGGAGTATAGCATCAAAACAAATATCAGCATGTAATATAACAAGGGTGACTAACCCCATGTACTAGGTGCTATTTACAGCAAATATGTATCAATAATAGATGCAACAGATATAGCACAATATAAAGGATTATTCAGTGGGCTGATTAAAAAACTACAGGTCTAAATTATATTCAGGATATAGTACTTGCACAAGCCACAACAATATATATATACATACATACAAAATTAAGGTAATAATACAATCAATAAGCCTACAAAAATATGAAGATATGTATAAAAAGCACTATATGTTGAAATATTTGGGTGTACTGAGGTGTGTGGATGTTGTTATAAGTAAGGCAGATTTGGCCTTAGCACACTAGGGACAGAGCACTAACCAGTCTTCAAAACTTCTTAGTGTAACTTCAAAACAGTAACAGGCTTATTAGTTAAACAAAAGGGTAAGGAGGGAGGATTTAGGAACTCGAATACCCTAATCTCTAAAGTCTCTTACTTCCCTCTTCCCTCTTAGTCCATGGTGAGACGGAGTCTTCTGTTTCTTGATGCTCCTGTTTCTGACTAATTATTCCCAAAGCCCTCTCTATATTACCTGACACTAAAGATCCTCCCTTGTTGGTTTATATAGATGTTATTAGTTTTTCAAGATAGATAAGGATGAACTCCAGGTGACTGAGTTCACCATGGCTGGAGGGGGTCTGTGGTGAAGACTCCAGCCCTCACACAACAACAGATTCTGGATAATACTTCTTCTTAATCAAGGTTGAAAGTATAAAGATCTTCTTTAAGTATGTTTCTTCTGTGAGAAAAGGTACTCCCAAAGAAATTCAAAAGGTTTCCCTTCTCTCCAACAGGCTTGGTTAAACAGGTTCAGCAATAAGCAGCCCCTTCCTCTCAGGCTTCAGGACAGTAAGCCAGTGTAGTTGACTGTTGCACCTCTGTCACTGCATTCCACAATCCTATCTCTAGAGTTCTTAGCATGTGCCCATGTTAGCCTCTGCAAAACCATCTTCAACTTTACTTAAACTCATTTCTATTTCTATTATAACAATATACAATAGTATGCATAAATCAAAACTATACATAATAACTTAATACTTACAGTCCAGATATAATATTAACACCAGAGCAAATAAACATAAACAAGAAAAACAGAAGCGTACTTGACATGTGAATCAATGAACAAATGCATAATGCACATATTGGACATAGGTATGTGGCAAGTACATCTTACATAAACACTATTATTGTCATTTGGTTACAAATAGCCACTTTTTCAGTTTTCCATGAAATATTATAAATTAATCTGGTTATGGTTAGGGTTACGAACCCTAAGAATTTTTATAAGTTGAAGTATTGGGCAGAAAAGATATATTGCCTTTGGGATCAGTTCACTCTCATCATTTGAACTGGCTATTGGGTTTCAGTACTGCTGTATTCACTTGAAATGCCCTTTTCAGGATTAGGCAGTCTTTGTGCATCTGGCAGATAATCTCTCTCGTTGAGTTCATTGAAATGAGTGTCCATTTGTTTCTATCTGCTCAACAAGGAATGAAAATAACTCACTTATTGATGAGATATTATTGAGGTAGATTTTCTTTAAACTGCCTCTGCTAGTCTGTAGTAATAGTTTATGTACAGGCAGGTTTCCCAGTCTCATCTCTCCAATATTAAGGTAAGGAGTAGATTTCCATTACTCTGTGGACTTGTATGTTCTATGAATACCATTATTTCTCAGCAAAATTTTATCACCTTTTTAAGTTTTTATCTATTCATATGGATATTATATTCTTGATAGTTTCTTTTGGTATTTTTCTGAGCTGGAGTTGTAGGTAGGTGCTGTTTCCTTTAGCTTTTCTGTTATGTGAGAGATGGGCTACCAATAGGTTGTGAATGTCTGTAATTTTTCCATCTTCTGAGACTCCAAAACATGTCAATAGGAAAATGTGGCTTATGCCTAAACAGCAGTAAACTCTAAAATCAACAGCATCATTCTTAGAGAAATTGTATTAGTGCACTGGGAAAGCCACATGTTGGCTCATAAAGATATTTGTTCTGGTCTCTATGTCTCTAAAATGCGCATAAATGTGTGGTTGAAACATCCAGATTATGGGTCCCCATGAAAGTGATAAGTTCTTATTCTGGATTGCTTAATGTCAATCAAAGATAGCATTTCTTTGAGCAATGTACTTCCTTTTTTTTTTAAAAACAAAATTCAATTTATTATTTTTTAAACAACCCCTCCCCCAACTTACCAATTGACCAAAAAGAAATGAAGAAATAGAAAACCCTTATCAGTCATAGACAAATAAATCAAATTTCCATATTGACCAGGGGGAAATGCATCATTCTGCATATTGGAGGTGCTCTGAAACCAATTATTTTAGCATTTTCATAACATAATAATTTGGCAAAATATTTTGCTGCCATAATTTGTTTACTTCACAGTGTCCAATTTTTTTGTTATTACAAGAATAGCTGCTATAAATGAACTCCATCTCTGTGTGATCAGGGTGATGTGGAAGAGAAAAATGCTAAAATGAAAGAAAAGACTGGATTTTGCAAAGCTATCTCAGGAAAATATGAGATGGAACTCTGTTGCCATCAGGGTATGGGAATGGAACATTCCAGCTAAGTTAAAGGAGGAGCAGTTGAGAACTAATGGGTTCTTCCCTCGTTGGCTTGAAGAGGGAAGGTACAAAATTCTTACTGAGCAGACAAAGCTATATCCACTAAAATACTTTGTGGAGCCATAGAAGATCCTGATCATTCATCTGATACATTAGTAGGATAAAGACTTTTTCCCTTTGGGGAAGGCAGTAGCCTATCCTGCAGAAGATATATTCAACCATATCTCTGAGACAAGAAGTACCAAGATCTTGAGCCCACAAGCCCACAAAGACATTAACATAGTGTGACATGGAAATCACTTTTAAAAGACTGATATATATTATTTTAAGGTCGCCAAGGAATTCAGCTATGTAATTCCTTAATGAAAACTCAAGTCAGCCGTCAACCTTTTATGGAGTTTTAATTACAAACAGGAGGAAGAAAGGAATTAGAGATAGAGAGATAGAGGGAGAGAGAAAGGGGAGAGAAGGGAATAGGGCTTAAATACCCCTTCTGTTTAGGCTGGGCCAAAAGGCCCAAGCCCTTAGATAGCTGGGGCAATGAAAGGAGATCAGTCCCTATTATTCACGTGACCAAAAATGGAGAAACAGTCTCCGGGGCCCCCACCTTCAGCTTCCTTCAGCGCAAGCTTCTCAGAGCACACCGCAACCACTCCGACAAACTCCTCCCCCTCCTCCAAACCACCTCGAGTCTTCAGACCCCCCTATCCTTAAGGAAACCATCCAAGTTCCCTCCCCTCAGTCCTCACATCTACCAATCACCTGTCCATCAATTTCCCTGTGCCAATGGAGGCTCTAGCTTAACCCAGGACCGCCCAGAGGTCTCTGGCTTTGCACATGTCTGTTGAAGGTCATATTTTCAAATAATTAAATCTTTGATCCTTTGCTACAGCCCTTTCTAAATCCTGTTAACCTGAGTAGAGTAGAGATTGGAATAATTACATTTTGATCTAGGCTGCAGCCCTTACTCAATCCTGTTAGGACTGAATAGGGTGGAGATTGATTCCAAGTATCTCCATTGTATCAATTCTAAAATCAATCATGACTCAAAGAAATTCCTGTTCTATGCTTAAGCATAGGTCAAAGTCCTTTCCATTGTTCAGCAAAAGGTTTCTGTCCTAAAGTAATCTTAAGAAGGGAGGGGGAAGAACCTCCCATGCCAATGGGGTTCACATTCCAATAGACTATCAGTAAGAAATTTTCCAAGTATGAAATTTCCCAATGGTGAAATTTCCAACATTTATAAGTCTAAGGAATTTTAAGGTTTACAATAGTCTGGGACTTATTCCCAGACGTGAGCTTCAAACCCCCTGAACTCATCTATAGGAAGGAAATAGTCAGGGACTTCCCATTTCCTCTATCCTTGTTTATACCTTAACCCTTTACCCAATAAATAGTGATTTTTACTTTATTGAAGATTTTAACATCTTCAAATTTACTAGAAGGGGAATTACAACTACATCAACTAAAGAAGAAAGAGACTGAAGGGGATTCCCTCTTACTTTTCAGCTCTAATCAGATCTGACTCCATTAATCAAATAGCTCTGCCTGGGGGGGAGGGGAGGAGGGAGAATTGGTGTTACTCTTTATCTGTTCCCTCTCTCTCTCAAGTATCTGCAAAACTTTGGTTCCTTTTTTATTTCCCCACTAGTACAGTGGTCCCAGCTCTGGCCTTCCCAAGAGGACTTAGCCCTGTCTTGAGGCCTTTCTGGGCCTTCCTGCTCAGAATGGTGAAAACCCTGGGTCTCATAGACCTCTTAGGGGGGATAGGAGTTTGGAGGAAAAGGGATGTCCCAGGTCCAAGTTGAGGGGGAAGTGAAGGAGCAAGAGGTCTTAAAGAGCTTCCCCTAGGGGCCTGATTAGGCTTGGCCAGCCAGCAATCCATTCTAGAAGAGTGGAAGCATCTGGGTATGATGGGATGTGCTGCTGGAGAACTATAAGAACCTTCTCTCCCTAGAGTTTCCAAATTCCAAGCCAAAGATGATCTCACACCTAGAAGGAGATGTACCATGGAGGGTGAGAAAGATATTCCAAAAAGCGCCTCTCTAGGTCCTCTTGGACAGGAGAGTATGCGAAACCAAAGACTCTGCTCTAAAGTAGAGTGGTAAAATCATCCAAGAAAAGACTCATAGTGAAGAGTAATGAATATAGAAAAGCCTTAAATCATATCAGTGCATCCACTAATCAGATGGGACACCTTCTCATACATCAGAAAATTCATACTGTAGAGAAACTTTTGCAATATAACTAATGTGGAAAAGTCTTCAATTGCAATTCATGTCTTGCACTGGAGAAAAACTTATGTATGTAATGAATGTAAAAATATCTTTAGACATAGGAGGACACTTATTGTATCATTCCAGACATAGCATCTAAGAAATATGATTGATGCATGGATATTGTATTGCCAGGTGCATGGTCAGACCAGTCACTTGGACATGCTGCCTTTGTCCAGGGCAAAATCATTAACATAGTGTGCAGAGCCAAACTCATTTGCAAAGTGCGGGTTGGATTTACCCATGCCTCATTACCATTTCAACCAATGTCAATCAACTATGCTTTGTTACGTATGCATTGAACACCTTCCAATCCACACCTGAATAAAGGTGAGGAAGCCTGCGCTGTTCCTTCTCTTGATTCCTATTCTCCAGCTTGGTCACCTTGATTCTCTTTTCTGAGCCTCATCCCTATCTAGGAATTCTTACTTCCATGTGTTCTCTTGTTTCTCATATTTTCCTTTAACTAATCTCCAAAGGAAAATATTATCAGGGCCAGCGCCACTCCTCATATCAATTTACTTGTCTGTGTGTCTTGATTTATCACCCATTTTTCTCAGACTCCTTTCTCCTTTTCAAGTTACAACCCATTAAGGAAAAACTTTATGTAGCAACCTCTGGTCGGACTGCTATATTTGACACCCCGGCGTGGGAATTTTTTTTTTCCTCTCCAGGTGCTAAAAAATTTCTTGTGTGCACACAACTTGAGAAGAAGTGGTGGACAGAGTTGGGAGCCAGAGCAACGGGACCATCAAGTGGCCATTGAGGTAAGCTGCCACTTGTTCAAGAAAATGGGTCAGACTTCATCCTCTCATACTTGCTATATATAATGTCTTTAATTGAAAAGAGATGTATTAAGATCTCAGAGGCTAAGATCAAAGAATTGCTTAAAGTGATACTGAAAGCCTACCCTGATTTTCCAACAATAGGGGTACTTAATGTGCATGAATGGGATCTAAAAGGACAAAAGCTCAGACAGCATCAGAAAGAGGGACAAAAAATATCACAAGTTAATTGGAACACGTGGAACATTGTAAGGATTGCTTTAACTATGGAGACATTACAGCATTCTGATGATAGGGGAGAAAAAGCTTTACTAATGCAAGAGGCGAAACCTCTTCCTTCAAACCCCATTCCCAAAGCTCTAAAGGGCTCCTAAAATAGGAATCAGCTGAGGTTACCATTCTTCCCCCGCCTTTTACTGAGATAGCTTCTGCTCTCCTATACCCCCCCAGGGCAGATGGCCACAAAAGAACCATCTCCAGAGCAAACACCCTAGCCTAATCTATTTACTATAGCCAATATAACATTAAAGAATCATCCAGATGCGATTGCATCTAATGCATTTGGCTCTCCTCCCCCACCTCCAACATTTAATTTGACTTTCCAAACATATCCTGTTCCTCCCCCCAGACCTCTTTCGCCAGAGGCTACTAAGACTGTACCAATGAGGAAAGAGCTGCAGAGAGACCCCCCAGAGGAAAGCACAGAAATTTTATCTTGCCCTGTAGTATTAAGAGATAATCCAGATAACCCAAATGAACAATTGGCAGAACACAGACTTCTTGATTACAAAACTTTAAAAGCTCTCAGAGATAGTGTGGTTCAGAACGGGAACACAGCTCCATTTACTATAGCATTGATTAAGAATCTCAGTCAGCTAATGCCCAGTGGACTTACGCGTCGGCTATGGGGGGTGGGGGGGAGGAAAAGAAAATGATCTATGTCTTTAACGAATAATGCTTGGAAATGATCAAATAAAATATATTAAAAAAAAAAAAAGAAAAGAAAAAAAAGAAAAAAAAAGAATCTCAGTCAGCAATTTCTTACACCAGATGATTGGAAAGTAATAGCTGAATCTTCGCTTAATGGTGGGGATTATTTAACTTGGAAATTAAAATTTCAGGATTTTTGTCAGGAACAGGCTACTGCGAACAGGTGAGCTGGGTTAGCTATTCCATATGGACAATTAGTGGGACAGGGAGAATTTGAACTCCTTGAGAGGCAAATCACATGCACTGAGCAGATGTATGGGCAGATCACCCTCACGGCAAAAAGAGCTTGGCTAGCTCTACCAAATAAGGACAAGGTAGCTAACTTATACAAACATTATGCAGAAACAAAATGTGAGTTTTGCAGACTTTGTAGATAGTTTGTCAGTTGCGATTAAAGGACAGGTTCCTCACGAAGGAGCCGCAGAAGTACTGTTAAAAGACCTTGCCTATAGAAATTCAAATGCGGATTCAAGAAAGGCATTAGCTCCCATTAAAGCAACTGGTACTTTGACGGATTTTTTTAAGAGCTTGTCAGGACATAGGCACCTTTGAACATCAATCTGTTTTAGTGGCACAAGTCAGAGGGCCTAAGGGTCAGTGTTTCTCATGTGGCCAGACAGATCATTTTCAAAATGCTTGTCCGAATTCAAGAGCTAAGAAAGTCCCAGGAATATGCCCTAGATGCAGAAAAGGTAAACAATGGGCTTCTTCATGCAGAAACAAGGCCCCACAGAATCATATCTATAAAATGGCCTACACACATGGCAAAAAACTAAATTACGGGCACACCTTGAGCCCAGGACAAAATCGAGGCATTAAGCAGACAAACGCTGCCAGCAACTTAGAATCGACTGTAAATTCTTATCCACCCAGCAATCTAGTTTCCCAATCATAGGGATTCTGATTTAGTAGTTACAATGCAAATGGGAGTCTTTCCGATTCCTACAGACTTTGCTTTTTCTGTGCCTCGAGGATACATAGGCTTGGTGTTAGGTAAACATGATTTCCTTGATGAAGGGCTAGAAATCCTGTCCCAGGTACTTGAAAACGAGAATGCAGACAAGCTGCATATCTTAGCTACAGCTAGTTCTACATTTAACATCACAAAGGGAATGGAGATAGCCTCCTTGCTTTTATTAGCTAAAACACCTTGTCTTGAAAAAAGCATTGAGGAGAAACACCAATTTTGATCGCAAACTCGAAGTTTATATTGGACTCAAAAAATCACTAAGGATAGGCTAATCATGTCTCTTTATGTAGAAGAATTCTGGAGCAGACATCTCAGTAATTCCTACTAATGATTGGCCGGAATCTTGGGCAGTTCTTACACTACAACAGCAGTTAATTGGCATTGGAGTACCCAAGAATATTCTACAGTCTGCCAGAGATTTATCGTGGTCTGATGATGAAGGCCACAAGGGAAAATTTAGACCTTATATTTTAGACATCCCCCAATCTCTTTGGGGCAGAGAAGTCATGGCTGATATGAATATAACACTAACTAAATCCAGTCAGGCACAGTCGGCATTTGTGGGTTCTGTGATAGACTCCACAACTAAATGTGCTGACCCAATCACATGGATTGATTCTAAACCTATATGGATCAATCAATGGCCTATATCTAAAGAAAAGCTAATACATTTAGATGAAATAATACAAGAGCAGCTACACTTAGGACACATTAGGAAATCCAATAGCCCATGGAACATGCCTATTTTTCTGGTTCCCAAAAAGTCGGGGAAATGGAGGCTAGTTCATGATTTAAGGAAGGTAAACAAGCAAATACTTGAGATGGGCACCCGCCAACCAGGCATGCCTTCCCCTAGCCCCATTCCCACGAATTGGAGCCTGATAGTAATAGATTTAAAGGATTGGTTTTTCAATATTCAGCTTTCACCACAGGACTGCCAATAGGTTTGCTTTCTCAGCCCCCTCCATAAATTTTAATAGTCCATTCAAAAGATTCAAATGGACCATGTTACCAATGGGAATGAGAGTCAGTTCGTGTTTATGTCAAAAATTTGTGACACAAGCACTTGAAGAAGTCAGGAAAAAATATGAAAATGTATATATCTGCCAATACTTAGATGATATTTTGCTAGCAGCACCATCTAGTGGCAGAGTTCAGGAACTGCTAGCTGACACCACAGCAGCTTTAACAAAAGCACAGCTAGTGATTTCTAATGAGAAGATTCAAATTGAAGCTCCTTACAAATATCTAGGCACGATTGTGTATGATCAGGAAATTAGGCCTCAAAAAATAGAGATTCGTAGGTATTGTTTAAACATGTTAAATGATTTTCAAAAGTTAATGGGAGATATTAACTGGCTTAGACCTTTTCTTAAAATTACAACAGGACAATTAGAAAACTTATTTGCCACTTTAAGGGGAGACCCTTCTCTATCTTCCCCCAGAACGCTTTCACCTGAACTGAAGCTGAAGAGGAATTGCAAGTAGTGGAAGCAGCTTTATCAGCAGCTAGATTATACAGGATTGATCCTTCACTACCTTTAGTAGCATCAGTCATAAGTACTAGATACACACCCACGGGTGCATTACATCAAGGAAAGCATATCATTGAATGGATACATGTAGCCAATCAGCAAACTAAATCACTCACTAGTTACTTAGAACTCATGATATTAATAATCACTCAGATTAGAAAAAGATCCCAGCAATTAGTAGGTGGTGACCCGGACACCATCCATATCCCTATGACATGAGAACAAGTTCAGAAGTTATTTGCACAGTCACTACTATGGCAAATTGCTCTTGTGGATTTTACAGGAAAGACTGATAATCACATTCCTAGTAATAAAATATTGCAATTTGTGAAATTAACTCCTATCATTTTTCCAAAAATAACATCTATGCATCCAATTGTTAATGCTGTGAATGTCTTTATGGATGCATCAAAGTATGGCAAAGCAGGGGCAGTAGTAGATGAGCATGTGCTGTTGCTGCACACTCAGTATGGTTCCCCACAAAAGGCTGAGTTAGCAGGGGGTAGGAGTGTACTTAAAGATGTAACAGAACCTTGCAACATCATATGTGATTCATTGTATGTAGTAAATTTAGTTAACTCTCTGGAAACAGCTAAAATTAAACCTGTCCCTGATGAAGAATTATTTCTTTTATTTCAAACCACCAAATGGTGATACTACAAAGGCAAAACAAATTTTTTATAACACATACTCATTCACATACTAACCTCCCCAGACCTCTGTCTGAGGGAAATTCAGAGGTGGATATATTAGTTGCCTCTGCATTTCAGGAAGCAGTTAATTCACACTCTTTATTGCACCAAAATTCCAAATCTCTCAAATACCAATTTGATATAACCAAAAGACAAGCAAAGGAAATAATCCAGCAATGCAGATCTTGTGCATCTTTCTCTTCAAATCCTCTTCCAGCAGGAGTTAATCCATGATGTTTGAAAGCCAACCAGCTTTGGCAAATCGATGTAACTCAATATGCTCCTTTTGGAAGATGGAAATATATACATGTAATTGTTGATATCTACTCTCATGTCATGTGGGCCACAGCCCAAACTGGAGTAAAGGTATGTCATGTTATTGCACATTTGCTGGAATCAGTTGCACATTTGGGCATTCCTAACCAAATAAAGACTGATAATGGAATTGCATATACCAGTAAAAGATTTGCAGAATTTTGCAAATTATGGAATATAGCCCATAAAACTGGAATTCCAGGCAACTCCACAGGACAAGCTATTGTGGAGAGGGCAAACAGAACTCTTAAAACTCAAATACAAAAACAAAAGGGGAGTACCAAACAATTTATGAAGGCGATATTCTGAAACCTAAGCCTATCATTCCTAACAAATTGTTTAAAATGGTATTCCTAACCATCAATCATTTCTCCATCCCAAAAGGGCTGACTGCTACTCCTATGCAAATGCATTTTGAGTGTCATGAAAAAGTTGGCACAGCTCAGCAGCCCTGGTTTTTTTGGAGATTTCCAGGAGAAAAAGAATATAAGGGACCAAACAGGTTGATAACAATGGGTTGAGGGTTTGCTTGTATCTCTACAGATGATGGAAACATCTGGACTCCCACTAAGCATCTCAAACCATGGAGAGGACCAGATCCAGATGCAGAGGGAGCAGACGAGCAACCAGAGCAGAGCACAACACCATTGGCAGCTCAAGACCAGGAAGAGAAGCAGACAAACAACACTGATGACATCAGTTAGCTACATACCAGCCACACTCCAGCCACACTGGAAGACACCAAAGTTTACACCAAAGACTGACATTACACTACTTTTAATGACATTTACTATTATCATACCAATGGACATTTGTAATGCTGAAGTCTTTTGGTCCATTATACCTAAACCTCCTATATTAAGAATGTTAACTTGGATGGACAAGCCCCCACTTGTATATGTTAATGATACTAAATGACTACTGCACCCAATTCTAGCCAGAAACATTCCTTTGGAATCTGAAGTAGCAAGTTACAATTATTCAGGCTCTACTGTATACCCTCCATCTTGTATGTCTTCTAGACACTCTCAAAAAGGGAATTCATTCTGTGTACCTCATAGGATTCAAGCTTGGATAGTAAAACATGCTAGTGACAACATTTATATAGGAATTGGTATGGGTGTGATAGGAAAAGGAGATGATACAGCTTGTCCACCATTTAAACCTAACCGTCCTGGGAACAAGAAATGATGCCCAAATCAGATAGGAACTTTACACAGGGATTTGTCATGGGCAGATTGTTCTGTCTAGGCTCCTAGAAAGGTTCAGATGCCAGGAAAAGTAAGCTTTGAGGTCTACAATTGGGGACCCAAATTACAGTGTGGACTTCATGATCAATTGACACATTTAAATAGAAATAGGAAATATGAGAAATGGCACATGCTGTGCACAACACAGCATAAGATTGAAGAATTGCTAGAAGTTGATATAGCTGGTCCTAGACTTGCTATTGAGGCAGGTCCCATTCAAAATACTCTCTCTGGTGGCACCTCAAGACTGTAATAATTGTATTTCAGTCTTGCTAGCACAATCAAATCCTGCTCCTACTGCAGCAAGTGTCTTCAATATAGCTCTGCTGTCATTACATTTAACAGCATAAAAAGGAGTCCCTCGAGGAAGAGCTTTGTACCATCTCAGATGTTTTTTTAGGATGTCACCGAGGTCAGCAACATAGAAGGCATCTTTAGAACAACATAGAAGGCATCAGAAGAAGAAACTTCATTAATTTTCTGGTCCAAAATATCCTTAGTAGTAAAGCCTTCATCAAGGAAATTGAAGTCAAATTCATCATTGCTAAAGCTGTTCATGGTTTCTTGATGTTCCTCTAAAGTGCAACAAAAGGGAAAATTAAGAGATGGAATTTAAAAGCAAGCTATTTCCAGCTTTACACCAAAGATGGTTTTCCAGGAAGAGAAAATCCTGTTAAATACAAGGCTATGATTGTGTCAGGAGATTATAATTTGATCTTCACCATAAAGTAAGATCTAATCAGGGTGGAGTAATTTAAAGTTCACAAGACATTCCTGATTTTATTAGACTAAGTATCTTCGTTGTTAAAATCAGAAGATAGCAAAATCTAATCTTCACAGAACCAATATGCAGGTAAAAAAAAAGTGGATCATTTCCTTCCAATCTTGAATCAAGGTATCTGGAAGTTCTGAGTTGCTTGGCCATCTGAGGTAAATGTGAAACATTTGTTTAGTAATATCACAATGTGCTTTTATTTTAAGTGAAAGTCACTGTGGGTTTATAAGAGTTTTGTGTAGTCAAAAATAGCAATAGTTGGTATTTATTATAAAAGATAGATCCATTTATAGGGATTTATAGAGAGATATGGGGATAATCACACCTTAAATCTCTGAAAAGAATGAAACTTTGCCATAGCTAGATGGTCACTCTCTTGCTCTTCTGTCTTCAAGAGGACTGTTGGACTTTGAATTATTTCTTTCTGTTAAACATCAGATATTTTAAATCTTTTGGGGAAGCAGGATGTTTTAAGAGAAAAGTCACTTTCCCTTGTCTCTCTGGAGAAAAAGAATTCTGTCCTAGATCTGGAATCTTTGAAATATTTTTTCCTTTAGGCACCTCTTCCCAATCTAGAACAATCTGATTCTATGGTCAGGCTGAAATAGTTTCTCCCCCAGGCTTTCTAACTAGGTTGGGTCTTCCCTTTTGTTTATATCTTTTTTATTTTATTTTTCTGGGTTATACATGTATTATCACACAAAACATATTTCCATATTATTCATTTTTGTAAGTGAATAATCTTATAAAACCAAAACCATAAAATATATACCCAAATAAACAATGATAAATCATATGTTTTCATCTGTATTCAAAGTCCAACAGTTCTTTCTCTGGAGGTAGATAGCATTCTTTGTCATAAGTCCCTCAGAATTGTCTTGGATCATTGTATTGCTATTAGTAGTGTTATGGTAGAAATTGGTCTTGATATCAATGATTGATATATTAGGGCCAGTTCATATTAGTTGGTATAGATACTACTACAGCTATTAGGGCCTAGTTGATTCTGTTGGTAGGTGAAACTGGTAGGAGACAAACTACTATAAAACCTATTTACTTAAACTATAAGAAGAAGCAGGGACAGGATACAGGATTTAGAAATAGATAGGATAGGAGTTATAGAATCTATTTATCCCTAAAATAATCAATACTGAATAAAACCAAGAACCCCTCTGTCCTGCAA
The DNA here is from genome assembly GCF_027887165.1 of Monodelphis domestica. Classification (NCBI taxonomy): domain Eukaryota; kingdom Metazoa; phylum Chordata; class Mammalia; order Didelphimorphia; family Didelphidae; genus Monodelphis; species Monodelphis domestica. The sequence goes on from NC_077228.1 coordinate 253,013,075, forward strand.
AGGACTGCTTCTTCCCTGATGAAAATCAGGGCTAACAACTCCCTTTCTGTCTATTAAATATAAATATCTTACTAAACTAAGCTAATAATAATTCTTATAAAACTCCTTTAGATATATAATAGGTTTACAGCTTGACTGTATCTCTGTAACTGTCCAGCCTCAGAGATTCCACTCAACTTCGGACAAGTTACAAAGATGCTGCTCTCTCTGTTGTTCTCTACTGTCCCCTCTATTATTCCAAGGAACAATATCACCACTCTCTCCCTTTAGTTGAAAATGTTCTCAAAATCTTTCCAGATATGTTTATCAAAGGCTATCTACCATCAAATCCTCTAAGATTGTTCAGAGCCAAAACCCTAGACACCTACTCTCCATGAGCAAACTCCAGAGTGTGTCAGTTTTTCCAACTGTCCTTGAAAATTCTTCCCTCTGGCTTAAAGTAACCTTCAAACTCTTTCCCTAAACTGAAAACCTTCTTATAAACAGTCTTATTCTCTAATTAATCTAATTAATTAATTCTTATATTAGCAAAGCCTTTTATATTTGATCATTCCACAATATTTCAGTAATGGTGTAATGGTCTTCTAGTTCTGCTTATTTCACTCTGCATCAGTTCCTGTAGGTCTTTCCAGCTCTTTCTGAAATCATCCTGTTCATCATTCCTTATAGCATAATAGTATTCTATCACCTTCATATACCACAATTTGTTCAGTCATATATCATGTCCACATATAAGCTTTGAAAGACAGAAACAAAAAAGGGATCTACACCTTTCCATTCAGGCACTAGTACCTTCTCTCCAAGATTATCTTGTACTTATTTTATTTCATTATCTATAAAACTGTATACATTATTTTTCCCAACTAGACTCCTTAAACCCAGCTAATTCTTTAAGACAGGAACTGTTTGCACTTTTGTCTTTGTATCCCTAAGACTTGCCACAACATTTAGTACTTTTCCCCTTAACTTTAAGACTTTTATTTGCAGAGTAGTTTCTGAATGGCATTAGGAGAAGAGTTTCTTCATTTGGAGATCACTAAAGCCAATAAAGACACAGACTGAAACCACACCCCCTCTCAAACTTGGTACATGGTACTATTATGGGGAATATTGATCTATTATCAATATGTGTTGATAATTATTGATAAGCTATTGCATATCAGGAGATTCTGTTGATGTCAGTTGAGGAACTTAGCTGGAGACCAGTTATAAACAAACCTTATTTATCTAACTATAGAGATTCAGGGAAAGGAAAAGGAAAAAGAAAGGTATGAATTATATTAATTATTGATCTACGTACTCTAAAATCTAAAATACCTATCTACAAACCCCAATTTCTTTTCCCCAAAGAAATTCTTCTCCCCTGAAAATCAGGGCTAACCTCACTTCCTAACTATCTATAAATAATTTCTATCTTACTAGACTAAGCTCATTTAAATTTATAAGTAAATTCCTTTCCTTATATTATTCTTCAAAGAGTTAATGTAACTTCTTCTGTCTCTCCAGCCACAGACTATCAGTTACTGACAAGTTCCCAGAAGCTGCTCTCTTGTGCCCCCTGCTGGCTCCTGCTGCTCCCCTGTCTTCTCACAGGAAACCACTAAGCCAGACTCTCTCACAGAAGATTTGCTTTACAATTTCTCCCAATTTCCAGGTGTTTTCTCAAACCAACCGTCACTAACTCTTCCAAGATTTCCAGAGGAAACTCCAACCATCCACTCTCTGAGCAACAGACCCAAAGAGTGCATAGTTAATTCCCAACTGTCCCTCCTAAGGGAAGCTGGGAATTCTTTTCCCATGATCCCTTGAGAATTTCTCTATCTGAGTTAAAGGAACTCTGTACCAATCAAAACCATCTATCCAGCCCTATTACTTATTCCTAGTTATTCAGAAGCCCTAATTACTTAGCTAATCAACAAATAACATTACAGTACATACTTTTTTATTAAATTGGTATAAGTACAAATATGCAGCCATTAGTAGTCTCTTGGTAACCGAGGATGGCGATTGTCTTTGTACGTTTTCATCTATGGTGTATAGATGAGTGTGCACAAAGACACTTGTGCGTGAATGAGATTTAAGTGGAAAAGTCATTGCACAGAGACAGTCCCACTCTCTCGGCATTGGAAGCCTGGGTCCAGTGGCACGAAAGGTCATTACACCTGGAGACTTCCTCAGCTGCATTGGATGGCCATGTTGTCCTTTGTGCTCCAACACGCCCTAAGCACTCCACAGTGCTTTGCTGCGTTGCCATCTCAGCCATTGAACCTTCTTATTGGTTTCTTCTGTCTGTTCTACCGAAGCAGTCTTCACATGCTGGGTGAGCAAAGCCCTGGTTCACCAGGGGCGACCCGATGGCTACCCTCACAAGGTTTAGCTGGCTTGTTGCCATTGCCCGGGATGTGGCCACTGCCACATGTTGCACAAATATATATAAATATTCAAATGTAGATAGATCCAATCTTTGAAATAGTACAATGGTCATCAAATCTCTAAAACAAATATCTGTAGGTCTTACCTTCTCAAGCAAGGAGACTTACTTAATCATACTTTAATAGTCTTTATAATGGAAGTTGTTCCACCTTGGTATCATACTATAATACTTAGTATTATGGACTCTGTGTCCAGTAATCCAAAGTTTATGACTATTTTTAGGATAAAACAAGATTGGAGTTGCCTGATGTTTATTCTTTTGCATCATATTGGAGGTGTTAAATGAGACCAAGGACAAGTGCTTTGTTTTCTAGAGAATGCAAGGGTCTGAAAAGAGAGTGCATCATAGCTTTAAAGACAGAAAGGATCTTAGAGGTCATCTAGTTTTTATTTTATAGTAATAAATTTTATAGTAAGCATCAGAGGTGTTTTTTGAACTCAGGTTTCCTGAGTTCCTTAAGTTTTACAGTTTGGCTAACGACGTTGGTTGTCACGAAATACCTTCAATATTCTTAACTTTCCTAAAGTTCAGCTTTTAATAGCTACTGCCTAGATTTTTTTTTTAAGCCACATTTCTCCAAGGCTTTTTAGCAAGCCTCTTGGCTCATTTCACTCCTGCTTCCCGGCTCCCGGCTCCAACCCCAGGTCCCAGCTCTGGCTCCTGCTCCTGGCTATTGTGCTCACCTTGTCCTGGCCCTGCCCACCCTGTGGCCTCTCTCTCACTCACCTGGCCCAGCTGATCCCTAACTGACCCTAGCAACTCTGGTCTCCAACCCAGATGGCTCATAGCCCCAAGCCCAGGCTCAGGATCCAGGCTGCTGGTAGCAGACCCAATTTCTTCAGGATCAAAAACCAGCTGGTAAAAAGTGGGAGGGTGATTTTTCCTTAGGCTATGATTAGCCTCCATGTGGCAAGGGGCAGGGGGTACAGGGCGGAGGGGGGGGGAAGAAAGAGGAGAAGGAAGATACTTTTCCAAACAGGAAGTTACAAGCATGGCTACTTTAAAAGGGTATCTTTTGACTGTATTAATTCTTTCACTTAGTTCACCTGGGAGTCGGGAGAGAATTTCAGCTCCCTGCAACTCTTTAACCAAATTTGAGACTCCTAACATCCACCCTTACTGGGGGGGGGGGGGGCAGCAACTCAGTGGCTCAGTGAATTTAGAGCCAGGCCTAGAGACGGGAGTTCCTTGGTTGAAATCTGGCCTCAGACACTTCCTGGTGGTGTGGCCCTGGGCAGGTCATTTAACCTCCATTGCCTACCCCTTTCCAATCTTCTGCCTTCTGACAATAGGCATCTAATTTAAAAAACCCAAGGAATTTTAAAGAGACTAGAGTTTATATTTTTAAGGCATTTCAGACTCCAATGTTTTATAAAAATCTCTGTATTTTATTGCACTTATTGTTTTGTTTAAGATTTAACTTTGTGATTTTAAGATGATATATCAATGTATTCAATACTATTCTGTTACACCGAATCATTTTAATGTACTGGGTTTGAACTACTGTAATATTCTATTGCTTTCCCCCTATAACCATACTGAACAAACATTATTGAGTAAGCCCATATAAAAAACAGCTTTTCTATTTTTGACTTTGTAAATTGTCACATAGAGGATAGATGGACTCCATCAGAAAATTGCTACAATTGTATAACAACCTTTGGAAAATTTAATGAGCTAAATATCTCCAATTGATTTTAAGGGTTCTTTAGACATGATTTTTAGAATTTTTTTCAACAATTCTGGTCATTTTGCCTGCCCCTAACAAGAGGTAAGGTCCATTTTAGTAGCTGAAGTGAAATACAACTATAATCCCCAACTCCCGCATTTATAAAAATGGGAATGGAAGCTGGGAAGTTAATCCCAGGGCATTTTACCCCATGAAGACTCCCCAAAGTGGAGCATCTTTCATTTATAACTCTTCAGCTCATTTTACAGAGGTTTGAGTTTTTCCTAGATTCCTCTGCCACATTTTTGTAATGATATCTAGATTAATTGATGATGTTCTAGACCCAAATAAGTTTTACTTTGTTTAAAAATATGTTTACCAAGGTTGAAAGATTTGCTACATGTGACAAGGAAATCACTTTAAAAGACTGATATATATATTAATTTAAGGTCGCCAAGGAATTCAGCTATGTAATTCCTAAATGAAAACTCAATTCAGCAGTCAATCTTTTATGGAGTTTAATTACAAACAGGAGGAAGAAAGGTATTAGAGAGAGAGAGAGAGAGAGAGAGAGAGTGAGAGAGAGAGAGAGAGAGAAAGGAGAGAGAAGGGAATAGGGCTTAAATACCCCCTCTGTTTAGGCTGGGCCAAAAGGCCCAAGCCCTTAGATAGCTGAGGCAAAGAAAAGAGATCAGTCCCTGTCACTCACGTGACCAAAATGGAGAAACAGTCTCAGGGGCCTCCACTTTCAGCTTCCTTCAGAGCCAGCCTTCTCAGAGCCAAACCTCTCCAACCACCCCCAGTCCTCAGACCCCTCTATCTTTAAGGAAACCATCTCAGTTCCCTCCCCTCAGTCCTCACATCTACCAATCACTGTCCATGTCTTCCCTGTGCCAATGGTGGCTCTACCTTAACCCAGGACCGCCCAGAGGTCTGTGGCTTTGCACATGTCTGTTGAAGGTCATATTCTCAAATAATTAAATTTTAATCTATGCTGCAGCCCTTCCTAAATCCTGTTAGGACTGAGTAGGGTGGATATTGTATCAATTCTAAAATCAATCATGACTCAAAGAACTTCCTGTTCTATGCTTAAGCATAGGTCAAAGCCCTTTCCATTGTTCAGCAAAAGGTTTCTGTCCTAAAGTAATCTTAGGTAGGCAGGAGAAGGACCCTCCCTACCTAATGTTGGAAATGGGGAAATTTCCAACATTCATAAGTCTAAGAAATTTTAAGGTTTACATACATTTGTAAAAAATTGTGACAAATATCCATCAGTTCATAGGCTTTAAAAATGCCATACAGCAACTAATGTGAAAAAACAATAGTGGTTTTGTTTGCTATTGTAATTAACTGGACTATTGAGAATTTTGGGGATATTGATACCTACATATTTGTGATACTATTCTTTATTAAAAAAAACAAAACTGTTTTTGTAAAATTCATTTGCTTGTACTCATGGTGGATCATGGCCAGACATGAAGAGGAAATGGATCTCATTTTTGGTGAGAAAGCCTTGTATTCTATATTTCCTTATCTGACATAGTGTGTCAATGATTATAAGCTATATTTTTATTTTTTAAACTCATTTATTATATTTTTATTGCATTTGCAATATACTGTTTCAGTTTTTTATTTTTCCTCTCCTTTTTATATTTGAAGTGCATGTCACCAGTATTAAGATTTTCTTTAACTTTTTGATTTTGCAGTAATATAAGTTTAAAGTACATTTGCTACAATGCCAATGCATGCCCCCAAAGCTTGAGACTATAAAAATGATGCCACTAATTTTTAAAAAAAAATTATGGGACTTTGCTTAATGATTCTGTCTGATTCCAGGACAAAGAATAATACAAAAGAGCCATTGCACAAGGTCAAAGAAATCAACCCATGAAGGACTGATGCACTTCTAAGCCAATACAAAGGACTTGAACCTAGTGAGAAGACTCAAGGTTGACATGCTTAACATATGTTAAGACATAGACCTTCCTTGTAGGCCTTCCTTCTTTGTGAAAATACTTACAGACAAGTAACCCAAACTTGGCTCCTAACCTGGCTCCTACAATCTAGTCCTTTTTCTGTCTTTCATAGTGTGGCAAACTTTCTGTAGTCCTGGCTACTAACTGGGTAAATGCTTACTTGCTTATATCATTTTAATTGGGCCCTGATTCAAGAACCTGATATAGATTTATTTTTCCTTTTCTTGGAATTTTTAAACATAAGACTTTGATAGTCTATATTTTCATCCAGAAATTATCTTTTTTTAATTGGGATTTCCAATTGATTCATATACCTCATAACTCAGCCATGCATCCCTAAATGATCCCTATGTTTTTCAATCACCCTCTTCAAAAGGGAATGTAAAAATATTATTATTTTAAATTGCAAAGTTTAAATTCCTTTTGAGAAGAATTTTAGGTTATGAAACATGCTACCTCTCTGAATCCAGAAACTGAACTGTTTGGAGAAGACACCATGAAGATGCCTCCAGACCACAAGCTGTACGAGAAGATCAAGAATGAACTTTGGGTGTGGTTGATTGAACATGTATTTGTATGTATACTTTCATGCCAAAGGGGACTGCCCCCTAACTCGTTTTTTGTCAATGCAGCTAGCAATTATTGGTTTTGTTCTTTTCCTCTTATCCTCAAATTATTGTAATCTTTAAGTTGATTATGTTTTCATGATCCTTTTTGGGGAAACCTTTTCCCAATAAGAATCAAATGGAGCAATGTAAAAAATGGAGAATTGAACCCCAGACTTAAATCCCCAGAAGTCCTTGGAACTTCCCAGAATTCCCTAAAATCTCACCTGAGTGCTCACCTGGGCCAACACAATTTGTATTTAAACTGACTCTCCTTCTACTTCGGGTCTCTTCCACTTCTAAGGTCATGCAGGCAAAATGTGAATGGCTGTGAATGGGCTATGTGCCTTAGAACGTGCTTTCTTATTTTTTATTTTCTTTATCCTTGATTTCTAATAATCTTTAATAAACCTCTAAATATAATACTTTTAATAGAGAAACTAATTTAAGATTTAACAGTTATCTGCACATTTTGATTTTTTAATATAGTTCCAAATTTGGTATGTAGGTTCTTTCCTTAGCTGCCTGATTTACAGTAAGAAATTAGTAACTGAGAGTGTTCTTAGTTTAGTGACAGATTATCTTCTCTTGAAATCTGTTTCCCTCATGCTTCTGCCAATTTAAGGTTGTTGACTTTTGAAATGTGTATTCCTTTAAGAATAAAATCTCTAATTATATTCAGTTCACCAGGCTACATTGCAACTTGGCCCAGTTGTTTTTCTTTTTGCATCTTTTATACACTTGACATGTACTATTTTCATAGGATCATAGATTCAGAGGTAGACTGGGTTCCTAGCTCAACCTCATCAAAACCCAGAGAAATTAAGCTATTTATCCAAGGTCACACAGATAGTAAATGGTAGGGTCAGTGTTTAAACTCTGACTCCCCAAGTAATGCTCTTTCCACTATACCACATTGGGGATGGTAGTAGAGGTAAGGGGAGGGAAACAGGGAGAGAAAAAATGAAGAGTGAGTGTGCAGCTATAAGTGTGGGTGCACTATCCCTCCTGACTAGACTGTCAGCTCCAAGAAGGCAAGGGTCTGAGGTATTTAAAATCTGTATTTGTCACAGAAGGCCAATGATCTCACCACAGTAGCATTTAAAAGATGTTCATTGAATTGAATTGTGACAAAATATGGCATGGCATTTCATCTGTTGGTCAACTTCAAGTTTCACTTAAGCACAGTACTCTAGGTTAAAAAAGGAAGGAGATTTCTCCTTTCAAGTTCCAGTCCATGGGTCTGATCTTTTCCTCAATTTTCCACTGATACCCTGCCACTATAGGTAACAATAGGTAATAGGTAACAATAAAAATAGACATGGTAAAAAGATAAGCAAGGAAATTAAAGGCAATGTAGACAACAAAATAATAAAATATATTTGTACCAAACAGCAAAGTGGCTAAATAATTAAAAGAAAAATTCATTGAATTATAGGCAATAAAACTATAATAGCTGAGAACTCCAATGTATTTCTTGTAGCCCTAGACAAATCTAACAAAAAAGATAGAGAAGAAAAAAGTTTAGACTCAAGTAGAATTTTAGAAAAGTTAGATATGATAGATCTCTAGCAGTTATTGAATGAGAATTGAAGGTATAAAGGTATAAAGAACTACAGAAAAGAAGAAATATAAATAATATTATAAATAATAAAGAGCCTTTGAAGAAAGTGTTCAATTTAAATGGAGACTGAATAATTTGTTCTTAGAACTGGATCTTGGAGACGAATCTTAGAGACAACAGTTTCATTTTAAAAATGAGATAACATACAAAACTTTTGGAATGGATCTAAAGTGATTAATTCAGTAAGCAACTTTTAAAAAGTTCATAAAACTCCAAATAAACATAAAAATAGAAATTCTGGAAGTCAAAGAAGAGATAAATTGAAAAAAAATCAAAGTGAATTGATAAATAAAACAATGAACAATTAGGTTTTTTTAAAAAAATAAAATCCCATGGAAAAGTAGAAAACAAAGTCCATTCAAAATAACTAAAAGAGTATATAAAAATCATTATCCATCTATTGAGACAAACTGGAATTCTATTAATATAGCTATGAAAGACTCTTTGCAAAAATTGAAGGAAGACATAAGCAAAGAGGGAGTTCTACCAAACTCCTTTTATGACACAAACATGGTACTGATTCCAAAACCAGGCAGGTCAAAAACCGAGAAAGAAAACTATAGGCCAATCTCCCTAATGAATATAGATGCAAAAATCTTAAATAGGATACTAGCAAAAAGACTCCAGCAAGTGATCAGAAGGATCATTCACCATGATCAAGTAGGATTCATACCAGGGATGCAGGGCTGGTTCAACATTAGGAAAACCATCCACATAATTGACCACATCAATAAGCAAACTAGCAAGAACCACATGATTATCTCAATAGACGCAGAAAAAGCATTTGATAAAATACAACACCCATTCCTATTAAAAACACTAGAAAGCATAGGAATAGAAGGGCCATTCCTAAAAATAATAAACAGTATATATCTAAAACCATCAGCTAATATCATCTGTAATGGGGATAAACTAGATGCATTCCCAATAAGATCAGGAGTGAAACAAGGATGCCCATTATCACCTCTACTATTTGACATTGTACTAGAAACACTAGCAGTAGCAATTAGAGAAGATAAAGGAATTGAAGGCATCAAAATAGGCAAGGAGGAGACCAAGTTATCACTCTTTGCAGATGACATGATGGTCTACTTAAAAAATCCTAGAGATTCAACCAAAAAGCTAATTGAAATAATCAACAACTTTAGCAAAGTTGCAGGATACAAAAGAAACCCACATAAATCATCAGCTTTTCTATATATCTCCAACACAGCTCAGCAGCAAGAACTAGAAAGAGAAATCACATTCAAAATCACCTTAGACAAAATAAAATACCTAGGAATCTACCTCCCAAGACAAACACAGGAACTATATGAACACAACTACAAAACACTCGCCACACAACTAAAACTAGACTTGAACAAATGGAAAAACATTAACTGCTCATGGATAGGACGAGCCAATATAATAAAAATGACCATCCTACCCAAACTTATTTATCTATTTAGTGCCATACCCATTGAACTACCAAAATACTTCTTCACTGATTTAGAAAAAACCATAACAAAGTTCATTTGGAAGAACAAAAGATCAAGGACATCCAGGGAAATAATGAAAAAAAAAACACATATGATGGGGGCCTTGCAGTCCCTGACCTTAAACTATATTACAAAGCAGCAGTCATCAAAACAATTTGGTACTGGCTAAGAAACAGAAAAGAAGATCAGTGGAATAGACTGGGGGAAAGCGACCTCAGCAAGACAGTATACGATAAACCCAAAGATCCCAGCTTTTGGGACAAAAATCCACTATTCGACAAAAACTGCTGGGAAAATTGGAAGACAGTGTGGGAGAGACTAGGAATAGATCAACACCTCACACCCTACACCAAGATAAATTCAAAATGGGTGAGTGACTTAAACATAAAGAAGGAAACCATAAGTAAATTGGGTAAACACAGAATAGTATACATGTCAGACCTTTGGGAGGGGAAAGACTTTAAAACCAAGCAAGACATAGAAAGAATCACAAAATGTAAAATAAATAATTTTGACTACATCAAACTAAAAAGCTTTTGTACAAACAAAACCAATGTAACTAAAATCAGAAGGGAAACAACAAACTGGGAAAAAAATCTTCATAGAAACCTCTGACAAAGGTTTAATTACTCATATTTATAAAGAGCTAAATCAATTGTACAAAAAATCAAGCCATTCTCCAATTGATAAATGGGCAAGGGAAATGGATAGGCAGTTCTCAGATAAAGAAATCAAAACTATTAACAAGCACATGAAGAAGTGTTCTAAATCTCTTATAATCAGAGAGATGCAAATTCAAACAACTCTGAGGTATCACCTCATACCTAGCAGACTGGCTAACATAACAGCAAAGGAAAGTAATGAATGCTGGAGGGGATGTGTCAAAGTAGGGACATTAATTCATTGCTGGTGGAGTTGTGAACTGATCCAACCATTCTGGAGGGCAATTTGGAACTATGCCCAAAGGGCGACAAAAGAATATCTACCCTTTGACCCAGCCATAACACTGCTGGGTCTGTACCCCAAAGAGATAATGGACAAAAAGACTTGTACAAAAATATTCATAGCTGCACTCTTTGTGGTGGCCAAAAACTGGAAAACGAGGGGATGCCCATCAATTGGGGAATGGCTGAGCAAATTGTGGTATATGTTGGTGATGGAGTACTATTGTGCTAAAAGGAATAATAAAGTGGAGGAGTTCCATGGAGACTGGAACAACCTCCAGGAAGTGATGCAGAGCGAGAGGAGCAGAACCAGGAGAACATTGTACACAGAGACTAATACACTGTGGTATAATCGAACGTAATGGACGTCTCCATTAATGGCGGTGTAATGTCCCTGAACAATTTGCAGGGATCCAGGAGAAAAAAAAACACTATTCATAAGCAAAGGATAAACTATGGGAGTGGAAACACCGAGGAAAAGCAACTGCCAGAATACAGCAGTTGAGGGGACATGACAGAGGAGAGACTCTAAATGAACACTAATGCAAATATTATCAACAAAGCAATGGGTTCAAATCAAGAAAACATGTAATGCCCAGTGGATTTACGCGTCAGCTATGGGGGGGGATGGGGGGGAGGAAAAGAAAATGATCTATGTCTTTAACGAATAATGCTTGGAAATGATCAAATAAAATATATTTTAAAAAAATTGAAGGAAGACAATTGAAGAATTGTTCATTGTTGGGCTATACTAAAATAATAAAATAATGCTATATAAATTAATTTACAGATTTAGCACTATGCCAATTCAACTACCAAAGGATTACTTCATTGAATTAAACAAAATAATAAATTTTATCTGGAGCAACAAAAGTTTCTCAAGGGAAATCATAAAAAAAAATTGGAAAGGAAGCAGGCCTTGTAATGCCAAATTTTAAACTATCTTACCAAGCATTAATCATTAAAATAAGTATTTAAAAAAAAGATAATCAGTGCTAGGAATTACAAAGAGTCCAAAGTTACTGGATTACCAGAACATATGGGGAAGAAGAATAAAGTCTAAAAAGACTGGAAAATGAAGTAGACAAGTTTGAAAGGGCTTTGAATGGAAAACACAAAGAATGAGGAGCCACAGAAGCTGATTGAATAATGTTGAGACATAGTCAAGAAAATCATTTTTTCATTTGAATGGAGTATGGACTTGAGTGGGAGAGACTTGTGGCAGGGGCACCAAACAGCAAGCTACTGGAATAATCCAGGTGTGTGGTGATAAGGGCCTGCACCAAGGTGGCTGCAATATCAGAAAGAAGAAAGGGACTTAAGTGTGTGATGTTATGAAGATAAAATGAATAGGACTTGGCAACAAATTGGATAATGGGTGTGAGAGGTACTGAGGAGTAAAGGTTGACACCTAGATTCTGAGCGTGGGTAACTGGGAAGATGATGGTGCCCTTGACAATAATAGAGAAGATGGGAGCAAAGCAGGGTTTGGGGGGCAAAGGTATCAAATTTATTTTTTAATATATTGAGTTTAACATGTCTTTTGGGATATAAGTTTTAGATGTCCATTAGGTAGCTGGGGATATGGAGGCCAAGAGAGGGATTAGGGTTAGATAATATGATTTGAAAACTATTAGCATGAAAATAATAATTGAATGCATGGGAACTTATTAGATGACTAAGTGAAATAGTATAGAGAAGAGAAAATGTAGGACAAAGCCCTGGAAAACACTCATTATTGGCAGGCATGATCCAGACAAGATTTAGTAAAGGAGATTGAGAAGGTGTAGTCATACAGGTAAAAGGACAACCAGGATGGAGTATTATTGTGCTGAAAGTTATAAGTGGGGGAATTCCATGTGAACTGGAAAGACCTCCAGGAATTGATGCAGAGAGAAAGGAGCAGAACCAGGAGAACATTATATATGAGATGGATACACTGTGGCACAATCGAATGTGATAGACTTTTTCTACTAGCAACAATGCAATGATCCAGGACAATCCAGAGGGAATTATGAGAAAGAATGTTATCCACATTCAGAGAAAGAACTGTGGGAGTAGAAATGCAAAAGAAAAACATGATTGATCACATGGTTCAAAGGGAATATGATTGGAGATTCTGACTTTAAATGATCATTCTATTGCAAATATTAATAATATGGAAATAGGTTTTGAACAATGATTCATGTATAACCCAGTGGAATTGCTTGTCAGCTCAGGGAACAGGGAGGGAAGAGGGGAGAGAAAGAACATGAATCATGTAACCATGGGAAAATATTCTAAATAAATAAATTAATCAAAAAATAAAAATAATAAAATAAATAATAAAAGAACAACCAGGATTGAATTATGATGCAAATCTAGAGAAAAGAGAGTATCAAGAAGAAGAGAGTAATTGAGTTTCAGAAACTGCATAAAAGTCAAGAAGTATGAAGATTAAATTTTTTTCTTTTCTTTTTTTCCCTCATTAAAATTTTTTTTTTTGCCTTTTGGTCTTAGAATTGATACTCAGTATCATCAGTTCCAAGGCAGAAGAGCAGTAAGGGCTAGGCAATGGGGGTTAAGTGACTTCCCTGGGGTCACCCAGTGAGGAAGTATCTGAGGTCAAATTTGAACCCAGGACCTTCTGACTCCAGTCTTGGCTCTCTATCCATTGAGCAACCCAGCTGCCCCTATATGAAGATTTTTAAGAGATTAGATTCGGCATTTCAGACATCACTGGTGATTTCTTTTTTTGGAGATAGTTTCAGTTGATGAGGTTGGAAGCCAGACAGTATAGAGTTAATAGAGGAAAGAAACTGAAAGCATTGTTTTTGACAGTAAGGAGTTCATACACTAAAATTCTCTCAAGCTATAGTAAAGCTTAGTTGTGTCCTTAAACCAAGATCTATACTAATATCACTCTTGCCACTTTTGATTTTTTATTTCTTATGAGGCATAATACACAAAGTTTTGATTTCACATGTTGATTTCACATGAATCTGTTTCAAGTGAGTTTCTTTTAAGATGTATGATTGCATTCTGTTTTCAAATCAGTTTGCTACTATTGTTTTATCAATGAATTTATTCTATTCATATTCGTGGTCAAGATGAATAAATGTATTTTTTCCTTCATTGTAGCACAGGCTCTTCCAAACTCAATTCACAATGGCAGACTAGGACAAATTATGTCTCCCCTCATGGTTCTAGAGTTTAAGGGGGTCGGGGATGATTTTTCATTTGAGGGCTGCCTCTCATCACTATTAGTTGAGTTAATTAGTTGGCCAGATGTAATTAGGCTTAATAAGCTCTTAATTACTAAAAAAAAAGCTCTTATAATATATAACATATATTATATATATTATTATATATTAAAATATATATACATATATATCTTAATTTCTAAGGAAATATAGTAAGAACTGTTGGTACAAAACATATCCTAAAGTCTTTGAAACACCCTCTCACAAGTACATACAGACTAGAGGAAAATGGTCTCAATCTTAGAGTACATGTGGCAAAGGGGCAACTCGAGAATTTTGGAAAGCCTTTTGTTGCGGTTCTTTTCTCTCCTCTGTGAGGTCCTCATGAAGTTAACTTTAGGCATGGTAGCTTTCTTCTGGACAGTCGCTTCTGATCTGGCCAGGGTCATTGCTAGAATGCTGATGAGAAACACAAATCCTCCAATACTCTGAAGTTCATAGAATCTCTTTGGTCAAGTCTCAGCTCCCCAACCCCAAGCAATTTCATCTCCATTGTGGGTGATTAGACTGTTCTCTCCTCTACACTGCAAAATGCTAGAATGCCTGGGTTCTGAAATGGTCTGCTATCCACTTCAGCTAGTGGCTTCCAAAGACCTCTCAGTCTAAGGCCCTTGATTTACTGATTCAAAAGAGGTGTTTGGGTCTTTTCCACACCTGGTTCACACATTATTTCTATGTTAAATTTAATATATTTCTTTTTAAAGAATAAGTTTTATTGATCCATTTTGTTTTTACATTCCTTAATTTCCCCTTGTACATCTTCTTTTCATGGTCCTGGAGTATCATGGCAATCTTAAAAAATATATTTAAAAAATTGATCTCTGATCAACACATCAAAAATGTGAGCTGATATGCAGTGTTCCACACCATTTAGCCCTGACCTCTATAAAGGGACAGGCACAGATATCTTCTCCTAGCTCTTCTTTAGGGCCATGCTTGCTCTTTATAACTTTTCTATTTACTTTGTTTTAGTCACCGCAGTGTACAATATATAATTTTCCTGGCTCTATTTTGCATCAGTTTAAATGTGCCTTTCCATGTTTTTCTGCATTAATCTTTTTTTTTTATGTTTCCCAAAAAATGTTTTATTTGTTTCTTTTTCATAAACTGAAAGTTTGGGGCGGGGGGAGGGGGGAGGGAATGACCAACCTCATATAGTTATATGCTAGCAGTTCAAAACAAATGCTAGAGGTTATATTTTAGTTCCATTGCTTAATTATAGGCCCTTAGGAAATTGGCTCTGTTTTTTTTTTTAAACATTATTTTATTTGGTCATTTCCGAGCATTATTCATTGGAGACAAAAATCATTTTCTCCCCCCCACCCCCCATGTATCCCATAGCCCACTTGCTATTCCACTGGGTATCACAAGTGTTCTTGATTCGAACCCATTTCCATGTTGTTGGTGTTTGCACCAGAGTGTTCATTTAGAGTCTCTCCTCAGTCATATCCCCTCAACCCCTGTAGTCTAGCAGTTGGTTTTCCTCGGTGTTTTTACTTCCACAGTTTGTCCTCTGCTTATGGATAGTATTTTTTCTCCTAGATCCCTGCAGATTGTTCAGGATCACTGCATTGATATTAATGGAAAAGTCCATTACGTTTGATTGTACCACAATGTGTCAGTCTCTGTGTACAATGTTTTCCTGGTTCTGCTCCTTTCGCTCTGCATCACTTCCTGGAGGTTGTTCCAGTCTCCATGGAATTCCTCCACTTTATTATTCCTTTGAGCACAATAGTATTCCATCACCAACATATACCACAATTTGTTCAGCCATTCTCCAATTGAAGGGCATCCCTTCATTTTCCAATTTTTGGCCACCACAAAGAGCACTGCTATGAATATTCTTATACAAGTCTTTTTCCTTATTATCTCTTTGGGGTACAAGCCCAGCAGTGTTATGGCTGGATCATAGGGCAAGCAGTCGTTTATTGCCCTTTGGGCATAGTTCCAAATTGCCCTCCAGAATGATTGGATCAGCATTCATTACTTTCCTTTGCTGTTGTTTGGATTTGCATCTCTCTGATTATGAGGGATTGAGAACACTTTCTCATGTGCTTATTAATAGTTTTTGGTTTCTTTATCTGAAAACTGCCTATTCATGACCCTTGCCCATTTATCAATTGGAGAATGGCTTGATTTTTTTGTACAATTGATTTAGCTCTTTGTAAATTTGAGTAATTAAACCTTTGTCTGAGGTCTTTATGAGGATTGTTTCCCAATTTGTTGCTTTCCTTCTGATTTTGGTTACATTGGTTTTGTTTGTACAAAAGCTTTTTAATTTGATGTAGTCCAAATTATTTATTTTGCATTTTGTGAATCTTTCAAGTCTTGCTTGGTTTTAAAACATTTCCCTTCCCAAAGGTCTGACATGTATACTATTCTGTGTTCGCCTAATTTTCTTATAGTTTCCTTCTTTATGTTCAAGTCATTCACCCATTTTGAATTTATCTCGGTGTAGGGTGTGAGGTATTGATCTAAACCTAATCTTTCCCACACTGTCTTCCAATTTTCCCAGCAGTTTTTATGAAATAGTGGATTTTTGTCCCAAAGGCTGGGATCTTTGGGTTTTTCATAGATTGTCTTGCTGAGGTCACTTACCCTGAGTCTATTCCACTGATCCTCCTTTCTGTCTCTTAGCCAGTACCAAATTGTTTTGATGACTGCAGCTTTATTATATAGTCTGAGATCTGGGACTGCAAGGCCCCCTTCCTTTGTATTTTTTTCATTATTTCTCTAGATATCTATGATCCTTTGTTCTTCCAAATGAACTTTGCTATGGATTTTTCTAAATCAGTAAAAAAAAATTTGGAAGTTCAATGGGTATGGCACTAAATAGATAAATAAGTTTGGGTAGGATGTTCATTTTTATTATATTGGCTCATCCTATCCATGAGCAGTTAATGTTTTTTCAATTGTTCAAGTCTAGTTTTAGTTGTGTGGAGAATGTTTTGTAGTTGTGTTCATATAGTTCCTGTGTTTGTCTCAGGAGATATATTCCTAGGTATTTTATTTTGTCTAAGATGATTTTGAATGGGATTTCTCTTTTTAGTTCTTGCTGCTGAGCCATGTTGGAAATATGTACAAATGCTGATGACTTATGCGGGTTTATTTTGTATCCTGCAACTTTGCTAAAGTTGTTGATTATTTCAATTAGCTTTTTGGTTGCTGCAAAGAGTGATAACTTGGTCTCCTCCTTGCCTATTTTAATACCTTCGATTTCTTTTTCTTCTCTAATTGCTCCTGCTAGTGTTTCTAGTACAATGTCAAATAATAGAGGTGATAATGGGCATCCTTGTTTCACTCCTAATCTTATTGGGAATGCATCTAGTTTATCCACATTGCAGATGATATTAGTTGATGGTTTTAGATATATACTGTTTATTATTTTTAGGAACGACCCTTCTATTCGATGATTTCTAGTGTTTTTAATAGGAATGGGTGTTGTATTTTATCAAAGGCTTTTTCTGCATCTATTGAAATAATCATGTGGTTCTTGTTGGTTTGCTTGTTGATGTGGTCAATTATGTGAATGGTTTTCTTGATATTGAAACAGCCCTGCATCCCTGGTATAAATCCTACTTGATCATGGTGAATGACTCTTCTGATCACTTGCTGGAGTCTTTTTGCTAGTATCCTAGTTAAGATTTTTGCATCTATATTCATTAGGGAGATTGGCCTATAATTTTCTTTCTCTGTTTTTGACCTGTCTGGCTTTGGAATCAGTACCATGTTTGTGTCGTAAAAGGAATTTGGTAGAACTCCCTCTTTGCTTATTATGTCAAATAGTTTGTGTAGTACTGGGATTTGCTGTTCTTTAAATGTTTGATAAAATTCACTTGTGAATCCATCAGGCCCTGGGGATTTTTTCTTAGGAAGTTCTTTGATGGCCTGTTGGATTTCTTTTTTCTGATATGGGATTATTTAAGAAATCTATTTCTTCTTCTGTTAGTCTAGGCAATTTATATTTTTGTAAATATTTGTCCATATCACCTAGGTTGGTATATTTATTGCCATATAGTTGGGCAAAGTAGTTTTTAATGATTGCCTTAATTTCCTCTTCATTGGAGGTGAGGTCCCCCTTTTCATCCTTGATGCTGTTAATTTGCCTTTCTTCTTTCCTTTTTTAAAATTAGATTGACCAGTACTTTGTCTATTTTGTCTGTTTTTTCAAAGTACCAGCTTCTAGTCTTGTTTATTAGTTCAATAGTTCTATCACTTTTGATTTTATTAATTTCTCCTCTAATTTTTAGGATCTCTGGTTTGGTTTTCTTCCGGGGGTTTTTAATTTGTTCGCTCTCAAGTTTTTTTATTTGCATTTCCAATTCATTGATCTCTGCCCTCCGTAATTTGTTAATATATGCACTCAAGGCTATGAATTTTCCTTTAAGTACTGCTTTGGCTACATCCCATAACATTTGAAAGGATGTCTCACCATTGTCATTTTCCTCAATGAAATTATTAATTGTTTCTATGATTTCTTCTCTAACCGATTTTGGAGTATCATATTATTTAATTTCCAATTAATTTTTGATTTGGCTCTCCATGTACCCTTACTGAACATTATTTTTATTGCCTTATGATCTGAAAAGGTTGCATTTATTATTTCTGCTTTTCTGCATTTGAATGCCATGTTTCTGTGACCTAGTGTATGATCTATTTTTGTGAATGTGCCATGTGGTGCTGAGAAGAAGCTGTATTCCTTTTTGTCCCTATTTATTTTTCTCCATATGTCTATTAACTCTAATTTTTCTAAGATTTCATTCACCTCTTTTACCTCTTTCTATTTTTTGGTTTGATTTATCTAAATTTGATAGTGGTTGGTTCAAGTCTCCCACTAATATGGTTTTACTGTTTATTTCCTCCTTCAATTCTCCTAGTTTCTCCATTAGAAATTTGGATGCTATACCATTTGGTGCATACATGTTGATTAGTGATATTTCCTCATTGTCTATACTCCCTTTTAACAGAATATATTTACATTCCCTATCCCTTTTGATCAGGTCTATTTTTGCTTTGGCTTTGTCAGACATCATGATTGCAACTCCTGCCTTCTTTCTATCAGTCGAGGCCCAAAAGGTCTTACTCTATCCTTTAATTCTTACCTTGTGAGTATCAACCCGCCTCATATGTTTCTTGAAGACAACATATTTTGGGTTTGGGGTTCTAATCCAATCTGCTATTTGTCTATGTTTTATGGGTGAGTTCATCCCATTCACATTCAAAGTTGATTGTCACTTGTGGATTCCCTGGCATTTTGATATCTTCTCCTAGTTCTGACCTTTCTTCTTTAGCTATAACCTTTTGAACCAGTGATTTACTTTAGGTCAGTCCCCCTAGTCCCCTCCCTTGATATGCTTCCCTTTCTAGCCCCTCCCTTTAAATGCTCCCTTCCCCTCCCCCCTCTCCTTCCCTCCTTTTTTATACTCCCTCCCCCCTCTCTGCATTAATCTTTATTCATTGTTTATCACAATAATATTCCATTACATTCATGTATCAGTCAATATCCATTTCCCAACCCAGTAGATTTTGCTACCATAAAAGTGCTACTATGGAATTTAATGTATAGAAATTCATTATGTAAGTATATTCAAGGATCTTACCAACTGTATGTTCCTGGGCAAGTCCTTTATCTTGTCTATTTCCATCTCCTAGTCTATAAAATGGGAAAAAATAATAGATCTTGCAGGGTTGTGAGAATCAAATGAGATATAATTGTAAAATGCTTAACAAAGTGTCTAGCACATTGTGACAAAAGTAAGTGCTATGAAAATATTAGTTATCTTTCTTGGCTACCCTTCTTCTCTATTTTACTCTTTCTTGGTGTGTCTCTCAGTTCTTGATATTGCTATCAGCCACCAATACTCTAGTTACCAATGGAAACTAGAGATCTCCTTACCTTTAGAAGTTTATAAGGTTATTCCTTGGTCAAAGAGTATATGGGAAGGAGAGAAACTCACCTCTAAGAATCCTTGTTGAATTTGATCATCATTTGATAATATAGCTGGCTGTTTTCATATAATGCCTAACTAAAATGTTTATGATTCTTTTGGACAGTTACAATTTATTTTCTCTGTGGTGTTTTCTCTATGCTTTTATCTAGTGATGATCAGAGCACTTTGTTCCTCTCAATATGATCAAGGACTTGTTCCCTTTTACATTTTGGATTCAAGCTAGCTAGCCCTCTGAAGTAGCTGTGATAAATTAGGATAAACCAGGACACAATTAAATTTTTTTTAAATTTTGTATCCATGCTTTAATTTGATTTTCCTCTAATTTTTTCAAAGAAACATTTTTCAGGTTTATCAGTTTTACACTCTTTTTGGTTTCCAATTTATCTATTTGTCTTCTCATGCCCAAGATTTCCAATTTTGTGCTGAACTGGAGTTTGCTTATTTACTGGTTTTACAATTTTAAAACTGCATATTGTTTATTAACCCTATTTTTCTAGTTAACATGTTTTGAAAATCTTATCCTTTTAAAAACTGCGTTATATCTCACAAATTTTGAAATTTTTTTGTGATAAGCCACAATATTTACCATAATTTCCATTCAACTCAGATTAAACTTATTCCTCTTTTGTTAGATTCATGCCACCTTCTTTTCTTCTTTCACAATGATTAGTTTTTTCCTAAAGAGATAAAGTGATCCCCCCCGAACCTAAATTCTCATCAAAATTGTCACCACTGGACTTAAATCTGATTCCACTTAAGTTGTAAAACAAATGATAATGACTGTAAGAATTTTAATAATAAAACTGGCTTATTTAAAAAAAAACAAGATGAGAAATAAACCCTGAGAATATTGATATCATGGATTTGGGGTGCAGCACTGTGGGAAAAAAGAAAAAAATTGATCCTGGATGAGATCCATACAATGTAACCTTATTGTGTCTGAGGTAAATTTATATGATCAGGCACAGATATACAGCAATTCTGCACTTACAAAATGAGTTGGGCTTATACCTTCATTTAGAGCTTCTCACCCTGTACTACTCTCACCTGAGCAGCACTTAGTGTTCTCTTCTACCCTTGAAATTTTGGGTGATTTTTTTTTTTTATTCGCTCATCACTTATTCTATGCCTCCTTTACTTGTATTTGTATGTATATCTCTGAAGATGAACTGCATTAGGTGATAAAAAGCTTGCTGGATTGTAACTCTTGGGATGCAAGACGATCCAATCCAGGCTTCAATGTTTCTAACTTGAGTCCTAATGCAGTTATACATGCTCTTCCCAGCCTTAATTCCTCCTTTAACTCCCCACCTTCCCTTTTCTTGGCTAGGTGGAATTAATATCTGCTTGTTGCGAGTGGGGCAAGTGTGGGAAAACTGTTTTAGGCCCCCTAACATAAGGCTGCCCACCCCTCACACCCCTGCTCAAAAGGGCAGATTGATTATACTTAACCAACTGAGAAGGAAGAGCTGGAGCAATGGGCAAGATATGGGGTGAATACCAAGATGGACCTCCTGCCAGTTTTATGTTCAGGTCAGAAGTCTGATTGCTCATTGTTATCTGGTGTTAATTTCTTCTTATGGGATTCTCAGCAATTATAAAGGTCTGCCATCTTCCTAGTCATGTGAACTGAAACTTTCCCCTTCCCCCCATTTTTGAGTTCAAAAGTCAAAGAATAACACAGTCCAAAGATCAGAGAAGGTAGACAGAAATAGAAAGTATTTGGCTAGCGGTGCTAAGTCCTCTTGTGGGCTATTCAAGGTAAATTTGTTTATATTAGTTGGTAGATGGAATTTCATGCCAGGTAGTAGTCAGAGACAGTAGAAGAGCCAGGACTAAAACTTTTATATTTTGATTTCAAGTCCTGTTCCAATTCTATTACACCTCCCATAAAAGTCCAAAGGGCATGTTAAATTCTTGCTCCTTAATTGCTCTTGCATCTTAATTACATACCCAAGAAAAAAAATTTCATGATGTAAAAATGGACCCAAGGGTTGTTGTAATAAAGGGTCTTGTTTACTGGATGAGATAGTATGCCAGTAAAATATTGAGTGGAATATGAGAGCAGGAACAGGATGTGAAAGAATGACAGCTCCTTCTCTCTCTCCTTTGATAACTGGCTGGCAGTTATCACTCAGAGCCCTTTGAGGAAATGGCTGAGAGGATGTGATATCTCTCCCCAGTCAGCCCACTTGTAAATGGTTTCAATGTCCTTCCCTCATGGGGAAGGCCTTAGTCTGGACCTTATCACAGAGGGACTAGTCTTAGGCCTGAGACCTTTCCCCAATTTCTTGAAGCACCCTTCCTACTATGATTAAAAACCAATACAAAAATCTGACTGCTATTGAAGGATTTATTATTGGGGTTAGGTAATTGGTTGAGGGGAGAGGGTATAGGTAGTCCTGTCAAATTTCTATGCGGTCTGTGGTCTCATGGGCCTGTAACAGTGCCCATAGACATCTCTGCCCTTCCTAGGTAAATAGGCCATTCTATTGACTTACATACTAGTATGTCCTAAAGAAATAAGTAAGAAATATATCAGGGAGGCAGAGAGCTGTGCTCTGCTTTGAGAGTCCAATCAGCCCCCCTCAGGAGTCTGAGATGGTTTGCTGCAGGTGGAGAGAAGCAACAGTTATGTATCTGGTGAGAGAACAGCAACAAGCTTGGAGAAAGAAGTAGGGTCTTTTCAGGTAGCTTCAGTGATCCTTCTGTGAACTTTAGATTACTCCACCCTACTTAGTCTAACAAAATCAGGAATGTCCACACCCAGGATTAAGTATTTAGGAGGATGGCCTATGACAGACATGTGCTAGCAAATGACAAATCAGAAACAACTGACAGACCCCTGGACTGTCCTAAGTAACGCTTAAGATATCATTGGTACATTTGAGACACAGGAAAGTGATGTAAAACCATCTATATATTTCATGTAACTTCCTCTCTTGGGCCTCTTTGACAGCAGAGAGGTGGCTGGTGGCAGCTTGCTAAGCGAGTAGGCATCTTGGCATGGCAGCTGCTACTGTCAGGGTTTAGCAGTGAATTTTCCTTGATACCATATTGGAGGAAGCCTAGAAACCTAGTTTGGTGAGGCTATTCTCTGAGATCTCTGAGTTTAGGCTGATTTTTCTCTCCTTTACCTTCCAAATACTATCCTCTTAGAGAAGCCTCTAATCTTCAAGGACCTTGTGGCTCTCCTGGCACAGGCCAGGCGGGAGAAATTCTATACCTTTTCCCTCTCTCTTCTCCATGATTTCTTCCCTATATATTGATTAAACCACCATTATTTTATTTGGGATATCCCCTGGTGACCAAAAATCAAATTTAGATTAGGTCACAACCCTAAATTATCCTTACAGTCACACTAGGATTATTTCTCTGAAAGACAAATTTTATCCTATTTTTGCATGGAATGACAGTGCAATACCTTAAACCCAGCACGAAAAGCTCCAGCTTCTATCCTCCTTGAGTTTGGATCTGGGGTCTTATGCTTTGTAAAAGCATAAGAAAAAGTAAAAGAATCAACTCCTGTCCACAAGGCACAAATATTTCCAGAAAGTTAACATCAAAGATGATTGTTGTTTAGCCTTTGGGTTCTACTAACCATCAGTGGGAGGGGGGCTAGGTCAGAGGAGATCATGAAGTTGGGGTATGTGCTAGCTGTTGTGAAGAGGATTTATTCTAAGTCAGTCCATTTTCATCCCCTGACATTAATTATTAAAAATAGCCTCCTTGATTTGTTTAAAAACAATAGAAGCATTGCTACATTGCATGAAGGCACAACTAGGTCAACTGCATATTCTTGGGTGGACACTCCTCCCTGCCACAAACTTTGACTATCAAATGTCCATCTTAATTTTTTCCCCTCCCCACAGGAGGAAGAATGGGGTTTGAAAGTCATTGGGAGGAAGTCAAACTTCCATGGCTTAGCAGCTGTTTTCCAGTGAATAGCCAGTTCTTTCCTTGGGAACTGGCAATTTACTAAGGGTGCATTTATGAATCCTGAATAAATTCTATAATAAATTTATTATATAAATAATAGAAATATTAGCAGCCTTTTGAACTTCTGACTCCTACCTACAGCTTAGCTCCTACTTCACTTAACGGCAATACTAAATGGATGGGGTGGTATAATTCTTCCCAATGTGAATAATTTCAGAAATTCAGTGTTGTGGTTTTCTCAATAGTAGATAAACAGAAGTAACATAATTATAAAAACTCAAAAATATTGGCTGTTTCCACTGGTAACTAGAAAAGGGATAAGTGTCTTTCTGGCTTTCCTCTAAGAGGTAGAAGAGTTTACCAGCTTCCAGGAGGGTAGCTTCTAGGGAAAAAGGAACAAGTAAGTTCCACTAATCTGGGAACATTTCTTACCACTCCAGGGGCTGCAGGTCACTGGCTCACTCCTCTTTCTAGCACCTAGTCAGTCACAAAAGTCCTTGCACTGCTCTGTTTCACTGGAGGCCCACTGAACAGCTGTGCTTCATGACTTCTCCCCTTAGCTGCCATCATCAGCTCTTTCCCAGAAAATTATCTCATAGCCAAAGGTAGAATTCATTGGAACTTAGAGAAAAGGAATATAGACTTTCTAAGATCTTTTTGGGGTTACATTTCAAATCTCAAACTAAAGTCTCAGAATACTAATTATATGCTGCTTTATATAATACCTATGAGGAGATTTAGGGGTCAACTATGAAGTTCTAACCTATGGACCCTAGTGGTGAAGATAGTTGATCAAAGGGCCTCCTTCACATTACATTAACAAATAGGCACAAAGCATAAAGTAGGATTGGAGAGATTCTAACTAGAATTGGGAATTCTGAGTTCTTTGCCTAGCAAAGCAATGTAATTACAGAGCAATGTAAAATAAAGTTCTCCAGAGGAATCACTCTCTTCTATCACAAGAGTGGTGTAAAGCTGAACATCTTGGCCAAAGGTAGCAGGGAAGAGTCAACTAAGATAATGAATATGAAAGGATATGTCATTATAATGTAATCATATAAGGTAGCTTATGGGGGCAATACCCTGGGCTAAGTGATATATAAGTTATCGGTCACAATTAAATGTATTATTCAACATACCTCTCATCCATTTAGATAAAGCATCAGAATTCAAAGAACAGTATATACAATACCCATCAGAGGCTACTAGAAATGTCTGATAGCACAGGTCTAAGTTTATTTTGCCTTTTTATACAATATACTACAAACACCAAAGTATACATAGGTTGTCCAGGAATCTGTAGGAAGTTACCTCTATACTCCTTTCTAAAAGATGATAAAAGTCTCCTCAATAGCTTTGCCCTACCTCTTTATGAAATGATCACAGAATATATTGAAAGTAGCACTACCAAGAATACATTATAATATAGAGGACCACTTATCTTCAAAATAATAAAATCAAAGGGGAGAAAAGCTCTATTTTTACTTTATCCTTTGTACCTAGATTTCTGTTATTCAAACAGAAGCAACAGAACATATAAAGGCAGGATTAACAATGTGGCAAAAATCATTCTACACCCCTCAAGAGATGAAAATGGAGAGGCTCTAAGCCCACTGGGCCACAACACGTTGTCTTTACCTTAGGCACCTCTATGAGGAGTAGGAAGTTGGGATATGTGCTAGCTGTTGTGAAGAAGATTTATTCTAAGTCAGTCCATTTTCATCCCTTGACATTAATTATTAAAAATAGCCTCCTTGATTTGTTTAAAAACAATAGCATTAGGAACAATATGAAGATGTTGACATGTATAACCAGTGCTGGGTTTTGATATTCCAGGACTGCTGAGAAGAGTTTACTAAACAGTTTCTTTGTCTGCTGGTCCTCTTCATCTTGTTTCCAGGCTATAGTTCTGCATGGAGAAGTCATTTGGGCCTGAATTTAAAAGATGTGAAATGCCATAGATCTGTTTTTGCTTTTCTTTTTCTTCATAATCATAGGTACTTAGAAAAGTACCTGGCAAAAAGTAAGTACTTAATAATATTTGTTGATTTGTTTGTTAAATCTGGTTCCAGGTTCCAACCTCTGCTGAGAAGAATTATATCTAAATTCAATTAAGTTCTCCAAATTTATCCCTTAAGTTTTATTAGAGAGTTGCGCTCAGAGGAAAAAAAAAATAGGACAAAACAAAAACCACGCATGTAATAGGTCCAAAATATATAATTTATCACTATATATAATCACCCATCATATGAAGAAATGCAGGTGCATAAAACATATGGATAATCTAATATCTAATCATAGAAGGTTGTAGTTATACTGAGGGTCTACAGGATCACCATAAATATAAGGATTGAAAGCAAAAGTATTTTGACAATCTTAAAAAGGCTGGTTCAGGAAATTTAGGTTTATTCATAGGTCTGGTTGTTTTACATAATTTACTGAGTCCAGTTAAAAGATTATTTGAATTGTGTATTTCCAGACTACTTTCTTGCAACTAACTCCTTAGAGCTATTATCTCCCCCCACTCCCACCCCCTGGTCTCTAAATTTCTCTTTGGGAAGAGAAAGGCCATAACCATCAGTACTTGGAGTGGATGAGAACAAAACTATGCTTATACAAATAGCATATGGAGCATGAGTAGGCAGATAAATTAATTTCACTTGCTTGAAAGAGATAAAAAAAACTTTTGATTTGGAGCCAATGGAGTGGTGGAGAGGAAGGAAGGCAAAGATGAGACTTAAAAAAAAAGTGGGACTGTGAAATAGAATCAAAATTGTTGGAGTTGAAAGGGATTTCTGAGATCAACTAATTTAATTCCATCATTTTATTGATAAGGAAATGGAGGTGAAAATGATTTGCTCATTGTCATACAGCAGCAGTCAAAACTAAGACCAAGGTTTCCTTATTCCCATACCAATGCTCTTTTCCATTTTCAACAATTGCTTCTTATTCTGACTATAGATTCTGATGGGCATTTCTTTGTGGAGGGCCTTATAGAGTATTTTAATTAAAACATAAAATTGGGAGTATTTCTAAGTAGAAAATCTAAGTTACTTTTATAGGTCCAATTATGATTACAAAGCTTTGTCCAAGTACTTTGGAGAAGCACATCTTTGCTAAAAGATAGTCAACATCTGTCTTAAATTCATATTTATTCTTTCATTTCAACCCCCATTGTCTTCTACTGAAATCCTGAGGACATTTAATTTAAGCAATCCTGCTTATTTAGTGTCTCAAAGATTATAGTGGAACCCAGGTTATTCTCCTTAAGTTATAGGATTATTGATATTTCCACTCTCTTTCACCAACATAGTCAAATGCAATGTTGACTTCGATAACTGGTTTCATGAATTATTCATTGGAACTGTAACTGCCCTCAACTTCCTCAGGGTCCTACACAGAGGCTATGTACCAAAATGGAGGCTAGGAGGTAGGTTTCGAGAGGGCCCCCAACCTCTTGGATTCTCTCCCAGTCTGTGTGTCTTCACTTTCTATGAGGTCCTTAGGCTCCTGCTCTATGTCAGTAATGCACAGCCCTATGCACAGGACCCAGGAGCCTAAACATCCTCAAACCCCATTTGCCTATTTATGACAATTCCTTTCCATACTACCCACCCCCTTTAAAAGATTTTCTACTGTGGGCACTTGGCTGAGCTACACTTTTCCTTTTCTCTGACCAATGATGTCTTCTGCCCTTTAAAAGTTGTATCTCTTCCCTTTTCAATACAATGACTTCAGAAGCCCCATATTGCCCCATCCCCTCCACCTACAGGCCCTTAGCAGCCTCTGTCCTAATTCCCACAAGCTTTCATTGTGGGCCCTCCACCTCTTTATTCCCTCTAGTCCTTGATTCCTCGGAGAAGCTCTAAGCCCCTATACTCACATCCTGTTTTCTCTTCTGCCTCATTCCCCAATGAGAGAAAATTCTTTGCCCTTCAAGTATTTGTTAATGATGCAGTTTTGGATCTGAAAATCCATTTCATTTGATAGTAAAACCACCTCTTTTATTCCTGGCATTGCATTAGATTATTCATCTTTGGGTTAAGGATTTTGCAGGGGATTACATGGAGCATTTTCAATCATTTCTCTTTAACACATTATAAGCTTCATGTTACAAAAAAAAAAAAATTTAAATTTTGGTCTTGGCTAAGGGAGCACCATTCAATGCCCTTTTATCTTGGATCTTTAATCCTTAGGACAGCACCAAGCTAATTAAGTAAGAAAATACAGGACATAAGGGACCATAGGCTTTTCAGAAACAAAACACAACAATATTTGGAATTTAAGAGAGAGAAAAAAAGCTTCTTCATACTTAAGGAAATGTACTTCCCTGTTCAAAGAAAGTGTTCCTGATTGCATAGAATTTTTCCAGTGTCACAAAAGTCCTACTGAGTAAGTTCTTTTACCAACTTCGTTGTCACCACTTGATATCCACGTTGTCTGTGGGGGGTTCAGCAGCACTGTAAGTGGTGTGTAAGGCTTCCAGGACCTTTGGGGAGTCTATACCATCTAGCCATTCTTGATATAGCCTCTGCACATGTGTGTTAGTTTCTGGGAGCTGCACAGGGATCTCAGCATATACTTCTTCCATTCGTCTCAGCAGTGCCTTATCTGGTTTTCCATCTTCAGTTTGAGTTTGGCCTTTGCCATTTAAGCATCCTTTCGAACACAAACACATACACTTGTCATGTTAGGTAAGCGCATACTATTTAAACAAACAATTTTAGCTTACAAGGGAAGGCTACTTGCTAGGATAAGGGAAGGATATAGTATCCCTCACTCCTGTACTCTGAACATAAATATAGGTGCAGATATTTAGTTTCATAGAATCCCAAATTCTTAGGGAGAAAGAGGGGGTTCTCAGGGTTATTTAACTCTTTTCTGAAACATGAATCCATTCTATATCACTTTTAGCAAATTATTTCTTTCCTATACTTGAAAGTTACCAGTGATATGGAACTTATTACTTCCCAAGGCAGCCCTTTTCACTTTGAGGAAATTATAGTTAGAAAGATCATTCTTATTATCAGAAACTTACGTCCTAATTTCCTAGGTCTATTCTTGGAGGTTAAGTAGGTAAATTTGGTCTATTTTCCACAAGTTTATTCCAAAGTTAATTATTCAGTTTCAAAAATGATTTATATAAGGAAGGTTATAAAGGATAATGGAAAGGTAAGTGTTGATTGTAAACTGGCTTATAATATATTGGCAACTATTATTTGGCATCATAAAACGACTGTTCATAAAATAAAAGCAAAGGATAACAATCAGTCAACTTGAATGTTAAAGTGGTATCTATCCAATATTAAAAAACAAAACAAAACATTAGAAGGCCTCCAGCATATTGAATAAATCTTCTTTGAAGAATTTATAGAATGACACAGACAAGAATTACACAGAATAGGGGGCAGCTGTGTAGCTCAGTGGATTGAGAGCCAGGCCCAGAGATGGGAGGTTCTAGGTTCAAATCTGGCCTCAGACACTCCCTAGCTGTGTGACCCTGGGCAAGTCACTTGACCCCCATTGCCTAGCCCTTACCACTCTTCTGCCTTAGAACCAATATACAGAATTGATTCTAAGACAGAAGGTAAGGGTTTAAAAAAAATTACACAGAATACAAAGCTTTAAAATAGAAAAGTGGCAGTCTTTAGAGGTGGAGGGAATACAATGAGATAATAGCTTGATCACGGTCAAAGTCAGATGCCATCAGGTCGAATGCAGGAGCTATTCTCTACTGGGGCACCAACTCTTTCTGGGGCATATCAAAATGCAGAAGACCATTCCTGTAGTAAGTCATTAAGCCCACGCTATCTCACATGGTAACGCGTGAGTTCTAGAGTGGAAAAGTGACTTTCTAGAAAAAAAGGCACCCACAGAACCCCCGTCTGTGTGACTTCTCTCTCTAATGGAATTGTTATGATTATTGTTCTCTCCCCAATATAGGAGAAATAATGAGGGCAAATACTTATAGGGTTAACATACATATATCCCACCTTAATCCCCCCAGATTATTACCCTAAAAGAAAATATTCACAGAATTAAAACCTAAAGATTATTACCCATTACCCCCCTCCTTTCCCTCTCCACAGAGTTACATTCACTCCCATTACAAGCCAGGTAAGCCAAGAACATCAATCACCTTCAAGCCCAGGTTGACAGGACATACTTCGCTGGTTTATGATGATGTTACAAAAGCCAGAGCAATATCTCCAAGTACCCGAGTGAAACACAAGAAAAATGTGACTTGGAAATTGAGGAAAACTCCAAATCTGGTCTGTCATTAAACTGCCCTCTGACCATGTACCTAGCTACAAAATGTTTTGTTACCTATCTCCTAAGTAACTGTGATTGATTGTGAAAGCTGAACAAAAGTTACAATGATTCTCCTAATTGGTCATCCCCTAGGTCAAGAGGGACTAACCTCCAAATCACCCTGTTTATGTCATTCATCTATTTTTGTCATAGCAACAATGTTTCATTGACTATATCCTTAGGCTTTGTGTCTTTTGTTAAGTTCTATGGAAACATGTATGTGGAAAATTGACTGTGTACCAGAAAAGCACGTACTCACTGAACCTATAAAATAAACCAACCTTGTACCATGGCAGAACACTATGTGATGCCTATGCATGTGGGACTGAACACATAGTGCTTCTCACTCCATTATTTGACCAAAATCATCACACCTGGACAGAGTGGACTCCGGACCCTCAGAAAGATCGCTGGATGGCTCTCTAAATATTCCTTCTTCCTTTTTCTACTAGTGTCAACAACTGATTGAGTTGTCAAGATGTGGCATGGAGACAGGCAGCTATTCAACTGGTTGTTAAACTACACTAAACTGGACTGATGCTAAGTGACTGCTAAGTCAGCAAGGCATAGTAGCCAATTCGACACATGAAAGAGGACATAGGTAGTATTTAGAGGTCACAAAATATGCCCTCGTGTTCTGGGAATAAAAGCACTATGGTAGATACCACTGAATTCTCAGACTACTCTTACATAAGTTTTTTTCTAGGTTCCTTAAAAGTAAGTAAGTGCTGGGGGCAGCTAGGCGGCTCAGTGGATTGAGAGCTATGCCCAAAGACAGGAGGTCCTGGGTTCAGACCTGGCCTCAAACACTTCCTAGCTATGTGACCCTGGGCAAGTCACTTAACCCCCATTGCCCTAATGCTTCCCTTAGAACCAATACACAATATTGATTCTAAAATGGAAGATAAGGGTTTTTTAAAAAAAAGGGAGCGCTGGAAATACTTTTCAATTGGGGTATAGGTAACCCAAACCACAAAGTACGCTCATAGCTCTGAGTTCAATAGCTATGGGTACTATATTTCCTGAATCAGGTAATCTGACATAAGATATTCTTCTTGTAAAGCTTTAATTAAAGTTCTTTGTCTTATGAGAAGCATTATATGAAGCTAATGCAGGATAAAGAAAATAGAATCAAAATAATAAATCACAATTTAAAAATGTAAATAAAGTTAGCTTTGAAAGGCAACAAAACTGGTCAAATACAAAACTTGATGTTAGTATTATACTGTCAAAGTTAAGAGACATAACCGTTCCGTCAATTAATAACTGAGAAATGGATTGGGGGGGGGTGTTCTTTGTTAAGAAGTTTGTGGGGAATTTTTTTTAAACTTTTACCTTCGGTCTTAGAATCAATACTATTTGTTGGTTCTAAGGCAGAAGAGTGATAAGGGCTAGGCAAGGGGAGTTAAGTGACTTACTTGCCCAGGGTCACACAGCTAGGAAGTATCGGAGGTCAGATTTGAAACTAGGTCTCTAGACCTGGCTTTCAATACACTGCATCACCTAGTAGCCCCAGGGAATATTTTTGTTAAAGTACCTGCAATGTTGACATTTTTTAAATCAATTTTCAATTTAAAAATAAAGTATATTTTCTTTTCTTGAAATTTAAACTGTTTCAAAAAATTAGGGAAATTTGGTCCTTTTATAGTTTTATAAACTACATGATAACATACCATATTTCCCCCCCAAAGGAGGGTAGGTATAAGGTGGAAGGGCCATATAGCAGCAGGAAGGGCTATGGTAAGGTCATTATTCATTTTTAATGACTTTATTAGACAGAAGAGCTAGATAGGCAGAAATATGGAGAGATAGAGCATTTATCTTATCCTTTGCCAGGAACTGTGCTAAATGCTGGGGGATACAAATTTAAGCAAAGAAGGTAGTATCTATTTTCAAGGAGTTTAAAATTCAAATAGGAGAAATTACCTATCAGAGATCTATGGATAGAAGAAGAGTTTATGGCCAAAAAAGATATAGAGAAATTCAAGAGGTAAAATAGGGTGAGGAGAGAATCACTGTAGTAACTTTTCTCTAAGGTTTAATTACTAAAACATACAGAGAACTGAGTAAAAATTAAATGAAAAGCCATTACTCAATTGATAAACTGTCAAAGGTTATGAAAAGGTAAGTCAGGAGATATCAAAGCTATCTATATAAGTTATATGAAAAAATGCTCTAAATCACAATTAATTAGAGAAATGCAAATTAAAACAACCCTGAGGTACTACCTAGCTAATATGGCAGAAAAGGAAAATGACAAATGTTGGAGGAGACATAGAAAAATTGGGACACTAATGCAATGTTGGTGGACTTGGTGTAGACCAACTATTCTAGAATGCAATGTGGAACTTCTCTCCAAGAAAGTACTAACTTTATATCCTTTTTTTACCCTGCAATATCTCTCTTAAATTTTACCTGATCAAAGATGATCAAAAAAAGAGAAAAAAGGACTCATCAGTACAAAAATATTTATGCCAGCATTTTTGTGGTAGTGAAGAATTGAAAATTGAAGGGATGTTTATTGTGTATATGGTACATACCAAATTGGTATATGAATGTGATGGAATACTATTGTATTCACAAAGAATCCATCATAAAGAAATAATGGAGGGGATAGTTTCAGAAAAAAAAATGAGAAGACTTGTATGAACTGCTACAAAGTGAACAGAGCAACTATGCATGCAGTAATAGCAATATTGCAATGATTATCAACTCCGAAAGACTTAGTAACTCTGATCCACACAATGATTCACCACAATTCTAAAGGAGTTATGATGAAACATGGTATTCATTTCCAGATAGAGAACTGACAGACTCAGGGTGCAAATTGCAGTATATAGTTTTTTATCTTTATCTTGTCCATTCCTCAGCTTTTTAACATGGTTAAAGTAGAAATTCATTTTGTATGATTGTACAATGAGTTTTGGGTCCCCTCCCCCCTTTAATGGGACATAAGTGAATTTGGAACTTAAAAAATAAAGAATAAAAAAGTCTGTGTAATAGCAAAAAAATTTTGATGGTGGAAGACAATGCATAAATAAAGGGGAACTTGGGCAGCTACAAGCAGGCTGATGTGGTGATAGAGAAGTCCAATGAGTTGAGCAGGGAATGAAGTGAGCATGAAATGGTAATCTGGGGTAGGAAGTGACCGATCAGGAGAGTGAGCAGTATGGCAGAAGTTTCTCCAGGGAGGAAGAGGGTTAAGTGAGAAGGTAAAGAAACCAAAAGGATGGGGGCAGCTGAGTGGCTTTCAGGTCTAGAGTCTGGAGATCCTGTTTTCAAATTTGATCTCAGTGGCATGACCTTAGGCAAGTCACTTAACCACCATTGCCTAGCCTTTACCACTCTTCTGCGTTGGAACCAATACACAATATTGATTCTAAGACAGAAGATAAAGAATTTTTGCTTTCTAAGGTCCAAAGTTAAAAGTTCCTGCTATAGAATAAAATTCTCCTATATTTGGTTTTGTTAATCTTAAGAATGTTTTATCAGGTATAAGGAAAGATTAATTTTCAAGGAGCTTCATATATAAAAATAATTATGGCAGAACTTTTTATGGTAACAAGGAATTGGAGATATAAGTACTCATCAATTGGTCAAACTAACTGTTATATGTGAATGTAATGTAAATTCTCTAAGAAAGTTGACTAGGAAAACAGAAGCATGGAAAGACTTCTTTGAATTAATTCAAAGTGAAGCAGAAGCAAGAACAGAGACTACCCAAATGTAAATGGAAAAATAACAAAACAATCAGAACTAAATGGTGTGAAATAATGACCATGCTTGATCCCAAAAAGCAAAAACATAGAAGACACTTGTCCTTGCTTCTTTACAGAAGTGGGAGACCGTGGGTTGGTTTGGTTACTTCTTCAGTTTTCTTTTTGCCTCTTTCTAAATTCTTTGTTATAAGAGATGTACCCCTGTGAGGAAGGTGAAGGGAGTAAAATAAAATAAAAACTTATTTTGAAAAATGTCAAGTCTTCCATGAAACTGAGAATATTCCTTATTTCATACATAGATACACTTCACAAGCAGAATCTTTAGCATAAGAGAATGCACATTGTAGAGATAGGGAGAGCTTATCCTATTTTATTTCATTCTTACCTCCAGGACAGGCCAGGACCTCTACAAAATGATAGGGGAACTTCCCCTTTTTAAGTTTTAGGACCATGTTCTGGATATTTCGAAAACCATAAGCAGCAGCAAATCGTAGCACTATTTCCCCATTTTTTTCCAGAGAGATCTCCTGGAAGTCCTTGTTTCTATACAACAGATAAAATACATTAGTTTACCCAATTTCCCCTCCTGCAATAGTGGGCCACATAATCAAAAATTTACATGGTATGGGGTACATTTGCATGATTACAACTAGTGACTGACCAGAGCCTGCTAGCATTTAATGAACATTTCTCAAATATATGCAGTATAAAAATCCCACACTCTGCAGCAAGTAAACACCAAGAACAATCTGTTTCTGTGTTGGGGGCATGGTCTCTATCCTCAAGGACCTCATGTAGTAAAGAAATGCAAAGGGCTACATTCATGTTAAATAAGATGTGAAAGTTATAAAATATAACCTCTGAGGATAGTTATTTAATAGTGGCAGTGACTTGGTGGTCAGGTCCTAATCAGGTTTAAATAGCTTACTTATTTAAAAAAAATTTTTTTTGGACAAGAAATGTGGCCAAACTGACTGCATGCTAGACAGTTGAGGATTGAGTCCTTTATTAATGTTTTTTTGGGGAAATGGCTTCTTGTACAGTTGGCAGAAGAGTGATTTTGCCACTTTATTTCATGATTCTCATCAAAGAAAAATATCTCAAACAATTATTTTGTTTAGTGGCAAATTATAGGAAGTATATTTTCATTTTATAAAAAAATCTGACTTTGGGGTGATTGAAGGCTTCATATTTGAATATCAATTGCCTTTCAAAACCACCAGGTTTTTTTGCTACCATGAGTGCTATAGAAACACTAATTAGGGAAATTCCCTATCTACTCAAACTGTACTTACTTCAGTGCTTTGTAAGTGATTTCCTTGATGTCCATATCAAATAGTTCTTTGGCTGCATATTTAAAGATGTGTTCCAAATAACCATCTGACCTGGTCCGACCATCTTGCACTATGTCTCCCTCCTTTATCTCACCAAATCTTGAGAAACAGATAGAAACAGTTCCAAAATGAGGTCAAAACAATCAATCTTACAACTCATCCAAAAAAGGGAAAGTAAATGGCAAAAAAATGAAGTTAAATAATGTTTAGATGGCAGGTGGTCTCTTCTTTATTTCTGAAAAAAAATTAGATTTTTAAAAGTTGTAGCCCCAAACTTACTCACCATTATGCGGGAGAATCTCACTTTATTAGTTTTGGGTCAGATCTATTGTGATAGTGTATTCTGAACCTCAGGTTATTTACAGGAATAATATTCATGCTTCCTACTAGAAATAATTATGAGGCCTAAAAAAGCATGGGCATTTAAGAGGTAGAATACATCTTGGAATTAAATGTTTTCATATGATCGATCATGTAGTTCGATAGGGATGTGATTAGGGTTTTGAGGTTAAAAGATTACTCTAATTCAAATATGAGTAACATGGAAATAGGTTTTGAACAATGATACACGTATAAGCTAGTGGAATTGCTTGTCAGCTCAGGAATGGGGGAGGGAAGAGAGTG
This sequence comes from Monodelphis domestica, assembly GCF_027887165.1. Lineage (NCBI taxonomy): Eukaryota > Metazoa > Chordata > Mammalia > Didelphimorphia > Didelphidae > Monodelphis > Monodelphis domestica. The sequence goes on from NC_077228.1 coordinate 253,048,926, forward strand.
GGGAAAATCATGAATTATGTAATCATGGAAAAATATTCTAAATTAAAAAAAAAAGAATTCAATGTTTTCCCTTTATAGATAAGGTCCAGATACCTAGTTATGCCAGCAAAAACCAAAACCCTAAGTCTCATACCATATTGTTTACAAAAACAGAGAAGAACATATCAGGTTTTTTGAAGACACTTGCAGTTTTCCCAACATTAATTATTTATGATTGCTTAACTCTAAAAGTGAGAAAGCATGGGTAGTTTGCAGCTAGCTATTCTTTTACTTATTTCAGTTGTTTTTAATAACTAAAGGAAAATGGACCTTCTCACAGGCAAATAAAGAGTTTCTATTCTCTTCTTCATATCATATGAAGGCAATGCTTCCTTTATTGGGTTTTCTGCACGCTGTTTTTGAATAAAGTGAAACCACATAGCCAAATCTCATCTACTGAAAGTTTAACAGGTGAAAAAACATCATCAGCCTTCATGTGATTAATAGAATTGAAACTTGCCAAACTATAACAAACCATCTGCATACTATTAAGAGTAGTCAGCAAGAATAATGCCATCAATATCTAGCGGCAACTGTCAATGCTAAACCAAAAACTGCTAGAACTTGTAGTTCAGCATAGTCTTATATTTCAACTTTCCATCCTTTATTGAGATAATAGAAAAAAGTCCTTCTGCTAGGAATCTGTGATCAGGGATAGGGAGTGCTCAGAAGAAAAGTTCTAAGAATGAGAACAAAATCACCCACTTTCATAGGTGGCACATTATTCCCTATAATTTCAGAAAAAAAGACTACTTTTTTGTTTCTTTTCCTTTTCTAGAAGTTGGGTAGGAAATAGCAATGTCTAAAATCTTTACTAACTAGGGTGGTGTCCCAAATAGATAGCACTGCTATCCCTAAATACTATAGGAATAGCCTGTTTTAAACTAGTTTTCATCTCAAAGTCTACAAATCTGCAACTCATATTCTTGATATTACTATTATGGACTTCTGCTGCTTAGAGGAGGTTCCTCAGACTGGGCTAATACAGCTAAACTATGTCAGCTATCATTATCTTTCACCTGACCTCATGAAAATTTCATCTTAAGTGTTCTAACCTAGTTGCAAGCAGATCCAGTTTGATTTTCCACTCTGAGAAATTGCTCAGAATCATAAGGAATACCTTAGTAAATAAACATTTCCCAAATAGGAGGTAGAGTCACAGACAATCTTCTTTCCCTTGTAAAAACCTAGACTCATACCCAAATCAGACAGACTAGCAGGAATTGTCTTTTTTCACCTTGCCCCTGCCCTAAGGTAATTATTCCTAATGCTTTCCCAGAGCCTGTTTTACCACTCTCTGCTCACTGTCAACATCCAAGGACTTCAGGGTTTAAAAGGTCTCTACAACAGGAAAAAGAAATCTTTATTGTCTGAATGACAGTACAGGATGGACAGATCCTCAATTGGCTCACTGAGTTTCTGTTACTCTCCATATAGCCAGCACTAAAATTATCCCCCCTTTGAGGATTAGTCCTTGATTAACTATTATGCATGCGTGTCGTTAACTTATGAGGTAACCAATAAAAGACTGAATGTTTTGTCTTCTGTTTCCCACTGACACCCTGGACCTGTTCAATCCCATGCTTCAAATTAATTTAAGCTGACTGTAGTTAATTTCCACTACTACCTCATTATTTCTTAAAGTTTTTTATATGTAATAAAGTTTTCACTTAATATGGTCAAATAATAATAACAATAGCCAACATAGTCCTTACTATGTGCCAGGCTAAGCACTTTAAAATTATAATCTCACTTAATCCTCACAACAACCACAGTTGAGCAAATGAAGGCAAATAAAGATGAAATACCTTGTCCAAAGGCCACAAAGTAAGTGTTTGAGGACACATCTGAACTCAGATTATCTATGACTCTGCCGAGCACTCTATACACTGGACTACTTGTACTTCAAAATGAAAGCTACTCACAGATTGTCTACTGCAGCTTCTTTCACCAATTCTTTTTTTTGCTCCATAATCTGGATAATTTCACCTGTAGATAAATGGGAGACAGATACTTAAACAACAATTGTGACATGATATAAGAGTCAACCATTGTTTGAAGGCTGAAGCTTGAGATTTCTCTAGACCATGTCCACTCATTCATACTTCATTTCCTCTCACAATCAATGAATGAATCAAGCATTTATTAATAAGCTCTATGATAGGCTACAGAGATACAAAGACAAAGACTTTGCCCTCGAAGAGTTTATTTTACTGGAAGGTTCATTCACACAATATTCTAACTAGAGGCAACTCTGAATACATTCTCTATAATAAAAGGCTTTTAATTACATGGTATGGAGCATGTCACATCACAGCTCCAAGTGCAATTATTTAATCAGGTTTTAGTCTTACTTCATGTCTCAGAGATAAGAGATACAAGATAAATCATCATGTCACTGAAGCCTAGCAGTTTTCTTAATATGTCCAGATCTAATTTTTTTCTCCTGAGCTATAGTCCTGAATCATCAAATTGCCTATTAGACACTTCACAATAGATAGACAGTAAGCATTTCAAACTCAAAAAATCCAAAAGGAAACAAACTACCTTTCCTCACAATCCCATTCCTTTTCTGAATCTCTACCCATTAATGCCAGTGATACTAGTAAAAGAACAATTAGGGTTTTTCTCTGTTGACACTCTTTTCCACAACATTGATTATGCTAATTTTTGCCAAAAAGGCAACAAAGCTGCCTTGACTGGCCTGGTGGTAGAACCAGGTTCAAAGCTGTCCCTCTCTTGAAAGTTTCTTGGAGTTTCTTGCTATACTGACATGATTTCCCGGTCACTTAAGGCCCATAAGGAGTCAGGACCCTTCAGATTTTGTGGATGTCTTGAGACCATGTGAGTACTTGTACCTTTCCCTGATAACCAGATGGATGGGAGTTGTGTCTATCCCTTCTATTTTATGGCTAAGTAACCTTCCTTTTGTTAACTGTTGAATTATCTCAGTAAGCTTTGCTTTATCCCAACACTGAACTTGAACTAAAAGGGTGCTGGACTGAGTAACCCTGCATGCCACTGTAAAATGAAAGTGACTATGCCTGTCATGTAAATTTAAAGATATAACAAGTTTTGGCTACACGGCCAAAAAGGTAGGAGAATAAAGATTGTCTCCTAGAAGAAGGTCTTCCCCTATCAAAGTGCCATTACATGAACTTTAAGAGGTCTAAGAGGCAGGTTCATTGGCATCCTAGAATTTCAGTGTGGCAGACAATCCAGCACTCCCCAAGAAGCAAGGAGATCCAGGTTAGCAGAAGCTGGGATAAGAATCCATCCAGTACTTAAACTGTACTACAAAGCAGTAATCATCAAAACAGTCTGGTACCAGCTAAGAAATAGATGGGTGGATCAATGGACTAGACTAGGGTTAAATAACCTCAGCAAGCTAGTATTCGATAAACCCAAAGATTCCGGCTTTTGGGACAAGAACTCACTATTTGACAAGAAATGCTGGGAAAATTGGAAAACAGTATAGGAAAAATTAATTAGGTTTAGATCAACAGCTCACACCAAGACAAATTCAAAATAGATAAATGACTTAAACTTTAAGAGTGAAATAATAATTAAATTAGGAATGTGGGAGTTAAGCTAAATTGAACTAATTTCTCATTCTCTACTCCCAGACCAAGTTGGTCCAGGGGAGAATATATCCCCTACATATTGGGGAAAATGTTTGTTCTTTTTATATCTTTGAATTAATTATCCCTTTGTAAAAGATGAATCCCTTGGGGGTAAACTTAAATTCTGGGAGAATGAAGCCAGAGTGCAGTTTGTAACTATACCATATAATTTTTTTTTCCTTTTCTGAGAAGTGATATCAGAGGGTTTATAATTCTCTCTCTCTCTCAGATCTACCTCCCCCATTACTACCCTGGTGAAGTACCTTTGTAACATCTGAGATGCTTATCCTTAAATCAAAGAGGTAATCAATAAAATTTTAGGCTTCCTCAGGAGAACCCAAGGTGGAAAAAACAATACAAGATTACTGAAGGGGTTATAGAATGATTATTTCAGCAACACTATTTTTGCACCAGGGACTTCAGAGGTAATATTAGGGTCAGGAACATAGCTTCCATTCTGACACTTCTTGTGTCTCATTTGCCTAAGTAAAATTGCTCATAGAATCCTGATACCTTCTTTTATGGCAGCTTCCTCTGCCCAAGTTTTGGTTCTCCAAGCTCATGGTGGCTTTTCAGAGGCTCTTTTACTTCCAGCTACATGTGTCATCAGTAATGGGGGTTCCCTTTAAGAAGTCCAGCTTAAACTTATTAAACTGAACTTTAAAGGTCACTTGACAAGTCCAAAGATCCAAGATTTTGGGACAAGAAATCACTGTTTGACAAAAACCGCTGGGAAAGCTGGAAAGTAGTTTGGCAGAAACTAGACATAGACCAACATCACACACCCATATATTAAAGTAAGGTTAAAATGGGTACATGATTTAGACATAAAGGGTGGTATCATAACCAAATATGGGGAGCATAGAATATTGTACTTGTCAGATTTATGGATAAGGCAAGAATTTATGACCAAACATAGAAAACATTACCAGATATAAAGATTACATCAAATTAAAAGGGTATTACACAAACAAAACCAATACATCCAAAATTATAAGGAAAGTTGAAAATTAGGGAAAACATTTTTATAGCAAGTCTACAAGAGCCTCATCTCTCAACTATATAGAGATGTAAGTAAAATTTGTAATGATAGAAATCATTCCCTAACTGATAGAGAATATAAACAGGCAGTATTCAGAAGAAGTTATCTATAAGTAATATAAAAAATTTCTCTAAATCAATACTGATTAGAGAAATGTAAATAAAAACAACTTTGAGATACCAACTCACACCTATCAGATTGGCTACTATGACAGAAAAGGAAAATGACAAACAGAGATGTGGAAAAATAGAGACACTAAAAGTACTATTGGTGGAGTTGTGATCTGGTCTAATCATTCTAGACAATAATTTGGAACTGTGCCTGAAGGCCTTTAAAAACTGTGAAGCTACTAGGCCTATATACCACAGAGATCACAGTAAAAATAAAAATGCATATGTATAAAAATATTTATAGCAGCTCTTTTTATAGTAGCAATGAATTAGAAACTTAGGCAATGCCCATCAATTGGATGTCCAAACAAGTTAAAGAGTATGTGTGCGTAAAATAGAATATTATTGAGTATATATACATTTAATATATACTAGCATGTGTATATATGCATATATGCACATATATGTAAAATTAATATAATACTATTGTACTATATGAAAAGATGAAGAGAATGGCTTCAGAAAAACTTTAGAAGAATTATATGAACTGATATAAAGTTAAGTGAGCAGAACCAGGGGTAAAATGTACACAGGAAAAGCAATATTGTAAAGATAATCTTCTCTGATAGATTTAATAACTATGATCAGTACAACCCCAATAGACACAGGAATTCTTTCTGGAGAGAAAATTGATGGCCTTAAAACTATAGATTGAACCATATTTTTTTCCCTTTGTTTTCTTGCCTTTTTTTTGCCCATAAGAAAGCTAATGTAGAAATGTCTTACATAATTTCCTATGTACAATGAGTAACATGTTTCTTGTGATTTCAATGGGTGAGAAAGAATCTGGAACTGGAAATTAAAAATGAAATTTAAAAAATAATTAATAAATGATTAATGCTATGAAAAACTATGATTCCAGAGGACCAACTATGAATTATGTTATCTCTAAACATATCTCTAAACTCTCTAAACAGAGGGGTTGATCAATATGAGATGCAAGGTGAGATAAATATTTTTGGACCTAGCCAATGCAAGAATTTGTTTTGCTTCATTGTGCATGTTTGTTAAAAAAGATTATGTTTTGCTTTCTGAAAGAGAGGCACGATGAGAGAGTAAATAAATGTTTGTCATTTGAAAAAAAATTAAATAAGAAGAATCAACATAGTTCCACCAAAAAATTGCCTTTAAAATGTTTTCAGGATGACTTTTTCCTCCCAACTGGTATCTGAGATCAGGAGAACACTGCATTCTTTCTGTTTAACTTTTCATTTGCTACAAGGGGAAGATGACAGTGATATTAAAAAAACAAAACAGAACAACCTTCTACAACACATTAAAAAAGAAACACATGAGCTTTTTATCTGATCAACTCAGTCTAAATATTTTCCTGCTATTATATCAGTCTCTATTTTCCATTTCTTTAGTACATTAAGGCTGAAGAATAGTAGTCTTTAAAGAGGAAGTTTTGGTTCCTTGGGGGATACTGGCCTAACTACAAGGGATGAGTGGTTGTAATCAACTAAGGAGGGTAGAATGATGGGCCTACTCTTATCTCCCAATGGTTTGCTACTTGGTGCTCTTTCCCCTTAATCCTTGCTTCTTTCTATATTTTGCTTTGATATTCTAAATCTTTTGTTTTTCAAATGAATTTTGTTATTATTTTGTCAAGCTCTGCAAAGTATCCACTTAGTAATTTGATTGGTATGACATTAAAAGTACAAATTTTGGTTAACACTGTCATTTTTATGATATTGGCATGGCCTAGCCATGAACACTCAATATTCCTCTGGCTATTTAGGTTGTTCTTTAATTCTTTTAAGGAATGCTTTGTAATTGAATTCATTCATTCATTTATTTATTTGTTTGTTTTGGGGGGCCCTTACTTTTTGTCTTAGAATTAATACCATGTATTGGTTCCAAGGCAGAAGAGCACTAAGGGCTAGTATGGGTCTTAAATAATTTGCCCAGGGTCATACAGCTAGGAATTGTCTGAGGCCAGATTTGAACCTAGGAACTCCCATCTCTAGGCTTGGTTCTCAATCCACTGAGCTACTCAGTTGCGCCCCACCCCCCACCTCCCAAATGAATTTAAATGAGACTTTTTTTTAAACCCTTGCCTTCTAGCTTAGATAGATACAAGTATTGGTTCTAAGGCAGAAGAGTGGAAAGGACTAAGCAACTGGGGTTAAGAGACTTGCCCAGAGTCACACAGCTAAGAGTCTGATGTTAAATTTGAATGGAGGAACTCCCATCTCCAAGCCTGGCTTTCAGTCCACATCCCCACATTTATGATATCTTGTATCTGTTCCCTTCTCTATATTTTCCCTGGTTCAGACTTTCATAACCTCTCTCCTATATTATTACAAAGGTTTCCTTACCTCTAGTCTCTTCCTTTTCCAATCCATTCTCCACACAACTGTAAAAATGGTTTCCCTAAAATGCTGATGGGACCATATCACTTTCCTATTCAATAAATTTGTATGGCTCTTTATCACTCTAAGCTCAAATATTACTTCGTTAATTCAATTTTTTAAAATGTCCATTTTTCAATGTATATACAATTATTTTATTAGTACACGTTTATAATTTATATTTAGCAAGCTAACAATGTTACACATATTTTAAAAAATATCCTCAAAAAGGTTTTATTAATGGAAGAGCATAAGCAAAAATATCTGGGGACCTTTGGTGTAAAAGAACTGTCAAACATAAAGTGAAACAGGACACATTTTATGATAATATTGTTCACTTTCCTGTTTACCATGTTAGCTCATCTTTTTCCCTCTCTCTAGATGAATGTCTATGTGGGATTTCATTACTTTCAAATAAACAAAAAAGTACAGGCTCTTAAATCTGAAAATTGGCTAAAAGGTTCAGAACTAGGTCCAGAATATGTTCAGAACTAATGTCCAGAATGAATAAAATGTGAAACAATAGCAGAAAAGGAAGATAACTTATAACTTGTGATTCTATTTGCCATATTTATCTACTAAAATTATTTTCATTTAGTTTCAGGAAATGATTCCCAGAGAGAGGCTGGGAGACTAGGTTCTGAAGATTTCTTGACAACTCCAGTTAATCCATCCCACTCCCAACCCTCTCCCTTCACCCAAGGATCATGACTGAAAGTCAGTTTGTTAGTATTACGATATGATAGTGTCCCCTTTTCACTTCCTGTCCTTTTTCCTGTGGCTTTTGAGATTTAGACCTCTAAGATAAAAGATAGAGGAGCAGCTAATTACTGGAGCCCAGGGAGAGGTATAAACACCACCCCCATATAAGGGTTAAAATAGGGGTTTGGGTTAAAGGGTTAAAATAAAAGAGCAGCTTTTAACAGTTTTATTAAAATAGAGATAGAAAGGAATATTGTAAAGGAGGAAACTATATGAAAGAGGTAGAGAAAGAAAATTTCCAAATGTCTATACTAGTTATCCTATAATGCCTATAATTACTACCTAAAACTGCCTATGTCTTCCTATAGCTGCCTATAACTCTCTCTAATAACAACAATCCCACACAAAGTTCAAACCCAATCCACCCCAAACAAAACCAACCCAACCAGTGGTTAATCCAACCCCAATTCGGTCTGTCAACAAAGACCAACCACCTCCCAGAAAAGTTCAAGAAATAAAAAAATCCCTAAGAGCCCAAACAAAAAGCCAAAAACCCCAAAGGCAAAAGCCCTCTAAAGGCTAAAGTCAAAAAGTTCTATCAGTAAGCTCAGGCTTACCTTTTATATTCCAGCAACTAAATGCCAATCACCAATCAAACAAACTCCCAGTACCCAACTTCCCTGCAACTGCCAGCACCTAACCCACTGACCAAATGATGCTGGCCCCTTTTATACCCTTTTCCTACCTCACTTCCTGTCTTTATGGTTCCTCCTTCCTGTATCTATGTTTTCTACTTCCTGTCACTGTGGGCTGGTTAATCACTACACATCTCTATATTAAGAGGACCTCCAGGTCCCCCGTTAGATTAAAAAAGGAATAAAGAATTCCTTTTTACACCCAGCAATAGCCAGATGCATCTGCACAATGAGGCAACCAGAAGTCAGTGTAGCTCTGAGTGCTTTAAAGCCTGAAGCAGAGAGAGTTGCCATAAGCCACAAAGAGAAAAGATTCACAGCTGCAAAGATTCAAAGAAAAAATTCACTGTGAATTCTTTTTTTTTTTTAAACTCTTACCTTCCATATTGGAGTCAATACTGTGTATTGGCTCCAAGGCAGAAGAATGGTAAGGGCTAGGCAATGGGGGTCAAGTGACTTGTCCAGGGTCACATAGCTGGAAAGTGTCTGAGGCCAGATTTGAACCTAGGACCTCCCATCTCTAGGCCTGGCTCTCAATCCACTGAGCTACCCAGTTGCCCCCTTCACAGTGAATTCTAATGAGAAGGTAAGCTGGAAAAATTTATTTCCCTCACCATATTCCTTGTTTTTTTTTCTTATTTTTAGCTTGTGATCTTGACACAGGAAGTAAAGGACCCTCTCTTATTCCTTTCCCACAATCTAAAGGTGAGTGTGAATAGTATTTCCCTTAACTGTGCCCACAGACCTGAAAGGACAAGAAGAAGAAGGTGGACTATGAGATAGGAAGAGGAGTCTATTTGCTATTTCATTTTGTAGTTCATTTTATTTTTCATTATATAGTTCAGTAAACTATATACTTTATATATATAAATGAAGATATATATGTACACACACACACACACACACACACACATACACATATATATCATACTAAGTCTCTGAATTCAGAAAATATAGTAAACACTGAGGAACTAGAGCCCAGAGGAGGTATGGGCTGATGAGTAGAAGATTTGGTATTTCAATATTTTGAGCAATATCCCATTTTTCCCTCGAAATTAATTTGGAAGCTAGCCAGGGAGAGGTTAATAAAGAGTACTTAGCAACAAGGTTGCAGGGAGTCTATGATGGGAAAAGCACTGGGAATATTGCAGCCTTTTAGGAAAGAGATATTTTATGCAGACACCAGATAAAGTAATTTAGAAAGTTGGTCTGGCACCTTAAATAATGCACCATTTGGTGAGCAACTTAGATATTGCTCCTACTTAATTAAATTCTCTTATTGGATAATTATTTAAGTCACAAGTCATCAACACAGGAAGTGTTGGAGCTACACAATCTACACAATTCAATCTAAAATTAAAGAACACTAAATCTATTTAGTTTATGAAGTTTTCTAGAAGTTTCCATTTTGGTATGATTTAAATTAGTTGGTTTTTTTTTTTTTTGAGATAGATGCACATGCATTCACATGCTAGTGGTTTTCATTTTAAGTGTTTATTAACAAAAAATATAGTCAGTGGAAACTATGTGGATTGGGAGGTCTTGGGTTCAAATCTGGATTCAGATACTTCCTACCTGTGTGACCCTGGACGAAACACTTAACCCTAGACCTTACCTTTCTTTCTATTTGACTGACATCAAGATTAGGGAACTATGTATATTATTGTATTATATGGAAATAAACTCTATAAATATTGTATATACTATAATTAGGTTAGTAACAGTGATAGAGTCTGTAAATATTTAGCATAGAATGTACATATATTGTATATAAAATTAGGTTATAGATTAGACTAGGGACTTAGAGAATAGTTATAATAAATAGGGAATAGATTAGGAGTAAGTTAAATTAAACATAGCACAGACAATTAATTATACTTAGAAATAGACTTAAGCTGCATTTGCAGATAGTAATATTTTAATTGTTTATTGTAAAGCTGATGCTGAAATTGTGTTTAATGAAAATATATATATATAGATAAAATAGTTTGCAAATAATTATAGATATATAAAAGAGGAAAAATGCTTATATTAGTTTAATTTAGCAAGAGTAAGTAGTATTAGCACTAAAATTTAAATTTCTTTGTAATGGTTTTGTTCAAACATTTATTGTACTGAATTTATTGTAAAACCCTAAAACTACCCTTACCCAAACTTTCCTACATAGAATTCCTTAGAGTAGATAAAGTTAGCATAGAATAGTGATAGAGTAATTGAGGGAAGTTTATTATTTGGGGGGAAGTAGTTAAGAAATTAGATTTAGTAGATTGGTAACTATAATGAAAATAAGTGACCTTGAAGGTCACAACAAAAAAAGGGGACGATTGTGGAAAGGAAAACTAAAGCAAGTTTTGGACTTTCTGCCAATCAGGTGGAACAAACAGCAGTTGGAATGTTAGAGAGAAGATATTGAAAAGGGGAGGGGGCAACTGGGAGTGGCAGTTGGTTTCCTGACTCTCTCTCTTCCTGGCCCTCGGACTGGAAGGAGCCTCTCTCCCTATCTCAGAATAGAAGTGCCTTTATTCCCAATTTTCCCAACTGTGTGCCCTACCTGGATTCCTGTGATCGTGTCTTCGAACAAAAGGACTTAAGAGAAGCAGTTTGAACTGTAAGGACAGTCTTTAGGAGCATCAGCCCAAAGAGACAGGCCCAACCAGCTCTGAAGATCAGAATTTTTCTTCCTCTTGCAGTCTACTGCTAAGATTTTGAACTTAAGAAAACTAGCACAGATTAGCACAGACAGGAATAAAAGAAACCCTCCACTAGCCTGCGAGGCCCGGCCTCAGCTCAAAAGCTGAGAGACTCAAACCCAATCTAGGGAAATCCCTCTTCCCTGATACCTCCCCAATCCAAACTTGTTATTAAAATTCATCTTTATTTAAATAACCACAGTCAGATAAGAGGACTATTATTTCAGGGGACATAGAGAGAGCTGAACCTTAAGACAGTAATTCAACTATAAATGGTCCTTATTGGACCCCTGCTGGCAACCCTGGTCAGGGGAGACTTGTTCCTCAGAGGGTCCGTGCTTACCTGCTCTAGGGTATCTTCAACATCAATCAATAGAGAAGACATCCCCTCAGGCTATCTTAGTTGGCCCATTTCTTGGGAACCCCATTTTTCAAAAATAGCCTCTTGGCAGGGGGCATATCTCTCCTTTTACTTCACCAGCAGTCATATTCCCTCTCTCTCTCTTCTACTCCTCCATTCCCTGTTACAAAACCTTCCATATCCCCTGTTCTTCAATCCCCAACACATTTTTCCTATAAATATTACAGGTTCAAATCTGGACTCGGATACTTCCTTACCTGTGTGACCCTGGACAAGACACTTAACCCTAGACCTTACCTTTCTTCTGCCTAGGGAACCAATGTTTAGTATTGATTCTAAGACAGAAGGTAAGGGTTTAAAAAAAATTCATATAGACAGGGGTGTAAAAATACCATCCTTGGTTAAGAACAACTGGTCTATCTTATAAACTTTATAGACTTAGCATTCTTCAAGTGAAGTTCTATTTCTTATATACAATAAAGATAGTATCTCTTCTATACTAGCCAATATCAAACACATTTCTTAACACTAATTACAAAAAACAGACAAAAACAAAGTGTTTTTAGGTTAGCAACAAATTATAATGACGTACACAGAAAAATAATTTTACCTGATGTTAACACACAATCAACATCATGAGAATTATATGAAGCAGTGTAAAAATCTTCTCTAAGTGCTTCCAGTTTCTTGTCATAACAAGGGGCCACAATGATGTGGAAAATTTTAGCTGGAGACAAGTTCTGCAGAGAAAAAGTAAATCATCATTTCAGGACTGGTTTAGAACTAACAATGGCACCGTAGAAATGACAAGTAAGAAAGAAAGTGTCATGAGCTAATGTAAAAACAAATGCAGCAGCCTATTTACTTCTGTCCTGCCACTCAATTTAAATCACATCTCCTATGACTAACAGAAGTCAACCTGGCATAATGGGAAAACTAGCCAACAAGGGTCCAGTCCTCAGAGAATGTGCAATATCTCTGCCCCCTGCCAAATCAATCCACTGGAGACCTGGAGTTTCTCCTTCTGGACATGTATAATGGAGAGGCCTTACTCCTGCTAAGCATTCTACTTTCTGTTCGCTTATCAGTGCTTATGCAGGGATGAAGCCTTAAAACTGGCCACTGAACTAGAACTGAGTGTGTATAAAAAAAGCTTTAACAGATGAAAGTTTTCTCTCTTCTAAGGAGGACGAAATGCTGTCAGGCTTCAATTGGAGAGGCCTGATGCTGCCAGGCTGATGACTCTCCCTACTCAGTCACCATGTGGCTATGAATCCATGATGCCACCTCCATGTGGTTTCCTGATTCTAATGAGTATCAGAGATGGAACTAAATAGGCCCTTGAGAACTTTGAGAGGTTAGAAGAGCCACTGAAAGTCAAGAAAATTAAGCCTATTTTATTGAAGGTTTCACCAGTAATCAGTTCTGAGAAACAATTTGTTTGACCCAGCCTAGCATCAGATTAACTTGGCAACTGAGACATCATGTTCTGCAAGCAAGGGAGCAACTAATCCACTGACTATTTTTTAATTAAAACCCCTTACCCCGTCTTGGAGAAGAGTGGTAAGGGCTAGGCAATTGGGGTTAAGCAACTTGCCCAGGGTCACACAGCTGGGAAGTGTCTGAGGCCAGATTTGAACCTAGGACCTCCCATCTCTAGGCCTGACTCTCAATCCACTGAGCCACCAGCTGACTATTTTGACTGAGAAATGAACCTGACTGGGAATGGGTATAGCAAACACTTTTACTGAGTTTGAGCTCATTGTCCCAAGAACCAAATGGATATGTAGAAGAGAGATATATATGGACCCTTATTCAGGAGCGTATGGGTTTATACTTATTATACTTGCTCAGTAAATATCCTTTGTAAAAGCTAAGTGATATTAATTGGTTATTTGATATTGAGGAGAGATTAACTGGTCAAATAAATATTGGAGTAAAAACAAGTTATTAATATAGGGGGGCCCAGATCTGCCAGTACGGTTTGGGGGAGTGATCCTACAACACTTTATGCTATAATGGAACACACAGCAAGTGGGTATTTTTAGAAGGAAGAACAGACCATTAAAAGGGCATATGGTCTAATAGGCTGACACCTCCAACAAAATTAATCTCTAAATAGATAAGTACAAAAAACTAAGGGAAATCCTGAGGTCTTTTCCCTAGGAGTCTACAAAAAGAATGCCAAGTTTAAGCTTTCCTCAAGGACAGTTAACCTAGCCTTGTCACAAAATTCTATCCCTCAGTTAACATTTATCTTCAAAGATGTCACATTTATTCCTACTTCTGTGCCTTCCTTCATGTTCTTTCCCTACTCTGAAATGTTCTTCCTATTCCTCTCTGACAGTCCCCCTCTTGCTCCAGAGAAAAAGAAATAGATTAAAAAGAGAAATGGAAATGCAAGTTCTTTTGAGTTTCTCTAGCCCTTTCTTGAACTTATACAGCAAGGGAACAACAAGATTCAGCACCTGATCAATATCTTGTGCCATAATTTAATTCAGTTCTCAAAAGCACTATAAGGGCTTATAAAACCACCTGACAACCATCTTGTTAGATAAGGACTGAAAATATTTTCATTCTCATTTTATACATAAAATTGGAGGGAGGGGAAAGACAGACAGACAGACAGACACACACACACACACACATGAAAGGGATGGGGGGAGGAGAAAAGTGTGCCTCTGAAGGAGTTGGTGGGGAGTGGGTGGTAGGATAAAGAGTGAAGGACTCTGAAGATAAAAGAGCTCAAACACAGGTTTTCTCATTCCTGGATTTTTCTACTGTGTTTAGTTACCACCCAATTCGATTATAAATTCCCCTAAAGTACAGAAATGCTGAGACTTTCTTTTTTGGTTTCTCTTGTAGCTATTTAAAAGAGAGTAGTTAAAAAACCTGGGGAGATTATTTAAAAGATTATTTTAAGTGGTGCTGAGAAATGGTTATCTCTATATTCCACTGGTACTCAAGAGACTACTATTAAACTACCCAAGCAGCAAAGATTTACTGAACCCCCTATGTGTGTGCTAGGGCTTGCAGGGTGATACAACTGAGATATTACCTTCCTTCTAAAATTCCCTTCAATTTATCCTATATATTTCTTATCTGTACACATCATTGCTCACATGCTATCTCTCCCTATTAGATTGTGATCTCTTTGAAGGCAAGGGCTGTTATGAATTTCTTTGTATTACCAGTGCTTAGCAGTGCTGGCACACAGCAGGCATTTAATAAATGCTTGCTGAGTTGACATATATGAGAAGCACATGGTACGATGCCTGGCACATAGTAGGTGTTTAATAAATATTTATTGGGGGCAGGTGGTAACTCAGTGGATTGAGAGTCAGGCCTAGAGATGGGAGGTCCTAGGTTCAAATCTGACCTCAGACACTTCCCAGCCGTGTGACCCTGGGCAAGTCACTTGACCCCATTGCCTAGCCCTTACCACTCTTCTGCCTTGGAGCCAATACACAGTATTGACTCCAAGACGGAAGGTAAGGGTTTAAAAAAATATATTTATTGATTTGATTTATTGAAGCAGACAGGTAGCATAGGGGATAGTGTTGGACTTGGAAGTTAAGGAGACCTGAGTTCAAAACCTGCCTCTGACACTTAACAGAAGTGTGCCCCTGGGCAAGTCACTTAATCTTACTAAGCCTCAGTTTCTTCATCTATAAAATTGAGATAATAATAGCACCTATCTCACAGTAAAGATCAAATGAGATAAGATATAAAGTGCTTTGCAAGCCTTAAAATTCTCTATAAAGGCTAGCTATTATGATTATTGTATAACACACATATATGGCATAGTAACGGGAAAAGTGACACTTTGGATTAGCCATTTATTATAGTAGCTTGGTGTTAGTGCCTTTTCTCTCTAAAAGAAGAAGAAGGAGAAAAAAGAACGGGAGTGAAAGAAGAAAACAAAAATATGTATAATCCCTAGAGGCAGAGTCCCATGGTTAGCTGCCCTTGGTATTGCTGCAAACTCTTCCTCTATAGATTTAGAGGGAGGCTATAGGACCTGGAATCATTGTGAGAGACTAAACATCCAAAACATAAAGCTGACTTTAGATCGTAAGCATTACAAACAGAAAAAAATCCAAAACTATCAGGTAAATAAGAGACATAGAAAAAAGAAATTACCTGCTGTCTGGCAAAGTAGTCCTTCACTAGTGATCCCATGATCTGTTGGGGGGATTTTGCAGTACATATATGTGGTGTAACTGGATTACCCAACACTCTTTCTGCATACCGGATCCAACCTAAAATGATGTCATTAAGTTACCATTAGATTAATCTTTAATGCTTCTTCTACATTCCTAACCTTTAAAAATTCCTTATTCACATAAAATGAAGCTGTTTCCCCTTTAATGTAAAATGGTTACATGAAATGTTATAAACTAAAAAAAAATCCTTCTCTTTTAGTTCAAAAGGAGCTAAAATCAGACTCCTTTATTCATATATTTTTTTCATTAATGATAGTAAGCTCATATTTTATCAACTTTAAATTTACATAGCAAGAACAAACTACGTGTAAGTCCATACTCTGGATAGAGGAGGGACATTAAGAGATAAAAGGACATCTCATTGGGTACTCTTCTTCAAAAGAGCCACCTGATAATCATCTAAACTATGTCAATCATCGAGGGATTTTGTGGAAGAACAACTAAAATTGGAATAATTGATAAGAGATTTGCTGAGCCACCAAGAATGGATGAAATTGAAGGGTAGCAGAAAGGAAGGAATAAATACAAAACAGAACATTCATCTTTCACACAAAGCAGGCTTCAGGGCTCTATTTCTGGATTCCACCCTCATGTAAGGAGTGACATCAGAAAATTGCTAAGCATTTTATTAGCCATTCAATCAATTGATAAACATTTATTAAGCACCCATGTGTCAGGGAATGGGCTAAGTGCTGGGGATACAAAAAGAGACAAAAAGTCAGTCCGTGTCCTCAGTCCTTGTCTTCAAGCAGTTCACAATATAATGTCTAAAGTCAACATGTAAACAAATATATACAAACAAGCTATATAAAGGATAAATAGGAAATGATAACAGAGGAAAGATATTAGAATTAAGAGAAGCTGGGAAAGGTTTTCTGACACAGATGGAATTTTGGACGGGACTTAAAGGAAGACAGGGAAGGTAGGAGTTGGAGATGAGAAAGGAAACTGTTCCAGGCATAGAGACTAGTCAGAAAAAAAACATCTGGAACTGAGAGATAAAACTGTCTTGTTTGTGGAACAGTCAGGAGACCAATGTCACTGGACTGAAGTGTATGTGGCAGAGAATAAAGTATAAGAAGATTGGAAAGGTGAAAGTAGTAGGGGTGGGAAGTACCCTAAGATATGAGGGGATATGAATGTCAAAAAAGATTTTGTATTTGATCCTAAAAGTGCTAGGGAACTCTTGGAGTTTACTGAGTAGGGGTAGGGTGACATGATTGGATCTGTGCTTTAGGAAAATCACTTTGATAGCTGAATGGAAGATGAATTGGAATAGAGAGACTTGAGACAAGCAAATGCCACAGGATAGCATAGGTGAGAGGAGATGAGGACCTGCACCAGAGTGGTCACAATGTCAGAAGAGAGAAGGGGGAATATTATACAGATGCTGTGAAATCACCAGGCCTTGGTGACAGTTCAGATATGGGGGTGAGATGACTCCTAGGTTGTAAGACTGAGGAACTGAGAAGTGTTCCTTTCCTCAATAATAGGGAAGGCAGGAGGGGAGTAAGATTTAATGGGGGAATGATATTGAGTTATATTTTGGACATGTTTAAATTAATATGTCTAACGAAGTTTGAGATGTCTAAAAAGAAAGTTGAGGATGTGGGAACAGAGGTTAGTAAGATGCAGAGGTGGATTTGAGACTCATCAGCATAGATGATAATTCATGGCAGTTGATGAAATCACCAAGTGAAGTAGAAAGACAAAACTCTGAAGGACAGTTAGCAAAGGAGACAGACAGAACCATGAAATAGATAGGAGAACCAGGTGATTTTAGGTATCCTGAAAACATAGAGAAGAGTGTCCAAAAGGAAAGGGCAATCAACAGTGTCAAAGACTACAAAGAAATCTAAATGAATGAGGACTGAGAAAAAGGCATTGGATTTGGCAACCAAGAAATCATTGTTAACTTTGGAGAGATCAGTTTCAGTGGAATGATAGTCACAAGTTGGATTGTAAGTGGTTAAGAAGAGAGTAAGAAAAAAAGAAAGTAGAAGCCTTTTAATTTTAGCTACCAAGGACAACAGAGATATAGGAAAATAATTAGCAGTAATAGAATAATCAAATGAAGGGTTTTTTTTTTTCCCAGAGTGGGGGAGAAAAGGGCATATTTGTTAGGCAGAAGGGAAAGAATCTGTAAACAGGGAGAGACTGAAAATTAGTGATAAAAATGGGGATGGCTGAGAGGGGGCAAAGGAGTTGGGAAAGAATGGGATCCCAAGGAGAAGCTGAGAGCTAAGTCTCGGTAAGGGATAAGGTCACCTCTTCATGTGAAAACAGGGGAAGGAGGAGCTGGTGGCAGAAGGCATCTGAGCGACAGGAGTTAAGGAAGAAGGAAGGCATAGTGAATGGACTCAATTTTTTCTGTAAAATATGAAATGAGGTTCTCAGCTGAGAAGGGAGGGAGAGTCATGGAGTTTGAGGAGGAATGAAAAGATTTGGAAGAGCAGGACAGTGAACTGATAAGGTAGTAGAGAAAGATTGCCTAGCAGCTAACCAGGGCTCGGTTGAAACACATGTAGAATCCTGGCAGTGTTTCATTCTAGATACAAGGGGATCGATCATAAGAACATATCATGGCAGAGCTGGAATTACTCTTATTCTAATACATTAATTTAAAAACACAATTGTGTGTTCTCTTAAGAATACAAGAGAGATAGGAAAAGGGACTAAGCCTATGCTTCCCTTAGTGCAAGGAGCTCCTGGTAAGGAACTTACCATTATACGGTGGCACCTTTTACTGCAACTTATAGTCTTTTTTTTTTTAAACCTTTAACTTCCAACTTAGAAGGGTAAGGCAATGGGGGTTAAGTGACTTGCCCAGGGTCACAGAGCTAGGAAGTATCTGAAGCCACATTTGAACCCAGGACCTCCTGGCTCTAAATCCATGGAGTCATCTCGCTGCCTCCAACATATATCATCTTTAAGATAATGCTCACTAAGAGGTTAAGTGACTTTACTGGTGTCACACAAAAAGATGTATAGTAGAATAATTAAAAACTGATAACTGTCTTGGAGAAGAGAGAATGAGTATATGTCTTCTCCCTAAGGCAAGGAGACATGGCAAGATGTTCTGTAAATTGTCAGGTTCAGTCACTTTAGTATTAGGTGGTTTTGATTGCTTTTCATTGTTTCAAAAAGAGAATTCAATCTGGAGGGGTAAAGGTTTCTATCTCCCCCTCATCTCTTAAATGAGCTTTTGAAATGAAAAAGTTTCCCAATTAAATTGTTATAATGGTATAATAATAAATTCATTTGGACTTCCCTGAAGTCAACTGTCTAGCTCTGTGATCTGTTTGGCCTATCTGATGAGCAATTCATGAATTATTATAAATATAAAAATATAGTATGTTGGAACTAGAAGGGACCTTAGAGATCTTTTTACCAGGTTGTAAGCTCCAAAGGGTAGGGACCACACACAGTGCTTTGAGCAGACTATCCTGTACATAACCATCATCTAAATACCACTTTATTTTTGATTGAATTAGAAATCAGGTCAATAATCTTTTGTAGGCCAGAAAACTGAAGCCAAGTAAATCAAATTGAACTGGTAGAACCAAGTCTACCAATTTTGCCAGGCTTCTGGGAACTTACTACTTTACTTTTTACACTGTCTTTTTCCCTATATAATACGCCAAAGCTATTAAACCTAGACTAATAGGCAAAACATGAAAGGTCTTTAGAGAGCATCGTGGCCAATCCTCCTCATTGTAGATAGGAGAAAATTAAACCTCAAAAAAGGAAACATACTAATCCAAAGTCATCTATTTGGATAACTATACCTGGATTAATACTCAGGCTTTATTTCCCTACAATAACTATAATCTAACATGACAATGATTTTACCCAAGGAACCTCATAAGAAACAAAATTGCTACAACTTTTGTACACAAATAAAGATGCCTAAATTTTTGACATTGCTACTGATTTGTTGGTCCATTTAGTCTACTTGGGCCTCAGTAAAATACACATGATAATCAGCTGCCTAACTATAAGAAGCATTGTTCTAAATATCTAATAATTAAAGCCATGGAATTTAAAACAATTATGAAGGTTCCTCTGATAATCAGCAAACTGGTAATGACATGGATGGAAATAACTACATGTAATTGAACATTATTACATAGAAAGAAACATCAAATTGAGGAGTTCATGGAAACATGGAAAGATCTATTAAGAATTGATGCAAAATTAAGAAAGAACCAGGAAAATTATATGCACAATTTTAACAACATCAACAGAATAAAATGAATCATATAAATAACAAAATGAAACTGAATGCTATGAAAAATGAGCTAAATAATTTTTTTGCATAAATAATTCAATACAGATAAGATTAGAAGGGAAACAATTCACTGGGGAATAAAATCTCTGCAGAAACTTTCTTGGGAAAAAGATCTTATATACAAGATATATAAGGAACTGATTAAAATTTATAGGAAAAAGAGCCATTCTCCAATTGAAAAATGGTATACAGGCTCCTTTTCAAGGGAAAAAAACCAAAGCCATATTAAAAAAATAACTATAGGAATTCAAATACAAGTAACTATAAGGTTCTACCTCAATCCTATCAGATGTAAAGCTGTTGTGAAACAAAAATGAAAATTAGAGGGGTTATTTGAAAAAGATAAGAATGATGCTTTTTTGGTGAAGTATAGTTTCCAGTTTATTCTGGAAAGCAAAGTGGAACAATACTCAAAAAGACACTAAACTGTACCAGATTTACCACTACACGGCCTCTACTCCAAAGAAATCAAAGAAAGAGGAAACAATTTCATATGTAAAAAGTATTTGTGACAGCAATTTTTGTAATGGCAATGACCTGAAAACCAAGGAGTTGTCCATCAACTAAGGAATACCTGAACAAATTATGGTATATGACTATGACAAAATACTATTGTGATGTAAGAAATAAAGATATGGTTTTGGAAAGACCTAGTAAAACTTGTATGAACTACTGTAGACTGAAGTGAGCAGAATACGGGAGAACAATTTATATGAAAAGATCAATAATGTAAAAACAGGGAATTCTAGGAAGTCATAGACAGATGGCAGAAGAGCAAGAAAATGCATTTAGCAAACTCCCAACCCAAAACTATTCTGAACAGATTTTTAAAAAACACATCAAGTCTTGATGAGGAAATCCAAGAAAGTCACAGCAAGTCACTTTTCTTCATGAGATAGAGAGGTCTGCAGACAATGGGAATGGGGTTTGGAAAACAACTATCCCTGTGGATAATTCTGGTGCAAGAGTGAAGCCATTCATGGAGGCAAAAGGAGAGCCAAATTCATACTGGAGCGTCAACAATGAGAAGGAAGAGCTACCAATTAGCAGTTTTGTTGTCCCCTACCTATTCCAATCACAGATCCAAGATAGACTGAGGAGAAGAACTGTGGCTGATGATAGCATTCCTGGGGAGAGAAGCAGTAGAAACTCCTAAGCTATGTGGGAAGAACAATTTCAAAAGCTGTATAAGCTTAGACCTCAGTAGTGGAACAAGGTCTTAGTTCCAACTTCTCATCTAATTTGAAACACGCATACTAGGCAGGCTTCATTAGTCCCAAACTAAGGAATCCAAGACCAAAGAGAAGCTTGCAGTTCTGTCACTGAGCCAGCAGTTCCCAGATGGCTGAGTAGGATGGAGTTCAGCAGTGGTTTAGTGTTGCTCAGACCTAAACCTAGGTGAAAAACTTATATAGCTCCAATCAGAGGGGAAACAATCAGACTTTACCCTGGATTAGACCACTTTGAGAGCACTGAAAACTTGCAGGTTCTTGGCCTGATCTGTCTCTGAGATGCTGGAACAATAAAACACTCCAAATCCAAGGAAAGCAGCAACAGGAGCAGCCTAAACATTCCCTATTAGGAGTGTACAGAGATGAACCCTAATATCAAATCTAAAGTTGGGCAGTATGTCAGAGAATGAGCAAAAAAATAAAGAACTCAGGGGCAGTTATGTGACTAAGTTCTTAGGTTCAAATCAGGCCTCAGACATTTTGTAGCTATGTGACCCTAAGCAAGTCAATTAACCCCAAATGCAAAACCCTTGCCACTCTTCTACCTTGAAACTGATACTTGTATTGATTCTAAGACAGAAGGTAAAGGTTAAAAATAATAATAATTTAACCACAAAAAAGCTATTAAGAGCCCCTCAAGACACAAAACCTAGAAAAGGATGTCTCCAAAGCAGCTATAAATCAAACTTCAACTAAAAAAAACAAACAAACTACAGTATGTAGACAAATTCAACTTTAATTCCTTTAAGAGATAAAGCAAGAGTTTTTGAAAGAGTTTAAAATATGTGTGTGCCCAAAGATCCCAGCTTTTGGGACCAAAATCCACTATTTGATAAAAACTGTTGGGAAAATTGGAAGACAGTATGGGAGAGTTTGGACTAACATCTCACACCCTACACCAAGATAAACATAGAATGGGTGAATGACTTGAATATAAAGAAGAAACTATAAGCAAATTAGGTGAACACAGAATAGTATACTTGTCAGATCTTTGGGAAAGGAAAGACTTTAAAACCAAGCAAGAACTAGAAAAAAATCACAAAATGTAAAATTAATAATTTTGATTACATCAAATTAAAAAGGTTTTGTTACAAACAAAACCAATATAACCAAAATTAGAAGGGAAGCAACCAATTGGGAAATAATCTTTATAACAGAAACCTCTGACAAAGGTATAATTACTCAAATTTATAAAGATCTAAACCAATTGTACAAAAAAATCAAGCCATTCTCCAATAGATAAATGGGCAAGGGACAAGAATAGGCAGTTTTCAGTTAAAGAAATCAAAGCTTTTAATACACACATGAGAAAGTGTTCTCAATCTCTTATAATCAGAGAGATGCAAATCAAAACAACTCTGAGGTATCATCTCACACCTAGCAGATTGACTAACATGACAGCAAAGGAAAGCAATGAATGCTGGAGGGGATGTGGCAAAGTAGGGACATGAATTCATTGATGGTGGAGTTGTGAATTGATCCAACCATTCTGGAGGGCAATTTGGAACCATGCCCAAAGGGTGCTAAAAGACTGTCTGCCCTTTGATCCAGCTCAGTTTGTACCCCAAAGTAATAATAAGGAAAAAGTCTTGTACAAGAATATTCATAGCTGTGCTCTTTGTGGTGGCAAAAAATTGGAAAATGAGGGGATGCCCTTCAATTGGAGAATGGCTGAACAAATTGTGGTATACATTGGTGATGGGATACTACTGTGCCCAAAGGAATAATAAAGTGGAAGAATTCCATGGGAACTGGAATGACCTCCAGGTATTGATGCAGAGTGAGAGGAGCAGAACCAGGAGAACATTGTACACAGAGATCGATACACTGTGGTACAATCGAATGTAATGGACTTCTCCATTAGTGACAATGCAATGATCTGAACAACTTGGAGGGATCTACGAGAAAAAACACTATCCACATTCAGAGGAAAAACTGTGGGAGTAGAAACAGAAGAAAAAACAATGGCTTCAATACATGGGTTATGGGGATATGGTTGGTTATGTAGACTCTAAATGAACATCCTAATGCAAACACCAACAACATGGAAATAAGTTTTGATCAAGGACACATGTAATATCCAATGAAATTGCACGTAGGCTGCAGGAATGGCAGAGGGAGGGAGGGAAATAATTCTTGTAATGATGGAATAATGTTCTAAATTGACTAAATAAATTAACTTAAATTAAAAAAAATGTGTGTATATGTATGTATATATACACACATATTTGTAGTAGCAAAAAGTATATATACACAGATTAACTGCTCTAGTAAAAGAAATGAGAGCCAAAGAAGATAAAATTGGAAAGGGAATTAACAGCTTGGTTTAATTTACTTGAGCAAATACTCCCTAAAAATACAAATGGACCAAACAGGACCTAATTAATTTATGAGACAGTAAGAAATATTAAAACAATGTCAAAACTGGAAAAAAGAAAAGAAAATATAAGGTTATCTCATAGAAAAATAACATAGAAAACAAACTGAGAAGAGGTAACATAAAAATCAGCAGACTGACTGAAAATCATGACCAAAAAAAAAGAGCATAGACATCATATTTCAAAAAATTTTAAAAGAAAATAACCCAGATCTCTTGAAATCAGAAGGCAAAGTCAACACAGAAAGTATCTCAGTCACCTCTTGAAAAGAAACATCCAAATAATGAAAACTCTCAAGATCACTAAAATCCAGAGTTTTCAGGTCAAAGAAAAAATACCACAACCAATCAGAAAGAATTCAAATATGGAGGCACCAGTCAGGATCACATATTATTTAGCTGCCACCTAAAAAGGAGCAGAGAACTTGGCATATAATATTCCAAAAGGCAAAGGATATGGGCTTACAACCAAGAGAAATTTATCCAGCAAAACAGTATAATTCTACAGTAGAAAAGAATTAACCTTTAATGAAATAGAGGATTAGAAGTTTTCTCAATGAAAAAAGCCAAAACTATGCAGAAACCATGAAATTTAAACACAGTAGTCAAGAAAGTATAAAAAGGTAAATATTATTTAAAAAAACTAAAGGAAAATATTGTTTATATTGAAATATGGCAAGATGATACATATGCTCCATCTGTACCCCATCATCAGGAATCATAGAGGAAAAAATAATGAAAGTCTTAAAGTGGTCCTATGATGCCTGGAAGATCCTGAGGAGAAAATGGAAAGATTGGGGAAGCCTACAATGGGAGGAAGATTAGGAAGAAAGTTAGGGGAAATTATCTCATGCAATCATAATGTGCAAGTGGACATATATACAAAGAGAGGAACTAGAATACAGAAATACATTTCACTCAGCAGGGAAAAATGAAGAAAGAAAAGAAAAGGGAGAATTAGGAGGAGGTAGATTAAAAGAGCAATTAGTACTAAGCAAAACAAGTTCTAAGTAAGGATGTATAAAAATATTTATAGCTCTTTTTGAAATGGCAAAGAATGGGAATGTGAGTGATGAGCAAATTATGTATTTATGTTGGAAGAAATGATGAAGAGAATGGTTTCTAGGAAACCTGGGAAAATTTGTATAGATTGATTGAGAGAGACCAATATATTTCATTTCAATTTGATGGTAAAAATAAAGAACTCTAAAGCAATTGGGAACTCTGATCCACAACAATTCCAAAGGACTTATGATGATATATACTACTCCTAATATGAAGGTGAAGAAAGAAACCTATTTTTTTTTTTTGGACATGGCCAATGAAAAAATGTGTTTTCCTTGACCATGTGTTTGCAACAGAAAAGGTAAGAATTTAAAAAAAGAAGTCAGTATAGAAGGCCAAATTGACTGGAAAAAAGTCTAAATCTGAGCAAGGAGCTCAATTATTCAGTGAGGGGAGGATTTTTTCTTTCTGGTGCTTAAAAAAAATCATTCTTGAGAATACAGAGAGAAAAGAGAATGAGCTAATAGATCTCAGCAATACTATGTTTATTGATACAATTTGTGATTCTTAATGTTTCACAAACAGAGCTTCAAGTTTTTTAATTTGAAAACAAAAGGATATTATTATCATTATTTGGCCAAGATTGCTGCTAATGTTGATAATCAATAAAGGGTTATTAAGCACCTGCCAAGTGGCAGGAACTTTTCCTCTTCAAATTACCTTGAATTTATTTATCAGCTCTTTTTGTGGTAGCAAAGAATTGGAAATAAATTGGGTACCTGTCAACTGGAGAATGTTTGAATAAATTGTGGTATACAAATATAATGGAATATTATTATGCATAAGAAATGATAAATTCAAAGAACTGATGGCAAGATTTGTATGAACTGATGCCAGGTGCTGGGGACACGTGTACAAAAAATGAAATGATCTTACATTCATAAGAAACAGTGGTCAAATCCCAACAAACATATTAAGAAGCTTTTGAAATCAGGAAAAAGGTGATAGATAACCAATTCATCCTGTAAGATTCTATCATGAGATATTGAACTTCCTAGAAAAAGCTTTTTCCATTTCAAATACAGCTTCTGAGGAAGTCATTGTTGAACTTGATTAAATAAAGAAACAGACAAGCATAGCACAATATTAATGCAATTATTTTGAAATAACTTGACACTGGAAATTAGACACCCAAGAAGCTGAAGCTGATGATTAAAGGTGGGGAGAATTAGTCATCCAAATGTTGTCTACCATATAAAATTTATACAATAGATTCATGTCCTTCATGTTACACCAAAAAGAATTTTTATGATTTAAACTTTTTTGTTACCTCTATTTGAATTTCAGTATTTCTACATGGCTCTGATATTTAATATTAGAGGAGGAGTAGTTACCTTTTGGGGATTTGTCTGTTTTCATCTGAAGAGGTCAATATAGGGATATGGAATTTTTACACACAATTTTAGTTATCTGGCATATTATTTTGGGTGTACTACGATTTTATAAGAGAAGAGTTAAGAAAGCTTAAATATTTGAGCAAAAAAATATCTACTTATATAATTAGGAATTAGGGGTAGGAAATCTATTGCAGTTTTAGCTAAAGGTATAGTTATTATAAGTATTTTAGGACTGGAGCACTGCTGGCTATGATAGAAAAAGATAGCATTTATATACTACATATCAAAACATATCTATCTGTAGAACAGTCTTAAAAGTATGTGTTCATTTTATGATAGAGCTAACAAAAGAGGACCTCAAAACACAAGTAAACCCAGTTAATTTGTTCTGGAGAAGGGCAGAAACGTGTTCATGTTCTATTATTTGTAAAGTTTCCTGTTGCTGCCTGTTATGCCTGTGCTATTAAAATGGGGAAATAACCTGAGATGATGGCTAGTTTTGCTTAATGTCTTAGGAAATTTCCATGAAAAAAATCAAGTATAATTGTTTTAAAAAATGCATTAAGTTGATCTAAATGGAATAAACATTTTATGAATGAACTTAAAAAAAAAAAGAAATGTGAAAATAAAAGCCATCAACATAATTTTTTTTTAAGATGGGAAGAAATAGCCAGTGGGAAATCTTGAGAAAGGATATAAAAGAGATGCAGAAATGCCCCTATGTTATAGAAAAGCTTATGAAGTAATCGTTGATAAAAAGATGCTACATATATACATATTACCTAATCTCAATTAGGCCCCAATTCTTTTTATTCTTCCTTAATTAATTCTATCATGCTCACTTAATTATTCCAAAACTTCTTCCTACAAGCTCCTCTAAACTTTCCGCAGCCCCCTATCTCTTAGCAGATGACCTCACTTTCTACTTCACTGAGGAGTTAAGTCCATACATTATAAATTCCCCCATATTCCCTTACTATACGTCTCAAAGCTAACGAAAGGTATTCATCATCTGTCCCTCCCTCCAACTTCCTGCTTTGTTCCACTAGAGAAATAGGTGGCCTTTCCCCATGCTCAAGTCTATTTGTGTTCCAGGAGTTTGTTGCAACAATCATTATAATATTCAGTAAATATGGAATTTTGCACATCTTTGGATTACTGTTTAAATTGACATTTGGGATGCTGACCTGGGCAGGCAGAGGCAAACATGGGTAAAGAATGTTCCTTTTGGTTCTGCTGGCGATATCGATATACAAATTCTTTCTGACTTTCCAGGATACTGAAATCAGCAGCTATTGCTGAATCAAAAACATAATGAACACCTGAAGAGAAAAAATAATTAAAGCATTATTTTCAAAACATGAGATAATTTTTTCTAGGACACACTGCCACTATTATTCTTCCTCAAATAATTTATCTCTATTAAATATCACTTTTTAAAAATGTTTACAGAACAGGAACTCCCATTTTCTATCTACACTGAAGGCAGACTGCCAAGTTCTCCCAAACTAACAGAAGCAAAACCTGAAGTTCATAGGAGACTGAATAATGACCAAAAAAATCCAATGAGAAACTACAGTGATTTTTTTTTGCTCTAGAATTGCAGAACTCATCACTATTCTGAGCCCTACTGTGTAAGCTGTAAGGCTGTGTTGAGAGTGGAGACCTCTCCCTTAAGAAATTTACAGTTATCAGAAAGTTCTAGAGAGGAAACATTGGGAGCTCCTAGAAGTGGTAATCAGCAGCAAACAGTGCTCTCCCCTAGCACTCAGTCTAGGCCAACTCAGAGTGCCTGGACTAATTGATAGTTCCCACTAACAGTGCATTAATGTGCTGCTCTTCCTGCATCCCCTCCAACATTTGTCATTTTCCTATTTTGTCACCTTTGCTAAAATGTTGTGTGAGGAACTTCAGAATTGTCTTAATTAATTTGCATTTCTCTAATTATTAGTGATTTGGAGCATTTTTTCATACAGATTTAACAGCTTGCATTTCTCCTCTTACAGTTGTTAACATCTTTGATCCTTTAACTATTAGAAATGCCTTTGCTCTTAAAAATTTGAAAAAAATGCCCTCTACACCTTCAATATAATTTATTAGTTTTTTATTGAATAAATTAGTTTATTAGTTTGTCACAAAGATTCTTTCCCAAATTGACTATTTCTCTTCTATCTGAATTGATTTTGTTTGTGCAAAAACTTTTCAGCTGTATGTGTTCAAAACTGCCCATTTTATTTCCTTATTTGGTAAAAAAAACTGGGACATAGGAGACACATCTTTTCTGTTTCTTAGCTGTTTACAAAAAGGCCTTTTATTTCAAAGTCATGTATCCATTTGGAGCCTACAGGGGTATGTAATGTGAGATGTTGGTCTAATTTCTGCCAAACTGCTTTTCGGCCTTCCCAGAAGTTTTTGTCAAATGGTGAGTCATTTTCCTAGTAGTTGATTGTATTTCAGTTTAGCAAACACTATACTACCACTGTTTGTTTGCTTCTGTACCTTTTGTACCTAATATATTACACTAATCAGTTTTTCTATTCTTTAACTATTTTGAAATAGTTTTGATAATTTTGGCTAGGTATACATTTCTTCATTATATCCCTTGACATTCTTGACCTTTTGTTCTTCTAGAGAGATCAAAATCTGTTATGTTGCATAGTTAAATAAAGTAGTGCTTTGGCAGTTTATTGTGGCATTGATTGTGTAAACTAATTCAGTCAAAACATTTTTATTATATGGGCATAGCTTGACTATGAGTAACTAATTATCTTTCCAATTACTCAAATTCATATTTTTGTAAAGAGTGTATGATATATATATTTATCTATATACATTCATTTATAGTTATATTCATATATCTTCTGGGTGGGTGAATTCCCAGAAATTTTAAACACTTTACAGTTTATTTTTAATGAAATTTCTTTTTTTTTTTCTATCTTATATTACTAGGTTCACTTGGTAACATACAAAAAGGTTAACAACTTTTGTGAGTTTATGTAGTGATATTTTATTGAAGTGATTATTTTAGGGATCTCTAAGTAAACAGATGTATGTATACTCTGAAAAAAGCAATAAATCTGTTTTCTCTTTGTCTATTCTTATTCCCTCAATTTCTTAAAAACCAACAGTGGTAATAATAAATATCTTGTTTTACTTATTAGAAAATTCTCCAGTGTTTCTGTATCATGGAAAACACTAAATCTTGTTTTGGAACAGACACTATTTACCCTATAAAGCAATGGTCCATTTTAATGGATCGAACACAAATTACATTTTAAAAAAATTTAAAGCATCTTTGATATAACTGAAATTTTTATTATTTTTGTTGATATGGTCTATTATGTTTATAATTTTCCTAATATTGAACTGATCCTGCATTCCTGATATAAATCCATTTTGATCAGAGGTACATTTTAAATATTTTACTGTAGCCTTTGCTAACATTTCATTCAATATTTTTCATCAATACTAATTTTCTTTCAGGGCTTTGTTTCTCCCTGGTTTAGGTATCAAGATGATATTCATAAAAGGAATTTGAAAGTATACCTTCTTTTCCTCTCCTTGCAAATAATTTGTAATGCTGAATTAAATCTGGGATATTTTTCTTTGAGTCAGACAGAATTAACTTGCATTTCCCTTGGATGCTGATTTGTTGCCTCACCCACCCCACACTATCTGCTTTTGGATGTTTATTTATGGCTTCTGAAATATTTTCTTCCCCCATTTATTTAACTTTTTCTCATTCCATCAAATCTGTAAATATTCCTTCATTGAATTTATTAGCTTTATTTGTATATAATTAGTCAAAATAGTTCCTAATAATTTCTTGTATTTCCTCTTCATTTATTTCTCCTCTTTCATTTTTGGTAGAGCAATTTGATTCTATTATCAAATTACATCAATGTAATTTTTTTAAAGAGCAAATCTATTTATTTTTTAAATTAAAAATATTTTTAAACATTATTTTATTTGGTCATTTCCAAACATTATTCATTGGAAACAAAGATCATTTTCCTTTCCTCGCTCCCCTCCCACCACCTCTCCCATGGCCAACGCGCAATTCCACTGGGTATCACATGTGTCCTTGATTGGAACCCATTTCCATGTTGTTGGCATTAGAGTGTTCATTTAGAGTCTCTCCCCAGTCATATCCCCTCAACCCCTGTAGTCAAACAGTTGCTTTTCCTTGGTGTTTTTACTCCCACAGTTTGTCCTCTGCTTGTGGATAATGTTTTTTCTCCTAGATCCCTGCAGATTGTTCAGAGACATTGCATTGACACTAATGGAGAAGTCCATTGCATTCTATTGTACCACAGAGTATCAGTCTCTGTGTACAATGTTTTCCTGGTTCTGCTCCTTTTGCTCTGCGTCACTTCCTGGAGGTTGTTCCAGTCTCCATGGAATTCCTCCACTTTATTATTCCTTTTAGCACAATAGTATTCCATCACCAACATATAGCACAATTTGTTCAGCCATTCTCCAACTGAAGGGCATCCCCTCATTTTCCAATTTTTTGCCACGACAAAGAGTGCAGCTATGAATATCTTTTTACATGTCTTTTTCCTTGGGGTACAAACCCAGCAGTGATATGGCTGGATCGAGGGACACACAGTCTTTTAGAACCCTTTGGGCATGGTTCCAAATTGCCCTCCAGAATAGTTGGATCAATTCACAACCCCATGAGCAATGAATTAATGTCCCTACTTTGCCACATACCCTCCAACATTCATTACTTTCCATAGCTGTCATGTTAGCCAATTTGCTAGGTGTGAGGTGATACCTCAGAGTTGTTTTGATTTGCATCTCTCTGATTATAAGAGATTTAGAGTACTTTTTCATGTACTTATTAATAGTTTTGATTTCTTTATCTGAAAACTGCCTATTCATGTCCCTTGCCCATTTATCAATTGGAGAATGGTTTGATTTTTTGTACAATTGATTTAGCTCTTTGTAAATCTGAGTAATTAAACCTTTGTCAGAGGTTTTTATGAAGATTGTTTCCCAATTTATTGCTTCCCTTCTGATTTTAGTTACATTGGTTTTGTTTGTACAAAAGCTTTTTAATTTGATGTAATCAAAATCATTGATTTTACATTTTGTGACACTTTCTAAGTCTTGCTTGGTGTTAAAATCTTTCCCTTCCCAAAGGTCTAACATATATACTATTCTGTGCTCTCCTAATTTACTTATAGTTTCCTTCTTTATATTCAAGTCATTCACCCATTATGAATTTATCTTGGTGTAGGGTGTGAGGTGTTGGTCCAAAACTTATCTCTCCCATACTGTCTTCCAATTTTCCCAGCAGTTTTTATCAAATAGTGGATTTTTGTTCCAAAAGCTGGGGGTCGTTGGGTTTGTCATAGACAGTCTTGCTGAGGTCATTTACGCCAAGTCTATTCCACTGATCCACCTTTCTGTCACTTAGCCAGTACAAAACTGTTTTGATGACCAATGCTTTATAGTATAGTTTGAGAATTGGGACTGCAAGTACTCCTTCCTTTGCATTTTTTTTTCATGATTTCCCTGGATATCCTTGATCTTTTGTTCTTCTAAATGAACTTTGTTAAGGTTTTTTCTAATTCAGTAAAAAAGTTTTTTGGTAGTTCAATGAGCATGGCACTAAATAAGGAAATTAATTTGGGCAGGATTGTCATTTTTATTATGTTAGTTCGTCCTACCCATGAGAATTCAATGTTTCTCCATCTGTTTAGATCTTGTTTTAATTGTGTGGAGAGTATTCTGTAGTTGTGTTCATATAGTTCTTGTGTTTTTCTCAGCAGATAGATTCCTAAGTATTTTATATTATCTAGGGTGATTTTAAATGGTATTTCTCTTTCTAATTCTTGCTGCTGAAATGGGTTAGAGATATATAGAAATGCTGATGACTTATGCGGGTTTATTTTGTATCCTGTAACTTTGCTAAAGTTGTTGATTATTTCGAATAACTTTTTGGTTGATTCTCTAGGATTCCTTAAGTAAACCATCATATCATCCACAAAGAGTGACAGCTTGGTCTCCTCATTGCCAATTTTAATTCCTTCAATTTCTTTTTCTTCTCTAATTGCTACTGCTAGTGTTTCTAATACAATGTTAAATAATAGAGGTGATAATGGGCATCCTTGATTTACTCCTCATCTCATTGGGAAGGCTTCTAGTTTATCCCCATTGCAGATGATGTTTGCTGATGGTTTTAGATATATACTGTTTATAATTTTTAGGAAAGGCCCTTCTATTCCTATGCTTTCTAGTGTTTTCAATAGGAATGGGTGTTGTATTTTATCAAAGGCTTTTTCTACATCTATTGAGATAATCATGTGATTTTTGTCAGTTTGCTTGTTAATATGGTCAATTATGTGGATGGTTTTCCTAATATTGAACCATCCTTGCATTCCTGGTATGAATCCTGCCTGGTCATAGCGAATGACCCTTGTGATGACTTGCCGGAACTTTTGCTGCTTCTAAGCAGCCATATTCACTCCGCCTCCCTCAATGTAATTTTTTAAAGCTACTAGTTTTACATATACATTTAATTATTGCTTTCAATTTTGTTTCTTTTTACTCTAATTTTAGGAATTTCAACTTTGCTTGAAATTTGGTAAGGTTTTTATTTTACATCCCTCTGATCTGTTGTTTCCCTTTTGTTTACTAAAATGTCTGGAAATTAAGTTTGAAACTTCCTCCATGTGTCATTTATTTACCATAATTTTTATTTCATTGTGGTTGTAAGGGATATGTTCAATATTACTACTATTCTCATTGGTATTTGAATTTTTTTTTTACACAGCATGTGATCACTTTGCAGAGGTACCATGTACAAATAAGAGACTTCACATTAATATGTGTGAGTGCATATGTATATATATGTGTGTATATGTGTAAGTAAATACACTTATATACACACGAATACAAAATTTTTCTTTTAGCCCATTCAGGGTCTGCGATCTACCATATGCAACTTTTCTAAAATTCTACTCATGTCTTTAATAACTTTCTTGTTTTCTTTTTGTTAGATGTTTAGGGATAAAAGGGATACATTGAGGACTCCAGCTATTACAGTTTTACTTTCTACTTCTCCCAGTAGTTTTAACTTTTCCTAAAAAGCATTTAAAATGCTATGCCATTGATATTTCTTTTATCATATTTATTTTTACTGTAGCCTTATCTGAAATCACAATTGCTATTCTTGCTTTTTTTTTTAGTTCACCTAAAGCACAATAAATAAATTCTGCTCTAGTCCTTTCATTTTAATTGTATGGATCTTTTCTCTTTTCAACATATTGTTGGATTGTACTTTCTAATGTATTTCTCTATCCTCCTCCATTTTATAGATGAATGCTTCCCCTTCCCATTTTTGGTCATCATTGCTATTTTGTGTGTTTCCTTTCATTATGAAATAATACTTTTATTTTTCTTACCACTCCCTTTCCCATCCTTTAGAAAGGAAAAGATAGTGAAATGGAATGTGATGAATACTGATAGTGACTCCATTGTCTTTCTTGTTTTGTCATCCAGACCCTAATCACTGGTTCTTATATTTTTTCTTTTCTTTTAACTCCTTTATGATCCACCCTCTCAAACTGAAATTAGTCTTGCTGCTTTCTATTCCTTTTCTCTTAAACCTCTCTCTTCATTCTCCCTGACCCTGCTTTATAGTTTTCTATTGATTTCAATGTATTTCTCTATCCAACTCCTTTGTTCAGTTCATACAAGTAGAGTTCATAAACTACCTGATCGCTCTACCCCATCCTCCATGCATGTGTACTATTTTCACATACTCTAAAGTTCATCCACTATTCAACCCTATTATTATCCTTTTCTACCTTTGCTTTTCTTTCTTTACTTAATACCATCAAGTCAGAACGAAAAAAAAATTAAACCTACAACCCTAGTTTGTTTTGACTTCCTTTGTGATTTTTGAAGAGAGTTGTCTCCTCTCTCCCTATTAGGATAGAAGTATTTGATCAACATTTATTCATTTTCATTCCTCTAATGAACTTAGATTATTAATTTTCAAAGTTTTTTAAAAGTCTTTTATTTTATTGAGGGCCCAATTCCCTATTCTATTACCCCAAGGATGATACTATCTTGAAAGCTAAAACTTTTGGAATATCATACTCCAAGATTTTCTCTCCTATTTTTATAGCATAGCTTTACTTGATCTTTATTGTGGTTACTTGGCATTTGAACTCTTCCTTTCTCATTGTTTACAATATACTTTTTCTTGCAAGATTTGGATTTTTGCCATGATAAGTCTTTTCAATTTGGCATTTCTAGATTTTATTTTATTTTAAATTAATTCATTTAGAGTATTTTTCTATGGTTATGATTCATGTTCTTTTCCTTCCTTCTTTCCTCCCCCATTCTGGAAATAATTCCACTGGGTTATACATGTATCATTGTAGATTTTATTTTTCATTTTTCTTTCTGGTCCTAACAATATTTTCTTAGAATTTTTAGAAATATATTACCCAGGTTTCTTATTAGATCATGTTTTTCAGAGAATCTGATGATTTTCCAAATCATTTCTCTTTAGGGGCAGTTAGGTAGCATAGTGGATAGAGCACCTGGCTTGGAGTCAAAAGGATCTGAGTTAAAAACTGACCTCAGACACTTCCTAGCCATGTTACTGTGGCCAAGTCACAACCCCAGTACTTAGTATCAATTCTAAGACAATATGTTTAAAAAAATGATTTTTTCCTTGACCAACATCATTAATCAATTCCTTTTGATAATATCTTATCCTTCCCTCCAATCTTTTTATTTCCCTCCCTCACCCCAATAGTTCTTATTTTTTTCCAGAGTCAGATTTCTAATTTCACTTTTCTATTTTTTTTTTCAGTTAGCTACTGGGGAACTTTGCCTTCCATCTTCAGCCCTAAATTATATATTTTCCTTCCTTTTTTCTACATTGCTTATTTCATTTGATAATTCTCATCTTATGGATTTATCTCTCAGGAGTCTCTCAACATGAGTTTCTACGTTGTACTCAGGCTTTTCTTTTCTCTTCTCTTCTCTTCTCTTCTCTTCTCTTCTCTTCTCTTCTCTTCTTTTCTCTTCTTTTCTTTTCTTTTCTTTTCTTTTCTTTCTTAAAGTCATCTCTAGCTTCACTTCCTGGTTTACTACTTTGTGCTTCAGGGCTAGGCTCTACTCTTTATTCTCTTTGGATGAAATGCATAAAGTCTATTTTGGACCCTGTTCTGATTGCTGGTGCTCCTGCTGTTTGTTTTCACCTCCCCTTCCACATCTGTGCTCAGAATATTATGAGTCCCTGGCCTGTAGCATTTGCTGATTTTTAAGGTGCTGAAAATTTAACAATTTGTTTCCTGGAATTTGGTACAAGTTAGCTTCCCCTTCCTCTGAGTAGCAGAATATGTCAATATGTCAACTTAATGCTGACAGCTTCCAGGCCCTCTAGAATGACCTTTATCAGAGCACAGGTTTCAGCTCTCTTTCAGTGAGTTTATACTAGTTTCCTGAAAGAACTCCTCTCTCAGTGCCTCCTATATTTATGTTCAAACCTGAACTAAAAAGAGATACTTAGCATTGTTTTCTTCTGAATTTCCTGATCATTATTCCTCTTTATATCTTTGTTGGAGAATATATGGGAGATTCCTTTATAGCCTTTCTTATTGTTCTCTTAACCACAAATCCCCACCCACTGATGTAACTTATTACACTATGGTCAAATAAATAGTAACTTCATTTCCTTGCTTTAAGGAAAACAATGTTGGCACTACAGATCACTATAGTAACAACAAAAACCATTCTGTGCATGTGAGTCAGTAAATGAAGCAGCCTAAGAATTAGGTTTTAATTTAAAACATCCAAAAAACTAACCTCATTTTTCTTAGCTAAGAGATAAGTACTTCCTATATTCTTTAAGCATGAGTATCTAGTTTTCATCTCCCTTACCCACTCTCCTGCCATTCAAAAAAATGTCAAGAAGAAAATAAAACACAGTCCTGTCCCCAAATATCATGATAGGCTTAAGATACAAATATAGACAGAATTATGACAAGGAGAATAAAGGACAAAGATTAAAATTAAAGTACCAAATGCATCTTTTCCTCCCACCTCAGAAACTATAATTAGGAAAATCAACTTACCAAGACTTTTTAGGAAACCACAGAGTCTTTTTGATGCATCAGTTATACTAAGATTGAACTTAGCAGCAAAATAAGGCAAAGACTGAGGGCATATAGACACTGCCAACACTTTGTGGTGTGAAGAATCACATTTCTAAAAAAAAATAAACAAAATATAAATAAAATGTCCCATATTTATATATAATATCTCTCCAAAGAACCTCAAAGATGTGTTACTAATATTCATTAAATCTTCAGACTATCTAATTGAGAAACAAAATCCTATTATTTCTATTTAAATTTTTTTTAAAAGGCAGTGAAGTTGAATAAGTTGACTAAAACATCACACAATGAGTTAGGGAAAGAACAGGGAACAGAACCTATAACTGAATGTCAACCAACAATCTGCAATGCCACACATCAACCGAAAAGTTTTACTTCATTTTTTACAGTCTTTCCATGCAATGGATACATAGTTCCACAAGACATTTACTTTGTTTATATAATGCATACTCTTTTTCAACCCTAAATAAGCACTTGAGTTATTAATCATTTAAAAAACTTAATTTAATAAAACAATAGATACACTTCTGATTTAATGCTGAGAGGAAATTTATGATACATTGGAAACTTCAGAGAGGCAGAACAACATAGCTGAAAAAATTCTATATTGCGGTCAGGCAAAACTTCAGTTTAAATTTGGCAACCTATACATGCTAACTATTGTGACATCAGTCAAGTCATTTAATCTCTCTAATACCCATTTCTTCATCTGAAAAAGGAGGATTATAGTAATTATCTCTACAGGGTGATTATGAAAATCAAATGAAATATTTCTATAATGTTTTAAATGGTCTTAAAATGTAATGGCCTTAAGATGCCACATAAATATTAGTTATTATTATTTTCATAGCTACTAGCCTTCAACCAGCTAGAATAATCAAATAGCCACCAAGAAGACTGTGAAGCATAAAACATAGATGTTATGTCAGTAAATACAAATTTACCAAACATCTTCTAACTGGGTTGATTACAAAAAAAAAAAAAGAGGCAAAATACAGTCCCAGCTCCTCAGAAGGAGTTCATAATCTAATGGAGGGGACAACAAGTAAACAAATATGTATTGTGACAAGGGAATCACTTTAAAAGACTGATATATATTAATTTAAGGTCGCCAAGGAATTCAGCTATGTAATTCCTAAATGAAAAACTCAAGTCAACCGTCAGCCTTTTTTGGAGTTTAATTACAATAGGAGCAAGAAAGGAATTAGAGAGAGAGAGAGAGAAAAAGGGAGAGAAGGGAATAGGGCTTAAATACCCCTTCTGTTTAGGCTGGGCCAAAAGGCCCAAGCCCTTAGATAGCTGGGGCAAAGAAAAGAGATCAGTCCCTATCACTCACGTGACCAAAATGGAGAAACAGTCTCAGAGGCCCCCACCTTCAGCTTCCTTCAGCGCAAGCTTCTCCGAGTCCCCGCAATCACCCCGACCAAATTCCTCAACCCCCCCCTCAAGTCTCCAGACCCTCCTATCTTTAAGGAAACCATCCAAGTTCCTCCTCTCAGTTCTCACATCTACCAATCACTGTCCATCTATTTCCCTGTGCCAATGGAGGCTCTAGCTTAACCCAGGACCGCCCAGAGGTTTCTGGCTTTTGCCCATGTCTGTTGAAGGTCATATTTTCAAATGATTAAATCTTTGATCTAGGCTGCAGCCCTTACTCAATCCTGTTAGGACTGAATAGGGTGGAGATTTATTCCAAGTATCTCCATTGTATCAATTCTAAAATCAATCATGATTCAAAGAAATTCCTGTTCTATGCTTAAGCATAGGTCAAAGTCCTTTCCATTGTTCAGCAAAAGGTTTCTGTCCTAAAGTAATCTGAAGAAGGGAAGAGAAGGAACCTCCCATGCCAATGGGGTTCCCATTCCAATAGACTATCAGTAAGAAATTTTCCAAGTATGAAATATCCCAATGGTGAAATTTCCAACATTTTTAAGTCTAAGGAATTTTGAGGTTTACAGTATAGAGAGGATAAGGAAGAAACGATGAAGAAAGAAAGGCACCAAGATTAAGAGGGGTTGGGAAAGACTTCCTACAAAAAGTGGGATTTTAAT
This sequence comes from Monodelphis domestica, assembly GCF_027887165.1. NCBI lineage: Eukaryota > Metazoa > Chordata > Mammalia > Didelphimorphia > Didelphidae > Monodelphis > Monodelphis domestica. Next base: position 253,087,329 of record NC_077228.1, read on the forward strand.
AGACTTGAAGTAAGTCAAGAGACAGAGATGAGGACAGAGAACATTGCAGGCTTGTAAGACTGCCAGAGAAAACACCTGGAAACAAGATGGTGTGTTTTGTTTGTAGAACAGTTAGAAGAGTATGTGGCATAGAAAACGGTAAGAACCTAGAAAGATGGGAGGAAGGGAAAGAAGGGACTAAGCTATGAAGGGATTTGAATGCCAAACCAAGGATTTTGTAACGTGGAGGAGATTGGGAACCACTGGAGTTTATGGATTAGATGAGAAGGACATGGTCAGACCTGAACTTTAGGAAAATCACTTTGGTGGCTGAATGATGAATGAATCAGAGTGGGGAGAGACCCACCAGCAGACTAGCATAATAGTTTAAGTATAAAATGATATGGGCCAAGACCAGGCTAGCGGCAATAGCAGAGAAAAAAAGGAGACATATTTGAGAGATGTTGAAAAGGTAAAATTGGCAGGTCTTGGCATCAGAATAAATAAATGAATAAAGCTAGATAGTAAGGCATGAAGGATTATAGACTGCTAGCCTAGGGGAAGGATGGATGGCAATACTCTTGTCAGTAAAGGGAAACTGAGAAAGGGAAGACTTGAAGGGGGAAATGAGTTTATTTTGGGTCTGTTAATTTTAAAATGTCTACTGGACATCCAATATGGACAGGTAGATGAGGTAGTGTTTAGTGTTCGATCTGGAATCAGCCTCAGATACTTACTAGTTGTGCGATCCTAAGCAAGTCACTTAACCAACCACTGCTTCCTGTTTCCTTTTTTTTTTTAATGGGGATAATAATAGTATCCAATTCCCACTGTTGTTGTGAGGATCAAAGGAAATTATAATTGTAAAGCACTTAGCATAACACCTGTACATAATAAGAGCTATATAGATATTAGATATCATTTTTATATCCGAAAGGCAGTTAGAAAGCAATGCAAGCCTGGAGGTGGTTAGGCTAGGACTAGGCAAAATGAAGAATCATCAGCCTAGAGACAGTAATAATCCATGGGAACTGATTGAGATCACAAAGTTGAATAGTATAAAGGGAAGAAAGGGCTCAGGATAGACTGTGACCTGAATAAGGATCCAGCAAAGAGAACTGAGAAGCTGAATCAGAAAGGAGAACCAAGAGAGAATGGTTTTCCAGATACCTCCAGAGAAGAAAGTATATCAAGAGGAAGGCAGAGAAATCAACAGTGTCAAGTGCCACAAAGATATCAAGAAAACTCAGTATTGAGAAAAGTCTTCTGATTTTGGTAGTAATCATTGGTAACTTTTGGGGGAGCAGTTTTTGAGGATGGTAGAGGCATGAGTATGCTTATAGGTAGTGAGGAAGAAACCAGTAGACAGGGATAGACTGAAGAAAAGTGAGAGTGTACTAAGGAGGCAATTTATTGAAGGAGATGGGAAGGAATGGAATTGCTTATGCAGGGAGGGGTTTGTCTTAGTAAGGAATGAGGCTACCTTTTTGTATAAAACAGGGATAACCTGGATAAACTATAGTTATCAACGGCTGTTCAGAAGAAATAATAAGTTATTAATTAATAAGCCTCTCTGTCATATAAACCAGTAACCTGATGATTGTTGATTCATATTCAAAGAGGACTCAAATGACATCACAAGTTGGGGTCAACTTACAGTGTGTCTGACCATGGCTCATTAGACCAACATGAGCTCAGAAGGCTCTATCATAGGTCAGGCGTAAATACCTTTTTGTGAACATTTGGGTTGGAGGTGTCTCTAAATTTATATATCTCATTTCTTTTGAGTTATATAATTCTTCTTTACTCATAGAGCAGTGTCACCCATGCCTCACAACACCAAAGAGAGACTTCTGCTTCTGGCAGCCAAAATGGTAGAGAAAGGAATGCCCGACACCACCCACATACACAAAACCACACTTCAAAACAAATTTTAGAGCAACAGAACCAACAAAAGACAGGGTGAAGTAGGGTGTCAGCCAAAGAAAACATAGAGAAATAGCAGGAATACCCCATCAAGCTGAAGTAAGAAAGGAGAGCAGTGGAACTGGCAGCATGAGAAGCAGCCCAGTGCATGCACAGAAGCAATCCAGCACACTCTAAGAAGTGACCCCATGCACACTTGTAGAAACCCTCAACAGAAAGCAGCAACATGACACTTCTGACACCCAGGGGAGTTGGCAGCTGAGGAGCAGAAACCAGCTCAATCCAATGTAGGTGGCACTGAAGGGAACCCAGGGAGTGTGGTCCCTCCACCCTAGCAGTATAGCTGAGCTTCTATATATAAGCAAGGTCACAAAAAAGTCTCCCAAAATGAGTAAAATACAAAAGAAAAAGCCTGACCCTGGAAAGTTATTTTAACAACAAATCAAATTCAACATTCAAGAGATGGATAAAAAGGCAAACAGGAAAAGAAAAAATCCAAGGTATTCAATGGGGTCAAACTAATCACTTTCCCACATGGGAAATTTATAGCCAGAATACTTAAGAGCTTTGATTTAGAACTATTTAGGTACTTAAAGTACTTAAGATAATTAAGGTAATCAAGGGAAAAAATGGGGTTAAACTTCTATTACTACATAGGAAGGTGATAACTAAGATACTTAAGAAAATTGATACTTGAAGTGCCTAAGGAACTTAATATTAAGATACTCTGGAAATCAATGGTATCAAACTGGATTACATTATTACATAGGAAGGTGATGATAAAGATATTTAAGATTCTCAATGATAACTGAGATATGTAACTATCTAAAGTACCTGGTAGACTTCTGGGTAAGCATGGTGGCAGTCTAGACATGGGGGATGCTTCCTCTCCTCAGACCCACCTATATAGACTACCTCAAAAGACCCCAAAAACCATTTTCATAAGAATGAAGGGACTCTACAGTAGGGCGCAGCATTGAAGGTACGTGGGATTTGGGCATTTCCACACTATATGGGGATGAAAAAGCTCCCACCCTAATGTGAGTTGATCTACCCTCCCCCACCCCACCTACAGAGCCAGAGTCAGAGCCAGTGAGCGCCAGAATCAGTGAGCGAGCAAGGGACACCTCTGGAGTGAGCAAGGGGCACCTCTAGGTCCTTGGGGGCTGACTTAAAATACCAAGGACCTACCCCTGAAACCCCGGCAGGCTGGGGAGCGCAGACTGTGGGCTCTCTTAGCAAGGAGGAGCAGAGAAGGGCAGCAAACAGCAGAAACTGTTGACATTTGAGAGCTTGCCTCAGGCAAAATCCTTGCTGCTTGAATTCATACACAGAGAGCCTGCCCATCTCACTCAGATCTCTTACTAAAAAGGGAAGGAAAAACCCCCACAATGATGGCAAATTGCGCCCAGGAGCCACAACCTCCATCCACAACCAAAAAAAAAATTATTAAAAGGCATCAACGCTCAAAAATTTTAATGGAGGAAAAACCCAGGCTACAGAGGAAATACAGAAGGAAATTCAAACAATGCCAAAATCCTCAAAAAAAAAATGGAAATTGTCCACAAGCTCTTGAAGAATTTAAATTGGAGCTTATCAAAAAGATGGAAGCCTTCTGGCAAGAAAAGTGGGAAATAGTTCAAAGAGAAAATAACAGTTTGAGGGACAAGAACTCCCAATTGGAAAAACAGCTGGAAGCCATGAAAAGCAGGATAGGCCAAATCAAAAAGGAAATTCAAAAGATTAAAGCAGAAAACCAAAAGATTATAACAGAAAACCAGGCCTTAAGGACCAGATTTGGGCAACTGGAAACCAATGACCTTGCAAAACAGCAAGAATTAATAGAGCAAAGTCAAAAGACTGACAAAATAGAAGAAAAGATAAAATATCTCACTGACAAGATGACAGATCAAGAAAACAGATCACGATGAGACAATTTGAGAATCATTGGTCTACCGAAAAAGCCAGAAATAAACAGAAAGCTTGACATCATACTATAAGAAATCATCCAAGAAAACTGCCCTGATGTTCTTGAACAAGGGGGTAAAATAGACATTGAAAGAGTTCATAGAACACCCTCTACACTAAATCCCCAAAAGACAACTCCCAGGAATGTAATCGCCGAATTCCAAAGCTTTCAAGCTAAGGAGAAAATTCTACAAGAAGCCAAAAAGAGACAATTCAGATATTATGGAGCACCAATCAGGATTACACAAGACCTGCCATCTTCCACACTAAAGGACCGCAAGGCCTGGAACATGATTTTCGGAAAGGCAGGAGAACTAGGTCTTTAACCAAAGATCACCTATCCATCAAAACTGACTATATCTTTCCAGGGGAAAGTATGGGCATTGAACAAAATAGAAGATTTCCAAGTATTTGTAAAGAAAAGATCAGAAATAAGTGCAAAGTTTGATATCCAAACACAAAGATCAAGAGAAACATGAAAAGATGAAAAAGAAAGAGATAGAAAAGGGGGGAAAAGTTGTTTTTTTTAATTCAAACTCTCTTCTTTAAGGGCTCCAATTAGATCAAATTATTTATATTAGTGTATGGGGAAAATGTTATTTGTAACTCTCAAAAATTGTATTCATTATTATAGTAATTAGAAGAACCACTCATAAGAAAAGATTGGGGCATTAAGGACATAAGACAATATACAAAAAAAGAAAAAGGGTTGGGGGAATTTAAGATGGTACCCAGAGATACTTGAAGAAATAAAATAAATAAGATAATCTTTATCACACAAAGATACACATGGGAAGGGGAGGGGAAGAATACTCTTATAAGAAGGAGAGGAAGAGGATGCTAATAGGTAATACATAAACCTTACTCGCAGTGAAATCAATTCTGAGAGGGAAGAGCATCTAGATCCATTGGGATCTTGAATTCTACCTTATCCTAAAGGGTAAGTGAGAAGGGAAAACTAAGGGGGGTGGGGGAGGAGTATAAAAAGGGAGGGAAGAAGGGGGAGGGAACTTAACAAACTCGAAAAAAAACAAGATGGGAACAAAAAGGGAGTGACCAGAAAGGGAAGCATATTAAGGGAGGGGATTAGGGAGATTGATTAAAAGTAAACCACTGGTTTAAAAGCTAGTGGAAATAATCAACAACTTTAGCAAAGTTGCAGGATACAAAATAAACCCACATAAGTCATCAGCATTTCTATATATCTCCAACACATCTCAGCAGCAGGAATTAGAAAGAGAAATTCCATTTAAAATCACCCCAGACAATATAAAATACTTAGGAATCTATCTCCTGAGACAAACACAGGAACTATATGAACACAAATACAAAACATCCTCCACACAACTAAAACTAGATCTGAGCAACTGGAAAAACATTAACTGCTCATGGGTAGGATGAGCTAACATAATAAAAATGACCATCCTACCCAAACTTATCTATTTATTTAGTGCCATAACCATCAAACTTCCAAAAAATGTTTTTACTGAATTAGAAAAAATAACGAAGTTCATTTGGAAGAACAAAAGATCATGGATATCAAGGGAAATAAAAAAAAGGCAAAGGAAGGTGGCCTTGTAGTCCCAGATCTCAAACTATACTATAAAGCAGTGGTCATCAAAATAATTTGGTACTGGCTAAGAGACAGAAAGGAGGATCAGTGGAATAGACTTGGGGTAAGTGAACTCAGCAAGACAGTCTATGACAAACTCAACGACCCCCATCTTTTGGGACAAAAATCCACTATTTGATAAAAACTGAAAAAACTGAAATTGGAAGACAGTGTGGGAGAGATTAGGCTTGGATCAACACCTCACAACCTATATCAAGATAAACTAAGAATGGGTGAATGACTTGAACATAAAGAAGGAAACTATAAGTAAACTATGTGAACACAAAATAGTATATGTAATATACTAGTAATAGTAAATGTCAGACCTTTGGGAAAGGAAAGATTTAAAAACAAAGCAAGACATAGAAAGAGTCACAAAATGTAAAATCAATAATTTTGATTACATCAATTTAAAAAGGTTTTGTACAAACAAAACCAATGTAGCCAAAATTAGAAGGGAAATAACAAACTGGGAAACAATCTTCATAACAAACACCTCTGACAAAGGTTTAATTACTCAAATTTATAAAGAGCTAAACCAGTTGTACAAAAAAATCAAGCCATTCGTCAATTGATAAATGGGAAAGGGACATGAATGGGCAGTTTTCAGATAAAGAAATCAAAACTATTAATAAGCACATGAAAAAGTGCTCTAAATCTCTTATAATCAGAGAGATGCAAATCAAAACAACTCTGAGCTATCATCTCACACCTAGAAGACTGGCTAACATGATAGCAACAGAAAGTAATAAATGCTGGAGGGGATTTGGCAAAGTAGAGACATTAATTCATTGCTGGTGGAGTTGTGAATTGATCCAATCATTCTGGAGGGCAATTTGGAACTATGCCCAAAGCGCACTAAAAGACTATCTGCCTTTTGACCCAATCATAGCACTGCTAGGTTTGTACCCCAAAGAGATAAGGAAAAAGACATGTACAAAAATATTCATAGCTGAGCTCTTTGTGGTGGCAAAAATTTGGAAAATGAGGGGATACCCTTCAATTGGGGAATGGTTGAACAAATTGTGGTATATGTTGGAGATGGAATACTATTGTGCTCAAAGGAATAATAAAGTGGAGGAATTCCATGGGGACTGGAACAACCTCCAGGAAGTGATACAGAGTGAGAGGAGCAGAACCAGGAAAACATTGTACACAGTGACTGGTACACTGTGGTACAATCAAATGTAATGGACTTCTCCATTGGTGGCAATGCAGTGATCCTGAACAACTTGGAGGAATCCAAGAGAAAAACCACTATCCACATTCAGAGGAAACACCGTGGGAGTAAAAACACCAAAGAAAAACAATTGCTTGAATATATGGGTCGAAGGCATATGGTTGGGGATGTGCAAACACCAACAACATGGAAATGGGTTCTGATCAAGGACACATGCAATACCCAGTGGATGGGTTTTGGGAGTGGAATTCACAAGAAAATTCTACCAAGCATTCTAATACCATATAAACTATTTTGAAAAACAGCTGAGAAAGGAACTCTACCAAATTATTTTTATGACACAAATATGGTTTTGATTGATTTGATTGATACTTAAACCAAGAAAAGAAAAAAGAGAGAAAGAAAACTTTATAGACCGATCTCAATATTGAAGCAAACATTTTAAATAAAATACTAATAAGATTACAGCAGTACATCATAAGGATTATGCTATGATCAGGTAGGTTTTATACCAGGAAAGCAGGGATGGCTCAATATTAGTAAAACTATCAATATAACTGATCATCTCATCTCAATAGCAAAACTAATAGAAACCATGATTATTTCAATAGATATTTAAAAGGCTTTTAACAAAATACAACACTCCTTCCTATTAAAAACACTAGAAAACATAGGATAAGTGGAGCATTTCTTAAAATAATAAATAGTATCTACCTAAAACCATCAGCAAGCATTATTTGTAATGAGGAAGATCAGGAGTGAAGGAAGGATGCCTATTATCATTACTATTATTCAACATTATACTAGAAATGCTAGTTATAGCAATCAAAGGCAACAAGAAAAAAAAGTTAGCATTTTTTGCAGATGATATGATGGTATACATAGAGAATCCTAGAGAATCAACCAAAAAACTAATCAGTTAACATCTTTAGCAAAATTTCAGGATATAAAATATACATAAATCACCAACAATTTTATACTACTAATATAAAGACCAATAAAGTGCAACACTAAGAGACAGAAAAAGAAATTATTTAAAATATGTAGCAGTCCACCCCTGGCTATAGGCAAGGGGAACAGTTGGTATGTACAGATTGCCTTAGAAGAGAGGATGCTCAGTCTTGAGCATGCTCAGTATTGCATATGGCTGGGAAGGCCTCTGACCCTTGACCCAGCTTCTCCCAGGTTAGGCAGGAACACAGGTTTCTTTGTGCTCACCTGGTTAAGAGAAACCACACCTATACATTGTCATTAACCAATGAGAATCATCCCTATGTACTGTGTATATTTGCATATCAAAAACTATATTTAGCCCAGCAAGCTCCACCTCTCTCTCTCTCTCTCTTTCAGGAGCTGATGGCTGTCCTGGCAGGAGCTTGGCCTCTGGTCAAGCTCCATCTTTAAATCTTCTCTATCTCTCTTTCATCTCTCCGACCTGTGTGGTATTAAATGTGGATCTCTGGACTGGTAAAAAGCCTACGGAAGGGTCCTTTGATCAGAGCTTAGCTGTGGCTCATGGAAAATTAATAAAGACTCATTCCTGCCACCTCATATCTCTAATTTGACTCCGTCATCCCCCTTGTGGTATTTAAAACTTCTATCCTGTCTCTATCTTCCTACCTTAAAGCTTCTCTCCCCTCTGAGGATGCTTTATATGGTGCCCAACGTGTCAGGACCTGCACCTGGTACTTTCTCGTGGCATTCAACCCTTTTATTTCGCACAGCTGGTGGGAGGACGCGTCCCTTCACGCGAGGGTGAGTAGGCTGGTGATGGCGGCAATCTGAGGGAGTTTTCAGGTTCTCTTGGCCAAGAACGGTAAGTCTTCCTCTGCTCGAGGTGGGTCACTCCTCTGACCCCTGCTCGACTCTTAATGTCGTTGCTTGACGGGGGGAGGAATGGAAGTCTCAAGAGCTTAACTGCCTGAGACTAAGATTGGATCAGGATGAGGAAAGCACATGGTCGGTCAGAGCATGATTCTCAAACTATCTCTGTGGGGGCGTGCCATTCCCCTCCCCCACCTGGGCCTGCTAGTACAATGCTATGCCATGGCCGCCTCTCCCCGACCTGGATCTCCAGAGATTAAGAAACACCTGAGGAGCGGTCTGAGGGGGAGGGGAAGAAGAGAAAAAAAAAATCTGACCTAGCAAAACCCTCACCAGGGGCGATTGAGAACTTGGGAAATCTAGGTCTGAAACAGACAGTTGCTAGAGCATAGTGAATTTCGAAAGGAGCAACTGGGAAAAGAAAAAGCAGGAGTTAAGATTTCATCAGGAAAGTGCAAAGTCAAATTTACTGGCTCCTAAGAAAAAAGCTCGGAGAGCCAGGCTTGTATTCAATATGGAAAAACAGGCAGTTTAGCCCAAGTGGGAAAAACTAGCGAAAAGAAGCAAGGAGCAAGCTAATCTTCACAGGAAGATTCCTGAGCCTTTTCAGGAGAGGTCTGACTCATTTGAAAGGCTTATCAGGAAGTGGTTGCTTTGACTCAAAGCAGGGCACTTAAAGGATCAGAATCACTTGGCAAAAGGGATAAAAAACAAAAAACTTTTTCTAATAAAACCATAGGTCTCAGCAAAATTAATGAATCAAGGTAATAATCCTGAATTAGGTTAAAGTCAGAACAGCCTAGGTTGTAAAGATATATTGCCATCCTGTAACCAAAGACAGAAGATTTTTTTTTTTTAAAAAAAAAGCAAGCCTCTACACTTGTTTAGCATTTGAAAAAGGTCCTAGGAACTCTTTTGTTTGAGGTCCAGCCAGGTAAAGGCAGGCTTTACCTGGATGATTGCAAATGATAAGAAGCACAGTGAAGTGAGATCTGGGAATTTGAATCGTTTTAATTTAGGTTGGATATAGGCAAAATTATAAAGGAATGTCTGCTTATATTTTTTGATGAAGGAAGTTAAAAAAGAGAATTAGAAATCTTTCTCTTACTGTTGTCATATGCCACAGAATATCAGGACTAGAGATGTTTTATCTGTAGAGAAATTTTGGTATAAATCACAAGGTAGTTAAGGTGCTTACAGAAATTTTTAAGGTTTGGGCTTAGATCTGAAGCTGCTTGAATTTTTTCTCTCTACCGGCCACGTAGCTTGAACCACCTGGAAGATAGCATCATAGCAACTGAGGTTCCAAGTTTTATCACTAACGCTGTAATTGGCTAGAAGGAAAATTTAATACTAAGGTATAATAAGCATGAATTGGAATATGATTTAAAGGAATTTATAAGGCTTTCTAATTTTAACTATGGAGGAATTATTAACACTTTTCTAAGCAGGAAATAAAAGCAACAATATTGAGCAGAGATTATTCAAGCTACCTGTATGCAGTTCAGAAACTTTTTAGTGGGCATATTAATATACCTGTATCCAGAAAGCAAATGATTTATAACTAGAATAGCTTTTACTATGGAAAAATAAGACACATGCTCATCAGAGTGATAGCATGATTAGAAGGATTCAATCTGTTTACCAGTGGTTAACTATTAAAGTTATCAAGTACTTTGTTAATTCAGTACAGTGATTCATTAATGATTTGAAAGAGGCAATACTATCATTTATTCAAATTATAGATGTTGAAGCTGATCATGATATTGAAAAGAGACCTATGATAATAATGCAAATTCAAAGGTTACTGGCACAATTTGATTTATTTCTGCAGTGAAGATTTGCAGAGTTAGCAGATGAAAGTAATGATTTTAGTCACAGTATCAAGATCTTTTCAGTTATGAAGTTAATTGCAGTAGTTCAGAAATAACAACTCCTGTGCAACTGTTTGAAAATTCTGTGCATATTTTTACAGCATAAGACAATGCTATTATTTTAATAACTGCACAATGTGAATTTTTTCAAAAAGCAAAAATTGTGTGCAGACAAAGGTTTAAGATCCCAGCACACATGGGTCAAATCATAAGTGATTTATGGAGTGATGTTTTTATGATTATGGGTTTGAAAAAGCAAATATTTAAGCATCTATACATGCTGTTTTGAACAAACAGCTGCTAGCATTCTCTGCTCTAGCAGAGGGCCAAATCTATTCTACATCTATATCCTGTACAAGCATGTGATATTGCTTATCAATGCACACTGTTGTGGATTAATTTCACCCCTGAGAGATATCCACTACATATTTTGGAGCAAAGGATGCATTTCAACATGCTCCTGGCATAAAGGTTGAACTGTGAAAAGTGATGGGAGATACTTACTCTCCTGGTTTATGGGTTCAAGCTCAAATGAAGAAGTGAGCAAAGTGATGTCAAATCTTGTAAACACTTATGCACAACTGTCTATTCCAAACAGCTTGGAATAACAGGGCTTTTAACAGCAATGCAAGGGCTAAATTGCATAGCTCATGGCTTACATGCAAGCTATGGTAAATGGAGCTGAAAGGAATTCATGAGCCCCAAGGTTCAAAAACTGAAGCTATATATGTTCTGTCACTTTCTAACTTTCTAAGACCCAATGAGGCTTTCATTTGGGGTCGAGGTTTTCTGTTTACTTTCTCAGATACATGAAGTCCATGGAAGATGACCAAGAGCATCTGATGGCAAGAAAAGCTGCCCAGAAGGAGGACAGATGGCAGAGGTGTCTGGCACAGGACACCTGAAAAGCAGCACATGCACTGTAAAGGCAGTAACACTGCCCTACAGGCAGGTTTAACACAATATCCACACAAATGTACTTGAATGAAAAACAATGTACATGCAGAAGAGTATCATTAAGTCATGGACAGATATTCTGTTCTATGAATATATGGGTATTTGGCATAAGATCTGACTTTATTACATGCCTGAAAATTTTGAATGGTGTTGATACAATGTGTAACTTGCAATCATTTTGTTGGAATTGTTCCATGTTAGCCAAATTTGATCAAATATCAAAGGGTACAATTGGGAATGTTATGACAGTAGAATGAATGCTGTCCACTTGCAGCACAAAAGGGTATTACTATCCAAAATGTAATTATGATTATTGTCTTAAAGGGTACATTATATTTGCAAACAATATGTTTTTGCTAGAATCAGACTTATATGGAAGTCAATTTTGTTAAGCTGTGACTGTTCCACTTTCATAAGAAAAAAGGGTGGATATGGTATCACTAATCATCTATCTCTTCTACACCCCAAAAGGAATATAAGTTCAAGCTATGCAATAATCTGTATTGAATGTAATGATAAAGATTACATTGTGTGAGATACCTGAATTGGGTTGAATATCATCAAGATATTAAGACTGTAAGGGACCCAAGGGGATGATAACGTTGGGTCGAGGTCTTGTTTGTATGTTCACAGATAATGAAAACATCTGGTCACCCACGTCATGCTTCATGCCAGCTGACACAGACCAGGAAGAGAAGCAGATGGACGGTGATGGCATCAGCTACATACATGCCAGCCACAATCCAGACTCGCTGGAAGGACACTTCTTTGGTGACTAATATCACTCTAGAACAATGACATTACACTATTAGAGACATTGGCTATTAGACCACTGATGGACACTTGTCATGCTGACATCCATTGAGATGTGGTACCCAGAGCAACATCAAGTATGCTAACTCAGAAGGACTAAATCACACTTGTGTCTGTACAAGACACCAGATACATCCCACACTCCAAAGACTTTGCTATGGGATTGAGATGAAATAGCTACAATTGTTTAGCTACTAAAGTATACCTTGTATTTTGTATATGATACTGTCAAAGGGAATTTTGTATGCATTATGAATTGTATGCATTGTGAATCTACCACTTGTATTGTAAGAAATACTGTTATCAACAAGGGTATAGACCTTGGTATGACTCTCCAAAGAGTAGGAGATAGAAAACTTTCATTCATAGAATAGATCTGATATCTCTGACAACAAACTGAGGTGATAAGCAGAAAATGCTGCACAGGCATGTCTAATGGACAGATGACAGTGATGTTACTCTCAAGAAAGGATGAGAGATCAGGCAAAAGACACTAGGAAATCTTTAATCAGGAACCTGAGTCATTGTAATAGATCATTGACATCCAGGCAAAGATTATGTTCCTGACAATACCAGGATGGACATTACGTACTGACTACCATAGACGTAGTTAAGTGTTAATACCATTGTTAACCATTACTCCTGATTACTCTTTGTGGGTAAAATCTTAATAGGAAAATTTTCTTGCTCTCTCCCAATAGTCCCAGAATTCAGATGGCCGCTGGATTCGGGGTCTATTGGCTTCCCTTTCATATACTGGAAGACGTTCTGGCATATGGAAGTAAGACCTCAGGAGCAAACTGAGGAATCTAGGTTTGACAATTTCTGTGGACGCGCAGTCATTGTCTCTCCTAGGTGGAAAAAATTATTATTACACAAATGCATGGAGCAAGGTCAAAGTATAATCTAAGTCTTACTGTTTTGGAGTATGGATTGAAATCATGACACAATAGGCACAGATAAGCTTGTAGAAAAAGCACATTGAATATTACACACTGACAACTAGGAATGAAAAAGCTATGTCAAATTCTATTGGTACAAGAAACTGTAGAAATTGTTTCTACATGAAATAGGTACAAGACACATTAGAAATTGTTTCTACATGGAAAACAACTTAAGCTTTGATCTACCCAAACATTGGTTTGGTAGAATGAATTTTGCAAATATTGGTAATGGTATATGCTTGGTTATCACATTGATGGGTTTATTTATACAAGCAGAGATTTAAATAAGAATGACACAAGGAATATACAGTCAGAACTTGAAATATTACTTCATTATCACCATCATGGTTATTTAAGCTACAATTGAGAATGTAAAGTGTATGGGAATATTGGTATTTGTTAAAAATTGCACTGTGGTTGTTGTATTAATGTTTTTGCAAGGTCTGTACTGGTGCAAAATTATGTTCATATACAAGGCGAATTTTGATCTATTTAGATCAGGAATTAGGAATCATTGGGAATATAAATTCTGATATTTCACATTGGCTCAGTTTCAAAGATACCACATAGACAGTGAGCCAAGAGAATTTTGCATTACTTTTGGGATCAGGTTCCCAGGATCAATTTTCTAAGACCATTTGGCATGTGATAACATGATCCTCCAGAATTGGTCAGAGAGGATGTTTTTCTTTGAAGGGATCTCTCCCAACACACAAACAAAAAGAAAAGGGAGAGGAATCTTACAGAGATCAGTATTTCTAAGGAATCTTACAGAGATCAGTATTTTACTCTAAGATCAGTATTTATATTTTTAGAGGACATTTTTTAAAGTCACTTTTGATTAATCAATCTTGATTTTTTCTTTTGCACTATCAATGCCAGAAATTTGAGTACAAGGAAAGTACTAGTGATGCTCTGATCCAAAATTACAGAGATGCAAGTCTGTAACTTTCAGCCACAGGGGTCTGAGACTGCGAGAATTATGACAGCAATTGTTAATTTTCAGATGACCATACTGGAGAGTGATGTCTGATTGCATGTAAGGGGAATCATAATGAATCTTTCATTATGGACCAGAGAGCCTCAGCCACGGCGATGCGTTTTCCATGTGAAATGGATGTTTGAGGTTGGGAAATGCAGAGACATGGCGTACTGACACCCTCAGTCGCTGGATGTCCTGGCATCGAGCTACCAACCAGTTTCCTATGTGGCAGGCATCTGGCAGTGAGCACGGATAGATCCCCAAGATGCAGTATCAGTACAAGAGAAAGGAAGGACTTATCCTTCATCTCCAGAGATAGTATTTTGCTAACTGTTGAAAAGACTGACAACTTCTGATAGTCCAAACTGTGAATGGTGGCATGTTTGATTATTGTACCTGTCATGTGAGCCATAGAATTCTACCTCATTAAACCAGGATCAGTAGTGTGGAAATTATTTTCTTAACATTTTTATATCTACTAAGACTGTTGCATTGATTGTGAAATGCAGACAGGCAGATAGAAAAATCAGTTTGGGATTTTAAGATTGATCACTGAATCAGTTTATACTGCTGGTTCACTCTTGATTGGTATATCTAAGTTATACAATCTGGTTTGGGTTTTTCATCTCTGTATCAGAATATGATTATGCACCAGAGTGTTTGTATTTGTTAATGCTGTAATGTTGTTACATTTTGATATTGCACTATTTATTGTTATGTCAAAAAAAAAGGCACCCCTGGCTATGGGCAAGGGGAACAGTTGGTATGTACAGATTGCCTTAGAAGAGAGGATGCTCAGTCTTGAGCATGTTCAGTATTGCATATGGCTGGGAAGGCCTCTGACCCTTGACCCCAGCTTCTCCCAGGTTAGGCAGGAACACAGGTTTCTTTGTGCTCACCTGGTTAAGAGAAACCACACCTATACATTGTCATTAACCAATGAGAATCATCCCTATGTACTATGTATATTTGCATATCAAAAACTATATTTAGCCCAGCAAGCTCCACCTCTCTCTCTCTCTCTCTTTCAGGAGCTGATGGCTGTCCTGGCAGGAGCTTGGCCTCTGGTCAAGCTCCATCTTTAAATCTTCTCTATCTCTCTTTCATCTCTCCGACCTGTGTGGTATTAAATGTGGATCTCTGGACTGGTAAAAAGCCTATGGAAGGGTCCTTTGATCAGAGCTTAGCTGTGGCTCATGGAAAATTAATAAAGACTCATTCCTGCCACCTCATGTCTCTAATTTGACTCCGTCATCCCCCTCGTGGTATTTAAAACTTCTATCCTGTCTCTATCTTCCTACCTTAAAGCTTCTCTCCCCTCTGAGGAAGCTTTAAAATAATTGTAGACAATATAAAATACCTGCCAAGACAAAACCAAAAATTCTGTGACCACAACTACAAAACACTTTTCACATATACCTATTTTTTACCTATTACTTTTTAAATTAATTTACCTATTCAGTGCCATATCAATCAAAATACCAAAAAAAAAATTTCATAGAGCTAGAAAAAAAATCATCTGGAAGAATTTAAAAGGCCAATATTGTCAAGGGAATTAATGAAAAAAGAAAAAAAGAAGATGGCTTAGTTGTACCAGATCTCAAACTATTATAAAGCAGCAACCATCAAAACAATCTGGTACTGGCTAAAAATTAGAGTAGTAGAGCAATGGAATAGATTTGGTCCTCAACACAGTAGTAAATGACCATAGTAACCTAGTATTTGACAATCCTAAAGATTTAAGATATTGGAAAAAGAATTCACTGTTTGAAAAAAACCATTAGAGAAACTGGAAAACTGGAAAAGAACATGGCAGGGACTAGACATAGACCTACACCTCGCACTTCACATTAAGGAATGAATACATGATTTAGAAATAAAATGTGATACCATAAACAAATTAGGGTCTGCTTGTCAGATTTATGGATAAGGAAAGAGTTTATGGCCAAGTAAGACACAGAGAACATTATGAGATGTAAAATAGACAACTTTGCTACATTAAATTAAAAAGGTTTTGCACAAACAACGCAATCAAGGTTAGAAGGGAAAAAACAGGGAAAACATTTTATAGCAAATGTCTTTGACAAAGGTCTCATTTTTCATATTTAGAGAAGTGACTCAAATTTATAAAAATACAAAGTATTCCTCAATTGACAAATTATCAAAGGTTATGAACAGGCAATTCTCAGATGAAAGAATTAAAACTATCTTTAGTTACATGAAAAAAAACATTCCTAATCACTATTAATTAGAGAAATATACATTAAAATAATTCTGTAATACCATTCCACATAGATCAGATTGCCTAATATGACAAGAGGAAAACGTTGGAGGGAATGTTGGAAAACTGGTACACTAATGTACTGTTGGTGGAACTGTGAACTGATACAACCACTCTGGAGATTAGTTTGGAACTATGCCCAAAGGGTCATAAAACTGTACATATTATTTGACTTAGCAATACCACTACTAAGTATGTATCCCAAAGAGATCAAAGATAAGGGAAAGGAATCTACTTGTATAAAAATATTTATAGCATCTCTTTTTTGTGGTAGAAAAGAGTTGGAAACACAAGGGATGTTTATCAACTGGTGAATGGCTGAACAAATGTGGTATTGATTGTAATGGAAAACTATTGTGCCATAAGAAATGACAAATAAAATGATCACAAAAAAACCCTAGAAAGACTTACATGAAGTGATGCAAAGTAAGTATTGTACACAGTAACAGTAATGATGTAAAATGATCAACTATAAATGACAACTAATATCAGCAATGCAAAGAGCCAGGACAACTCCAAAGGACTTGTGACCAAAAAGGCTATCCACTGCCATAGAAGGAACTGCTGGAGACTGAACGCAGATTGAAGCAATACCATTCTATAGTTTATTTCCTCCATTAATTTTTCTCTACTGTAAGATATGTATCTTCTTTCACAATATGACAAACATGGAATCATATGCTGTATGACAGCACATTTACAACCTATACCAGACCTTCAGTATGATATGCCACCTAATACAACTCTCCTACACTTTCTTTCAGTCGCCCAAACAATAAGCTAGCTCTGACAATGCATGCAGCAAATTCATCATTTACGTGGACCTCCCTGGAAATTATACTGTCAAGGCAAGTGAACTTATTCTCAGCATTCAAAATTTCTCCACTGGGGAAACTGATGGTCCCAAGTACGGATGGTACAATGCTGGCTGGTAGAGATTTTATTTCCTTAGTGATAATTATAAAGTCAAAATTTGCACAAGCAACAGAGAGTCAATCCATGTTCTGTTTGATCTCAGTCTCAGGGCTTGTGTGGATGCGCAATCAGATTTGAATAGAAAGTTGTGCATGGCTTGTGGCCTTCTCAAGTTAAAATAATTTAATATCATTGCAGCAGCTGACTTTGATGCTATTTTCATTCTCACCAAAGGCATACAACATCACTGAAAATAACACGCTAAAAAGCCAGGGAGCAAGCACACAGCCCCACTTCACTCCACTGGTGACTGAGGAAAGGTCCAGAGCACTGTCCACTGTCCAGAACATGTGCAAGCATGCCAAAATAGCTGTTGTACAATATTGATGGACTTCTCTGGGCAATCAAATTTTACCATGATCTTTCACAAGCCCTCATGACTGGCATAAATATCAAAGGCCTTGACTGGATCAACAAACATTATGTTTAGACCTCTGTCTTACAACCAATACTGAGTTCTAAAGCAGAAGAGTGATAAGGACTAGGCGATGGGGATTAAGTGACTTGCCCAGGGTCACATAGCGAGGAAGTATCTGAGGCCAGATTGGAACAAAGATGTCCCCCCCCCCCATAGTTTTTTTATATACATATGTCTTTTTGTCAAATGATGCCTTCCCAAATGGGGCGGGAGGAGGGAGAGAATTACTTGGGTATTTTAATGTAACAAATTTAAAAATTTTTAATAAAATAAAACTTCCTCTGTGCTTTATATCTATTTAACTATATTTTACACAGAAACAAAGATGATATAAAAACATATCCTATATAAATATATAGTTGAGTCAGAAGTCTTTTTTTCTTCCTTTTGCATTTTTTTCTCTTCCTGTATTGGCTACTTTATCTTCAAAGGAAACTTATCATTAGAAAATGCCATTATTAAATTACTTTAATATATCATTTGATTTAATTTAAAAGTATTTGTTGAATTGAATTTTAAAGAAAAAGTCCATAAATAACAGATACATTTAGAATCATATTGGACATTATATCTAATTTGTTTCTATATTAAGCCATTAAAAATTGGCTTAAATATTTGTGTTCTAATTTTCTCAAATCCATTTAAAAATCCTATTTAATAAATTATCTTATATTAGAGTTTATACATACCAAATACTTAAACATATCAGCACGTATTTGTAATAAATATATATATATATGTATATACATATATATATATATTTTTTTAAATAAACCTTTACCTTCCATCTTGGAGTCAATATTGTGTATTGGCTCCAAGGCAGAAGAGTGGTAAGGGCTAGGCAATGGGGGTCAAGTGACTTGCCCAGGGTCACACAGCTGGGAAGTGTCTGAGGTCTGATTTGAACCCAGGACCTCCCATCTCTAGGTTTGGCTCTCAATCCACTGAGCTACCCAGCTGCCCCCTGTAATAAATATTTTTTGATGCTACTGAAGTAATGAAAATAAAAGACTTACTTCATAGTTATCAGCTCAGGAACAGAGTTCAAAGCTGCTAGGGTCATGAAATGTTCCCAAATAGTAAATCAATGTCAACATCCACAGTTCAGATTACTTACATAATTGGTAGATGGACAACGTATACAACAGAACATCAAAATAGCCAGTATACACAAAACATCATCAATGAAATAAATTAAAGATACTCTAAAAGAATTATAAACCTAATAACTAGCCCTAACTTTTAAAAATATATAGAATATACCAAAACCTAGGGCACAAAGTTTACACTCATTTCTTTCACTATCTACTCAAGATTTCCTATGAAGTCTAAAATTACTGAAACAAAAATCTACTGATAACAAGAAATGGAAAGATGCCATTTTGTGTACAAATTTTAGATTATCTTGGATTTTCAATAAATCATGATTTGTAGCAATTTAACAATAATAACACCATACTGACAAAATGTTACAGCCTGTAAACCTTAAAATTTCTTAGACTTATAAATGTTGGAAATTTCACCATTGGGAAATTTCATACTTGGAAAATTTCTTACTGATAGTCTATTGGAATGTGAACCCCATTGGCATGGGAGGTTCCTTCTCCTCCCTACTTAAGATTACTTTAGGACAGAAACCTTTTGCTGAACAATGCAAAGGGCTTTGACCTATGCTTAAGCATAGAACAGGAAGTTCTTTGAGTCATGATTGATTTTAGAATCGATACAATAGAGATACTTGGAATGACAGAACCAGGTCTTGGAACTTCCAATCTCCACCCTGCTCAGGGTAACAGGATTTAGGAAGGGCTGCAGCAAAGGATCAAGATTTAATTATTTGAGAATATGACCTTCATCAGACATGTGCAAAGCCACAGACCTCTGGGCGGTCCTGGGTTAAGCTAGAGCCACCATTGGCACAGGGAAGAGATGGACAGTGATTGGTAGATGTGAGAACTGAGGAGAGGGAACTTGGATGGTTTCCTTAAAGATAGCGGGGTCTGAGGACTGAGAGGGTGGTTGGAGAGGTTTTGCTCTGAGAGGTTGTGCTCTGAGAAGCTTACTCTGAAGGAAGCTGGAGGTGGAGGCCACTGAGACTGTTTCTCCATTTTGGTCACGTGAGTGATAGGGACTGATCTCTTTTCTTTGCCTCAGCTATCTAAGGGCTTGGGCCTTTTGGCCCAGCCTAAACAGAAGGGGTATTTAAGCCCTATTCCCTTCTCTCCCCTTTCTCTCTCCCTCTCTCTCTCTCTCTCTCTCTCTCTCTAATACCTTTCTTCCTCCTGTTTGTAATTAAACTCCATAAAACGTTGACTGCTGATTTGAGTTTTCATTTAGGAATTACATAGCTGAATTCCTTGGCAACCTTAAATTAATATATATCAGTCTTTTAAAGTGATTTCCTTGTCACAAGCCTTAGAGGCCCTCATTATGGCACTAATTAAAAATAAACTGGTCATCTTGAAGGGTTAAAGTTCTGGTGGTGGTTATCTATCAACATAACTGGCATTTTCCATTTTTTCCTCAATGAATTCAGTACCTAACTTACAGTCTCTCTGCTGCAGCATCTAGCCTTATACTAGGACACTTCAATATACTTATTGATACTCCCTTACCTTCTAGTTCCATAATCTGTTCATTTCTCATGACCTATTCCTCCATTCTATCTCAATTACATACAGAGTAAGTCATAGTGTTGATCTTGTCATCAATCATAAATATTCCACTTCCATGTTTATAAACTCAGAAATTCCTTTATCTGGTCACAGTCTTTTAAAAAAAAATTGTTATAATCGGCTAGATCTGTCTTCTCACCTGTCCATCCCCATTGCCACCCCACTTCCCCCAAAACCAAAATGAGACCACAAAAAAAACAGAAAACACATAACAAATATGTAGAAATCATCAATTTCTACATTGGGCAAGTAAAAAAAAATTATCTCATTCCTTCACCTATCAAGTGATAGGTAGCATGTTTCGTTATTAGTCCTCTGGTATCCTGGTTGGTCACTGGTAAGAATTTGGTACAAACATATTCAATCACATTTATATACCATAACTTGTTCATCCATTCCCCAATTTATGAGCAGCCCTTCAGATTCTCATTTTTTGCCTTTCCAAAAGGGGTCTAAATATTTTTGTACATCCTTAAAGTTTGTTTTTCTTAGGTCTAATCCCTTCCTTTAAATATATCTTCTCTGTAATTCCCTTTTCCTTATTTCCCCTTCCCTTTGTTAAGTAAAAAGTATTTGCTCCCATGATAGAGTGAGATTGAAGCACCAATGTTCCCCACTACCTCTTCCCCCTTGTTTGGATAGATTTCTATTTGTGCAACCTGATTAAATGTAGGCTAGTTTTCCTTAACCTTTCCCCATTACCCCACCCCCCAGTATATTCTCTCTCCATTCTTTTCTTAAGATCAAGACAGGACACTTTATCTAATTGGACTCTCTCTATAAGTACTCATGATGATAGGGTTCAGAGGTGATACTTGTATCATCTTCCCATATTTGAACATAAAACTGATTATCCTCATTTAGCCCTTATCACTGTTCCCTTATAGTTATCTTTTTAGTTTTCAATTCACCCCTGTATTTTGAACTTCAAAGTTTCTTCACAGCTCTGGTCTTTTCATCAAGAATACTTGGAAGGCCTCTATTTCAGTAAAGGTTCATTTTTTCAGCTGTAGTTTTATACTTGGTTTTGTTGAGTAAGTTATTTTGACTCTTACTCATTGGTGTTTGAATTTTTCCTGGCTACCTGCAATATTTTTCTTTAACATAGAAACTCTGGATTTGGGCTAAAATATTCCTGGGAATTTTCATATGGGGGCTTCTTTCAGGAAGTGACTGGAGAATTTTTTCTATCTCCACTTTGTTCTTTGGATCTAACAGATCTGAGCAAGTTTAAGCTTTCTAGAAATAGGCTATCTAGATTCTTTTTTTGTGTCTAATGGTTTCTATTTTTTCTCCTTAATATTTTCTAGGTGAGTTGTTTTTACTTACAAGATACCTTATGTTGTTTTTTCCCCCAACCTTTTGATTTTAATATTTCTTCTTGTCTCATGGAATATTTAACTTCTATTTTTTTCTATTCTAATTTTCACGAAGTTTGTTGCTTTGGCAACATTTTATATCTCTTATACCAAGCTGCTATTTCCCTTTTCAATTCTTTCTTCCATTGCTCTAATTTATTTTTTTCATGTTTTTCCTCAAGCTCTTTCATTCCATTTACAAAAATGTTTTTAACTTATCCTTTCATCTCTTGCTTCATCTTTTACAAGAATCCTTGTTGAGTTTTTCCCCAAGTTGTATTATTTGTAAACATTTTGGAGTTATTCTCCTCTTCTGTTATGTATTCAGCATTCCTGTCACCACAATAGTTCATTATATTGGATGTTTTTTCTTATTTGTCCATTTTTCCTACCTAATTCCTCATTTTGGACTTGATGTTAGGGTTAGCATCTGTTGTACTTCTGGTGGGGAAGGCCTGGAGTGTTCCTTGGGGTACTGAGCGTTATGTTCATAAGGGACAGGCAAGAGATCTGTAGATTTCAGAGAGGCAGGGGCCCTGCAAGCTTTTAGAGCTTCCCAAATGATCTGGTCCAGGGCAAAGTCTAATTGTCACTCCCCTTTTCTGAGCTCTGCAAGTTCCTGACCTGGGTCTGGATCTATACAAGAATAGACTATTGCTGGATATGATACCTGTCAGCCAGCTGGAAAGCTCTATAGGTTCAGATTGGCAGAACTATAGATTTCCCTTTGATCTAGGATTCTTGCTCTGGTTGTTCCTTTGCAGACTGGACAGGTGCTAGAAATGAGGCCCTCCTCTACACTTGGGGTCTGAACTATACTGCTGCTACTGTCTTTGAACTTTCTCCTTTCTCTGTATAGGACCTAGGAACTACCACCTACCTACTTGGTCCCTTTCTAAGTTGATTCTGTGGAAAGATGAACAGAGTATAAAAAGACCAGGAAAGTAGGAGGCGGGCTAGTTTATGCAAGGATTTGAATGCCAAACAGAGGATTTTTTCATTTGATCCTGGAGGTGGTAGGGAGCTGCAGGAGTAAGAAGGTAGAGGGAGGGGGTGACAGAGACCTGTGGGGATGGTTGAGTGCATTAGGACAGAGCAAGAGAAGACTGGGAGGAACATAGCTAAGAACATAATCCCTTCAGCATCTCATAGAAAAAAAATAACAAGAAAAAGATATGATCCAGGAGAAAAGCAAAAAACAAAACATGGGGCAGGCCAAGAAAAGCTTCTAGTACTTGCTTTCCAAGAAGTATAGACTGTTAGAGAATCTTGCCTGAAGAGATCTTAGGATCACAAGAGGAATGATCTGGTAATAGCGAGAAAATAGGGTCAGTTTATAGTGCTTTCAAAGACAATACAAAGTGCTGGGACTACAAAGAACAAAAAGGTTTTTCTCTCAGGGAGCTCAGTAGAATAAAGAAAACATGAAAACAACAATGTACACATGCAAGCTATATGCAGGATAAACTGGAAATAATCCAGGAGGGAAGGTACCAGTAAGATTAAGGATTACTGGGAAAGGATTCTTGCAGAAGGTGGGATTTTAGCTGAGACTTGAGGAAAGCCAGAAGGCAGAAATTAGAAAGAAGAGAATGCCAAGCATAGCAGAAAGACAGAAAAGTATGCAATGGCAAATAAGGTATAAGAAGATTGGAAAGGTAGGAAGGGATCAGGTTGTGAATGACTTTAAAAGACTAATAGAGAATTTTATATTTGATCCTAGAGGCAAAAGAAAGCCACTGAAGTTTACTGATTGGGAAGATAGGGAAGAACACATGGTCATATCTATATAAGGGATAGAGTTGAACCAGAACTTCTTTCAAGAGAGAAATATGTGGTCCTAGAGATTTTTCAGGAAAGATGTGGAAAAGGAGAGATTTTGGAAACATTAAACATATGGGGAAAAGCTGGCTCCTCAGCATGTCGGTGATTTTCACCTTACTTCCCTAGAGACTTTGGAGAATTTCCCTTGAATGAGATCAGGCCCTCTTCTCTTTTTCCCCTAGGCTATCTCATTTGCTAATCTTATTAACTGCCATGGGTTCAACTGTCATCGCTATGCAGATGATTCTCAAAGCTACATATCCAGCCCCAGGTTCTCTCTCAATCTAAGGTCATATACCACCAACTTTACATTTTCCTCTCTTGAACTAGTTAACCTGTAGTAAAGCAGTCAAATAGCATTTATTAAATGACTCCCACATGCCAAGCACTATGCTAAACACTGGGAATACAAAGAAAGGTCAAAAACAAAAACAAAAACAATTCCTGTTTTCAAGGAGCTCACAGACTAATGGAAGAGATAACCTTCAAACAATTATGTTCAAATAAAATACGCTGGGTCTGTGGGGGTGGGGGAGGTGGGGGGGGGGAGGTACAGGTAGGTAGTTCAGTGGACTGAAAGCTAGGCCCAGAGACAGGAGGTCATAGGCTCAAATCTGTCTTCATACACTTCCTAACTGTGTGATCCTGAGAAAGTCACTTAACCCCAATGCCTAGTCCTTATCATTCTTCTGCCTTAAAACCAATATACAGTACTGATTCTAAGACAGAAGGTAGGGGTTTAAGATAAATTGGGGGTAATTTCAGAGGGAAGGCATTAAGACTAAGGAGGATTGATAAAGGCTTCTTGCAGAAGATGCCTCGAGGGGAGCCAAAAAAATCTAAAGCAGGGTTGGCAAACCTTTTAGAGACCTCATACCACGTTCACCCACTGAGTGCTGGGGACACCCCTTTACCCCACACAGGGGAGGGAGAAAATGCTCCCATTGGGCTGCTGGGCAGAGGGGTGGGTGAAATGAAAAAATGTCATCAGATATGGTGGAGAAGGGGAACAGAGAAGCTCCACCCAAGTCCCTCTGCCTTTCTGGTTATGAACTAGGGAGGAGGGGAGGAAATGCAGGGATGGAAAGACACAGACATGTACCCACAGAGAGTGCTCTGCGTGCCATCTTTGCCATGTGTGCTACAGGTTCACCATCATGGATCTAGAAGACAGAAATGAGGAGAGAAAGAGTTCCAGGCATGGGGGACAAGTAGTGAAAATGTTGGAAGTAGAGAGACAGAAATGTTGTGTCCAAGGAGACCAGTGTCACTGGATACAGTTACATAGCTGGGAGAAAGGCAAGATTGAAAACATAAGAAAGACTCATCTCGTGGAAGGTTTTAGAAGTGAAAGAGAGGATTTTATATTTGATCCTGGAAGTTCTTGAGAGTCAGTAGAGGAGTGATATGTCTGTAATTTGGAAACAACAATCTGACACAATTTGACAGCTGAGTGGAAAACAGCATGCAGTAGGGAAACCAGCCACCAGGTCATTGCAATAGTGGATATAGAAGGTGAGGAGAGCTTGCCCCAGGGTGGTGGCAGATTCAAAGGACAGAAGGAGGCAAAAATAAGAGTTGTTATAAAGGATGTGGCAAATGACTAGATATAGGCTAGGATAGAGAGAATGTAGAATCAAAGATAACACCATACAAAACAGAACCCATCTTACCCCAACACTTTCTGCTCTTTAACTTTTCTTAGTATCCTCAAGGTTACAACTTCCAGTCATTCAAGCTTGCAACCTAAATGTCATTCTCAGTCACTCCACATATTATCTTCTTCTCTCCCTCCCTAACATATCCACTATCCTAGTTCAGACTTTGATCATCTCTTTCATGGACTATTATAATAGTCATCTAATTGGGTCACCCTACTTTAAGTCTCTTCCCATTTCAATCCATCTTCCACACAGCTCCAAAAGTGACTATCCTAAAGCAGAGGTTTGACCCTAAAATCACATTCAATAAATTTCAGTAGTTCCTTTTAACCTCTATAGGGATCAAATAATAAATACTCCATTTAAGAAGTACAGCTCTTCATAACTTGGCCCTTTCTGACCTTTCCCATCTTCTCACACTTTACTTTTCTCTCCACACTCTCTATTTATCCAGCTATAGTGGCCTACTTGCTTTTTTCTTGCACATGAAGCTCCATGTTCCACTGCTTTGTCTATCCAATACAGCTGGAATGTTCTCCCTCCTCACTTCTGCCTCTCAGTTTTCTGACTTCTAGCAATACTGAGTTCAAATTCTACCCCTATCCCTTCAGCGGCTAGTACCTTTCCCTCTTATACTACCTTCCATTTACCATGAATTTATCTTGTGTAGTTAAGTTATTCACATGCTGTTTTTCCTTGGAGCATGAGCTCCTTGAGGGTAGGAATTGTTTTCCCCTTGTATCCTTAGGGCTTATCACAGTTCCTGGCACATAAGAAACGTTTAATAAATCCTTTTTAACTGATTGAAGATGATGCAGATTTGGGGATAGGACTCTTTTAAGAGGTCAGAGGTAGAGATATAGATTTGTGTGTCATGAGCATAGAATGAAGTTAAAACTCATAAACAAGATCAATGAGATAAAATTCCAGCAAGAACAGGCGAAAGAAGAAGAAAATCCAGCTTGGGAGATAGAAAATGAGAAATCACAGAGATAGGAAAACCAGAAAAAGTCTAATTTATAATAAGTCAAAGGGGAAGAATATTCAGAAGAAGAGGTCAAGAATAAGAAATGACACATAATAATAATAGCTATCATTTATACATAGCATTTTACCATTTGCAAAGTGCTATACATATTATCTCACTTTGATTGCAGGTTCTTGTGTGCCAATGTGATATAGGCATATATCTGTGATTAAGCAGGTAGAGAAAGAAAGTCATCCTGAAAATGCTGTCTTGAATCAGTTCAAGAGTTAATAATAACAAGTATATTACATTAACATGTCAAACAAACTATACCTATTCTTTAACTAAACACATAAGATTAATGAAAGTTTTATATTGAAATTGATATTTTTAGATTGAGCTTTCTATTCAGATGAAATGGAAGTCAGGAAGAAATTACTACCTCAACTCTAGTTATTTTAGAAAGATTTCATGAAGGAAGGAAGGTATTTTTTGAGTGTTTTTTTTTTTAGCTCTCTAAGGTGAAATGGCTGAAGCCAGAGGAGCCACAAGCAAGATGCCTTTGAAGCTGGAGGACTCTACTTATTCCTAGATTAGTACAAGAAGTATCAGTCAAAATAGATTTCATATTGCTTGTTTAACATGCAAGACCAAGTTCAAATTTTAGCAGCTTTTCCTCAGGGAAGCTTAACCAGGTAACTTAAATGTTTTTCCTGAGCTTTATATCAAGCAAAACTAGATATAAACAGAATTACAGAATTCTAAAATTTTTTACTCAACTCAATTAATAGAAAGAAAAAAAGTTTCCTGAAAATGCTGTATTGTGCTTATATCTGTTGGAGTAAAATCTGTCCTAACTTTAAGTCTCTCTTTTCCATTAATTTTATTGTAAAGGTTATAGCATTACAGAGATGTTACTGATTTCATACAATTCCTTCTATCATAAGCACCCACTTTAATGGGATGGGCTCTAAATGTCCGAAGTATCTAATAGTTTTTTACACTAAATGTTTTGAAGACATATTACCTTATTAAGGTTCAGTATTCGAAAAAACTCCTTCTGATTCTGCTGGAAAACTCTTATTCCTTCCTCAGCTGTAACACAAGTGTCTGATGCCAGGCAATCACTGAGAAATATTTTAGCATCAGCCAACTTATGGAATTCACTTTTCTGCAAAAGTAAAGAAATAAATTACAAAAGGAGTAATCTGACCACCTCAAATTTAATTTCTTCCAAGATGTAACACTGTGAAATCAATATATAGGAAAATGTTAAGGAATGAACTGCTATACTACTAAAATACAAATGAGGAATAGCTCCTCTAACTATAGTACTTTAAAATTTAGAACAGCTTTGTGAAGGAGGAAGTTAGATGCATATCCTAATTTTCCAGATGACAAAATTATATCTTAGGTTAAATAATTTGCCCAAGGTCCCAAAGAAACAGAACCTAAACTCGGGTTTTCCGACTTCTGTCTTTAAGTGAAAGACAGCAAGAATCATTTTAGTGAGATGACTGAAAATTTAAGGAAATTTCATCTTGCAATTAATTCATTTATCATCACGGTAGAAGAAAAAACTTTTAAAATTAGTATGTAGAACTTCCATAAGGGTTTTGACACACAACTAAGTTCTTAAGTTACTAATTTACCATCCCTACATTATCATTTCTCTATTTACAAATCATCTTTAGAAATTTATGATAAAGAAATAACTTACAGAGAACAAAGCTAATAGCTAAATCAGAGTAGAAATTTTTGTATCAAAATCAGAGTAAGAAAAATAAAATTTTTTTCCAAGAATTTTACCAATAAGTAAATTTCCCAAATATAGAAATGGGAGCTGTTTCTTATCTGGAGTTATTTCAGTAATTATCAATTTAAATTGTGATTATAAGGTAGCTAAATTTTTTTTCAAATTCAAAAGGCAGTTCCTTTTGGTTTGATGCATATTGCTGTTTTATTTTGTTTTTTTAATCACACTATTTTCTTGGAGGAACTTTGGGTATACAAAAAAAAAATTGCAGACATTTATGAAAGCCATTTTTTCAATCCTTAAGGTTTTTATTTGTATCTTTTTGAAAGAAATTACTTCTAGTGCACTTGACATGAGCCTCCAATGAGGAGAACAGTACTAGGTTTGGGAACAACAAAAAGTTTTAAAATACACTCACCTCTTCATGTTCACTATAAAAGTTCAGTGTATCAACTGATATACTCTGATGGTCGTCAATTTTTGTTTTTTTAATACATTCCTTAAAAAAAAGAGAAAAGAGAAAATAAGTGTCAACAACATTAGTGCCATCACATATATTTCTATCAGAACTATTTCTCTTATAATTGGAAGGTGAATCATGAGGAAATTTGTTATTTGGCCTACAGCAGGTCAAAAAAATACTTTCAGTTCATAAGCAATGATAATAATTAACCTTAAGATTTGCAAAGCTTTATAAACATGCATTCGCATTTGAGTCTCACAACAATTCTCTCAGTCTTAAAGGCCAAACAAATGAACTAAAAACTACAAAAACTATTTGGCTCTCCCAAAATACTATGTCTATAATGATCTAAAAAGTAATAAAAATTTTAAAATCAGGAACACCAAATAATTTGTTTTCAGGAACACAAATTAGTAAGATTAAATGCAATTTGTTTATAGTACTTAATATAAAATCCTATCCTCACAAAAATTAAGTCAAATAAATAACATGCATTTGTTTGGAGATACAAATAAAAAGAATGAAAAATTCCGAATTGCAATGACCTGACATTCTAATGGGTAATGCACACAATACCTACATACCATGTATAAATATAGAAAGAATATAAAGAGAAATGAATCAATGTACTTTTTAAAGGCAGAGAAGGCGGCAGTTAAAACACGTTTTTCAAATTAATGGCTTACATTGGGGACAGAGGAAGAATTCTGAGCCTTGGTTTGGCTGTCATTGATATATTTTGACTTAAAAGACATTTTTATTATCTGATATTTCATTCCTAGATTCACTCATCCGAAACCCTTTAAAGTTCAAAACCACAAAACACATACTAAAGTTTCTCAACAACCCACTATCCAGCCAACTTATCTATCTTTCCTTCTGCGGCTGTGCAGTATGCTTATGGAAAATGGGCACCTTTATAAACAAGCAAATCCATTCCGTAGCAGGTTATGGAATACTGAGAAGTCAAATAGAAATTCATGTAAACACTTACCTTCTTTGTGCAATTTTCACACTTCATTTGGAGAGTTGTTTTTAATTGCTGTACAAATATCGGAAAGGTAGGTTCAGTCTGATCTTCGTGTGTTCTTCGGGACAGACTGACCAGGAAGAATGAAAAAAACAGACGTATTCAGGAAGTGTTTCTTTCTGCTCTCAGAAATAATGCCTCACAAAGAACATACATCACAGCAGTTTTCCAAACCCACTCAAATCATTTTCAGTTCCTGCTGCCCTTTGTTAGCATAGCCCAAGCTCCCCTTTCTTCAGTAGGCTCCCCCTTGATTGGCACTTTTTAATGGCCAATGAGCATTCAAAGAATATGGGGGTAGAAACAGAAGAACCAATCTAAACGTCGGAGAGGCTGCTCTTCCAACTCTATGTCCTGCAGCTGTGCTGTGAGCTAAAAATTGTTAGCGATTATTACGTCCTAATTTTCAATCACCTTTAGATACAAATTACCAGGAATTATACTTCCAACACTACGTCCTGTGCGCTGTGGGTGAAAAATGTTAAAAATCTACCCCATCTTCATGCAAATATAAAAGATTAAAACAGGAATAGTTTTGTGTATAACTTTAGGAATTGAAACATGTTAATTTTATCTTTACGTAGAAAACGAGAACCTGCAACGTTTGAACCTGGAAGGAAAACTAGCGTTGCAGAAAGCAGAGAATTTTTTTTTAATTAAGAGCATCGGCTATTACAAAAATTCAAACGTAGGGGAGGGGCTTTAGAGAAGGAAAGGAACCCAAAACTGTAGAATATCTAATCCTCCCCATCTCTTTTTACAGTTTAGCTCTCAAGAAAAAAGAAACGGGTGGGTCTTTAATGGATTTTTTTTTTTTTTAAAGGAGGAAACTCGAGATAGAGCTCTCGGAAAGGGCCGGGCTCGTAAGACATTATGTCACCTTTATCCATAGGATTAAGGGTAAGAAATAACGAGAGACTTCTTAAACTGAGGTTCTTAAGATCTATGTAATTTTGTTTTGAGCCTTCTTCCCCTCTTTAATACTTTCTTTATCCCACTTATTATAGAACCCAGTCGGTTTAAACCTTGTATCGTTATCATGTGCAAAAATCCCCTCACGTCACGGGGAATTCTTCCAAAATTCCACTAAAAAGAGGGTAATTAAGATCCCAGTTTCAAAACTCTTTACCTTTGCCAGATGTATTTGGGTGACTGGGAGGGTTGGGAGGAGGGGAGGCGGGCATTATTGTTGGATCATTAAAAAAAAAAAAAACACGTAGATGAGCACTAGGGTAGGAACAAATTACAAGAGGACAGAGAAATCATTAAGCTGGGGAGGGAGTTGATTTTACTTCATTTTA
Source organism: Monodelphis domestica (assembly GCF_027887165.1). Lineage (NCBI taxonomy): Eukaryota > Metazoa > Chordata > Mammalia > Didelphimorphia > Didelphidae > Monodelphis > Monodelphis domestica. Next base: position 253,118,097 of record NC_077228.1, read on the forward strand.
ATTACAACATATAAGAGCACCAGTAAAAATAACAAACTAGAGGCTTAAAGTTTCATTTCCCTTTAATATCATCTTCAATTGAAAAGCGGAAATCTTCGCTGGCAAAAATAAAAATGGAACAGTTTTCTGAAATCACCGTTTTCACTATTTTATTTAAAATGCATTTTGCGCTTCCCTTCTTCCTGCTCGAAAAATATTCATAGTAAACCTGACAGGTGTCACGTACACGGACTGGGTTTTGCTAAAGAGCCGCAGTGCCTCCTTGCTGCAGAATGTGAAATCAAACCCCATAGCTAGCTCCTAGCTCTTTTTATAAAGCAATTGAACCTGGCCTCCAGCTTAACGTGATTCACTCCTTTCCATTCCTTCCCAGATATATGGGTGTTAACCTAGAAAAACACAGAACCACTAAAGTAGTTTCAAAGAACACATCTTGGAGACAATGCTCTTATGGCCACCAGACAGAGTCATAAATATACACACCACCGCACAGACCTGAGCTCTGGGACTCTGGTAACATCTTCAGAAAACTAAACCTCCAGTGGGAATTCTTCGGTGAAATTTAAGAATTTGGGGTCTTATATGATATTTATGTAGTATAAGAGAAAGACGACTTGATTGGCTAGGGAAGGAGAATTCTAAGGGCTGGAATAACCTAGGGCCTAAATACATTGGGAGAAACTTTTAAAACAAAGGAGTATTTAAAATTTGATTATATCTGCTGATCCTATCTAGAGTGAGATCAATGGGTACTTGAAAGTTTATTGTTCAGTCTAAGCCAAACCTACTAATTCCATCTATAGAGTGACCCAGGAGTCCTTGAGGGTTTCATAAAACAAGGTTGTCAAAGAGTAAAAGAGAGTGAAACACTTCTTTGCAGGGTTATTTTCTTTAAGGATTAATCAATCCACTTATTCTATACAGCAGTAGTCCTCAAACTTTGGTCTTAGGATCTCTTTAAACTCTTAAAAATTATTGAAAACTTCTTTGCAGTCTTAAAAATTATTGAAGACCCATTGAAATTTATTATATCTAATTTATCTATACATATTAGAAATTAAAATTTATCATTTTAAATGCTTAAAAATAAGATCATTCTATGTTAATATAAATCATTTAAAAATGAAAAATAGTTTTATTTTTTAAAATACTGAGAAAATGGCATTATTTTACATATTTTTGCAAATATTTTTAATGTCTGACAATAGAAAACAGGTGAATTCTCACATCTGCTTCTGCATTTGATTTGTTGTGATATGTTGTTTTAATTGAATTACAATGAAGAAAATCTTGCTTCACATACATATAGTTGAGAAAGGGAGAATTGTAATAGGCAAATAACACCTTAGCGTTATTTAGGAAATACGTTTAACTTGGTTAACTCCTTTGAAAAGGTCTAGGGAAACCCATGGATCATATTTGAGAATTATACAATAGTCAGTATTTCACTTTTGGGATATAGCACTGGGCCCAAGAGTCAGGAAGACCTGAGTTCAAATTCATCTTTGCCTGCTTACTATTTGTGTGACCAGGGGCAACTCACTTAAACTCTGTTTGCCTTAATCCACTGGAGAAGGGAATGGCAAACCTACCCTAGAATCTTTGCCAAGAAAATTCCACAGACAGAGCATGCTATTGTCATGGGGCCACAAAGAGCAGATGTGGCTGAATAATAATAAGGAAAATAGTTTAAGTTGCCTAGCTTATACTCCTTTTTAAGGTTGCAAGTGTAAAAATTAGATTTATGATTTATGACTGAATATATTAATTAAAGGTCACCAAGGATTTTACTTATGAAAATCCTAAATGAAACACTCAAGTCAGAATGGAGTTTTATGGTAATTTAATTATAACAAGAGTAAGAAAGAAGGAGAGGGAGAAAAGGAAAGAAGGAGAGAAGGAAAGAGGTTAACTCAACCTTCTGGCAGAGGGAGAGAAAAAAAAGAAGGAAAGAAGGAAGAGGCTTTTCCAAATAGGAACTTACAAGCATGGGGCATTTAAAAGGATATCTTTTGACTGTACTGATAATTTCATTTATTTCACCTGCATGCCAGGGGAAAAAATCAGCTCTCTGCAACTCTTTAGCCAAATTTGAGATTCCTCACTATGGTGAAGCAGCTCAGCGGCTCAGTGAATTGAGAGCCAGGCATAGAGACGAGAGGTACTTGGTTGAAATCTGGCCTTAGACACTTCCTAGCGGTGTGGCCCTGAGCAGGTCATTTAACACCCATTGCCTACTAGCCCTTACCAATCTTCTGCCTTCTGACAATAGGCATGTAAATGGATAAAAAAAAATTTTTTTTTAATTTAAAAAACCCCAAGGAACTTTAAAGAGACTGGAGGTTTTATTTTTAAGGCATTTCAGACTCCAATGTTTTATAAAAATCTCTGTATTCTATTGCATTTTACTGATTGTTTTGTTTAAGGTTTACCTTTGTGATTTTAAGTTCATATATTATTGCATTCAATACTATTCTGTTTCACTGGATCATTTTAAAATACTGGGTTTTAACTACTGTTAAATTCTCTTGCTATTCCCCAATAACTATACTGAACAAACATTATTGAGTAATCCCATATAAAAACAGCTTTTCTATTTTTGACTTTGTAAATTGTCACATAGAGGATAGATGGACTCCATCAGAAAATTGCTACAACAACCTTTGGAAAATTTAACAAGCTAAATATCTCAAATTGATTTTAAGGGTTCTTTAGACATGATTTTTAGAATTTTTTCTTAACAATCTCTGGTCATTTTGCCTGCCCCTGACAGGAGGTAAGGCCCATTTTAGTAGCTAAAGTGAAATACAACTATAATCCCCAACTCCTGCATTTATAAAAATGTGAATGAAAGTTGGGAAATTAATCCCAGTGCATATAGTACCACTAAAAAGCCTCCCACAAAAAAAGGGAGCATCTCTCATTTATTCTCTTCAGTTCACTACTTTACTTCCACCAGAATGATATCTAGATTTCTTGATGATGTTCAAAACCCAAAATAAGTTTTACTTTGTTTAAAAATATGTTTACCAAAGTTGAAAGATTTTCTACGTTTGTAAAAAGTTGTCACAAATATCCATCAGTTTATAGGCTTTTAAAAATGCCATACAGCAACTTATGTGAAAAATGATAGTGTGTTTGTTTGTTATTGTAATTAATTGGGCTATTGAGAATTTTGGGGATATTGATAACTACATATTTGTACTACTGTTCAATTCATTTGCTTGTTCTCACAGTGGATCATGGCCAGATATGAAGAGGAAATGGATCTCATTTTTGGTGAGAAAGCCTTGTATTCTATATTTTCTTAGCTGACACAGTGTGTCAATGATTATAAGCTACATTTTTGAATTTTTAAAACTCTTATATTTTTCTTGCACATGCAATACACTATTTCAGTATTTTTTCTCTCCTTTTTATATTTGAAGCACGTCAGCAGTTTTAAGATTTTCTTTAACTTTTTTGATTTTGCAGTAATATAAGTTTAAAATACATTTGCTATAATGTCAATGCATGCCCCAAAAGCTTGAGACTATAAAAATGATGCCACTAATTGTTTAAAAAAAATTATGGGACTTTGCTTAATGATTCTGTCTGATTCCAGAACAAGATACACAAAAGAGCTATTAAGATAAACCAAAAGCCATAAAGATAAACCAATCCAGGATGGATTGATGCACTTCTAAGCCAATACAAAAGACTTGATCCTAGTGTGAAGACTCAAGGTTGCGACGCTTAACATACGTAAAGACATAGGCCTTCTTTGTATCCACATTCACTCTGAAAATGCTTACAGGCAAGTATCCCAAAGTTGGCTCCTACTTGGCTTCTATAATCTAGTCCCTTTTTCTGTCTTTTCTAGTGTGTGGCAACTTTCTGCAGTCCTAGCTACCGACTGGGTAAATGCTTACTTGCTTTAATCATTTTAATTGGGCCCTGATTCAAGGACCTGTTATATACTTTTCCTTTACTTGGAATTTTTACACATAAGACTTTGATAGTCTATATTTTCATCCAGAAATTATCTTTTTTATTGGGATTTTTCTGATTTTTTTAAATATCTCTTGCCATTTGATTCATATACCTCATAACTCAGCCATGCATCCCTAATTGATCCTGTGTTTTTCAATCACCCTCTTCACGGGGAAATGTAAAAAAAAAATTATTATTTTAAATTGCAAAGTTTAAATTCCTTTTAAGAAGAATTTTAGGTTAAGAAACATGAAAATCCAGAAACTGAACTGTTTGGAGAAGACACCATGAAGATGCCTCCAGACCACAAGCTGCATGAGAAGATCAAGAATGAACTCTGGGTGTGGTTGATTGAACATCTATTTGTATGTATACTTTCATGCCAAAAGGGACTGCCCCCTAATTGGCTTTCATCAATGCATCTAGCAATTATTGGTTTTGTTCTTTTTTCCTCGTATCCTCAAATTATTGTAATCTTTAAGTTGATTATGTTTTCATGATCCTTTGGGGGAAAATCTTTTTCCAACAGGATCAAATGGATATATGTAAAAATGGAGATTTGAACCCCAGACTTCAATTCCCAGATGTCCTTGGCCACTTCCCAGAATGCTTTGTAACCTTACCTGAATTCCCACCTGGGCGGAGAACAGAAATTGTATTTAAGCTGACTCTCCACCTACTTGGTCTCTCGGCTTCCACTTCTAGGAACGCATGGCCCTCTACCTTGCCGGCAAAATGTAGGTTGCACATGCTTTCTTATTTTATATTTTCTTTATTTCTTAATCTTTAATAAACTTCTAAAATTATAATACCTTTAGCAGAGAAACTAAAATTTTAATCATAACACAAGGATGAAATAAGTAATATGTGTCTTAAGGGAACTTGGCACATCTGTATATCACCTAAAAGAGAGGTAACCATGTGTCAAAGTAGAATCTAAGAGAACCCCAAGTTTAGTCAGCTAGAAAGCTGGAGACCCCAAGGCTGTCCTTGTTCCCTTGATAATCCACCCTGAAGGGAATCTCAGACTAGCAGTTTCAGACTGAACAATAGACCTTAATATATTTAATGAACTTAGCTAGGTGGAGTTAACAGATTTTAATCAAATAATAAAACATTATTTTATCCCAATAGCTTCTCCCATTGTTTCAGAGATCCTTTCCCAAGATGACCCACACCTGGGCAGAGAGCATCCTTTTGGTATTCATTGTAAGGTAGGCTCCCCTAGCCTCTGACTATGGTTTCTTTCCCCAGCCTGTCAGCTAGTTTGAACACTCCCATTTCCTTATAGCCATGGTAATGTCAATCAATCATATTTCCCTGTCCCTTGGTTTCACAAAAGGGTATATAAGTTTCCCAAATTCTCTTGTCCTTCGGAGCTGTCACTTAGCACAATGACACTCCCAGGGATATTGTCCCCAGAGTATAGACCCTGTAAAAATTTTGGTGCTGGGCTCTGAGTAAAGGGCCAAATATTGGACTTATCCCTTTTCTGATTAAAGACCTGGTTTTTCTGATTACTTTAGTAGTTCTGTATTATTTCTGACTACTTTAGTAGTTCTGTATTATTAACACATGTGAAAGACCCAGGTGACCTGCTTCCTTTTAGCAATAAAAGGACTGGTGCATGCATATATATTTTGGATTGGTCTTACAACCCCTGGCTAGAATTGTCTGTCTTTAGACCTACCTCACTAAATACAGTTTCTTTTTTTTCTGGTATTGTACCCAAACATGAAGGTCTCATTTACTCACTGACGTTAATACCACAGCAATAAGGGTGGAAGGAGGACCTGTGAGGGCTTTTTACTCACCTCAGACTGTGGTGGTACTGAGCCAGCTTAGGGTTTGGGTTTGTTTCTCTTTTCCATTTGTTCTTTAAGGGTGTAGGGAGTAGGTGTATGGGAATCCCCTGACCTAGGAGCTCAAATAATGGCAATCTTAGAGCCCATATTAAAAAAAACAGAAGTTGCATCTTGGCCCAGCCTTGATTTGAAGAACAAAGAATCTACTAGGGTTTTGGATTTGAACTTGATGGTGCAAATACTACTTAGGAAATGGTTAAACTGTAAGCCAATTCCTCTCAAAAGAGACCTGCGTGAAGTAGGGGGGAATCATGTTCTCAATGTGTTGGGAAGGGAAATATTTGTATATTTGCTCTTATTATGCCTTTAAAGTAAATAAATATTACTTTGTAAAAGCTAATCTTAGTCCCAATTAAATGGAACTGGGGTGCTAGTCCTGGAGAAAAGGAGAAATATAACAGAACTGATCCTCAGAAAGTGGAGCCAAAACATATTAAATGAATAAAACACTTTACAAAAACTGGAAATTTAGGAACTGCTTACTTATTCGGGAATGGCTAAACAAAGTATTGGGACAGATAGGAAATACAGGAGGATTTGGGTCTGGATAAGTTCATAAAAGGCATTTACCAGTTATGTGTCACTTAAGATTGTTTGCCTTAGTTCCTCATCTGTAAAATGAGCTAGAGAAGGAAATGGCAAACCACACTGCTATTTTTGCCAAGAAAACCCCAAATAGGGTCACAAAGAGTTAGACATGGTTGAAAAATGACTAAACCACCACAAACAAACTGAACTGTATGAATATAATAAAATATTATCGTGACATGAAAAATTACAAAATAAGCCTTTTCAAAAGGTAACTTGGGGGTGGGGCAGCTGGGTGGCTCAGTGGACTGAGAGCCAGTCTCAGAGATGGGAAGTCCTGGGTTCAAATCTGGCCTCAGACACTCCCTGGCTGTGTGACCCTGGGTAAGTCACTTAACCCCTATTGCGTAGCCCTTACAACTCTTCTGCCTTGGCACCAGGGTTCCAATATTGATAAGACAGAAGGTAAGGGTTTTTATTTTTTTAAAAAGGTATCTTGAGAAGACCTCAGATCTGATGCAGAATTAAACAGAACTAGAATATTTATACAATGACATTATAAAGAAAAATGAGGATAGTTCATTATCTTTATTATTATTGTGTGGAATGGAAATTGAGGGGATGCTGAAAATATCAAAGTGCACCCTCTTTAACCACTATTAAAAAATATGACCAAGGAAATCTATCACTTAAAATATAATGCTTTAGTGAGAGAGAAAGAGAGAGAGAGAGAAGTGGGCTGGAGCGTGTGGGGGATACCTGTCTCAAGTTATTGACCTAAGACAAATGCCCAAAATTCACAGAAAAATCCTTTATTTATAGGAGAATCCTGATGTAATCAAGACTTCCTGAAAGGATTATAACATTTTTACAATGGTTGGAAACAGAATGTTGAATAGCTTTACAATGAACAGATTCAAGCTAATAAGCTAATAACTTATTAGTTATGAGCTAATAAACATTTTAAAGAAATGATCTGAGAAGCTGGAGACAGAAACAAAGAGGAGGAGTTCAGGACTGGATTGTCTGGGAGGGGCTGATGTTATCATTCCAACCATTGGGTTTGATACAATGGGAAGTTTCTAAGACAAAAGGGTACATTGAGGAACTAAGACCATCAGCCTGTGACTCCTGCCCCAGGCAAATCCTCAGACAAATTCACTTAAGGCTTTAAGGCCTTTGTAAGGATATAGGTGGGATCTTTAAGGTAGATATGGATGGGGGGCGGGGCAGAGAACCAGTTTCTACTAACTTTTTGGAGATATTAATAATACTTAATAGTTTGAGAATAACACACAAATTTCTTACTCCACACATTATTAAATCTAGAAAATAAAACTGGTAAATCAGACTTCTCACCATCATTTTTCTCTCTCTTTTATCTTGAAGTCCTAATTTTCCATGGTCCACACATTATCCCACATTTTAATTACTCCTCTATACATGTCACTTAATATACCAAATACAGAATGGCACACCTTTCCAACCAAACCATGAGCTACCACACAAATTATAATAGGAGGTAGTTCATTTAAAAAAATTCATCTCAAACTACATTATATTAAAATACCCTCTTGATAGCTCAGTGTCATTTTTTAAAACTACATTAAAAATTAAACTTTGTATTTATTTTCTTCCCTCCCTCATCACCCCTCTGAAAAAATGAAAACAAAACCTTAGCAACAAATACATAGTCAAGCAAAACAAATTCCCATATTAGCCATGTCCAAAAATGTTTATCTCATTCTGCATATTTGGTTATTTCCATCAGAAAGAATAATCATTATCTTTCAAAATTGTTTGTTTTTATAATGTCATTGTAAAAATTAAAATTAAATCTCAAATAATAAAATATTATATTTTAGGAGGTTTATTAATGATCATTAGAAACCAAGGAATAAAGAGGATACAAAATAAACACCATGAGCACATGGCTGATCAGCCAGTTCAAAAGTCCACCTTACCACCACCAAGCTTGGAACAGGAAGTCAAGAGGCTTCTGGGAAATGTAGTTCTTTTTTAGGGTAACAGATTTTCAATTATATATCCTCCCCCCCCCCACTGAGATCTGTGGAAGACTAGTCTCTCCAATGGATCTTATAAACATAACCAACTTTGAAATTACAATAATTTGAGGATAAGAGAAAAAAGAACAAACCCATGGTTGCTAGGTACATTGACAAAAAGCCAATTAGGGGGAAGTCCCCCTTGGCATAAGAGTATGCATACAAAACCAAAATGCATTCAACCCCATACAGTTCAAATCACCACATCCCAAAGTTCACTCTGGATCTTCTGGTGCAGAGTGTGGTCTACAGAGGTATCTTCATGGTGCCTTCTTCAAACAGTTCACTTTCTGGATTTGGAGAGGTAGCATGTTTCTTATCCTAAAATTACTCTCAAAAGAATTTAAATTTGCAATTTAGAATAATAATAATAATAATAATACATTCCCCCCTGAATTGGCAAGATAAATAAAAAACATTTTAAAAAATCCAAATAAAAGAAAATAATTAGTGGATGAAATATAGATTATCAAAGTCTTATGTGTAAAAATTCTAAGTAAAGGAAAAAAAAAACTATAACAGGTCCTTGAATCAGGGCCCAATTAAAGTGATTTAAGCAATTATGCATTTACCCAGTCAGCAACCAGAACTACAGAAAGTTTTGCCACACAATGAAAGACAAAAAAGGGACCAGATTATAGGAGCCAGGTAGGAGCCAAATTTGAGATACCCAGTAGAAGGTCTAAAGGAAGACCTGCCTTTGACAGATGTCAAAACAAGCACAACCTCAAACCCCAAACAAGTTCAAGTTCTCTTGTCTTGGGTCAAAATTTCATCAATCTCATTGGGATTGGTTGATCTCTTCGACCTTGTGCTCCATTGGTACTATGCAATTTAGCTTTGTGCTTCTTTGGCACTGTACAATGGCTCTTTTTGTATTCTCTTCTCCTGGAATCAGACAAAATCATTAATCAAAGTCTCATCATTTTTTAAACAATCAATGGCATCATTTTTATAGTCTAAAGATTTTTGGGTATGCATTACTATTAGAACAAATGTATTTTAAACTTATATTACTGCAAAATCAAAAAAATTAAAGAAAAATCTTCTCAATACTGTTGACATTTGCTTCAAATACAAAAAGGAGAGAAAAAATAAAACTCAGATACTATATTGCACATGCAAGGAAAAGCAATAATAAAAAAAGAGTTTTTAAAATAAAAAATATATAGCTTACAATGAGTGACACACTGTTTCAGCCAATGAGAGGTAGACTACAAAGGTTTCTCACCAAAAAAATGAGTTCCATTTCATTTTTAACTTAACCACTGTGTGAGTAGAAATGGTTTTCAGAATAAAACAGTAATACACTAGAAAATGCACATTCAAGGAAGTTCCAAAGTCCCCAAAATTCACAATAGCCCAGTTAACTACAATAGCAAGCAAACCCACTATCATATTTCATATAAGTTGCTGTATGATAAAAAAAAAAAACAACCTATGAACTGAAGGATATATGTCACAATTTTTACAGACATAGAAAATCTTTCAACCTTGGCAAATATATTTTTAAACAAAGTAAAACTTATTTGGGTGTAGAACATCACCAAGAAATCTAGATTGTTCTGGTGAAAGTAAATTAAACTGAAGAGTTTGGAAGGAGCTCTTTTTTTCTTCCTACTTCATAGAAACACCTTGGTAGGAACATTTCTTTGTTTCTCTACCTTTAATACAACATTCTTTATAATATGAATATTTTTTAAAATCATCCATTCAGAAACCACTAGTTAATTAAAATTATTTCTGAAGACCCCTTAGAATTACCATTTAAATTCTTATCTCATTAAATTTTTCAAAGGTTGTTAGCCAGGTTGAGTCCATTCATCATTTATGTGACAATTAACAAATGTAAAATGGGGGGGGGGGGAGCTGTTTATGGGCTTTTACAATATTTTACAATATTTTGTTCAGAGTCATAGGGGAAAGGTAAAAGAATACATCTAATAGTTAAAACACAGTAGATTGAACTGATTCAGTGTAACAGAATAGTATTGAATACATTGATATATGAACTTAAAACAACAAAATTAAATCCTAAACAAAATAATCAGCAAAATACAATAAAATACAAAGACTTTCAAAAAACAATGGAGTCTGAAAAGTCTTAAAATCTTCAACTCCAGTCTCTTTAAAGTTCCTTCCCTGGAATCTCCCATAGTGAGGGAGAACATGATTTTGAGGAATTCCAAACAGGATGAATCTTAGCCACTGGGCAGGCCCAAATGGCAAAGGGTTTTAGGGGGATTAATTTCTCCCCTGAATCTTAGGCAAGATAAGTGAAAAGATCAGTGCACTCATGAATGGTAGAAACTGTTTGAAATAGGCAAGGTACTGCTCTTTAGAAGAGTATGCCATGCTTGTAACTTACTTCCTGTTTGGATGAGTAACTTCCTACTTCCCTTCTCCCCCCCTCCCCCGAGGTAAAATGCTAGGGAACAGTTTGTTTCCCCAGTCACATGGAGAGGGAGTTAGAAGGCTAATCATTGCCTAAGAAAAATACTCCCCAGTTTTTACCAGTTGCCAGGAGATCTGCTCCAAGTTTGTGAGTTCCAAAGACACATCCATAGCTACCAGCAGTCCAGCAGGACCAACAACAGCAGTCGGCGTTGGGGCTGGAGATCAGGAGGAGGATTTAGCAGTAGGAGCATAAAGCTTCCTCAGAGGGGAGAGAAGCTTTAAGGTAGGAAGATAGAGACAGGATAGAAGTTTTAGATACCACGAGGGGGATGATGGAGTCAAATTAGAGATATGAGGTGGCAGGAATGAGTCTTTATTAATTATCCATAAGCCACAGCCAAGCTTTGATCAAAGGACCACTCTGAAGGCTTATACCAGTCCAGAGATCCACATTTAATACCACACAGGTCGGAGAGATGAAAGAGAGATAGAGAAGGTTTAAAGATGGAGCTTGGCCAGAGGCCAAGCTCCTGCCAGGACAGCCATCAGCTAGCCTGAAAGAGAGACAGAGAGAGAGAGAGATGGAGCTTGCTGGGCTATATATAATCTTTGATATGCAAATATACACAGTACACAGGGATGATCATTATTGGTTAATGACAAGGTATAGGTGTGGTTTCTCTTAAGCAGGTGAGCACAAAGAAACCTGTGTTCCCACCTAACCTGGGGGAAGCAGGGGTCAAGGGTCAAAGACTTTCCCAGCCATGTGCAATACTGAGCATGCTCAAGACTGAGCATGCTCTCTTCTAAGACAATCTGTACATACCAACTGTTCCCCTTGCCCATAGCTAGGGGTGGACTGCTACATCTCCCCCTTTTTGTTTGACATAACAATAAATAGTGCAATATCAAAATGTAACAACATTACAGCATTAACAAATACAAACACTCTGGTGCATAATCATATTCTGATACAGAGATGAAAAACCCAAACCAGATTGTATAACTTAGATATACCAATCAAGAGTGAACAGCAGTATAAACTGATTCAGTGATCAATCTTAAAATCCCAAACTGATCTTTCTATCTGCCTGTCTGCATTTCACAATCAATGCAAAAGTCTTAGTAGATATAAAAATGTTAAGAAAATAATTTCCACGCTACTGATCCTGGTTTAATGAGGAAGAATTCTGTGGCTCATATGACAGGTGCAATAATCAAACATGCCACCATTCACAGTCTGGACTATCAGAAGTTGTCAGTCTTTTCAACAGTTAGCGAAATACTATCTCTGGAGATGAAGGATGAATCCTTCCTTTCTCTCGTACTGATACTGCATCTTAGGGATCTATCCGTGCTCACTGCCAGATGCCTGACACATAGGAAACCGGTTGGTAGCTCGATGCCAGGACATCCAGCGACTGAGGGTGTCAGTACGCCATGTCCCTGCATTTTCCAATCTCAAACATCCATTTCATATGGAAAGTGTATAATCGTGGCTGAGGCTGTCTGGTCCATAATGAAAGATTCATTATGATTCCCCTTACATGCAATCAGACATCACTCTCCAGAATGGTCATCTGAAAATTAACAATTGCTGTCATAATTCTCGCAGTCTCAGACTCCCCTGTGGCTGAAACAGTTATATACTTGCACCTCTGTAATTCTCGATCAGAGCATCAATAGTACTTTCCCTGTACTTAAAAATTCTGGCAATAATTGTGCAACAGAAAAATCAAAGTTGAATACTTGAAAATGAATCAAAAGTGTTCTCTCAAATGAACATACTGATATCTATAAGATTCCTCTCCCTTTTCTTTTTGTTTGTGTGTTGGGAGAGATCCCTTCAAAGAAAAACATCCTCTCTGAACAATTCTGGAGGATCATGTTATCACATGTCAAATGAACTTAGAAAATGATCCTGAGAAACTGATCCCAAAATTAATACAAAATTCTAGACTCTTGGCTCACTGTCTATGTGGTATCTTTGAAACTGAGCCAATGTGTAATATCAGAACTTATATTCCAAATGATTTCTAATTCCTGATCTAAATAGATCAAAATTCGCCTTGTATATGAACATAATTTTTCACCAGTACAGGCCTTGCAAAAACATTAATACAACAATCACAGTGCAATTTTTAACAAATACCAATATTCCCATACACTTTACATTCTCAATTGTAGCTTAAATAACCATGATGGTGATAATGAAGTAATATTTCAAGTTCTGACTGCATATTTCTTATATCATCCTTATTTAAATCTGTTTTTGTATAAATAAAAACCCATCAATATGATAACCAAGCATATACCATTACCAAGATTAGCAAAATTCATTCTACCAAACCAGTGTTTGGGTAGATAGAAGCTTAAGTTGTTGTTCACGTAGAAACAATTTCTACAGTTTCTTGTACCTATAGAATTTGACATAGCTTTTTCATTCCTAGTTGTCAGTGTATAATATTCAATGTGCTCTTTCTACAAGCTTATCTGTGCATATTGTGTCATGTTTTCAATCCATACTTCAAAACTTAGATCATACTTTGCCCTTGCTCCATGCATTTGTGTAATAATAATTTGTTCCACCTAGGAGAGACAATGACTGCGCGTCCACAGAAATTGTCAAACCTAGAGCCCTCAGTGTTTTCCTGAGGTCTTACTTCCATATACCAGAACGTCTTCCAGTATATGAAAGGGAAGCCAATAGACCCCGAATCCAGCGGCCGTCTGAATTCTGGGACTGTTGGGAGAGAGCAAGAAATTTTTGCTATCAAGATATTACCCACAAAGACAGGGTATCAGGAGTAATGGTTAACAATGGTATTAACACTTAACTACGTCTATGGTAGTCAGTACGTAATGTCCATCCTGGTATTGTCAGGAACATAATCTTTGCCTGGATGTCAATGATCTATTACAATGACTCAGGTTCCTGATTAAAGATTTCCTAGTGTCTTTTGCCTGATCTCTCATCCTTTCTTGAGAGTAACATCACTGTCATCTGTCCATTAGACATGCCTGTGCAGCATTTTCTGCTTATCACCTCAGTTTGTTGTCAGAGATATCAGATCTATTCTATGAATGAAAGTTTTCTATCTCCTACTCTTTGGAGAGTCATACCAAGGTCTATACCCTTGTTGATAACAGCATTTCTTACAATACAAGTGGTAGATTCACAATGCATACAATTCATAATGCATACAAAATTCCCTTTGACAGTATCATATACAAAATACAAGGTATACTTTAGTAGCTAAACAATTGTAGCTATTTCATCTCAATCCCATAGTAAAGTCTTTGGAGTGTGGGACATATCTGGTGTCTTGTACAGACACAAGTATGATTTAGTCCTTCTGAGTTAGCATACTTGATGTTGTAGCACATCTCAATGGATGTCAGCATGGTCCATCAGTGGCCTAATAGCAAATATCTCTAATAATGTAATGTCATTGTTCTGGAGTGATATTAGTCACCAGAGAAGTGTCCTTCCAGCGTGTCTGGATTGTGGCTGGCATGTAGAGTTAGCTGATGCCATCACCGTCCGTCTGCTTCTCTTTCTGGTCTGTGTCAGCTGGCATGAAGCATGACATGGGTGACCAGATGTTTTCATTATCTGTGAACATACAAACAAGACCTTGACCCAACGTTATCATCCCCTTGGGTTTCTTAGAGTCTTAATATCTTGATGATACTCAACCCAATTCAGGTATGTATATCATACCATGTAATCTTTATCATTACATTCAATACTGATTATTGCATAGCTTTAACTTCTATTTCTTCTGGGGTGTGGAAAAAATAGATGATTGGTGATACCATATCCACCATTTTTCCTTATGAGAGTGGAACAATCACAGCTTAACAACATTGACTTCTATATAAGTCTGATTCTAATAAAGACATGTTGTTTGCAAATATAATGTACCCTTTAAGACAATAATCATAATTACATTTTGGATTGTAATACCCTTTTGTGCTACAAGTGGACAGTATTCATTATACTGTTGTAACATTTCCAATTGTACCCTTTGGTATTTGATCAAATTTGGCTAACATGGAACAATTTCAATAATATGATTGCAAGTTACAAATTGTACATACCATTCAAAATTTTCAGGCATGTAATAAAGTTAGATCTTGTAGCAAATACCCATATATTCATAGAACAGAATATCTGTCCATGACTTAATGATATTCTTCCACATGTAAATTGTTTTTCATTCAAGTACATTTGTGTGGATAGTGTGTTAGACCTGCCTATAAGGCTATGTTATTGCCTTTACAGTGCATGTGCTGCATTTCTGGTGTCCTGTGCCAGACACCTCTGCCATCTGTCCTTCTTCTAGGCAGATTTTCTTGCCATCAGATGCTCTTGGTCATCTTCCATGGACTTCATGTATCTGAGAAAATAAACAGAAAACCTCGACCCCAAATGAAAGCCTCATTGGGTCTTAGAAAGTTAGAAAGTGACAGAACATATGTACCTTCAGTTTTTGAAACTTGGGGCTCATGAATTCCTTTGAGTTCCATTTACCATAGCTTGCATGTAAGCCATGAGCTATGCAATTCAGCCCTTGCATTGCTGTTAAAAGCCCTGTTATTCCAAGCTGTTTGGAATAGACAGTAGTGCACAGATATTTATAGAATCTGTATTCACTTTGCTCACTTCTTCATTTGATCTTGAACCCATAAACCAGGAGAGTAAGTATCTCCCATCACTTTTCATAGTTCAACCTTTATGCCAGGAGCATGTTGAAATGCATCCTTTGCTCCAAAATATGTAGTGGATATCTCTCAGGGGTGAAATTAATCCCCAACAGTTTGCATTGATAAGCAATATCACATGCTTGTAAGGGATAGATGTACAACAGATCTGGCCCTCTGCTAGAGCAGAAAATGCTAGCAGCTGTTTGCTCAAAACAGCAGTTTTACCTTTGACTTTGCAAAACGGCATGTATAGATGCTTAAATATTTGCTTTTTCAAACCCATAATCATAAAAACATCATACTATAAATCACTTATGATTTGACTCATGTGTGCTGTGATCTCAAGCATTTGTCTGACTGCACACAATTTTTGCTTTTTGAAAAAAAAATTCACATTGTGCAGTTATTAAAATTATAGCATTGTCTTATGCTGTAAAAATATGCACAGAATTATCAAACAGTTGCACAGGAGTTGTTATTTCTGAACTACTGCAATTAACTTCATAACTGAAAAGATCTTGATACTGTGACTAAAATTATTACTTTCATCTGCTAATTCTGCAAATCTTCACTGCAGAAATAAATCAAATTGTGCCAGTAACCTTTGAATTTGCATTATTATCATAGGTCTCTTTTCAATATCATGATCAGCTTCAATATCTGTAATTTGAATAAATGATAGTATTGCCTCTTTCAAATCCTTAATAAATCACTGTACTGAGTAACAGATTTCTTGATAACTTTAAGAATTAACCACTGGTAAACAGCTTGAAGCCTTCTAACCATGCTTTCACTCTGCTGAGCATGTGTCTTATATTTCCATAGTAAAAGCTATTCTAGTTATAAATCATTTGCTTTCTGGATACAGGTATATTAATATGCCTCAGAAAAAGTTTCTGAACTGCATACAGGTAGCTTGAAAAATCTCTGCTCAATATTTATCTTGTTGCTTTATGTCCTGCTTAGAAAAGTGTTAATAATTCCTCCATAGTTAAAATTAGAAAGCCTTATAAATTCCTTTAAATCATATTCTAATTCATGCTTATTATATCTTAGTATTAAATTTTCCTTCCAGCCAATTACAGCATTAGTGATAAAAACTTGGAACCTCAGTTGCTATGATGCTATCTTCCACGTGGCTCAAGCCATGTGGCCCATAGAGAGAAAAAATTCAAGGAGCTTCAGATTTAAGCCCAAACCTTGAAATTTTTGTAAGCACCTTAACTACCTTGTGATTTATACCAAAATTTCTCTACAGATAAAACATTTCTAGTCCTGATATTCTGTGGCATATAGCAAAAGTCATAGAAAGATTTTTAATTCTCTTTTTTAACTTCCTCTATCAAGAAATATAAGCAGACAATCTTTTATAATTTTGCCTATATCCAACCCAAATTAAAACGATTCAAATTCCCAGATCTCACCTCACTGTGCTTCTTATCATTTGCAACCATCCAGGTAAAGCCTGCATTTACCTGGCCTGACCTCAAACAAAAGAGTTCCTAGGACCTTTTTCAAATGCTAAACGAGTGTAGAGGCTTGCTTTTTTAAAAAAAAAAATCTTCTGTCTTTGGTTACAGAATGGCAATATATCTTTACAACCTAGGCTGTTCTGAATTTAACCTAATTCAGGATTATTACCTTGATTCATTAATTTTGCTGAGACCTGTGGTTTTATTAGAAAAACTTTTTAGAAATTATCTCTGTTCCCAAGTGATTCTGATACCCAAAGTGCCCTGCTTTGAGTCAAAGCAACCGCTTCCTGCTAAGCCTTTCAAATGCATCCGAGTCAGACCTCTTCTGAAAAGGCACAGGGATTTTCTTGTGAATATTAGCTTGCTCCCTGCAGAACTTTTGAAATAAACAGTGTTTAAGAAAGAACTCCTGCCTTGCTTTTTCACTAGCCTTTCCCACTTTTGCTAAACTGCCTGTTTTTGCCTATGAAAGAAGCCTGGCTCTCTGAGCTTTTGTCTCAGAAGCCTGTAAATTTGACTTTGCACTTTCCTAATGAAATCTTAACTCCTGCTTTTTCTTTGCCCAGTTGCTCCTTTCAAAATTCACTATGCTCTAGCAACTGTCTGTTTCAGACCAAGATTTCCCAAGTTATCAATCGCCCCTGGTGAGAGATTTTTGATCTCCCCCTCCCCCTCAGACCACTCCTCAGGTTTTCTCTTAACCTCCAGAGATCCAGGTAGGGGAGAGGCGGCCACGGCATAGCATTGTACTAGTGGGCCCTGGTAGGGGAGGGGAACGGCACTCCCCCAAAGAGATAGTTTGAGAATTATGCTCTGACCGACCATGTGCTTACCTCATCCTGATATTTTTTCAATCTTAGTCTCAGGCAGTTAAGCTCTTGAGACTTCCCTTCCTCCTCCGTCAAGTAATGACATTAAGAGTCGAGCAGGGTTTAGAGGAACTAATCAACCACCTCGAGCAGAGGAAGACTTACCATTCTGGCCAAAAGAAACGTGCAAACTCCCTCAGACCCTCGTCACCACCAGACTTCCTTTGTGCCCTCGTGTCTGGGGAGAGCCCTGCCGACCAGCTGTGAGAAACAAAGGTTGAATGCCACAAGAAAGTGCCAGCTGTGAGTCCTGGTCATGTGGGCGCCATATAAAGCTTCCTCAGAAGGGAGAGAAGCTTTAAGGTAGGAAGATAGAGACAGGATAGAAGTTTTAGATACCATGAGGGGGATGATGGAGTCAAATTAGAGATATGAGGTGGCAGGAATGAGTCTTTATTAATTATCCATAAGCCACAGCCAAGCTTTGATCAAAGGACCACTCTGAAGGCTTATACCAGTCCAGAGATCCACATTTAATACCACACAGGTCGGAGAGATGAAAGAGAGATAGAGAAGGTTTAAAGATGGAGCTTGGCCAGAGGCCAAGCTCCTGCCAGGACAGCCATCAGCTAGCCTGAAAGAGAGACAGAGAGAGATGGAGCTTGCTGGGCTATATATAATCTTTGATATGCAAATATACACAGTACACAGGGATGATCATTATTGGTTAATGACAAGGTATAGGTGTGGTTTCTCTTAACCAGGTGAGCACAAAGAAACCTGTGTTCCCACCTAACCTGGGGGAAGCTGGGGTCAAGGGTCAAAGGCTTTCCCAGCCATGTGCAATACTGAGCATGCTCAAGACTGAGCATGCTCTCTTCTAAGGCAATCTGTACATACCAACTGTTCCCCTTGCCCATAGCTAGGGGTGGACTGCTACAGAGCAGGAAGAGGAGCAGGCAGTATCAGCAGCAGCAATGCCAGCGGCAGCAGTGAGGAACTGAGGAACATGGGCTCAAGCAGATGGGTGAGAGAAGTGGCTTATCTCCTCTTCACCAAGAGTCCCTCAACTAAAAATAGCCTAGTCAGTAGGGAGAGCAACTGGGCAAAAAGTAGGGAAAGAAAAGGGCAGCAGCTCCAAAGAGAGTTCAGAGTTCTCTTGGAGTTTGCAAGGGGAAAAGCCTCGGCAAGAGAAATATGGTTTAAAAATTTATCTAGGCTATCTTAAAAAATTGAGAGTTTTTCCTCCAGCTTCAGGTTGCCATCAATGTAAAAGTTAAAATTAAATCTCAAATATAAAATGTTATATTTTAGGAGGTTTATTAATGATCATTAGAAATCAAGGAACAAAGAGAATACAAAATAAACACCATGTTCCCATGGCTGATCAGCCAGTTTAAAAGCCCTCCTTACCACCACCAAGCTTGGGACAGGAAGTCAAGAGGCTCTTGGGAAATGTAGTTCTTTTTTAGGGTAACAGATTTTCAATTATACTCTATTGCATAAAATGCTCACTTCACTTTGCATTAGTTCATTTGTCTTCCAAGGTTTCTCTAAAACCATTTCACCATTTCTTACAGCACAATAGTGTTCCATTATATTCATATGCTATCAGTCATTCCCCACTTGATCTGGACCTTCTGGTTCTAATTTTTTTGCCACCACAAAAAAGAGTAACTATAAATATATCTGCACATGGAGATATAACTGGGTCAAAGGGCATGATTACACAGTATAGTGACTTTTGGTGCATGGTTCCAAATGACAACCCAGTATCTTTTTAAAGTGCCTCAGGAAGTTTTTAAAGAACAAGTAATATAAAACATTTTCAAAGAAATTTGTGATGGTTTATATAAAATGATCCAGAATGAAAAAATGAAAAAAAACATTTCCTTGTACGATCTTTTCAAGTTATCACACTATATTTCTACTCCCCTTTATCATACAAATTCCTAAGGGGGGGGGGGAAGCTACAAGTTACCTTCATTTGCTGCCTCTCCTCTTACTACGTCCTCAACCCTTTGTTTCTAATCTGGCTTCTGACTTTATCACTCAACTGAAATTACTCTCTGCAAAATTACTAACAATCTTAGTTGCTAATTTTAATGGCCTTTCTAAGCCACCATCCTTCTTGCATTTTAGTATTGTTGTCTGCCCCTTTCTTCCTCATCATTTTCTCTTTGTGTTTTCCCGACCCTACTGTCTCCTGGTTCTTTGCTTACCTATCTGACCATTCCTTCTCTGGCTCCTTTGCTGTCTCATCATGCATATGATACCCCCTAACTGTGCCCATATTTTTCTTCATACTTTCTCTTCATAACTTCATTAATTTCCATTAATTTAATTATCATCTCTACACAGATGACTCACATACATATGTGAATTTGTGTATGTATATATGTATAGATAGCCTCAGTCTCTCCTCTGAACCAGAGTCCAGCATTAGATTATCTATTGATTCTTTCAAACTAGATGTCCCAGAGACATCTCAAATTCAAAATATTGAAAACTTAACTCATTATCTTTCCTTTCCTCTCTTTTAAATTTCCCTATTTCATTCAAAGGCACTGCTCTGTTTGTAGAATCTGAGGTTCATGACTTTGACTTCTCATTCAACATATCCAATCAATTACAAAATCTTGCACTTGTAACCTTCACAGTGTCTTACATCTGAGCTACTGGCATGAGATTCAGGGTTTTCTCTAGACATCCCCAAACCTCAGAGGTATCCTAAGCCTTTTCCTCTTGTGCCAAAGGAAGGTAAGTTTGAGCTAAAGGGGACATTCTCTTTGGCCTCTCCCCTCAGCTTTTTGATGAGCACAAATAGGCACCTCCAGTTTATATCTCAGATATCTAATCATCCTCTGAACTGCCCAGTTTACACCCTTTTGTCTTCAAGGCACAACACATCGCCCCATCCCTGGTCACATAGTAACATCACCCCATCAACCCATCTCTGGTCACCTAGCCCCTGTTGTTAAAATGGAAAACTTCAACTCTTCTAGGAGGCAGGTGCTTTCCACACCTACCTCCCAATCATTCAACTTGCATTCAACTTAATAAACTTCTCTATTTTTAAGATAATCATTGGAGCCTGTAATTCTTGAGGTTATAACATTTCCTGGCCTAGATTAATCTCTAGCTCTCCCACAATACTACCACCATTGTTTAGGTTTCTTTAACCTTGTTGCATATATTATAACAATAGTCTCATAATTAGTCTCCTTTCTTCAGGTCTCTCCCTGCTCCATTTTATTTAATTAACACACTATTGCCAAAGTGATGTCCTTTAAGTACATATGTGACCATTTTGTTCCCTTCTTTAGTCAACTCTCATGGCTATTGCCTCTAAGTTAAAAAATAAATTCCTTTAACTTTTAAAGCCTTTCACAACCTTACTCTAACTCTATCTTTTTAGCCTCACAGTGCATTGCTATACTCTACAAACCAACGAAACCAGCCTTCTCTCTGTTCCTTTTTTTCCCCTGTTTTTCATCCCTTTGCATTTTTTGTTACACCTCACCTACATCTCATAGAATCCCTTTTTTTAAGATGCAATGCAAACACTATTTTTTTTTACATTTAAGGTCCAGAATGTAAGCGGTAAGTATAAAAGGTTGGACTAAGTTATTTAAGAGTATGGTCACCGGGAATTTAATCAATTCCAAATGATTTTTTTAGCAATTTATTTCTAAAATATAGAAAGAATGAAAGTAAGAAAAATCAGAGAGGATAGGGTAATATGTTTAACCTAACACATTAAGTATTTTTCTCCAACCCCTTGGCTCAACCCAGGCAGGGCTAATTAGTCCTTAGACTCAGCCTTGAGCCAAGGACCTGGGGATGTAGAAAGCCTCTCTCAAGAGTTCAGAAGGTCTCTCCTGAGGCTGGTCCCTTTAGAAAATCCTGGAAAGGAGTCAGCCTTTTTCACTCACCCAAGTGGTAGTTCTAAAGCTGGAGCTCCTTCAAGATCAATTTCAAGGTGAAAGACCTCTTCACAGAGAGTTCTTGGCATTTTTAAAGACTTTTCATCACTTCCTGTGACTTCCTTCCATGTTATGTGCACCAATTATAGCTAAAGCTTTGCTTAAGACTGCCCAGGGGGCAATCAGTCAATTCTGATAGGTTACCCACTATTGCACACGTGGGTCACAGACCTCCCCCACTCAAGTGTAAGTGGGGTATATAAGATTTTGGTGACTAAATCTAAAAATGGGCAAGTGAGACTTAATCCCATCTTCACATACATCCTTTCCTTCTTTTGCTGATACCTTCCTTCCCAAACTATCCTATATTTAACTACCTTGCATTTATTTATATATTCTCTTCATCTTTTTTTGGTATTTATTTACAATGTATAAAATATGCAATTCCATAAAAATAAGGTTGGAGAGAGATAGCTCTGTGCTATATACTCAGAGGGAAGACATGACTTCTGATTTGCCAAGAGAATGTTGAATGCAGCACTGTAAGAGTTGTACCTAAGTTATAGACATTTTGAGAAAAATCTTGGGTGACATGGATTAAATAATATATGAGATCTGATATAGACCACCCTGTTTTGAAAGGAGATTGTCTTTTCTTCTTTGTGGAGAGTGTAATGAACAAAAGATAAAATGACTGAAGAAACAAAGGCCTTTTGTATCAGTCTTTTGTCTTTAGTCTTCCAAACATAGCTATTTATTAAGAAATGAACGGCAATTGCTTAACAAATTGGGATTAAGCCCCTTCCTCAGCTTGGCTGGAGACCAAATATGGGGGGAGCCAGACTTATATACATTAAAAATAATTAATAACATAAGACCAATTAATTAAAATGAAACAATACAACATTAGGTAATCTGGTTTCTAAGGAATGATTAAGGACATTCCAAATTGGGAGGGGGAGAATAAAGAGGTACAATTCCCTGAATTTAAGAAAAAAGGTGGCCTATTCCTCCCTAAGTATCTGTGATTAATCAAAGAATAATGGAAAAAATAACTGAATGATTCATCTGGGACAAGTTTTCAGATAAGACATAGGCTGCTTGAGATTTATAATCATGAGAAAACTCCTTACATCAATCTTAGTATCTGACTGCGTTTCTGGTCAAAGAAGTTTAGTTTCCCAGCCATGCAGGGCTAGGTTCAAACAATGCAATAAGATTTTCTCCCAATTTTTACAAATGAATAAAATTTTCTGACAGGACAGAAATTGAACTAGGCTCATTATTGAAAAGAGAGGGAACTGTTACCTCTTGTAATAAGCCACAAGATGGAGTCAGTGTGGTTCACTCAATTTCTACAATAAACCACTGGCTTTCCTAATCTTCTCCATCTCCTCACAATTTTCCCTCTTTTGATTCTGGAAAGTACCTACTCCCCCCTCCCCTCCTTGGAACATATCCATAAGCCAAAATCTCTAAGATTTTTTTCATATAATCATAAACAGATTATATAAATTAGGTTACAGATCAATCTACTTAGAGGGCTCACAATAAACTAATTTTGAAAAGGAAGATTTAATTGTCACCATAGTAACCAAGAAACTGTAAGTATGAATAGGAGCACCAAGAAATAAAGGGGGAAAAAAAGAAAAAGAAGCAAAGAGTCAAAGCAATATAATAATGATCATAATTATTAACTAACATCAAATTTCCTTATAGACTAGCAACCCATCTCTAGTCTTCATTTAAGCAGTACATTTTGAGTCCCAGATGTCTCATGCAGTCATCTGGTTCCTGGATATTTTCTTTTGTACATTCTGGAATAGGCTTCATCCTCAGGACTGCTTCTCTTGTTTCAAATCACTTGTAGAAGTTCCTATATTAAAATCTGCCCAAATCTGCCAATAACTAGACTTAACACAATTTAGTATAATTTCTTAAATTTAGTTTTCCAAATCCTGACAGAGAATTTCTTGTAGAATACAGGAACTTGTAGACGTTCCTATATTAAAATCTGCCCAAATCTGCCAATAACTAGATTTAACAAAATTTAGTATAATTTCTTAAATTTAGTTCTAAATCCTGACAGAGAATTTTAGTTTTTGTATACCACTATCTGTTTTATTCTTTATCTAAATTTTATACCTGAATCTGATATGTCTTAAAGAAGTCTCATGAGTAACATAAAATGAACTCTTTTGTCTTTTAAAAGTATGAGGAAATTAATGAGAAATTAATTACTTTAGAATGAAATTTTTTCACTTTTTTTAATAATCAATATAATATAAAATCCTTAATCAATTAAAAAAAACTTATTTCTGAAAATACACCAAGCTTGAATTTCTATACTAGACATATTTGGAAGCCAATCATATACGTATGTATAATTCTTAGGGAAAAGTGTCTAATACTATTAATTTTCTCAAAATTTATTATTCCTTTTAATTAGAAAACTTTTACATTATACTTTAATCCCCACCCCAATCAGGGATAGCCTCCCTATTTTATAATTTGGCCATAGATTCAGATTAAAATTGTAAAATGTTTAATACTTATATCTTAATATAACTCAGAGGTGTTCCAGTATTAATCTATTAATTAATAGATTTAGTACTGTTGTAAAATGGAGATTTGGACCCCGGACTTCAATTCCCAGAAGTCTTTGGTAGTTCCCAGAATTCCCTGAAATCTCACCAGAGGTCCTCACCTGGTCCGAGAGCAAAAGGGGTACTTAAACTGACTGTACTGCCTGCATCTCCCTCTCCCTGCTTCTGCTTCTAAGCACACACATCTCTCAAGATGTAGAGTAAGTGGGGCCTTCTGGGTAAACATGGCTGCAATCTAGACGTGAATTGCTTCCTCTCCCCTGGCAGTGAATGAAATAGACTACCTCAAAATAGTATAAAAATCATCTTTGGAAGAACGGAGGGACTCTAAAGTAGGACACAGCAATGAAGGTATGTGGGGTTTGAGCATTTCCACACTAAAAGAGGGAGAAAAGCTCACACCCAAACATGAGCTGAGCTACACTCCTATACCTCACCTACAGAACGAGAGTAGGGACCAGTTCACTCACCAGAAACAGCGAGTGAGTGAGGAACGTCTTTGTAGTGACGGGGGGGGGGGGGGGGGGGGGGGGGAGGGGCACACCAAGGTCCCTGGGATCTAATGAGGACTGCCAGGGAACTACCCCTCAGAGCAGTTTCACAGGAGACCCCTGCTCACTGGAGACCACAGGGGCTTTTGCAAATTGCAAATGCCATGGAGACTCTAGAAACTGCCTGAGGCAAAATTTCCGCTCATCGCTGTAGTGGGGGGAGGGCATGCCAGGGTCCTTGGGAACTGACAAGATCTACCAGGGAAATACCCCTCAGAGCGGTTTCACAGGAGACTCCTGTGCACAGGAGAGAAGAGACCACAGACCACTCAGATGGGTGGGTGCGCTAACAAACTGCGGAGACTGCTGTGGAAGAACTGGCCTGAGGCAGAAGCACCAAAACCTGCCCATCTCACTCAGACCTCTGACTAAAAAGGAAAGGGAAAATCACCAAAGGGATGGCTCATAGTGCCCAAGATCAACCCTCCAAGAAGAAAGGGGAAAAAGTGACTATTGAAAACTTTTACAGAGGGGAAAACCCAGGCTACAGAGGAAAAAGAGGATGAAACTCAATCAAAATCAAAACATGCCCCCCCCCAATGGGAATTGTTCACAAACTCTGGAAGAACTCAAAATGGAGCTTTTTCAAAAGATGGAAACCTTCTGGCAAGAAAAATGGGAAAAAGTTCAGAAAGAGATCAACAGTCTGACAGACAAGAACTCCCAATTGGAGAAACAGCTGGAAGCCTCAAACAGAAGAGCAGACCAAACCGAAAAGCAAAACCAGTCCCTAAAGATCACAATTAAGCAACTAGAAGACAATGATCTTAAAAAACAGCAAGAATTAATAAAGCAAAATCAAAAAATTAATGAATTATAAGAAAACATAAAATATCTCACTGACAAGGAGACAGACCAGGAAAACAGAGGAAGGAGAGACAATTTGAGAAACATTGGCCTACCTAAAAAACCAGAGATTAACAAAAATATCGATGCCATACTACAAGAAATCATCAAAGAGAATTGCCCTGATATTCTCAAGCAAGAGGGCAAAATAGAAATAGAAAGAGTTCATAGAACACCCTCCATAATAAATCCCCAAAAGACAAACCCTGGGAATGTAATAGCCAAATTCAAGAGTTTCCAAGCTAAGGAAAAAATCTTACAAGAAGCTAAAAAGAGAAAGTTCAGATACAGAGAAGCACCAATAAGGATTACACAAGACTTAGCGGTGGCCACGCTAAAAGACCTCAAAGCCTGGAACACGATATTCAGAAAGGCAAGAGAACTGGTTCCTCTATCAAGAATCAGCTACCCAACAAAACTGACTATATACTTCCAGGGGAATGTATGGGCATTCAACAAAATAGAAGATTTCCAAGTATTTGTAAATAAAAGACCAGAACTCAGTGGAAAGTTTGACATCTAAACACAAAGAGCAAGAGAAACATGAAAAGGTAAATATGAAAGAAAGGGAAAAGAAGAAAGGTGTTTTTTTTTCTGTTATTCAAACTCTCTTCTATAAGGGCTACAATTAGACCAAATTATAAATGCTAACATATGGGGGAAATTTTATGTGTAACTTTCAAAAATTGTATGTAATAATAGAGTAATCAGAAGAATCACTCATATGGAAAGATCGGGGCATTAACATGATTTGGAGGGGAAAAAAACAAAAAGAAAGAAAAAGGGAGGGGGGAATCAATGATGGTACTAAGATATATTTGAAGAAATAGAAATGAATTAAATAGAATAACCTTTCCCAAACAAAGATATACACGGGAAGGGGAGGGGAAGATCTCTCATATGAGAAGGAGAGGAAGAGAGCATGAAGTGGTATTACTTAAACCTTACTCTCAGTGAAACCAACTCTGAGAGGGAAGAACATCCATTGGGATCTTGAATTCTATCTAATCCAACAGGATAAGGGAGAAGGGAAAACTAAGGGGGTTGGGCAGGGAGGGAGTACAAAAAGGGATGGAAGGAAAGAGGGAGGGGAAGGGAACAAAAAGGGAGGGGCCAGAAAGGGAAGCATAACAAGGGAGGGGACCAGGGGGACTGATTTAAAGTAAACCACTGGTTTAAAATGATATAGCAAAAGAAGAAAGATCAGAACTATTAGAGGATATCAAAATGCTAGGGAATTCACAAATGACAACCATAATATTGAACGTGAATGGGATGAACTCACCCATAAAATGTAGATGAATAGCATAATGGATTAAATCCAAAACCCTACCATATGTTGTCTTTAAGAAACACACATGAGGTAGGTAGATACTCACAAGGTCAGAATTAAAGGTTGGAGTAAGATCTATTGGACCTCAACTGACAGAAAGAAGGCAGGAGTAGCAATCATGATATCTGACAAAGCCAAAGTAAAATAGACCTGATTAAAAGGAATAGGGAAGGAAAATGCATCCTGATAAAAGGGAGTATAGACAACGAGGAAATTTCACTAATCAACATGTATGCACCAAATGGTATAGCACCCAAGTTTCTAATGGAGAAACTAGGAGAATTGAAGGAGGAAATAGATAGTAAAACTATACTAGTGGGAGATCTGAACCAACCACTATCAAATTTAGATAAATCAAATCAAAAATAAAAAAACAGGTGAATGAAATCTTAGAAAAATTAGAGTTAATAGATATATGGAGAAAAATAAATAGGGACAAAAAGGAATACACCTGCTTTTCAGCAGCACATGGCACATTCACAAAGATTGATCATACACTAGGTCATAAAAACATGTCATACAAATGCAGAAAAGCAGAAATAATTAATGCAACCTTTTCAGATCATAAGGCAATAAAAATAATGATCAGTAAGGGTACATGGAGAGCAAAATAAAAAATCAATTGGAAATTAAATAATATGATGCTCCAAAATCGGTTAGAGAACAAATCATAGAAACAATTAATAATTTCATTGAAGAAAATTACAATGGTGAGACATCCTTTCCAACCTTATTAGATGCAGCCAAAGCAGTACTCAGAGGAAAATTCATATCCCTGAGTGAATATATTAATAAATTAGGGAGGGCAGAGATCAATGAATTGGACATGCAAATCAAAAAACTTGAAAGTGAACAAATTAAAAACCCCCAGAAGAAAACCAAATTAGAAATCCTAAAAATTAAAGGAGAAATTAATAAAATTGAAAGTGGTAGAACTGTTGAACTAACAAATAAGACAAGAAGCTGGTCCTTTGAAAAAACAAACAAAATAGACAAAGTACTGGTCAATCTAATTTAAAAAAGGAGAGAAAAAAACCTATTTACAGTATCATAGATGAAAAGGGGGAACCTTACCTATAATGAAGAGGAAATTAAGGCAATCATTAAAAACTTCTTTGCCCAATTATATGGCAATAAATATGCTAATCTAGGTGATATGGACAAATATTTACAAAAATATAAATTGCCTAGACTAACAGAAGAAGAAATAGAATTATTAAGTGATTCAATATCAGAAAAAGAAATCCAACAGACCATCAAAGAACTCCCTGTAAAGATTAAAATTTAGGGGAGACTGAGGCAGGTAGAAATTTGTTTCTCTCTGCAAGGAGTATTATATTTTTTAGAGGTTTATTAAAAGTTAAGGATTAAAGAAAATACAGGAAAAGAAAACACATGTCCAGGCCACAAAGAGGTCTAGACACAACCTCACCTACATTATGAAAAGAGCCACGTATGCCCCAAAAATTGAAGTCCAAAAGAGAGCCAAAAGCTCTTGCAATCAGGTTAAATACCTTCTTGATCTTGGCCCAGGTGAGATTACAAAGCATTCTGGGGAAGTGGATCAAAGGCTTGTGGGGATTGAAGTCCTGGATTCTAGTCCATTTTTACATCCCTAAGCAATCTTCATAACAAAAACCTCTGACAAAGGTCTAATTACGCAAATTTATAAAGAGATAAATCAATTGTACAAAAAAATCAAGCCATTCTCCAATTGATAAATGGTAAAGGGACATGAATAGACAGTCCTCAGATAAAGAAATCAAAACTATTAATAAGCACATGAAAAAGTGTTCTAAATCTCTCATAATCAGAGAGATGCAAATCAAAACAACTCTGAGGTATCACCTCACACATAGCAGATTGGCTAAGATGACAGCAAAGGAAAGTAATGAATGTTGGAGGGGATGTGGCAAAGTTGGGACATTAATGCATTGCTGGTGGAGTTGTGAATTGATCCAACTATTCTGGAGGGCAATTTGGAACTCTGCCCAAGGGCGATAAATGACTGTCTGCCCTTTGATCCAGCCATAGCACTGCTGGGTTTGTACTCCAAAGGGATAATAATTAAAAAGACATGTACAAAAATATTCATAGTTGCACTATTTGTGGTGGCAAAAAACTGGAAAATTAGGTGATGCCCTTCAATTGGGGAATGGCTGAACAAATTATGGTATATGTTGGTGATGGAATACTATTGTGCTAAAAGGAATAATAAAGTGGAGGAATTCCATGGAGACTGGAACAACCTCCAGGAAGTGATGCAGAACGAAAAGAGCAGAGCCAGGAGAACATTGTACACAGAGGTACACTGTGGTACAATCGAACGTAATGGACTTTTCCATTAGTGTCAATGCAATGTCCCTGAACAACGTGCATGGATCAAGGAGAAAAAAAACACTACCCTCAAGCAGAGGACAAATGGTGGGAGTAAAAACACCAAGGAAAGGCAACAGCTTGACTACAGGGGTGGAGGGGATATCATTGAGGAATGACTCTAAATGAACAACCTAATGCAAAAACCAATAACATTGAAATGAGTTCAGATCAAGGACACATGTGATACCCAGAGGAATCACGCATTGCCAATGGGTGGGGTGGTGGTTTTAAGGTCCGGGAATTCACCCCCCACCAAGGAAGGATCTCGGGCAATGTAATCAGACATGGAACAGGCCCTTTATTGCAAAAAAAAAAAAAACAACTGATGTGCATCAGTGGGAACCTCTGCCACCAGAGTTCCAAGTTGCTTCTGACAGGCTGGGGTTTAAATACTTTTTCATGAATAACCTTTGTTGGAAAGTTGCTTTTTGCACCTGGGGTCTCAGGGCTGGAGTTTATCAGGGACCTTGGACAGGCCCCAGCACAAGCCCCTGTTAGAAAGTTGCTTTTTGCACCTGGGGTCTCGGTGCTGAAGCTTATCAGGGACCTTGGACAGGCCCCAGCACAAGCCCGGAGCTTATCTGTCTGTGGGGCCTTGGCTTTTTTCCTGGCTGAATTTCTCAGGGCAACTTTCAATTTTGATCTCCCTCATGAAATATAATGCTTTTAGCAGAGAATCTAATTTTAATTGTTACACTGTACTTATAAAACTTCTACTGCTCACTTGTCCTAATTATAGAAATCTGTTATGAAAGTAAAAGAAGGGATATAGTCATTACATAATGGGGAAAACTTCTCTTAGTTCTGTTTGATTCCAGGCATAAGTGATATCTGACAACCAATCATGTAGTCTCAAGATATCAAAAACCAGGTTTAAGATTAATCAAGTGGGCTGAGTTGGCATTGTTAGTAGCCTAGATGATAAAAGTTCAAGACCCCCAGGACTAGGCAATCTCTCAGTCTTGAATAAAGTTATTGCTGGAACTGCCACCCATCATATATCTCTCTTTTCTAGAAGAAAATATTTCCCCTTCTTTCTGGAAGAAAAGCCACCTTCCTAATCTCGCTTAAGAGGGGCAAAATATTATCATGAATAGCAAATACTGGGGAAAAAAATATTTATCCAAGCAAAATAGAAAAGAGAAATCAGAGAAATTCTACAGATTAGAATATACTAAAGATCTACAAAAGTTAATGAGTTCTTCAGCTGAGAATGAAAAACAGATCTCAGGTCAAACCAGGAGAGAATGATCTCACATGGGAAGTGCCTTCCAGCAGACTCTAGTATTGAAATGTATGGATATGTTTTGGCAAGAATCTCATACATTGCTGTTGCTCTAAGGGCTCCAGTCTGCCATTTAAATGTCTGAGTGTGACTTTTTCCAGGTTAGATAGCCTTCTTTGAAGCTTTCCCTAGAAGTATCTCTGCAACGAACTAAAGTTAAGTCCCTTATAACAGGCACCAGGATCCAGCTTAGGAGTCTTTTTTTAAAAAATAAATCAAGAATTATATCCCCCTTCCCTTTCTGTAGCTGTAGTGTTATACTGAGTCGCTATCTCTTCTATTTAAATATAATATCATTGCATATAGGGATTGCTTTATTCTTCTTATTTGTGTCTCTAGCATTTAACATAGTTTTCCTGACATCAACCATAAATTTTCCTTTTTGCAACTGAATAGGTAGATCCTGGCTTTGACCTCTGTGACCATATGAGAACCATTTAGTTTTTCCTCCACATGTCAATCCTTCAAATACTTGAAGATAGTTACTGTGCCCTATTCCCCTTAAATCCTCTCTTCTCCAGGCTAAGCATCATCCAAGAAAGGGGAAAGGAGAAGAATGGGGGGAAGTATCTTAAATAAAAGAATCACTACAATAAGAGTTTATATAATGGAGGGGAAAATGATTGGGGAAGGGGGAAGTAAACAATGCTTGAATCTCACTCTTAAATTAACTGATTCAAGGAGGAAAGAAAAAAATGTATAACACACAATTGGATACAGAAATTAATCTTATTCAACAGGGAGAAAGGGCTAAGAAAAAGTCAGAGGAGATAAGAGGGAGAATAGATCAAGATAGGAAGTAGTCTAAAGCAAAACAAATTCTTAAAGAGGGGACAGGGTAAAAAAGAGAAGGATAAATATGAAAGAATAGGATGGAGGGAACTACACAGTA
The DNA here is from genome assembly GCF_027887165.1 of Monodelphis domestica. Lineage (NCBI taxonomy): Eukaryota > Metazoa > Chordata > Mammalia > Didelphimorphia > Didelphidae > Monodelphis > Monodelphis domestica. The sequence continues at coordinate 253,149,737 of NC_077228.1, forward strand.
ATCATAACTGAGAGTATTAATGCAATGAAGTCACCCATAAAATGGAAGAGAATAACAATGGAATAAAAACCCAAATCCAAAAATATGTTGTTTTTAAGATACAGGCCTGAAACAAAAAGATGCACACAATTAAAATGAGGGACTGAAGTAGAATATATTGTGTTTCAGCTGATTTTTAAAGAAGGCGTGTGTATGGGAAAATTATGATCACAGACAAAGTAAAAATAAAAAATAACTTCAATTAAAAGAGATAATCAAAGAAACTATATTTTGCTAAAAGGTACCATAAATTATGAATTAATATAATTACTGAACATATAAATCTTGAAGGAAAAGTTAAATAAGTTACAGGAGAAAAGAAACAATAAAATTATATAGTGGAGACCTTAATTTACCCCTCTTGAATTAGATATGCCTCATCATAAACTAGAATTAGATATATCTAATCATAAAAATTTTTTAAAGAGATGATTAGAATTTTCAAAAAATTATATATGATAGATATCTGGGGAATACTGAATGAGAACAGAAAGATGTATACCTATTTCTCAGCTGTATGTCTCTTACCTTCACAAAAACTGATATGGATATGGAAATATATAAGTATATATATATGTGCATATATATATTTCTCTATATATATATAAATATATATGGTGTATGGGGTGTTCAGGGAGGAGTAATATCTTTGGTATGGAGGGCTTGTCGTGCCCTCCTAGGGCAGCTCTCCAGCCTCTGATCCTCACCTGACGCCCAGCTCTCAGTTGTGGCTCCTAGTAGCTGCTAGCATGCGGCAGTGGCCACACCCCGGGCAACGGCTTCGACAGGCCAGCTAAACCTTGTGAGGGTAGCCATTGGGTCGTCGTGGACCCCTGGTGAACTAGGGCTTTGCTCACCCAGCATGTGAAGACTATTTCGGCAGAACAGGCGGAAGAAACCAACAAGAAGGTTCAACAGCTGAGATGGCGATGCAGCAAGGCACTGTGGAGTGCTTAGGGCATGTTGGAGCACAAAAGAAAACATGGCCATCCAATGCAGCCAAGGAAGTCTCCAGGTGTAATGACTTTTTGTGCCAATGGACCCAGGCTTCGAGAGAGTGGGATTGTCTCTGTGCATTGACTTTTCCACTTAAATCTTCACGCACAAAGACAATCGTCATCCTCGGTTACCGAAAGACTACTACTACTACTATATATATATATATACATATAGTATAATAATACATGTACAACCTATATCATGTTACTTCTTGTCTTGTGGAAGAGAAAGGGCTGAGAGGGAGAGAACATGGATTGATATTGAAAATTGTACCAAAGTGTAATCTGGAAAATAAATTTTAAAACTTAAAACTCAAAAATTTCACAAATAAATCAGAAAAGTAGAAATATTAAATATACTTTTTGGGACCATAATACAATAAAAATAACATTCAATAAAGTGCCTTTGAAATATTACATTTAAAATTATTTGGGAAAGGAGATGTAAGAAATCAAATTTAGAGGTTTGACTAAATATAAGAATTTTAAAGTAATATTGTGGTTGCCAATTTAAAGATATTATAGCTCAAGTCAAAATGACTTTTAGTAGCTTTTGTTTACATAGAGGTGGAAAGAGTGAAAGTAGGGAAATGTAAGAAGAGGGTAGAGAAAATGTCTAGCCTATCACACTAAATGTTGCCCCAGTGTCTGACTCAGCCCCTGTAGGCTGACCAAGGACCCAGTAAAGTCTTATGGAAAGATTCCACCAATGCAGCCTCCTCCAGGAAAAAGGCCTCTCCAGAACTAACCACTCCAGAAGCCAGGAATGGAAGGCCAGCTACTCACTCACCCAAGACAAAGTCCAAGAAAGATCCATAGTAGTCCTCTAAGAAGCAGTCCAAGAGCCAAGGTTCCAAGTCAAAACTGAAGTCAAAGTCCAAAGCCACCTCCAAGAGGCAAGTCACCAGCCAAAAACTCAAGCCGAAGATTCAAGCCAAAGACCCCTTGGATGGGAAGTTCAGGAAGTTAATCAATCAAAAACTTAAGAACCCCTTTTTATAGTCCTTTTTCCATGTCACTTCCTGTCCCTTCCTCCACTTTAGGGGAACAAATTGCAGTCTTTCAATCTGGAGTTGTCACCCACTTTAGAAAGTGACTTGTGAACACTCTTACTTAGTGTTAAGAAGGGGTGCTTAAGTTTTTGATTGATTAACTTAAAAGTTGCTGATTGATAGACAAAGAAAGTTTGATTCACTCTTCATAGAGAATTACTTTGACACTGCACAGAATAAAAATAACAGGCATTTGATAATCAATATAAGTGCAAAGCTAAGAAGATAATATCTTGCTACCCTTGGATTCAAATTCCTTAGATAAACTATACCATCAGGTACTGAATAAATTAGAAGATATGATTGCTGAGCCATGGTCAGTGACACTTGAAAGATTTTGTAAAATGGGAGAGGTACCACAATTTTGGGGATAAGCAAATGATTTCTAATTTAATTTTTTTTAAAGGAAAGAGGACAGAGTTGTCAAGCTATTCAATTCCTGAGAAAATTCTAGATAGTATTATGAAAGGATTGCTGGTGAATATCCAAAAAGTGATGTGACAGTTTCAAAGAGCTAGTATGACATCAAAAGTAAGTCATGCCAGATTAACATTATTTCTTTTTTGGATAGGACCACTAAACTTGTAGATAGCTGGATAGAGAAGACTGAGGCACACATACTAGCAAACTTCAAATATTTGAAGGGCTATAATATGGAGTAGGAACTTGATCTGTTTGGTACCACAAAATGGAAACAGAATAAATGAGTAGAAGTCACAAAGAACCAAACATAGGTTTGGTGGTAAGGGGAAAAAAAGAAAAAAAAAGCAAATTTCCTGTCAGAGGTTTCCAAAAGTAGAATGAGATGTCTAAAGAGATGGTAGATTTCCTCACTTGGGATTTTCAGAGACTGGATGACCATTTGTTGAGTATTATAGTGAGAATTCCTTTGACTTATAAATGGACTATATCAATTCTAAAGACTCTTCCTATTTTTGAGTTCTGTGACAGAAGAACTGTATTCTACATACCTAAAAGTATCAGTGTGCTATTATGGCATCATCAGTAGCTATTCTAGGGCTTGAGCAACTAGAACCCCATTTCCAGAGAAAGTATTTACCACAAGGAAAGCAAACTTCTTCCTACTTTGGGCTTTTTTGGACTGTTCCATCATGCCCCAAGAATTTTATTTATGGGAAATCTCATCATCTTGCAAGATCAGCTTTGGTACTCACACCTCATCAGTATCATCTGTCTCTCTGATTAGAGAGTTGAGCCATGAACTCTGAAATCTCCATTTAAGAAGGGGGTCTAGGACAGACATCTTCTTTCTCATTCAGCTACACTCTTTGGAGATTTCTTTATCATGTTCCATCAGTAGTTGTCTTCATTTCTCCTTAACCCCTTGCTTTTTTTCCATTTGAATTAGTTTATTTAGTCAATTTAGAACATTATTCCTTGGTTACAATAATCACATTATTTCCCTCCTCCCCTCCACCCACTCTTCTCACAACCCACCTGCAATTTCATTGGGTATTACTTGTGTTCTTGATCAGAACCTATTTCCATGTTGTTGATGTTTGCACTAGGATGTTCATTTAGTCTACATCCCCAATCATATCCCTCTAATCCATGTATTCAAGCAGTTGTTTTTCTTTGGTGTTTTTACTCCCATAGTGTTTCCTCTGAATGTGGATAGTGGTTTTTCTCATAGATTCCTCCTAGTTGTTCAGGATCACTGCATTGCCACTAATGGAGAAGTCCATTACATTCAAATGTACCACAGTGTACCAGTCTCTGTGTATAATGTTTTCCTGGTTCTGCTCCTCTCACTCTGCATCAATTCCTGGAGGTTGTTCCACTCCCCATGGAATTCCTACACTTTATTTTTCCTTTTGATGATTCTCTTGATTTCTGTATTTGGACATCAAATTTTTTGTTCAGGTCTGGTCTTTTCTTTACAAATACTTGGAATTCTTCTATTTTGTTCAATGACCATACTTTCCCCTGTAAGAATATAGTCAGTTTTGCTGGGTAGTTGATTCTTGGTTGTAGACCTAGTTCCCTTGCTTTCCAGAATATCATATTCCATGCCTTTTGGTCCTTCATTGTGGATGCACCCAGACCCTACATTATCCTCACTGTGGTTCCTTGGTATCTGAATGACTTCTTCTTGGCAGCTTGTAATATCTTTTCTTTGGTCTGATAGTTCTTGAATTTGGCTATAACATTCCTGGGTATTGTCAGTTGGGGATTAAGTACAGGAGGTGATCTGTGGATTCTTTCAATTTCCACTTTTTTCTCTTGTTCTAGAATATTGGGGCATTTTTCTTGCATAATTTCCTGGAGTATGATATCCAGGCTTTTTCTTTTGTCATGGTCTTCTGGTAGACCAATGATTCTTAAATTGTCTCTCCTCGAATGATTTTCTAAATCCTCTGTTTTGTGAATGAGATGCTTCATATTTTCCTCAATTTTTTCATTCTTTTGGTTTTGTTTTATAGTGTCCTGCTGCCTTGTGAGGTCACTTAATTCTAGTTGTTGTATTCTGATTCTTAAAGACTGGATTTCATCCCTGGCTTTTTTGGTCATCCTTCTCCTTCTGGTATGATTTTTGTTGGAGGTCATTTTTCACTCTCTTTACCTCATCTCTCATCTCCTTTGCCTCATCTTTTATCTTCTTTGCCTCATCTTTCATCTCCTTTGCCTCATTTTCCAGCTAATTGATTTTGGCTTTCAAGACACTTTTCTGTTTCTAGATGACTTATCTTGGTGTTTAAATTCTTTCCCCAATTGTCTTCAGCCTCTGTTAATTGTGTTTTGAATTTCATTTTGAGTTCTTCCAAAGCCTGTATCCAATTCACTGGGATTTCTGTTTTATTACTTGCCTCCTCCTGTGTATTGTTTGTTCTTGGTTCGTTGCCTGCGCAGAAGCTGTAAATTGTAATTTCTTTCTTCTTTTTCTGTTGTTTGCTCATATTTACCCCTTCTTTTCTCCCTGTATTTGTCTGCTCTTGCTCCTCTCATTTTTTTTGGGGGGGGGGTTTGGGGCTTTCTGTCAGTCTCCCCTCTTGGAGCTTTGTCAGATCTCTCAGTGCAGTCTCTGGGGGAGGAGTGTTGGAGTTTGAGCTTCCCTGTCCTCTGGAGGCTTTTGATTGGATTAAAGTCTAGCAGTCAGTGAGGGAGGGGTGTTGGAACTTGGGATTCCCTGAGCTCTGAAGACTTTTGATGGAATTAAGTTCAGCTGGGTTGGGCTGCATGTGCCCTGAGGCCAAAACCTCCTGGAAGGCTGGAGCAATATGGAGGATGTCAGCCATTCTGACCAGGCTGCCAGCTCTTTGTTCCCTCTCCAGCTGCTTCTCCACCACCTGTGTTTGATGCTCTGAGCCTGGCACAGCCCTGCCCACAAGTTACACCCTCCAGACCAGCATCTTTTCCAGCCCAGAGGTTCCCGCTGCTGCTGGGGGCTTAGTGCTTTAGGTGGGGGCGGGGGGGGAGGAGTCCTGGGACCTTCCCTCTGCCTTCCCCCTAAGCCCGAGTGTTCTCAGATTCTGGCATTTGGGGGGGGGCATACCTTTTTAATTGAGTCCAGTAGGGGGGTTCCTTGGCTCTGTCTTGTTGTTAGGTTTTATTTTCAGTCCCCTAAGAGCATTTAGTTTGTGATCGGTAAGGAAGGGTTTTCAGAGGTCTGAACTATTGCTGCTCCTAAGCTATCATCTTGCAATCCCTTGCTTTGTATGGCTTCTTTTTATTTTATCTTCCCTGACTAGGTTGTATACTCCTTTCAGGGAAGGGTTTTTGTTTTTGTATTTATATCTCCAGCACTTAGCACAGTGCCTAGCACATACTATGTGCTTAATAAATGTGTTTTGACTGACTGAGAATTGATAAAGCAAGTCTTCCTGTCAGTATTATGTTGCCTGGCACATGTATAGGAGGTGATAGTGTACAAGAAGCAAGTCAAATTAGCTATGTTGGCAGATCACATATTGTGCGGTGGCAATAGCCATACTGTATTTAGAGAGGAATATTATATATTCTTATTCTCAGTATTGTGAAGATAGAATTCTCTCCCCAAGACTCATCCAACCCAACTCATCTTACCCAGCATCCCATTTGTGTGCTTAAGCTGTGTGAATGGACATCAACATATTTGGGGGGGGCGGAGATAAAAGTTTTGGTGTGGCACCACCTGCTCTCTCTTCTTCCCAGATATGGTTAAGGAGATAGCTCTGACAAAAAATTCAGTCCCTGAACCACTTAGATTAGGGGCAGAACACCTATTAGCTCTTTCAAAATTAAAACAGGCTATCCTATCTGTCCCTGCTCTAGGGATCCTAGATTACAAAAAGCCATTTACTTTATATGTACATGAACAGAGAGGGGTAGCCTCAGATGTTTTAACTCAAACTTTAGGACCTGTTTGACATCCAGTTGCTTACTAGTCAGTCCAGCTGGACCCAGTAGCTTCAGGAACACCACCATGTCTTAGAGGCATAGCTGCCACAGTTTATTAGTAACTAAATCTACTGATTTAGTATTGGGATGCCCATTAACAATAATATGCCCACATGAAGCCAAATCATTGTTGCTAAGACATAGAACACAGTCATTTCCTGATCAAAGACTTGCAAAGTATGAGGTAACCTTCTTAGGCAATGAAAATATTATCTTAAAAAAACTGTACAACTCTTAACCCTGCCACCTTGCTTCCAGATTTACCAGTTTGAGGAAAACTATTGCACAGTTATGAATCTTTAGTGTCCAAGGTTGAAAAACCTTGAGATAATCTCTTGGACACTCCTTTAGACAATCCGGATTTAGTCTTATTCACTGATGGTTCTTCGTTCATGAGGGATGGCACATGCTACATTGGAGCTGTTGTAGTCACAGAATTTGCAATTGTGTGGTCAGCTTCATTGCCCTCAAATATAAGTGTTCAAGGTGCAGAACTTATAGCTCTAAAACATGATTGTATAATTGCCAAAGAAGGCAAAAATTTACATGAACTCTTGACATTCATTTGGAATACGTCATAAAATAGGTATGTTATGGCTCCAAAGGGGATTTTTAACCTCAGCTGGAAACTGTATTGCAAATGCAGAAATCATTAACAAAGTCCTTTCTGCTCTCCAGCTACCTGAAGCCCTAGCTGTAGTCCATTGCTCTGCCTATACAGGTGGCACTGACCCTGTCTCTAGAGGAAACCAATGGGCAGATACTGCAGCAAAACTTGCTGCCATAGAAGGGCCTGAATTAATTTTAACTTTGGCAAAGAATAACAATTCAAATGTATCAATTTCTTATTTATTTTTTGATTTGATTTATCTAAATTTGATAGTGGTAGGTTCAGGCCTCCCACTAGTATAGTTTTACTATCTATTTCCTCCTTCAATTCTACTAGTTTCTTCATTAGAAATTTGGGTGCTATACCATTTGGTGCATAGTGATATTTCCTCATTATCTATACTCCCTTTTATCAGGATGTATTTACCTTCCCTATCCCTTTTAATCAGGTCTATTTTTACTTTGGCTTTGTCAGATATCATGATTGCAACTCCTGCCTTCTTTCTGTCAGTTGAGGCCCAATAGGTCTTGCTCAACCCTTTAATTCTGACCTCGTGAGTATCTACTTGCCTCATGTGTGTTTCTTATAGACAACATATGGTAGGATTCTGTATTCTAATCCACTCTCCTATTCATCTACATTTTATGGGTGAGTTCATCCCATTTGTGTTCAGTTACGATTGTAATTTTTGAATTCCCTAGCATTTTGATATCCTCTAATAGTTCTGATCTTTCTTCTTTTGCTATATCCTTTTAAACTAGTGGTTTACTTTAAATCAGTCCCCCTGGTCCCCTCCCTTGTTATGCTTCCCTTTCTGGCCCCTCCCTTTTTGTTTCCTTCTTGTTTTTTTAGGTTATGTTAAGTTCCCTCCCCCCTCTTCTTCCCTCCCTTTTTTTTAACTCCCTCCTCCTTACCCCCCCTTAGTTTTCCCTTCTTCCTAACCCTGTAGGATAAGATAGACTTCAAGTTACCAATGGATCTAGATGCTCTTCCCTCTCAGAATTGATTTCACTGAGAGTGATAATCGAGTATTACCTATTAGCATTCTCATCCTCTCCCTCTTATAAGAGTATTCTTCCCCTCCCCTTCCCATGTGTTTCTTTGTGTGACAAAGATTATTCTATGTATTTTATTCCTTCAAGTATCTCAGTACCATCATTGATTCCCTCATCCCCCCTTTTTTGCATATCATTTTATAGCCTTTAATGCCCCAATCTTTTCCTATGAATGATTCTTCTATTTACTATAATAATGAAAACATTTTTTGAGTTACAAATAACATTTTCCCCATATACTAATATGTATATTTTGATCTAATTGTAGCCCTTAAAGAAGAGAGTTTGAATTTTTAAAAAAACACCCTTTTTCTCCTTTTCCCCTTCTTTCATATTTACCTTTTCATGTTTCTCTTGATCTTTGTGTTTGGATGTCAAACTTTCCACTTAGTTCTGATCTTTTCATTACAAATACTTGGAAATCTTCTATTTTGTTGAATGCCTATAACTTTCCCCTGGAAGTATATAGTCAGTTTTGAAGGATAGATGATTCTTGGTTGAAGACCTAGTTCTCTTCCCCTTCTGAATATCGTGTTCCAGGCCTTGCGGTCCTTCAGTGTGGAAGCTTCCAGGTCTTGTGTGATCCTGATTGGTGCTCCTTTGTATCTCAATTGTTTCTTTTTGGCTTCCTGTAGGATTTTCTCCTAAAGCAGGAAGGCCGGCCTGCAGCCTCCCCACAGAAGGAAAGATAGAAAGCTGCCCTTGGGGAAGGACTACAGTCAAGGGGATGGACAAGAAGCAAGCAAACACACACGTAATATTTGACAATGGAGCTCCACAGTAAAAGCCATGACCATTCAGTTATCAAGAGGACGTGATACTACTAAGTAGTCCCAAATAAACAATATGTGGACATAGGAGTATAGAGATTAGCTGAGAGGAAAACCCGGTCTTTTAGAGTGAATGCTCACAAGTAAAACAAGTAGCTTCAATCAACACTAATTGACTGTATACTGTTACATGCATTGGAAATAAAAGTTCATAGACAAATGGACACTGTTTGATTGACACATTGAATTCCTGAATTTTTAAAAATTATTGCTTTTCTTTTTATTTTAAATAGCATATTTGACTTTTTTTCTTTTCTTATTTCTTGTACTTGAAGTACATGTAACCAGTATTATTAATGTTTTTTATTTTGAAGGATAAGTTTATAATATCCATTAGCCCTAATATCAATGCATACCCAAAAGCTTTAGACTATGTAAACCTGCCAATGATTGTTAAATATTATGGGACTTTGACTTATAATTGTGTCTGATTTCAGAAAGAAGGGATCACAAATAGAGTCATTGTACAGTGCTGAGTAGCACAGGGTCAAGGAGACCAACCAATCCTGTGGGGTTGATGAGAATGTGTGCCAAGACAGAAGACTTTTTTAAGGTTCGAGGAAGCAGCTGTTTGAGAACATCAGACAAAGTTTTCCTCATGCCAGATTTCCTCAAATTGGCTGCCATTTTGGCTCCCCTCTCCCTGAGAGTGAAGGTAAAATCAGACCAGGGGATGATACTTCCCTTTTACTTCAAAATCTAGTCCCTTTTCTCTCTTTCATATTATGGCAATTTTATGTGGTCCTGGTTGCTGATTGAGAAAGTGCATAATTGCTACAATGTTCCTACAGGCTTATGGGACATAAATAATTTTACTGGGCCCTGATTCAAGGACATGTTATGGGCTTATTCTTGCTTACTCAGAATTTTATATGCAATTTATTTTTTACTTTTTCCCCAAAATTAAATTTTTTCTCTTTTTTATGTTTTTGATTTTTCTTTTGGGAATTGATTTATATACCCCATAATTCAGGAATGTATCCTGAATTGTTGGTCAACATCCTCCTCAGAGAGGATTGTATAATTTTCATAAAATTCAAGATTAAAAATATTTCTTGAGAGTAATTTTAGGAAAAGAAACTCTCTAACTCCCCAAATCAATAAAGTGAACTGTTTGGAGGAAGGTGCCATAAAGATGCCTACAGAAACATCACATTGCATCAAAAGACCCATAATGAAATTTGGGATGTATTGATTGAACAAAAAGGGGTTGAATACATTTAATCTGAATGTAAACTCTTATGCCAAAGCCCCTTAATTGGCTTTTGTCAATGCACCTAGAAAACATTGGTTTTGCTCTCTCTCTTATATTTCCCTCTTATCTCCAACTATTGTAGTTTCCTCTTAGAAAGTGCAATATTGTATGCACCTTTAACCAGAAGATCTTTATAGGTATAAGTTAGTTATGTTAAATGATTCATTGGGGAGACTAGTATCCCAAAGAATCACAGGGAGGATTGTGAAAATAGAATTATCTCTCTTTATCTATTTTAATGAAACCAATCAGCAACCTTTAACTCAATCAATCAAGAACTCAAAGTGCCCCTATTTAACACTTAAGTATGAGAATTCACAAATCAAAAACTCTCACCTCCAAAGGGGACTGTCCAGCCCTGGGTAGGACTAAGCAAATTGAAAGATTACAATTGGTTTCTGTGAAGAAGGGGAAGAGACAGGAAATGATGTGGAAGATGGGGTATAAAAGAGACAAACATGGGCTGGAGAGCATGGTCTACTACCACTCCTTTCCTGACATTTGGAGAGATTGGTTTCAGAGATTTCTGCCTTGGCTTTGAAGGAGACTTTTCCCCTGGATCCTGTGTCAGCTTGCTGGGTGAGTGGCTTGGGCTGTAGAGGAGACTGAGCTGGTGGACTTCTGGTCACAGACTCCACTCAGAGATTGAGATCTGAGGAAGCCTCCTGCTGAACAGGACTTTACTTCACTAGAAAAACTCTTAGGGATGGTAGGCTTGTTAAGAATCTGTCTCTTTATCCTCATTTCCCACTTTCACTCTTTCTACCTCTTTGTAAATAAAAGCTGCTAAAAGTCACTTTGACTTAAGCTATAATATTTTAAAATCAATGACCAATAAAATTAATTTATATCTTTCATATTGAGACAAAACCCCCAATTTTAATCCTTACAGTGGAATACTAAGGGACATACTCAGTTGACACATTGGTATGCCCTAGGATATACATAAATATGACCATGCTGACCTCCTTGAGTTTGTTTATACACAACAATCCATGCCTTACATTGATGCATTTTCACTGGCTGTCTCCTATGCCTAGCACTTGCTTCCTCATTTCTGCCTCTTGGCTTCATTCAGGTCTTGGCTAAAAATCTACCTTCTGCAAGAATTATTTCTTGACCCTTCTTAATCTTAGTGCCTCCCTTATAAAATTATCTCCAAATTATCCTGTGTGAAAGGAAATTCTTGGTTCTCTTTGTCTATTCTGAGTTTACACTTGAGAAAGGGAATCCTTTATTCTCTTTCCCTAGTTGGAGTTAAAACTTTGGTTAGCAATAACTTAAGTATCCCTACTTATTATCACTAGATTGTGAGAACAGGATTAACTCTCCTTTGTCTACTTTGAATCAACAAAATTGAATACACCCATACTTAACCTGTGGAAGAGAGAAATTGGAAAAGCCTGCAACAAGACAGGAATAACTGGGACTGATGACCTGTCATTCAAACGAGAGCATTCTGGTTTGGAATGTGACTGGGAGAAGCAGTTGGAGGAAGGGAGCAGACCAACTGAAGTCTGGACCTTTTTGGCTTGGAAAGACATAAGACGTCTGAGGTCTCTTGGCTTTTGGAGACTGAATCCTGAAGGTTGTCTTTTGGTTTGGAAGACAGAAGAAAGAAGGAAAAAGTCTAGCTTTCTCTGACGTGCTCTGTTGTGATAGTGACTGAACTTCCAGACCTATTAGCTATTTTCCAAATTGACTATATTTCACCATCCTTCAACATGACTTATTTTAGTATTAGGGAAAACCCAACCCTCTTTCCCTCCATTTCTTATCTTTCCTTTCTTCCCAATAAATCCCTTACTTAATTTAGAGAAAAGAAAGAGTATTCATTTGAGATATCATAAACTCACTCTTGAGTTGATTAGAGAGACCAATAGGAGAGTCAACAGGAAGGGGGGAGTGAAGAAAGGAGGGTGAAGGGAGGAAGAGGGAGGAAGAGGGAGGAAGGGAGGAAAGAAGAAGATTAACAGCCTGAATTACAATTCAAATAGTCCCTTATTACAAACTCTAAAATCAGGGAAATCCACAAACTCTTACTAAAGGAGTTTATACCTCCAAAAGGAAGACACCCCATCTTAACCTTAAGTGGGGGGAGGTCTGCAATCTATGTGCTAAACTGGGAGATAACTCAGAAATGGACTAATTCAAACTGGGTGACAACTTAGAAATGTGTGAATCCTAGGAGAAGAGTTAACACCTTTAGAAGTGAGAAGTCGATCCCGCAGACACTGACCCTGGGCAGTGCTGGACAATTTGGAAACTGTGATTGGCCCATGTGAAGAGGGGCAGGGACAGTAAACCACCATAACAGTCAAGAAATCCTTCAGCTGGAGCAGTTTTGTGAAGTTGAGTCTTGTGGAGAGTGTGTCCTGGAGTGTGATATTGAAATCACTTTTAAAAGTCTGATATATATTAATTTAAGGTTGCCAAGGATTTTACTTATGAAAATCCTAAATGAAACACTCAAGTCAGAATGGAGTTTTATGGTAGTTTAATCACAATGGGAGTAAGAAAGAAGGAGAGGGAGAGAAGGAAAGAAGGGGATTTTAAAAATGGAGACTTGAATCCAGGACTTCAATCCCCAGGAGTCCTTGCTCACTTCCCAGAATGCCTTGTAACCTCACCTGGGCCGAGATGGGGTATTTAACCTGGCTGTAAAGGTTATTAGCACTCTTCTTTTTCCTACTTCCACTTGGGAGCAGACGTGGCTCTCCACTTAGCAGGCAAGGTGTGAGTGGTCGTGAATAGGCTCTTTGGGCCTAGACATGTGCCTCTCTTACTTGTATTTTCTTTATATTTTAATCTTCAATAAACCTCTAAAAATATAATACTCCTTGCAGAGAGAAACTAATTTCTACCTGTCTCAGTTTACCCCAAATTTTAATCTTTACAGTTTGGAAACCACTTCAGGAAAACGAAATATCTCAATCTTCTGATTCTTTTCTCTACTTTAGTTCAGCTTTTCATAGCTACTGCTTAGAATTTTTTTTTAAGTCACATTTCTCTGGTAAAGGTTTTTTTACCCTTGCAAAGCTGCTGCTCGTTCCAGCCATTAGATAGCTCACCCCACCTGGCTGGGCCTTTTCTCTCTGCCTGCCTGCAGCCATCCGCTCCAGACCGATTTGCTCTTTGACCCGATTGCAGCTCACCTGCCCACCCCAGCTGCCTGCTCCGGATCCGGGCCCTGCTGCTTGTCTGCATTCCTGTCCCGGCCCTGCCCACCCAGGTGTTCTCTCTCGTTCACCTGGCCCACCTGATTCAACCTAGATTGCAATCACCCGGTGATCTTCCTGTCCAACAAACTCTAGCCTTGGAGGAGATCTGCTCATCACTCAAGATTCATTTCTACCAGCTGGTAACAAATGGGGGTATTAGCTCCATGTGGGTGGATCAGAGTGTAGGAGGGAGAGAGACAAGAGGAGAAGAAAGAGACTTACGAATAGGAACTTAAAAACATGGCTATTTTACAAGGATATCTTTTAATTGCATTGATCCTTTTATTGACTTCACCTGAAGAAAATTCAGCTTCCTTTAATCTTTTAGTTAACTTTGGGGAGGCAACTGGGTGTCTCAGTGGACTGAGAGCCAGGCCTAGAGATGGTAGGTCTTTGGTTCAAATCTGGCCTCAGATACTTCCCAGCTGTGTGGCCTGGATGGGTCCCTTAACCCCCATTGCCTACCCCTTATCACTTTGCCTTGGGACAATAGACATTTAAATGGATAAAAACCCAAGGAACTTAAAGAGACTGGAGGTTATGATTTTTAAGGCATTTCAGACTCCAATGGTTATAAAAATCTCTGTATCTCTTGCATTTTCCTGATTGTTTTGTTTAAGATATAACTTTGTGATTTTAAGTTCATATATTACTGGATTCAATATTATTCTGTTATACTGTTCATTTAATGTATTGAGTTTTAAAATTCTGTTGCTTTTCTCCTATAACCATATTGAAAAAATATCATTGTAATTAAGCCCATATATGAAAAAAAAAACAGCCTTTCTATTTTGACTTTGTAAATTGTCACATAGAGGATAGATGGACTTCATCAGAACTGGTTACAATTGCTATAACAACCTTTGGAAAATTTAATGTGCTAAATATCTCAACTGATTTTAAGGGTTTTTTAAACATGATTTTTGGAATTTTTTTTAACAATCTCTGGTTATTTTGCCTGCCCCTACCACGAGGTAAGGCCAACTCTGGTAGCTGAAGTGAAATACAATTATAATCCCCAACCTTCCCGCATTTCTACATATGTGAATGGAAGTTGGGGCAGTTAATCTCAGGGCATTTGTACCCCTAAAAAGCCTCCAAAAAAGGAGTACCTCTCATTTATACTCTTCAGCTCACCACTTCCACCAGAATGATATTTCTTGAGTATGTTCTTAACCCAAAATCAGTTTTACTTTGTTTAAAAATATGTTTATTCACCAAGGTTGAAAGATTTGCTACGTTTGTAAAAAATTGTGACAAATATCCATCAATTCATAGGCTTTTAAAAATGTCATACAGCAACTTATGTGAAATATGATAGTGTGTTTGTTTGCTATTGTAATTAATTGGGCTATTGAGAATTTTGGGGATATTGATATCTACATATTTGTAATACTGTTCTTTAAAAATGAAAAATGTTACCTTGCTCAATTCATTTGCTTATACTCACAGTGGATCATGGCCAGATATGAAGAGGAAATGGATCTCATTTTTGGTGAGAAAGCCTTGTATTCTATATTTCCTTAGCTGACACAGAGTGTCAATGATTATAAACTATATTTTTGAATTTTTTAAAAACTCTTATTATATTTTTCTTGCATGTGCAATATACTATATCAGGTTTTTTTTTAATTATTTTTCTCTCCTTTTTATATTTAAAGCACATGTCACCAGCATTAAGGTTTTCTTTAACCTTTTGATTTTTCAGTACTATAAGTTTAAGATACATTGCTAATGCATGCCCCAAAAGCTCGTGACTATAAAAATGATGCCACTAATTATTTAAAAAATTATGGGATTTTACTTAATGATTCTGTACAAGATATACACAAAGGAGCCATTGCATAGTGCCAATCGAGCACAAGGTCAAAGAGACCAACCAATCCTGGTGGGATTGATGTAATTTTGAGCCTAGACAAAGAGGACTTGAACATGTTTGGGGTTCGAGGTTGCGGCTGTTTAACATGTGTTAAAGGCAAGTCTTCCTTGTTCCACATTCTACCAAGTATCTCAAACTTGTCTTCTACTTGGCTCCTATAATCTGGTCCCATTTTCTGCCTTTCATAGTGTGGTACCTTTCTGTAGTCCTGGCTACTGACTGGGTAAATGTATCATTGCTTAGATCATTTTGATTGGACCCTGATTCAAGGACCTGTTATAGATTTATTTTTTCCTTTACTTAGAATTTTTACACATAAGACTTTGATACTCTATATTTTCATCCAGTATTTTCTTTTCTTTTGAATTTTTCTGATATCTTTTTAATTTCTCTTATCAATTGGTTAATATACCTCATACCTCAGCCATGCATCCCTAAGTGATCCTGTATTTTTCAATCACCCACAACACAGGGAAATGAAAAAATATTATTATTTAAATTACAAAGTTTAAATTCCTTTTGAGAAGAATTTTAGGTAAAGAAAGATGCTACCTCTCTGAATCCAGAAACTGAACTGTTGGAGAAGACACCATGAAGAAGCCTCCAGACAACAAGCTGCACAAGAATGAACTTTGGATGTGGTTTATTGAACATTTATTTGTATGTATACTTTCATGCCAAAGGGGACTGCCCCGTAACTGGCTTTCTGTCAATGCATCCAGCAATTATTGGTTTTGTTCTTTTTTTTCCCCTCTCTTATCCTCATATTACTGTAATCTTTAAGTTGATTATATTTTCATGATCCTTTTGGGGAAAAATTAATTTTTTCCAAAAATGATCATATGGAGAAATGTAAAAAATGGAGACTTGAATCCAGGATTTCAATCCCCAGGAGTCCTTGCTCACTTCCCAGAATGCCTTGTAACCTCGCCTGGACCGAGATGGGGTATTTAACCTGGCTGTAAAGGCTATTGGCACTCTTCTTTTTTCTACTTCCACTTGGGAGCAGATGTGGCTCTCCACTTAGCAGGCAAGGTGTGAGTGGTCGTGAATAGGCTCTTTGGGCCTAGACACGTGCCTCTCTTACTTGTATTTTCTTTATATTTTAATCTTCAATAGAGCTCTAAAAATATAATACTCCTTGCAGAGAGAAACTAATTTCTACCTGCCTCAGTTTACCCCAAATTTAATCTTTACAAGGATGAAGAAAGAGGTTAACTCAACTTTCTGGCAGAGCCAGAGGGAGTTTGGGCCTTGAAAGGCCAAAGTAGAGAAAGGAATCAGTCCTTCACTCCCATGACTGATCTGAACGAAAGCTGCCTGCGGACCTCCTCCCTGCTCGAGCTCCTCGAACTCACACCTACCCCTGTCTACAGGAAGTGAGTGATCTCCAGAGGCTGTTCTCTACCTCATTTCCTGTGCCTCACACATGCCAATGGTGGCTCAAGCTTGGCTTTGGACAGCCCAGGTGGGCAATTAGTTATTTCTGATTTGTCCCTGACTAGCACATGCCCGTGTAGTATGGGTGTGCACAATTTTGGATGCTAATCCAAGCGAGATGGAAGAGATTTAAAAATCACAGGAGATAGTCTTCCAGGGAACTTCACTTGAGACTATGTCTTGGATCGTGACTTCAACTTAGACTCTGACTCCTGGACTACTTCATTTGGTGAGTGAAAAGTTTTGCTCCCTTCCTAGTTTCCTAAGCTTCTATATTGGAGAAGGCCAAGTGGTTACTCACTGTCAGCCCTCCTGCCTGAGGATTAGTATAGGTATTTTCTCTAACCTCTTTCACATTTCTCTACTTTATTGTTTCCCCTCTATTTTAGTAAATAAACTTCTGACTTGAAATATAATAATTTAGGTGACCACATTATTTCATATAATTTAAGACCAACCATTAAATTTAATGTTTACACCTATATGTACCTTGCATGTACATTGTTTTTTTTTCTTTTCTTTTTTCTCCATTAGACTATGAGCTCCATGAGAGCAAAAAGCTTTTTTAAACCTTTCTTTGTATTCCCAACACTTTGCTTTGGAAACACTGTAGGCGTGTTGAATTGAATAGCCTGTTTCTTTATTAGATCTCTCTCTTTGTGGCTTTCAGACTCCTTCAAGTATGAGATATCCTCTGTAATAGTCTATACTTTTTGGAAAACAAGGACCAGCAGAATTTATGGGTCTGTATCATATTTTCTTATCCTTTCATCTTACTTTTCTCTTGGGTCATTTTTTTACTCTCTGTTTTTCTATGAGACGTTCAAAAGAGAATTCTTTACTCTATTGTCTATCCTGAGTTAACACTAACTTAAGTTCTTTCATAGACTGTGAAGACAGGATTAACTCTCCTTTGTCTACATTTTGATTGAACAAGCTTGAAATAGGTGGAGGAGCTGGAAAACCACTTAGTGAATTCACACCCTCAGAAACTAAATCAGTCAGGATGAGTATTCATCTCTCAAGAAGGTGAATTTTAGAAAATTCACACCCTTAGATGAGAACTTAAGCTTCAGAAGGTAAAAAGTCGATCCCATAGACACTGCCTACAAGGCAGTGCTAGACAATTTGGAAACTGATTGGCTACTGTGAAGAAGGGCAGGGACAAAAACGTCACCATAAAAGCAAGCCCTGAACTCCTCAGAAGAGATTGTCTTTGAGAAGATAGTCTGAAGAGATTGCCTTCTAGAGATAGTCTTCTGACTAGGGAGAGTCTTCAGAGGGAGCTTTTCTGGAGACTTTGACTTGGATCATGGATTTGGAGTCCGGCTTCAACTTAGACTCTGATTCCTGGACTACTTAGTTGGGTGAGTGAAAGGTTGACTCCTTTTCTAGTTTCCTAAGAGACTAGTTTCCATCTCAGTGGAGGCCTCATGGTTACTCACCACCAGCCTTCCTGGATAAGAACTAATTAATCTCTGTCTAGATTAAGCAGACCCAGAGTAAACATTTAGGTTGATAGGATAGATAACCTCTCTAACTTCGTCACATTTCTCTACTTTATTGTTTCCTCTTCATTTTGTAAATATTTGTAATTAAATTTCTGACTCAAGATATAATATTGGCAACCACATAATTTCATAAAATTATTGTCCAACCATTAAATTTAACCCTTACAAAAGCTGGATAAATTGTATTCTTAGCTATGCTCTTCCTATCCTTTTGGTCTGTCCTAATACACTCTGCCTTCTCCTTATGGTTGAGAAGACTGTTTCCCTAGTCCTATTAGTGGTACGATTATTGGAATAATTCTAGAGTTTCAGATTCTAAGTGCATATAGAAAGTTTTTGCAGCACCTAAAGGATCTCATCTTTTCCACTGTTTCCCTCTTTGAACTAAGGTCCTTATATCAAGATCTTATCAAATATATCAAATGCCAGGGATAGGTTAGCAAGTCTAATATCTTGGTATAACAAGCATTCAGAAAAGTCCAATACATTTACTGCCTTACTCAAAGAATTGTTGTTTAGTCCATTTGTCACACCTGACTCTGTGATCATATTTGAGGTTTTCTTGGTAAAGATACTGTAGTGGTTTGCCATTTCCTTCTCAAGCTCATTTTACAGAGGGGGAAACTGGAGCAAATAAGGTTAAGCCATTGGCCTAGGATTATATAGCTAGTGTCTGAGGCTAGATTTGATCTCGGGAAGATGAGTCTTCCTGCCTCCAGACCCAGCACTTTATCCACTGGGCTACCTAGCTGTTCATTATTCAAAGAACAGAGTATATTAAAGATGATTATGATTGTGTACACAGCTCCTTGTGTTTTCCTTTCTCCCTGCAGTTACTCTTGTGACTCCAGAGTATGATCCCATAATGTTCTCTCTTTCTAGCTGGGGTGCCTTTATGTCTGAGAATGTATTTCCCTTGCTACCTATATGGCTACTTGTTAAATCCAGCCTTTTGGGGATTTGTATTGTCTCACTGTCCATCTTCTATGTGGGTGAGGTGATATCATGCCACCTCTCTTCGTTTTTCTGGGTCGGAGTTCTAGCTACACTACAGCTTTGAATCACTGTCATTCATTTTCCTACAGATCATGTTGCTCTCCTATTCAATAAACTCCATTAGTTCCTTATTGCCTTTAATATAAAATAAGAATTTGACTCAGGCTCTTAAAAACCTTTACAACTTCTCCTTATCCTACTATCCAAACTTGGTGTACAATACCCTTCTTTCTATCTATCACTCTATAAGTCCAATTAGGCTGGCCTTTGAGGCAAAAACAGATAATATTAAAAAGAGATAAGGAAGGTAATTACATCTTGATAAAAGGTAGTTTAGACAATGAAGCAATATCAATATTTAACATATATGCATCAAAAGATATAGCACCCAGATTTTAAAAGGAGAAACTAATGGAACTTAAGGAAGAAATAGAGTATACTAGTGGGGGACCTCCACCTTCCCATATCAGAACCAGATAAGTCCAACCAAAAAATAAATAAGAAAGAAGGAAGTGAATGGAAATTTTAGAAAAGTTAGATTTAATAGATATCTGAAGAAAACTGTCAGCAGCACGTGGTAAATATACAAAAACTGACCATGTACTAGGACAGTGATGTCAAACCTTTTTTAAAACTATGTGCCATATCCCCTGCCCTCAGAGACCATGTGCCATGCCTGAGCATACCACTTCCCTCTAGCTCTGCCATCTGTGAGGTTCTCGCCTTCCCTGATGTTTGCATGTTGGAGCAGCTCTGTCTGATGCCCTCTGCTTTTCTATTAATGAACTCTGAGGGAGTGATGGATTGGAGAGGGAGGCACACATGCCCACAGAGAGTGCTCTGTGTGCCATCTTTGGCATGTATGCCATAGGTTCACCATCACTGTACTAGGCCACTAAAACTTCAGGATCAAATGCAGAAATAATACATGCAACTTTTTCAGATTATAATACAATCAAAATTATAATCAATAAGAGTTCATGGAAATACAAATTAAAAATTAATTGGAAATTAAATAATCCAATTCTTTAAAATGGGTGGATAAAATAACAGATCACAGAAACAATCATTGATTTCATTGAAAAGAATGACAATGAAGAAACAACATATAAAAATTTATGGGATATAACGAAAGCAGTACTCAAGGGAAAATTTATATCCCTGAATGCTTATATCAATAAAATAGTATAGGGTTCCAGGCATGAACAAATCACGAAAGTATTAAGGATGTATTCAAAAGCTGACTCTTATGAGCAAAATGTTCATGTTAGTACATGAATATGTATAGATATATTTCTAATATTTTACATGATTGATTCAGATCATGGAGTTGAAATTTTGTGGAATTCTAACCCTTCCCCACATCTGCAGTCTGCAAGGCTGATTAGCATTTTTCTATAGCTTCTTTGTAATGACAAAGGCAGTCACTTAGCAATTGTATGATATAGGGCCAGTGTCTAAGGGAAGAACAGCTTTCACATGAACTTCTGGTATGGGTGTTGGCTACTCAATTGTCTTAGGATCTGGCTCTTTTTTCTTGTTTTTGATTACCAATATGATGCTAATTTTTCTGCCATGTTACCTATTTGATTAACTATCTTACATTCCCCCATTCCTGGGAACCTCAATAAAATCCAGTCTACCTGTCTGACGCAGGAGAGGCTCTCTCACCATCAGAGCACTCAACAGGCTGGATGTTATGCTGAAGAATCCTGTATCTCTTTTCTCTATTTATTTCTTCCCTACCTTAATCTTTAAACCTTTCCACCCATAGTCCCTCGGTCCCCAGCTTCCCTTTCAGGTGATTAACCCATGTAAGAATATTTTGTAGCTGCTAGATGGTTACAAATAGAGAAAAAGCAGATCAATTAATTGGGCATGCAACTAAAAAAACTAGAAAAAGAACAAATTATAAATCCTCAATTAAAGACTAAATTGGAATTCCTAAAAATCAAAGGAGAAATTTATAAAAATGAAAGTAAAAAAACTATTGAACTAATAAATAAGACTAGAAGTTGGTTCTGTGAAAAAAGAAATAAAATAGAACATTTGTTAATTTTATTTTTAAAAAAGGAAAGAAGAGAACCAAATTACCAGTATCAAAAATGAAAATGGTGAATTCACCTGCAATGAAGAAATTAATGCAATTATTAGGAGTTATTTTGCCCAATTATATGACAATAAATTTGACAATCTAGGTGAAATAGATGAATATTTACAAAAATATAAATTACCTAGGTTAACAAAAGAGGAAATAATACACTTAAATAATCCATCTCAGAAAAAGAAGTTGAACAAACCATCAAAGAACTCCCCAAGAAAAATCCCAAGGGCTAGATGGATTCACAAGTCAATTCTATAAAAAATTTAAGGAACAATTAATCTCAATATTATATAAACTATAAGCAAAGAAGGAAATTAGAAAAAAAATTATAACAAAGTTCATCTGGAAGAACAAAAGATCAAGAATATCAAGAGAAAATAATGGGGGAAAAGTGAAGAATGGGGGCCTAGCAGTACCAGATCTATAACTGTACTATAAAGCAGTGGTCATCAAGACAATATGGTACTGGCTAAGAAGAGGGGATCAATGGAATAGACCAGGGGTAAATGATTTCAGTAAGCTAATGTTCGATAAGCCCAAAGATCCCAGCTTTTGGGACAAGAACTCACTCTGACAAAAACTTCTGGGAAAATTGGAAAACAGTATGGGGAAAATTAGGTTTAGATCAACATATTATACCCTATACCAAGATAAATTCAAAATGGGTAAATGAGTTAAACATAAAGAGTGAAATCACAAATAAATTAGGTGAACATAGATTAGTATACTTGATAGATTTAGTATAGGAAGGAATTTAAGACCAAGCAAGAGATAGGGGACATTACAAAATGTAAAATGAATGACTTTGATTATATCAAATTAAAAAAGTTTTGTAGAAACAAAACCAGTGCAACCAAAATTAGAAGGAAAGCAACAAACTAGGAGAACATTTTAATAACAAAACTCTCTGACAAAGGTTTAATTTCCCAAATATATAAGGAACTAAGTCAAATTTGCAAAAAATCAAGCCATTCCCCAATTGACAAATAGCCGAGGGACACGAATAGGTAGTTTTCACATGATGAAATCAAAACTATCAATAAGCACATGAAAAAAGTGTTCTAAAGCCTTCCTGATTAGAGAAATGCAAATTAAAACAACTCTGAGGTACCACCTCACTAGCAGATTGACCAACATGACAACAAAGGAAAATAATAAATGTTGGAGGGGATGTGGCAAAATCGGGACTCTAATACACTGCTGGTAGAGTTGTAAATTGGTTTAACCATTTTGGAGAGTGATTTGGAACTATGTGCAAAGGGTTTTAAATGAATGCCTGTCCTTTGATCCAGCCATACCACTGCTACATTTGTACCCCAAAGAGACAACAAGGAAAAAGACCTGTACAAAATATTTATAGCTGTACTCTTTGTGGTGGCAAAAAACTGGAAAATGAGGGGGTATCCATCAATTGGGAAATGGCTGAATAAATTGTGGTATAGGTTGGTGATAGAATATTATTGTGCTGAAAGGAATAAAGAAATGGAGGAATTCCATGTGAACTGGAATTGATGCAGAGTAAAAGGAACAGAATCAGGAGAACATTGTACAAAGAGACCAATACATTATGGCACAATCAAATTGTAGCATACCAGGCATCTTAGCATCTGGGAAGTATAATTGATGTATTGATATTGTATTACCAGACACATGGTCAGGCCTCTTGATGTTCATTGTATGAAAAGGGACAGTCCGAAGCTCTAGCATAGGCTGGGCCTTGGTGGCCAAGTTGCCTCAGTTGGGAGTACTTTCATTTGTAAAGCACGGTTAGATTAGGGCATTGATAGCCATGTCTCGGCTATCAACGGTTGGATTAATCTCCACCTCTTTGATCTTGTCATTATCAATTTAACCAATGTTAAGACCTATGTCATGTTACGTGTTCGTTGTTCTCCTCCCAATCCACATTCCTAAAACCCTCAACAAAAGCTGGGGCACAAGCACAAACTCCTCTCTCTCTTCCCTCCTCTCCTCTTATACCTCTTACTCTCAGAAAGCTTGCTCTCCCTCTTGCCTCTTCCAATCTTGATCTTGCTGTGGCCTATTATGTTCCTCGTGTCTGACTGACTTATGCAGCGCAGCTGCCCCACACATCTCCCTTTAATCTCTTGGCTGTGTGGCCCAT
The DNA here is from genome assembly GCF_027887165.1 of Monodelphis domestica. NCBI lineage: Eukaryota > Metazoa > Chordata > Mammalia > Didelphimorphia > Didelphidae > Monodelphis > Monodelphis domestica. The sequence continues at coordinate 253,173,250 of NC_077228.1, forward strand.
GGGGATGCCCCAGAGCTCTCAGCTCCACGCAGGTTCTCTTGGTCTTTATACTTATAATTTCTCTGCTTGCTTTCTCTTTCTAGAGAGATAATTACAGAGCTCTCATTTCCCCAGGTGTTTTAACTTGGTCTCTGGATCTTTATTCCTGTGACTCTTGCCCTGACTGCATTATCTAACACACATCCATATTCCTCTACCCTCCATTCTCCTTCTCAGGTCACCCACCCACAGGTAAACTATATAGCAACCGCAGGACGGATTTCTATACAAATGATTTAGACTTTTCTACCAGCAGCAATGCAATGACCCAGGACAATCCAGAGGAACTTATGAGAAAGAACATTATCCATATCCAGAGAAAACTGTGGAACCAGAAATACATTAGAAAAATATATGTTTGATCACATAGTGCATTAGGGATGTGATTAGGGTTTTGATGCTAAAGGATCACTTTACTGCAATTATGAATAACATAGAAATATGTTTTGAACAATGATACATGAACTGCTTGTTGGCTTTTGGAGGGGTGAGGGAAAGGGGGGGAATCAAGAATTATGTAACCATGGAAAAATATTCTAAATTAAAATTTAAAAAATTAAAAAAAAAAGAAAAAATAAGCAAAAAGGAGATCTATCAAATTTTTTAATGACACAAATATGGTTCTGATACCTAAGCCAGGAAGACCAAAAACAAAGAAATAAAATTATAGACCAATTTCCCTAGTAAACACTGACCCAAAAAATCTTAAATAATATTAGGAAAACTATTCACATATTTGACCATATCAATAATGAAACTAAAGAAATCACATGATTATCTCAATAGATGCTGTAATAGATGATAATATTAGGAGATTTATGGTAATAGGACAGAGACACCAGGAAGCCAGCTAAAGGAAAGGCTGGATCTTACACTCCTTTCCCCCACACCACTTCCTGTCCCTTTCTCTACTGATCTAAAGGATCTTCTCAGGAATAGTAAGCTTGAAGGTTTTCCCCAATAACTAATCCTACAATTTAGATTTTTTAACTAAGAGGGTTTTATTCTTTAAAGTAGAGGGAGTAAAGAGGGGGAGGAGGAAAGAGGAAACTAGGTTTCCCTAACTTCCTATGATTTCTTGTTGATTGAAGATTTTCACAATGTGTTCAATTCAGGAAATAAGGTTATTTTCTCTATGGAGAGATATTGATAGCAAAAGCTGACAGAGATTCTTCAGAGATAAGTTACAAATCTTCTTAGTACTCAGATAAATAATCACTGACCAAGAGAGGAATCGGTTTTCCAGCTTCCTTCCAACAGTCAGAGGAAAGAAGTGAAGTCAAGCTGCTGGGCTTCCCAACTGTGCCCTCTTCTGTAATATGCCAGGCATGGAAGTATGGTTGATGTATTAAATACTTGATCAGAGCAGTTACAGATCAGAGATCTGTATACAGATCAGAGATCAATGTATAGGCAGTTCTAAGGGCAAGAGAATTCCTGGGCCTAAGCCACATAGGCTTAGCCCTCATCTTGTCAAACCTCATTCCTCTGAAAAGCGCATGTCAGGTAAATCCCCACCTACTCTGATCTTGTCATTATCTATGCTACCAATGAGAATCAACTATGCTTTGTTACCTATTCATTCATCCTCACAATCCACAATAAAGCCTGGGGTGAGTGCCTGATTCCTCCTCTTGTTTCCTACAACCTTGAAGTTCTCCCTGATCTCTCTCTCTCTTTATCTTTCCTAGTGCCACTCTTGGTCAGGTGCTTTCTATCTTGGAATTTTTACTTCCACATGTCAGCATACTTCTCACATTTTCCTTTAATTATCTTTCTAAGGAGAATGTTATCAGGGACCAACTCAAAATTGACTTGTCTGTGTCACTTTATTTATCACCCATTTTCTCAGACTCCTTGCTCCTTCTCAAGCCCAAACCCACTAAGAAGAATTCTTTTTATAACAGTCGCTGGACATCTGTTATATCTTCAATATTCTATTGGAATCTCATCTCCATCTGGTTGATTGGCAGTTCACCAAATTTCAAATCTCTTGCTTTTTATTGTAGATCCATCTTGTGTTGCAATCTTTACCTTACAATGCAGAAAAATGCCTTTGACAAAATACAATACTCATTCCTATTAAAAATACTAGAAAGCATAGAAATAAAAGGGCCTTTCCTTAAAATAATTAGTATTTATTAAAACCATCAGCAAGTATCATCAGCAATGGGAAAAAGTTAGGAGCCTTCCCAACAAGATCAGGAGTTAAGTAAGGATGTTCATTATCATTACCATTATTTAATATTATACTTGAAATGCTAGCTTTAGCAATTAGAGAAGAAAAAGAAATTGAAGGAATTAAAGTAGGCAATAAGGAAACTAAACTATCACTCTTTGCAGATGACATAATGGTATACTTAGAGAATCCAAGGAAATCAACTAAAAAACTAGTTGAAATAATAACTTTAGCAAAGTTGCAGAGTACAAAATAAACCCACATAAATCATCAGCATTTTTATATATTTCCAACAAAGTTCATCAGCAAGCATTAGAAAGAGAAGCTCCATTTAAAATCACTCTAGACAATATAAAAGACAGTGATCCCTCACCTTTCATGGGAGTTATGTTCCAGAGACCCCAGTGATAGGTGAAAATCTGTGAAGTAGTAGCATTATATTTATTTAATTATATATATATATATATATATATGTATATATATATATATATATATGTTTTAAGGCCTTATAAACCCTTTCCACTATCCTATAAAACTCTTTATACACTCTTATTAACCTAGAATCACTGAACCAGTCAGTGCTTAGGATACAGAACACAGTGCTGTGGTTTGTAACCTTTCATTCCATCTGCCAATAGTATGCCATGTACAGTCTCATGTTGGCAAACTTGGACAAACAGTAGTGGCTTCTTGCTTTTCCATTGTGTATAGTAAGGTATTCATCTGCAAAATCCCATGATATAGCAAAAAGCAATACAGAATTAGATACTTTTTTTTTTTAATTTGCGATATAGTGAAGCCACCATAAGTGAACTGTGATATAATGAGGGATGACTGTATTTGGGAATCTATTTCCCCAGACAAAGGTAAAGATTATATGAACCCAATTACAAAACGTTTTTCACACAAATAAAATTAAATACAAACAAATTAATTGCTCATGGGTAGGTTGAGATAATATAACAAAAATGACAATCCTACCTAAATTAATTTACTTTTTCAGTGCCAGACCAATCAAACTACCAAAGAAAAAACTACTTCAGAGAACTAGAAAAAATGATTTAAAAATCATCTGGAAGAATAAAAGGTTAAGAATATCAAAGGAACTAATGAAAAAAAATGTGAAGGATGGTGGCCTAGCAGTACCAGATCTTAAATTGTTTTATAAAGCAGAAATCATCAAAACAATTTGTTACTGGCTAAGCAATAGTTGGGTGGATCAATGTAATTGCCTAGGGGTAAAAGACCTCAGCAATCTAGTTTTTGATAAGTCCAAAGATCCCTTCTTTGGGGATAAGAACCCACGATTTGACAAAAACTGCTGAGAAAATTGGAAAACAGAATGGCAAGCATTAGGTTTAGATCAAAATCTCATACTCTATGCTAATAAGAGAGCAAAATGGGTATGATTTAAAGATAAAGAGATATGTTATAAATAAATTAGTGGAATATAGAATAGTTTACCTGTCAGATCCAAGTATTTATAACCAAATAAGAGATAGAGAATATTAAAAGATGTAAAAATGAATAATTTTTATTATATTTAAGTTTTTATGTAAACAAAACCAATGTAACCAAGATTACAAGGGAAGCAACAAACTAGGGAAAATTTTTATAACAAATTTCTTTGACAAAGGTTTCATTTCTCAAATATATAAAGAACTAAGTCAAATTTATAAGAATCCAAGTCATTCCCCAATTGATAAATGGACAAAGATTATGAAAAGGCAGCTTTTAGATGAAGAAATCAAAGCTAAAAATAATCATATGAAAAAATGCCCTAACTCATTCTTTTTTTTTTTTAATTTTAATATTATTTTATTTGGTCGTTTTCATACATTATTCACTGGAAACAAAGATTGTTTTCTTTTCCTCCCCTCCCCCCCCCCCCCCCCCCACCTTTCCCTCTCCCATAGCCGACGCATGATTCCACTGGTTATCACATGTGTTCTTGACTCGAACCCATTTCCCTGTTGTTGGAGTTTGCATTATAGTGTTCATTTAGAGTCTCTCCTCAGTCTTATCTCCTCCAACCCTGTAGTCAAGCAGTTGCTTTTCATTGGTGTTTTTACTCCCACAGTTTATCCTCTGCTTGTGGGTAGTATTTTTTTTTTAGATCCCTGCAGATTGTTCAGGGATTGCATTGATACTAATGGAGAAGTCCATCACCTTCGATTGTACCACAATGTATCAGTCTCTGTGTACAATGTTTTCCTGGTTCTGCTCCTCTCGCTCTGCATTACTTCCTGGAGGTTGTTCCAGTCTCCATGGAACTTCTCCACTTTATTATTCCTTTTAGCACAATAGTATTCCATCACCAACATATACCACAATTTGTTCAGCCATTCCCCAATTGAAGGGCATCCCCTCATTTTCCAATTTTTGGCCACCACAAAGAGCGCAGCTATGAATATTTTTGTACAAGTCTTTTTGTCCATTATCTCTTTGGGGTACAAGCCCAGCAGTGCTATGGCTGGATCAAAGGGCAGACAGTCTTTTATCGCCCTTTGGACATAGTTCCAAATTGCCCTCCAGAATGGTTGGATCAATTCACAACTCCACCAGCAATGAATCAATGTCCCCACTTTGCCACATCCCCTCCAGCATTCATTACTTTGCATAGCTGTCATGTTAGCCAATCTGCTAGGTGTGAGATGATACCTCAGAGTTGTTTTGATTTGCATCTCTCTGATTATAAGAGATGTAGAGCATCATGTGCTTATTAATAGTTTTGATTTCTTTGGCTGAGAATTGCCTGTTCATGTCCCTTGCCCATTTGTCAATTGGAGAATGGCTTGATTTTTTGTACAATTGATTTAGTTCTTTATAAATTTTAGTAATTAAACCCTTGTCAGAGGTTTTTATGAAGATTGTTTCCCAATTTGTTGCTACCCTTCTGATTTTGGTTACATTGGTTTTGTTTGTACAAAAACTTTTTAATTTGATGTAATCCAGATTATTTATTTTGCATTTTGTAATTCTTTCTAATTCTTGCTTGGTTTTGAAGTATTTCCCTTCCCAAAGGTCTGACATGTATACTATTCTGTGTTCGCCTAATTTTCTTATAGTTTCCTTCTTTATGTTCAAGTCATTCATCCATTTTGAATTTATCTTGGTGTAGGGTGTGAGGTGTTGATCTAAGCCTAATCTTTCCCACACTGTCCTCCAATTTTCCCAACAGTTTTTATGAAATAGTGGATTTTTGTCCCAAAAGCTGGGATCTTTGGGTTTGTCATATACTGTCTTGCTGAGGTTGCTTGCCCCCAGTCTATTCCACTGATCCTCCTTTCTGTCTCTTAGCCAGTACCAAATTGTTTTGATGACCGCTGCTTTATAATATAGTCTGAGATCTGGGACTGCAAGACCCCCTTCCTTTGTGTTTTTTTTCATTAATTCCCTGGATATCCTTGATCTTTTGTTCTTCCAAATGAACTTTGTTATGTTTTTTTCTAAATCAGTAAAAAAAATTTTTGGAAGTTCCATGGGTATGGCACTAAATAGATAGATGAGTTTGGGTAGGATGGTCATTTTTATTATATTGGCTCGTCCTACCCATGAGCAGTTAATGTTCTTCCAATTGTTCAAGTCTAGTTTTAGTTGTGTGCAAAGTGTTTTGTAGTTGTGTTCATATAGATCCTGTGTTTGTCTCGGGAGATAGATTCCTAAGTATTTTATTTTGTCTTGGGTAATTTTGAATGGGATTTCTCTTTCTAGTTCTTGCTGCTGAGCTGTGTTGGAATTATATAGAAATGCTGATGACTTGTGTGGGTTTATTTTGTATCCTGCAACTTTGCTAAAGTTGTTGATTATTTCAATTAGCTTTTTGGTTGAGTCTCTAGGATTCTTTAAGTAGACCATCATGTCATCTGCAAAGAGTGATAATTTGGTCTCCTCCTTGCCTATTTTGATGCCTTCAATTTCTTTTTCTTCTCTAATTGCTACTGCTAGTGTTTCTAATACAATGTCAAATAATAGAGGTGATAATGGGCATCCTTGTTTCACTCCTGATCTTAATGGGAATGGATTTAGTTTATCCCCATTGCAGATGATATTAGCTGATGGTTTTAGATATATACTGTTTATTATTTTTAGGAATGACCCTTCTATTCCTATGCTTTCTAGTGTTTTTAGTAGGAATGGGTGTTGTATTTTATCAAAGGCTTTTTCTGCATCTATTGAGATAATCATGTGATTCTTGTTGGTTTGCTTGTTGATGTGGTCAATTATGTGGATAGTTTTCCTAATGTTGAACCAGCCCTGCATCCCTGGTATGAATCCTACTTGATCATGGTGGATGACCCTTCTAATCACTTGCTGGAGTCTTTTTGCTAGTATCCTATTTAAGATTTTTGCATCTATATTCATTAGGGAGATTGGCCTATAGTTTTCTTTCTCTGTTTTTGGCCTGCCTGGCTTTGGAATTAGTACCATGCTTGTGTCATAAAAGGAGTTTGGTAGGACTCCCTCTTTGCTTATTATGTCAAATAGTTTGTATAATATTGGGGTTAACTGTTCTCTGAATGTTTGATAGAATTCACTGGTGAATCCATCAGGCCCTGGGGATTTTTTCTTAGGCAGTTCTTTGATGGCTTGATGGATTTCAATTTCTGATATGGGATTATTTAAGAAAACTATTTCTTCTTCTGTTAGTCTAGGCAATTTATATTTTTGTAAATATTCATCCATATCACCTAGGTTGGTATATTTATTGCCATATAGTTGGGCAAAGTAGTTTTTAATGATTGCCTTAATTTCCTCTTCATTTGAGGTGAGATCCCCCTTTTCATCCTTGATGCTATTAATTTGCCTTTCTTCTTTCCTTTTTTTAATTAAATTAACCAGTACTTTGTCTATTTTGTCTGTTTTTTCAAAGTACCAGCTTCTAGTCTTGTTTATTAGCTCAATAGTTCTGTCACTTTCTATTTTATTAATTTCTCCCTTAATTTTTAGGATCTCTAGTATGGTTTTCTTCTGGGGGTTTTTAATTTGATCATTCTCAAGTTTTTTTATTTGCATTTCCAATTCCTTGGTCTCTGTCCTCCCTAATTTGTTAATATATGCACTCAGGGATATGAATTTTCCTCTAAGTACTGCCTTGGCTGCATCCCATAAGGTTTGAAAGGATGTTTCGCCGTTGTCATTTTCTTCAACGAAATTGTTAATTGTTTCTATGATTTCTTCTCTAACTATCCGATTTTGGAGTATCATGTTATTTAATTTCCAATTAATTTTTGATTTGGGTCTCCATGTACCCTTGCCGATCAATATTTTAATTGCCTTGTGATCTGAAAAGGCTGCAGTTAATATTTCTGCTTTTCTGCATTTAAGTGCCATGTTTCTATGACCTAGTGTATGATCTATTTTTGTGAATGTGCCATGTGGTGCTGAAAAGAAGGTGTATTCTTTTTTGTCCCTATTTATTTTTCTCCATATGTCTATTAATTCTAATTTTTCTAAGATTTCATTCACCTCTTTTACCTCTTTCTTATTTATTTTTTGATTTGATTTATCTAAATTTGATAGTGGTTGGTTCAAGTCTCCCACTAATATGGTTTTACTGTCTAATTCCTCCTTCAATTCTCCTAGTTTCTCTATTAAAAATTTGGATGCTATACCATTTGGTGCATACATGTTGATTAGTGATATTTCCTCATTGTCTATATTTCCTTTTAGCAGAATATATTTACCTTCCCTGTCCCTTTTGATCAGGTCTATTTGTACTTTGGCTTTGTCAGATATCATGATTGCAACTCCTGCCTTCTTTCTATCGGTTGAGGCCCAAAAGGTCTTACTCCAACCTTTAATTCTAACCTTGTGAGTGTCAACCCGTCTCATATGTGTTTCTTGAAGACAACATATGGTAGGGTTTTGTGTTCTAATCCAATCTGCTATTTGTCTGCGTTTTATGGGTGAGTTCATCCCATTCACGTTCAAAGTTATGATTGTTATTTGTGGATTCGCTGGCATTTTGATGTCTTCCCCTAGTTCTGACCTTTCTTCTTTAGCTTTCTCCTTTTGAACCAGTGATTTACTTTAGGTCAGTCCCCCTAGTCCCCTCCCTTGAGATGCTTCCCTTTCTAGCCCCTCCCTTTTTATGCTCCCTTCCCCTCCCCCCTCTCCTTCCCTCCCTTTTTGTACTCCCTCCCCCTCCCCCTCCTTAATTTTCCTTTCTTTCTTGCCCTAATGGATAAGATAGAATTCAGGATCCCACGGGATCTAGATGTTCTTCCCTCTCAGATTTGATTTCACTGAGAGTAAGGTTTAAGTAATTCCACTTCACGCTCTCTTCCTCTCCTTCTCATATGAGAGTTCTTCCCCTCCCCTTCCCATGTGTATCTTTATATGGGAAAGTTTATTCTATTGATTCCCCCCCTATTTCTTGAAGTTAATCTTAGTGTTATCACGGTTCCCCCCTCCCTTTTCCTTTTTTTGCCCCAACTTTCCCCAAATCTTCTTAATTCCCCAATCTTTCCCTATGCATGTTTCTTCTAACTACTCTTATGATGATACAATTTATAAGAGTTACACAAAACATTTTCCCCACATATTAATATATATAATTAGATGTAAATGTAGTCCTTATAGAAGAGAGTTTGACTTAAAGAGAAAGATAAGATTTATCTCCTTTTCCCTTTCTTTCATATTTACCTTTTCATGTTTCTCTTGCTTTCTGTGCTTGGATATCGAACTTTCCACAGAGCTCTGGTCTTTTCTTAGCAAATGCTTGGAAATCTTCTATTTTGTTGAATGCCCATACTTTCCCCTGGAAGTATATAGTCAGTTTTGCTGGGTAGTTGATTCTTGGTTGGAGACCCAGCTCTCTTGCCTTTCTAAATATCGTGTTCCATGCTTTGCGGTCTCTTAGTGTATTAGCCGCTAAGTCGTGTGTGATCCTTATGGGAGCCCCCTTATATCTGAAGCTCTTCTTCTTGGCTTCTTGTAGGATTTTCTCCTTTACTTGGAAGCTCTTGAATTTGGCAATTACATTCCTAGGCGTTGTCTTTTGGGGATTTAGTATAGAAGGTGTTCTATGAATCCTTTCTATTTCTATTTTGCCCCCTTGCTCCAGAACGTGGGGGCAATTTTCTTTTATAATCTCCTCTAGAATAAAATCCAATTTGTTGTTTACCTCTGGTTTTTCTGGGAGACCGATGATATGGAGATTTTCTCGTCTTCCTCTGTTCTCCAGGTCCGTGACCTTCTCAGTGAGATATTTTATGTTTTCTTCCAATTCATTAATTGTTTGGGTTTGCTTTATTGATTCTTGCTGTTTTATCATCTCACTTTCTTCGAGGTGCTTAATTCTGGTCATTAGGGACTGGATTTGCTTTTCAGCCTTGTCTGCCCTTCTGTTGGATGCTTCGAGTTCTTTTTTCCAATTGAGCAGTCTTATCTGTCAGACAGCTGATCTCTTTCTCCCATTTTTCTTTCCAGAAGGTTTCCATCTTTTGGATAAGTTCCAGTTTGAGATCTTCCAGAGCTTGTTGATAGTTTCCATTTTGGGAGGCGTGTTCTGAATTTTTTTGGATTTCCTCCTCATTCTCCTCTTTTCCTTGGGTACTTCCACCATAAAAGTTTTCAATAGTCACTTTTTTCCCTTTCTTCCTGGAGGCTTGATTTTGGGCCATGTGAGCCATCCCTTTGGTGGTTTTATTTCCCTTTCCTTTTTGGTCTGGGGTCTGGGTTATAAGAGCGGTTTTTCTGTGAATTTAGGTTGCTTCAGACTAGTTCTTCCCAGCCTCCGAGGCCAGGTATTCAGCTCCGCCCAAATAATCAGCGTGCGTTGTTCAGCGCAGCCCGCACTGAGTCCAGGTCCGCTGGATTCTCCAGTGAAAGCGCCCTGAGACGTTTTTTTTCCTGGCAGTCCCCAGATCCCAAGGACCCTGGAGTGCCCCCCCAGACAGAGACGCTCCCCACTCACTCGCTGTCCCGGTGAGCACTCAGGTAGCTCACTCTGGTTTAGTGGGGGAGGTGGGGTGGGGGAAGGGCGGCTCAGTTCACTTTTCTGTGCAAGCTTTTCCTTCTTATTTTAGTGTGGAAATGTTCAAGCCCCATGTACCTTTGCCTCTGTGGGGTACTGGGGAGTCCTTCTGTTCCTCCAAAGGTGATTTTATGCTCCTTTGATGTAGTCTATTTCGTTCGGTGCTGGGGAGAGGAAGTGTGCCGCGTCTAGATTGCAGCCATGATTACCCGGAAGTTCTTCTTTTTTTTTTTTTAAACCCTTACCTTCCATCTTGGAGTCAATACTGTGTATTGGCTCCAAGGCAGAAGAGTGGTAAGGGCTAGGCAATGGGGGTCAAGTGACTTGCCCAGGGTCACATAGCTGGGAAGTGTCTGAGGCCAGATTTGAACCTAGGACCTCCCATCTCTAGGCCTATCTCTCAATCCACTGAGCTGCCCAGCTTCCCGCCCCCCCCCAACTCATTCTCGATTAAAGAAATGTAAATTCTACCTTATACCTATCAGATTGGTCAATATTATAGTAAAGAAAAATGATAAAAGTTGGAGAGGATATGACAAAATTGGCCATTAATGCATTGCTGGTAGAGTTGTGAACTGAGCCAACCATTCTGAAGAGCAATTTGGAACTATGTCCAAAGGTTTATACAACTGTGCATGCCCTTTGATGTGGTAATATCACTACTGGGTCTGTATCCCAAAGAGATAATTTAAAAAAAAAAGGGGGGGAAAGGACCACTTGTACAAAAATATTTGTAGTTGCACTTTTTTTTTTTGTGGTGGCAAAGAATTGGAACTTGAGGGAATGTCCATTAATTGGGGAATTGCTGAACAAATTGTGGTACATGTTGGTAATGGAATACTATTATTCTAGTGCTATAAGAAATGATAAGCAAGATGATTTCAGAAAAAGCTAGAAATATCTGCAGGAACTGATGTAGAGTGAAATAAGCACAACTGGGAAAACATTGTACACAATAACAGTAAATATTGGATGATTATTATCTGTGAAAACTTGCCTACTCTTAGGAATATAATCTGGGATAATCCTGAAAGATTTATAATGGGGAATGCTATCCACCTTCAGGGAAAGAACTGTTGTAGTTGTCTTTCACATCAGTGTATCTTTGATTTTATTTTGGGGTTTTGGTTATGCATGAGTGTGCTCTTACAACAATGACCAATATGGAAGTGTGTTTTGCATGACAAGAAAATTTTTAAAAGGTTGTTGGCATATTAAAAAAAAAAGTTTTTTTTAATGAGAGGAAAACTTCAAAGAAATATAAAAAGATGTTCCTCAATTGGGGAATGGCTGAACAAATTGTGGCATATGATGGTGATGGAATACTATTGTGCTATAAGGAATGATTAAAAGAATGATTTCAAATAGAGCTGGAAAGATATTTACATAAACTGATGCAGAGCGAAATAAACAGAACCAGGAAATAATTGTTCACAGTAATAGCAATATTGTGGAATGATTTTAATATGCTAGTAACAGCAATACAATGATCCAGAACAATTCTGAGGGATTTATGGAAAAGAATGCTATCTCCCTTCAGAGAAATAACTGTTGGAGTAAGAATGCAGATAGAAACATGTTATTTATCACTTGTTTATTTGAGCATATGTTTAAAAGTTTTGTTTTATAAGATAACAATCTTATAAATTGTAAGAATTTATAGTTCTTATCAGATAACAATCTTATAAATCATAAATCACAAATCACTTACAAAAATAAAGAATATGGAAAAATGTTTTGCAGGGTAATTCATGTATAACCCAGATTCAATTGCTTGCTAGCATGGGGAGGGGGCAGGAAAGAAGGCAGAGAGATAACTTGGATTAAATAACTCTGCAAAACTCATGTGGAAATTTGTTATTAAAATAAAAAAAATTCAGTTCAAACATTATATTCTACATGAAGCTTTTCCTGATCCCCAGAGTTGTTACTGCCTTCCCTACAACTATCAGTATATATAAAATATATATTTTTTCACCTGTTGTCTCCCTGAAAGAATATAAGCTCCTTAAACGAAGGGAAATTTTTAATTTTTGTCTTTGTATTCCTACATGTGCAAATTATAATATGTTCTATTGAACATGAGAACATATGATAATCTCATATTAAGATAATATAGCCATTGTGTTACAAATCTCTGCCTGCCAAAACTGTACCTAGTATTTAGTAGGTGCTTAATAAATCTTTGTTGACTAATTGATTTTATTCATAAAAGATCATTATGGCTTTAAGGTTAGACAGAACAATAACAGCCTTAAGTTATCCCATTTGGATCTATTTTATATACCTGTAATACATGAATAGTCCATGAGTGTGGAAATGAGTCAAAAGCCTTGCATTAATCAGCAAAGGTTGTATAAATATTATATAGCACTTTTAAATGAGTTGCTCAGTAATTACTGAATCAATTTTTTCTTTTTTTTGGATTTTGGTTGAGCTTCAAGAAGTCATCAGCTTAAATCTAACTCACTTGCAGGTCAAGGCATCACTCTGATGATGTCCTCTTTGTAAACAAAGCACTAATAACTCAATCAGTAATTGTTTTTTAAATACTGTTTCCCTCCATGGTCAGTATATAGCATTTTTGTCTTTGCAAATTTTGGGGGTGATTCAAGATATGAATACTTTACATAGAATACATTAAGATATTTATGACCTACATTTGGAGGGATCATTCATTTCATCTTCTCATTTTTTGATAACAGGTATATATGATTTCTTCTTTTAAGTTTGATCAAATTTCCCTTCAAGAAACTGGTGAAATGCATTGAGAATAATTCATGTACTACTATGAAGTGCTTGTAATTATGAATCTTATCTTGCTGCTATCCAGCTTTGTTTTCTATTGCTTTTTGATCACTTTCCTTGCTATAACAACCCTATGTACACTACCTACTTATTATTAGTATTTCAACCTGCATCTAGACAGTAAATTCCATTCTATCTTATCTCAACTATATCCTTTATCTTCTATAGAACATGATTCTGGAGTTCTGGATACAGAAGAACTTAACAATGTTTCTTGAACAAATGAATAAATAACGACTATGACTATTTGTATAGATTTTTATCAATTTCAAAAAAAGATGTCACACCCATTACTTCAATTCTTTCCAATAATATGGTGTGGTATATACATCCTTTTCACAAGTGAGAAAACAGGGTCAGAGAAGATTGTGACTTGCTCTGGTCACACAGCTTAAAGGTAACTAAAAATGATTTCTGAATCTGCTTTTAGTCTTCCTTCTACAGCACCATTTTATTAAAATGGCATTTTTGCTTATGAGAAAGCGGGCCCCAAAGGCACCACAATCATACTGAGCATTACCACCTGCATCGTGCTCACGAACAACAACAACAACAAAAAGTCTTCTAGAGCACGGAAGTGAGGAATTTTTCCAGGGACTATGTTAGGTATGAACATCACCTTCCATTACTACCCAGCCTCTTCCAGCCTAATTCCAGCAACGTTGGCGAAGCCATCTTGGAACCGGGCATAATTTCCGATCCACCAGCTTCTTAGGTTTGGCAAAGGGTCTTTGACAATCGAAATGGCACCCCCTTTCTGTTCCGCTCACTAAACCTTCAGCTAGCTGAGAGATCTTTTCTGTAAATTATCTTGTTTTATAAGTTGTGGCATTCCTTCTATACTCGGTGTCTGTAAATAACAAGGATTCCGTTTTTTTTTTTTTTTCCAGAATGTAAGATGGACATCACTGCTTCGGAGGAACCAAAAAAGAGCCCCAAACCCTGTCTGTACTCCGTTCCTCTATTGTAACGGAAGTGGACTAGCTGGTTAACTCTATGGTACCTCCGCCCTCCCAGGCATGAATCCGGAAGTAACCTTCCGGTCCTGACCCCATTCAAACGACTGCTTTCGTGCTGATTCCTGGTACTACTTCCTCTGCGATCGTTTTCTACCAGGTAGGCTTGTTCTCCACCCACTTGCTGTGCTGCTCTTCCTTTTGTGGGAGTTATAGGGAAGGCGTGAATGAGGGAATAAACTCTAATTTGTAGGCATCTTCCCATTTGCTGCCCTTTCTCTTCAGTAGCTGGAGGAAGTTGGAGAAAAGGGAAGAAAAGGGAAGAACCTTTGTTGTCAGCGATGCAGGTGGCTGTAGGGGCTTTCTCTTCTGGCGACCGCCACCCCTTCCAGTACCTCAGGAACTCTTGCAGGTTGGATAAGGGGTGAACCGAGTGATCATAAGATCCTAGATTTAAAATTGGAAGAGCCATCGAGTTCAACCTCTCATTTCACAGAGGACGAAGCTAAGGCTCAAAAGTTAAGCGCCAAGAATCACACAGCTAGTGTCAGAGCCAAAGCCAAGAACCCAGATCTTTCAGATTCTTGTCTAGCCCTCTGCCTATTAAACACTTAAACTCTTTGTCAGCTTCCTTTTTTCTAGTTGTCAAGGCTGCCCTGCCCCTCCATTCCCTTGAGAAATATTACATATCAAAACTGTTATCTCGGAAGGCCAGTAGAAGTGGTGTCACATTAAACAGAAAGCTGCTTCACTGCAGTCCACATAGCTCTTAGATACCTGAGTTTTGGAATCAAGGAAATCCTACTTAATTCATAATAGAAATGATTTCCCTTCAATCCATGACTTTTCAGGTTTTCTGCTCCTTCCTATGTCCAGTGTACTAATATATAACTTGGTGTCTGGCTATTAACTGTGGTAGCTGAATTAACAAGTGACTGAGTAAGTAGCTTCATAATTCTCTAGGGGGAAAAAATACAGCCTTTTAAAGGTTCTCCTCCAATGAGGTCTCTTCCAAATATATCTTAAAATCACATAAGCTTTTGTGACAGATGTAACCTGAGTTTCAACATCAAGCTAGATATAAAACCCAGAGATGTATACTCAACAAAGAAGTTCACCAGTATCATGCCACCACAGATTTCTTATAGTGCAATAGTTTTCCATTACAACCATATACTACACTTTTTTAGCTATTCCCCAATAGGTGAACATCCCTTAATTCTTTGCCACTACAAAAGAGTTGCTAAAATATTTTTGTACAAGTAGGCCCTTTTCTCTTATCTGATCTCTTTGGGATACTGACCCAGTAGGGTTTTGCTGAGTCAGAGTTTTATGGCCTTTTGGGTGTGGTTCCATATTATTCTCCAAAATGGTTGTATCACTTTTTCATCATATTGATAGAGGTGAGATGGTATTTCAAAGTTTTTTAAATTTGCATTTCTCTATAATCAGTAGGGATCTAGAGCATTTCCTCATATGACTATAGTTTTAATTTCTTTATCTGAGAGCTAATTGTTCATATCCTCTGACCATTTATCATTTGGGCAATGCTTTGAATTCTTATAAATTTGACTCATTTTTAAAATATATTTGAGAATTAAGGCCTTTGTCAGAGGCATTTGCTATAACTCCCCATCTCCATTTATTATTTCCCTTTTAATTTTAGTTTGGTTTTGTTTGTACAGACACTTTTAAATTGTCAAAATGATCAGTTTCATTTTTCATAATGTTCTGTATATCTTGTTTGAGCATAAATTCCTCCCTTATCCATAAGTCTTGACAGGTAATCTTTTTGGTGTTCTTCTAATTTGTTTATAATATCCCACTTTATTTCTAGATCAAGTATCCATTTTGACTTTTATCTTGGTTTATGGTATAAGGTATTTGTCTATGCCTAGTTCACAACATATTGCTTTCCAGTTTTCCCAGCTTTGATCTCTGGGTTTATTAAATACTAGGTTACTATGGTCATTAACTACTATATGTTGATTCCTTAACCTATTCCACTGATCCACTATCCAGTTATTTTAGCTTGTACCAGATTGTTCTGATAAGTGTCACTTTATAGTATTGTTTGAGTTCTGGTATAGCCAGGCTTCCTTCCTTTATCTATTTTTTCATGAATTTTCCTTGATATTTTTGACCTTTTTTCTTCTAGATGAATTTTGCTATTATTTTTTTCTAGTTCTAGGAAATTTTTTTTTGGGGGTAATTTGATTGTTGTGGCATTGAATAGGTAAATTAATGTAAGTAGAATTGCTACTTTAATTATATTGCCTCAGCCTATCCATTAGCAATTAATATTTTTCTAGTTGTTTAGGTGTGACTGTGTGAAAACTGTTTTGTAAATGTGTTTATATAGTTGCTTGTTTGTTTTGGTATATTGCCTACAGTTCTTTTAAATGGAATTTCTTTTTCTACCTCTTCCTATTGAACTTTGTTGGTGGGCCATGCCATTTTTAGGGCTGCTTTCCTCCTTTGTTGTCCATTTGCCTCCTAGTTCTTGTCTGTGGCTCCAAGAATCTGTAGCATACACATTAGCCACATCCTAGTAGGCCATCTTGGAAGGCAGGCAAAACCTAGTTGATGGTAATTGATAGGCCTCTAACCCATTGGTGAGTTGTAGGATGTCTACCCTAGATCTCTGAAGATTTCCTCTGGCAGAAAGGGATGAGAACAGGTTGTTCCAATGGCCATGAAGGTGGTGCTCTGTGGAGCAATTAGAGCTTGGTCAAATATTGAAGAAGCCTAGGTCATCTACTGCATCCTGAGCCATCATCAGTCATCTTGACTTTTTTCTTGACACTGAACTTCAGTGAGAGAGCGAGGCTGATAAGTTTGTTCAGTTCTGCCTCACTTAAATCCAGTTTATGTTTAAATCAAAAGATATCACCAGTGATGTTGTTTTGGTCCTCTGGGTACAAATCACAGTTTTTGAAATGATTGAATAATAACAACAAATCTTGAATGAACCCAATACTTTAAAAAAAAGTTTATTTATTTATTTTAAAGCATTTTGCCTTGGTTACATGATTCATGTTCTCACCCTCCCTATTCTTAGAGCTGACAAGCAATTCCACTGGGTTATGTAAAGATTAAAAATTTAGGGGAGACTGAGGCAGGTAAAATTAGTTTCTCTCTATAAGGAGTATTATATTTTTATGAGGTTTATTAAAGATTAAGGATTAAAGAAAATACAGGATAAGAAACATGTGCCTAGGCCAGAGAGGCCTAGACAAGATAATCTCACATCATGGAAGAGCCTCTTCCAAAACAGAAGTCCAAAAAGACCACAAAAGCCTTTGCAATCAGGTGAAATCCCTTTTCAATCTCGGCCCACCTGAGAATTCAGTGAGATTACAAAGCATTTTGGGGAAGTGGCGCAAGGGCTTGTGGGGATTGAAGTCCAGAGTTCAAATCCTATTCCATATTATTAATATTTTCAATAGCGTGACTTAAAAAATTTTTTAAATTAAAAAAAATTTTTAATAGTGTGATCTTTTAATATCAAAACCTCAAGCATATCCCCGTTGATCAATCACATATTTTTCTTCTGTGTTTCTATTCCTATACTTCTTTCTCTCGATGTGGATAGCATTCTTTCTCATAAATGCCTCTGGATTGTCCTGGTTCATTGCATTGCTACTAGTAGCAAAAGTTAATTACATTTGATCATTCCACAGTGTTTCAGTTCTGTGTTCTCTTGTTTCTGCTCATTTCATTCCACAATGTTTCAGTTCTGTGTTCTCTTCTTTCTGCTCATTTCACTCCACATCAGTTCATGAGATTTTTCCAGTTCATATAGAAATCAAGCAGTTCATCATTCCTTATAGCACAATAGTATATTCCATCACCATCATATACCACAATTTGTGCAGCTATTCACCAATCGAGGAACACCCCCCCCATTTTCTAATTTTTTTGCCACCACAAAGAGTGCAGCTATAAATATTTTTGTACAAACTTTTTTATCTCTTTTGGGTACAAACCTAGTAGTGGTATTGCTGGCTCAAAGGGCATATGTTCTTTTGAAGTTCTTTGGGTATAATTCCACATTGCCTTCCATAATGGTTGGATCAATTCATAACTCCATCAGTAATGCATTAGAGTCCCAATTTTGCCACATCCCCTCCAACATTTATTATTTTCCTTTATTGTCATATTGGCCAATCTGCTAGGTATGAGATGATACCTCAGAGTTGTTTTGATTTGCACTTTTCTTATCAGGAGGGATTTAGAACACTTTTTCATGTGATTATTGATAGTTTTGATTTCTTCATCTGAAAACTGCCTGTTCATATCCCTTGACTATTTCTCAATTGGGGAATGGTTTGATTTCTTGTTCTTTATAAGTTTGAGAAATTAGACCCTTTTCAGAGATTTTTGTTATAATTTTTTCCCCCAGTTTGTTGCTTCCCTTCTAATTTTGGTTGTATTGGTTTTGTGTGTGCAAAATCTTTTTAATTTAACATAATTAAAATATTTTATATCTAGTAATGTTCTCTATCTCTTGCTTGGACTTAAATTCCTTCGTTTCCCACAGATCTGACAGGTATACTATTCTATGTTCCTCTAAATTACTTATAATTTCCCTCTTTATATTTAAGTCATTTATACATTTTGAATTTATCTTGGTATGGGGTGTGAGATGTTGATCAAAACCTGATTTTTCCCATACTATTTTCCAGTTTTCCCAACAGTTTTTGTCAAATAGCAGATTTTTGTCCCCAAAGCTAGGATCTTGGGGTTTATTGAACACTAACTTGCTGAGGTTTACTCCAAGTCAATTCTATTGATCCACCCTTCTATCTCTTAGCCAGTACCATATTGTTTTGATGATCACTACTTTATAGTACAGTTTGAGATCTGGTACTGCTAGGCTTCCATCCTTCACATTTTTTTCATTAGTTCCCTTGATATTCTTGATCTTTTGTTCTTCCAGATGAACTTTGTTATAATTTTTTCTAATTTTATAAAAAAAAGTTTTTTGGTTGTTTGATAGGTATGGCACTGAATAAGTGAATTAATTTAGAATCGAATACTTTTTATGGATACTAGTGCAATGGAAAGAAGGATAGATTTCTAGGCAAAGGATCCAGGTTCAAATCTTAACTCTGCCCCTTTTTACATGTACCACTTTGGGCAAGTTACTTAATAGCCTTATGCCTATTTCTTCAACTGCAAAATGAAGTACATGGAATAGATGACTTCTCAGTTTCCTTCCCACTTTGAATTTATTATCTTTTGATATTTTAAAAATATCTTTCTACTTGTCTTTTAGGAGAGGGACTGAGGGAATACTGTGGCAAAGGGGCAGTCATAGTTTTCGTCTAGACTTCTAGAATATAAGAGCTGAAGGCCCCTTGGTGATATCTGTCCAACTACTTTATCAAACAGTTAAGGAAACTGAAGCTAGAGGTTGTTTGATTTGTCCAAAGTCATAGCTAGCTATCAGTTTTCCCACAACCACGACCCAGATCTTCTAAGTCCTAGTGCTATTTTTCTGCTTTCTTCATTAGCACCTAATAATAAAGCCTAGTAGAGTAATTAAAAAAGTTGATTGAGTAACACTTAACCAGAATGACCAAATATTTCTTTGATCATTTGGCAAGATCATTTCCATTTAATTCTGTGTTCTTCTCTACCAGCCTTCTCTTGCTTTGGGAGTAGTAGTTCCAGAAGTCAGAAATGTATATGCAGGTAGAGACCCGAACTGGATCCTTTCTCCATCTGAAGAGATCTCCTGGTATCCGATCCTGGTCTCTTCTTGTAGGTAAGCCCAGTATCCTCGGACCCGAAATGGAATTGCCTTTCTTCTCTTCTTCCATCTATTTTCCTTTCTACTACTCATACCTCCCTTCACAAATGGGAAGGAGGAGATGTTTGCTTAGAGCACTTACTTCCTAGATGTAGCTGGAAGTAGCTTCCATTTGTAAGCATTGTGTGGGGAAAGGACAGAACCAACATTAATCTTCTGGGTAGGTGACTGGAAACAATCCAGGGCATCAGTCTTAACTAAAATTTTTCATTTTTCTTGTTTCAGGGATCTTGTCTATTGGCTTGGCAGCTGCATACTACAGTGGAGGTACAATGGCCCTATTGCTGCTTCTTAGAGATTTATTTGTCTTGAGGTTTTAAATTTTCTATCCTCTTGATTTTTCACTGAGGTTCTTCTACAATTTTTATTTGTATCTGTGTTGACCTCTTCTGCATCTTTGTTTCCTTAAGTTGGATATCATATCATTAACAAGTTTTTTTATTGAGCACCTTCTGAGCAGGCTTTCCCAGTTCCTGATTCTTCAATCTTTAGAACTAAAGTTGAACATTAAATTGCATCAAATTTTAGTAGAAATGTGGACACTATAATCTGTATTTTTATTTGTTTTCATAAACATTTCCTATTTTTATTATAATCCATCTCAGGCCATGCCTTGGAGTGTTGTAGAACTCATCTACTTGTGGGCTGTGTGTTTGTCACTTCTGTTGTACATCATCAAGAATTGGACTAACTTTGTTCACTATAGTTTTTGCTTCTCATTAATAATTGCATGACATCCATTGGAATGGAGATGTTCAAAGAAGAATTTTAATCCATCCAGGAGGGTTGTAGAGTAAATTTATGTGTTGCAATATCCTTTTCTACTTCTCTTTGACCCACATTTTTTTAGGACTGGAAACCTAATTTTTTTTGTGGTCTGGAAACTGGCCTGTGTGATATAACTATTAATATGCTTCCCTTATTCTTGGAATTATTCAGATATCTCCACAAGTTGCCTAACACTTAGACTAGACTGTGAGGGCATTTCTGCTCATAAAATCAAATTCTTGGAGCTAGAAGGGACCTTAGACATCATCTAATTCAAACCATTTCATTCAGAAAGAAATAAAGCCTACAGAGCGTAATTGATTTGCTCAGTATTATACATTAGCAATACCAGATTCCATAGAATTGGACATATATGAACTAAATAATTACAAATTTTTCATCTGGTTTTAAGTAATAAGATTAGTATTTTAGTTTCCAGGATTCTTAGAAATCCTTTTAAGTTCATCCAGAGCTGGAAAGGAAGTTTCTTAGACCTGTATTTTAGTGCCTGCTTTTTCTCCAGTGTACAAAGAGCTTGTCTTGCAGACCATGTTCTGAGTTGGTTAAGAAAAGGATATTAATTTTTAAGATCCACAGAGAATACTTCCTCTTTTTTGTCCTCTCCCCTCCCCTTCACTCTGAGTGTAATTGTTACCGCTATTTAGGAAGGTACTATAGTGGTAACCACCCCATGGAGAGGGTAAGGAGGAAACTTCTTTATCTTTCTGGCCTCATCTGCTTTTAGTTCATTGTTAGCTTATCTTTTATTGCCATTCATAGCTATTTACTCTCGGTATTTGCTTTCTAGATAATCTAGGCTGGAAATTCTTCTATGTCACAGGGTGTCTGTTTGTGGCGGTACAGAACTTAGAGGACTGGGAGGTAAGGGTTAATGTAAACAGAGGTGGTTGCTGGAAGAATTGGGAGGCAGCTTGGGGTGGGAAGTTCACTAGGGTAGGAGAAAGGCCCAAGTATCTCTGTGTAGATAAGGGGATTTCATGAAAGAGGTACTGTTCGAGTTGGGCTCTGAAAATCTTAATGTGTACAACTTTTGCTCTAAAATAGGTTTTACTAATGATCAGACCCCATGCCCAGGGACAGGTCTCCCTTTGACAAATCAGGCCATTTAAATGCTTCCTTAGTCAACTTCTCACCATTAATCACCATTAGTTAACTTCTCAGAGCTCTCTTTACTTGTGTTAGAGGATCATACCTGCCTCCTTCCCAAGAGAAAGGTAGATTCAATATTAAGAAAGAATTAGGATGGGGGCTGAACATTCCTTTCCATATCATTAAGCAACCTGGAACTCTGAGAGCTGCAGTTCTATCCATTTCTTCTCCACTAAAATCCACTTAGCTTTCTGATATTCTGGTGGTTTCTGCAACAAGTATGATTATGCTGGCTTTGGGTCTTTTTTCAGTCCCCAAATTGAGAGAATCAGACTTGTAGAAGAACGTTTGGCTTTGATAAAACATGATGTAGGGATTTTGCCTGGGATGGATGGAAGAAAGATATTTTTCAAGTTCTTTTCCTTATTATTCCCCTCTGAGAAATTTGTTTACTTTGAGGGTGGAGAGTATCTCACACCAGGAAGTTTGCAGTGCAGTTGAAGGATTAGGGTGACCGTATGGGACTAGGAACTGTTAGTCATAATCATTAAGTAGTGAGGGGACAGTTTTGTTTCTTTGCTGGAGGTTTGAATGAAATTAATGTGTATGCTGAACTTCATGTCCTTTTGCCATTTTTTTCCAGGAAGCCTTGTTTGATAAGAATACTGGGAAAGTGATCTTGAAAACATTCAACCTCTACAGGAAAATACTGACGGTTTCTAGAGCATGCCATGAACAAGGTAAGGGTTGTAGTACATTTACTTAATTGAGTATTAGAGTGGGATACAAAAGGACCATTTTGGTTATAACAGAATCTTATTGGTTGGCTAATGCATTGAACAAGATGTTCTTATTCTCATTGAATAGATGTTCTTAGGATCATGATTTAGAGTTGAGAAAAACTTAGAAATTCATCTAGTATTATTCTGGTGTTTTTGAGATGAGGGATCTATGGCCCCCAGAATAAGACTTGTCCAGGTTGCCATAAGGAGTAAGTGCAGAATGTAGATTCAAATTTAGGTCTTCTGACTCCAAAAATGCTTTTTCTATTGCATCACATGGCCTTCTGTGTTCTTAGGTACTATAATTTGGTCTATGAAAACAAGGTCTGAAAACAAATACTTTTGTGGCAGTATGAATTCTCTAAATCCAGATTGGCCATTATTATCACTTTTTAACTTTTAGGAGCAAACTGTAATAGCATTGAAACTGCTTGGATGATATAAACCCTACCGTCAAGAATGAAACTTTTTGAAGATTATGGAGATTATGAACCCTGCAGTCAGGATTTTTTTTCCTGTTCTATGGATACCTTGATAGCTACTTCTCTGATGTCATACTAAGCTCAGTTTACTTTGTAAAACAAAACTAGTCACATAGACCTCATGACCTGGAGAACACTTAATAGCATGTTAAAACTTCCTTTAGGAATCCTAATATTTATCAGGAATTTAGAGGCAGGGGTATGTGTGTGAGAGAGAGAGGATATGGTCCAGTTAGCTTAGTATTTGTCTTCCTTTAACCTATGAATTTAAAGAGTGAATGAGAGAGCAGTTAGGTAGCTCAGTGTATTGAGAGCCAGGCCCAGGGACAGAAGGTCCTGGGTTCAAATTTGGCCTCAGATGCTTCCTCGCTGTGTTACTTAAGCCCCATCGCTTAGTCCTTACTGCTCTTCTGCCTTGGAACCAATACATATTATTGATTCTAAGATGGAAAGTAGGGGTTTAAAAAAAAAGAGTGAATATGAAAGGGGACTGTTCTCAAAACTTGCAGTTATCTGATATAAATGAAAGTCTGAACCTTGCTATAACTCTCTTTTGCCAAAGGATTGCCTAGCTTCTGGTTGTATGTCTCTTTTAAGGTGATCTTTGTTTTGGAATCCCTTTTTTTGCTAATTCCCATGATTATTGCTCATTTCAAGCAGCTTTGTTACATGTAATGTCTTAAATTCACCATCTTAGAACCTTCTTTCCTTCTCTGAACCCATATAGTAAGGCCAAGCTCGGATAATGATGGATAAGGAAAGTGTGTTCAGGTCTGTTGAGTATTCTCAGAAGCCCTTGTCTAACCTTCTTATTTTACAGATGAGGAAATATTGTTATAAATAAAATTGATCTGGAGGCTTATTACTAGATTTATAAACATTTATTAGCTGAGAGAGAGAAATATATATATATATATATAGAGAGAGAGAGACATATAGGTCTCAGCCTTTCTAACTTTAGGGATAGATCTGATTCTCCATTTAGCAGGCTCAGACAACAACTTGCCAGAGATTACTAGATAAGATAAGGAGAAGCTGGCAAGAACATTTGTTCAAAGGTGGAAGCAAAAAACCCTATTCTCCTTCCCTAATGCCCACAAACATGTCCATGCCTTGCTCCTCCCTCCATTTCACTGGCTTTGGCATGTTGACAATTGGGACACCCACTCTGAGACTCCTATGTCTTGGCACTAGGTACTTGGGATCCAAGTCCCCTAAATAATTACTTCATGCATGAGTCCCAGAGGGCTTAAGTGACTTCCCAAAGCTTACAGACTTGTAATGTGCACCCAAGTCCTCTGACTCCAGACGTGATATTCTTTACCTCTATGGGGAAGCTGAGACAAATGAAACAAATATAAAGGCTCTCTAACTAGTATACATGTGATTGGAAATTAGAATCAGATTTGTTTCCTTGTGGAAGAATTGGTCAGTTATGATCTATGGTTTTTAGGGAGGATGTTGCTTTATGCTATAATACTATTGTTTTCATTCATATTTGGGAGAGTATGAAGCAGAATTCTCTGAAACACATTGGTTTGTATATTATTTAATAGATTGAGAAAGAGGTTGGTCAATAGTTCCTATTGTTACCGGGTACTTTCTGATGACTGAGTTTCCTTGAACCACAGAATCTCATGTTATTGTTGGAAGCAACTTTAGAGATCAGATAATCCAACGTGTTCTATCTACAGTTGAAGAAATGGAGGCTTAGGGAGAGGAAATGATTTGCTTAAGGTTTTCTATCCAGCTACTGGTAGAGATGAGCAGTTAGATAGGACAACAGAGAGTGATAGGATTGGAGTCATCTTTTTGAGTTAAAATCAGGTCTCAGACACTTATCTTTGTAACTCTAGGCAAGTTATATATATATATATATATATATATATATGTATATATATATATATATATAAATCCCTGTTTGCCTCAGTTTTCTCATCTGTAATATGAATTAGAGAAGGAAATAGTAAACCACTCCTATATCTTTGCCAAGAAAACCCCAATTGGAAAGTTGGATGTGACCAAATAAAAACTACAAAAAGTGGTAAAGACAGGAATGGAATTCAGTGCTGCTATTTCTTGTGTTGAATGAGAAATGTTTATATGGAGTTTATGAATATCTCAATTCAGAGCTCATCTATTTTAGGCTTGGGAGAGAACCCATGACCTTTATCATTACTATGTCTAGATTGCCATTATCATTCTGTGGTTTCTGCTAAGATTTGACATTCTTACATGACCACTAACTGTTCTTCTAATCTTTTCAGTGGTGGTTGGACTGAAAGATATTCAGGATGTGAATGTCATAGAGGAGAAAGTTCGATATTTTGGGAAGGGCTATACAGTGATACTTCGGTTTGCAACGGGTTTTTCCCATCCCCTTACCCAGAGTGCAGTGATGGGTCACCGGAGGTAAGACTGCAGTGTCTCTGGAATATGGTGTGGCTAGGGGCAAATGTTGAACTTCACTCCCACTGCCAGTGATATTATATATGCATCGATGGCAGCTTAGAACTTGTTTTATTTTGGATCCTCTTTCAAGTTATTGACATATGGGTCCTCATGTCTCAAATTCTGATTGAGTTATTAGTGCCCACATCCTAGGATCATAGGATTTAGAGATGGAAGGAACTTTAGATATCATTTGGCTCTGCCATCTAATTTTACATATTATCACTAATTAAAGGAGGAACTATAGGAATAGGGGAATTGAGGAAAAATTACTTTTGTGAAGGCCACATAGCAAATAAATGAACCAGGATCTGAATCTAGATTCTTTGATTCCAAATATGACACTCTTTTAAATATACCACACTGGGGGCAGCTGGGTAGCTCACTGGATTGAGAGCTAGCCCTAGAGATGGGAGGTCCTAGGTTCAAATCTGGCCTCAGACACTTCTCAGCTGTGTGACCCTGGGCAAGTCACTTGACCCCCATTGCCTAGCCCTTACCACTCTTCTGCCTTGGAGCCAATACACAGTATTGACTCCAAGATGGAAGGTAAGGGTTTAAATAAATAAATAAATAAATATACCACACTACCTTGTTTAAAATCAAGGTTGCGGGTAATATTTACTTTCTGGCTGCCCTGAAACCCTAGTCATTTTTTCTTGTGCTTTGTAATTCTTTCCAGTGGGTGTACCTTTTGGATACCACTTGGGATATACTCTACTGAGAAAGGGTAGTGTTAGAATAGCTTTTTATTTTCCTTGGGGCTTTCCATTAGGTGACTTCTTGTTACTACTTCTTGAGTCCCTGAGGAGTAGAATGGAAACAAGGACAACTATCGCCATTTTACAGACAAGGAAACTGAAGGTCTGGATCAAGTAGACCAAAATTGGCTTCAGCACTATCTGGTTAGACGGTATGCAGACTTTTATTTGGGCAAAGAAATTGGGAATGATGAAGTGCTTAAGCATCAGCTTTGTATAAGAGCCAAGGGCTTGGCACTGCCTATGGTAATAGGAACCTGCTTTATGATATATTTATATGATTAGTGTGGTTACCCAATCAATTCTAAAACTGTCTTCTTCCTAGGTGATTTCAAATCCAATAATGATTTTTATGTACTCCTTCTACCCCACCACCCAAAAAAACCTTTTGACTCTTTGGGGCTGTATTTAGGTGGGCAAGAAAGTATTTTGGATCAGGAGAGATAATGAAGTGACTGTTCCACTTCATGATTCCTTTTTCATTGCAAAGCTTTTATTTCCTGATGCAGGTCTATCCTATAACTGATGTGTTATGTTCCTAAAATTGACACACAGTGAAATCTTCATTTAATTCTAAACTGTTCTAAAAGGAAGAAATCAGTGTGCATCTGATTTCCTCTGAAGTTTACTTTCTGTTATAACCTTCCTGTCAAATAACCCAGAGCTTGGATAATTTTTTTTTAATCTGAAAAATGTACCCTCTTAGAATTAAAAAGAATTCATACATACCCATTTTTGACTGAGTCTGTGTCTTGTCTTTTATACACACACACACACACACACACACACACACACACACACACACACACACACACACACACATAAGAAGTATGGGAAATTGAAGCACAGTCTAGGTAGCAGAGTGACATGTCCAAAGCCTTGGCATTTTCACCCTCAAAGATTGCCTGTTTCCTTAGGGTATTATTTGTGGTGGCGTTAAGCCTAAACTCTGAGGGAGCAGATTTGAATGAGAGATAGGTTGTTGGAGGGAGAAAGGGTGAAGAATGAGTCTGCTGCTTTCATTTTTCTGTGCTGTTACATAAAGTTTATAAAAGATTTGAGATGGTCTTATGTGCATTGGTAACTTGAATTCTTCCTCTTCCTTTTTCTTTCCACTCCTTTTCTCAGTGACGTGGAAATAATTGCCAAGCTTATCACCAACTTTCTGGAGCTGCACCAGCCGGAGAGTCTCAAAGACTTGTCCCAGAGCAGTGACACGGAGGCCAGTGATGTGGATGAACCCAGGCACCAGGACTAAGTTTGACAGAGTGGTCTGAGCCACAAGTCAGACTGCCCTATCTTTCTGCAGCCTTTGATACTTCCCTCTTTCCTCCCTTCCCCCAGGGCAGTTTGCTTGGCTACATTTTGTTTTCACTTTGATTGCTTGCAGAGGGGCCTGCATTTTATTTCTGCTTCTTCAATGATGTTTCCAGCTCATCAGATCTGACCTTAAATTGTGTGGCAACTTGCTGAGTTTGCCCCTTGATTCCACTGGGCAATCTTAGGGCTGAACTTTCTCCTTCTTATTTGTTGTATAAAGTCATAGAACCTAAAGGGACCTTAGAGACTTTCTAATCCTGTCACTTTACAGAGGAGGAAACTGAAACTGAGAGAGAAAGGGTGATTTTCCTAAGGTCACACAATTTAATAAGTGGAGAAAGCTGGGACATGAACTACATCATATATAACTCCATTGTTCTTTCCATTATACCACATTGCCTTGTGCCATTCTCTGAGGATTGGGAGATTAGGCTGATATGTCTACCAAACCATTGGTCAGCTTTTCTTACATAGAGTACCAAGAGAGCTCTGAGCAAGAAGACTTGAGATTTTGTTTCAGAGATGAGAAGGATGAAGAGATACGAAATGAAGGAAGGACTTGAGGGAGATAAGATTGTGGGAGGAATATGAATGTCAACTATTTGGAGTTACCTATGCAGAGCAA
Source organism: Monodelphis domestica (assembly GCF_027887165.1). NCBI lineage: Eukaryota > Metazoa > Chordata > Mammalia > Didelphimorphia > Didelphidae > Monodelphis > Monodelphis domestica. The sequence goes on from NC_077228.1 coordinate 253,201,330, forward strand.
AAAATCTTAACCTGGTTCTGTGGATCCATGGATGGATTTCATGGGACATATGAATTTAGATGGGGAAGAAAAAATTATATCTCTATTTTTAAAAAAACCCTTATCTGCCATCATAGAATTGATACTGAATGTCAGTTCCATGGCAGACGAGTATTAAGGGCTAGGCAATTGGGGTTAAGTGATTTACTAGGGCAGCACTAGCCAAAATATTGGCACATGTATGGTCTTTTGGAAGTGAGATGGGGGTGACTGAGGATATTTTTTTGCATGCCCCTGCCCCTACCCCTACCCTCTGTGCAGCTGACTCTATGTGCAGCCATCCAAAGCAAGCACTTCTTCCCTCTGCTCTCTCAGGTAATTGGGGATGGTGCCTCACCGACAGCTTGAATTTGCCTTCTGAGCACTTAAACTCAAAAACCTTCACCAGGGCTGACCTATGGTCACACCACCAGGAAGTTTCTAAGGCCAAATTTGAACCCAGGGTCTTCTGTCTCCAGGCCTAGCTCTCTTATCTACTGAGCCACCACCTTTCTGCCCCTTATATCTATTTTCACTAGCCTCTAACAGAAATTTAGCATTTCCTTCAACTATGAATTAGAAAAAAATATTCAAATAATCTTCATCATACTGCCAATGAAGTCATGACACAAAAATGGTTAAGAACTGATTTAGATGAATTTGAATGTACTTGAAATCATATTATAAAAATTGTTGCTTCATTATGGGACCAAATGAGGCAGCTGTTGACTGGTTATTTGCTTCTATAAAATTTTAGGGAACTTAGTGGGGCTTGAATGAAGTGGTTATGTGGCCATTGCTAGTTGGAGATTCTGTTCTTTGTATACCTTTCTAATGTTCTGACTCTGGAAATCATTAGGAAGCCTACCCTTATCCTAGAGACCTTAATGTTTCTCACTGAACTAGGGAACACAACAGTACAAGTGTTTAAAGGGTCTTATAAAAGGCTAGGAGTTCATAGATAACGAAGCCCTGCAAATGAATTCTGTAGGCCAGCTGAGAAATGAGATCTTTATACCTCCAGCCCAGGGCCCACTGAGGCTGAAGTGAGATTTGGGCAGGTATATGTAGTAGCAGAGAGTGCCCAACTGTAAAACTAGGAATGTTTTGGGGACTATGAATAGATTAGAAAGTTTTCCAGAGATCCAGGAGTGTTTTTGTACTTCATAGTCTGAATAACATCTGCCCTTTTCCAACCAGCTTGTCTTCTATGGTCTGGAGTGTGCAACACATGTTTTGTCAGGGGCCTCCTTTTTAGAGCATCTAGCTTATTATAAACAGGCCTCACAAATGAGTTGTTGTGCAGAATCCTTCTTGTTAGACATATGTGTTGGAAGTATGTTCAAGAGTTCTTGGGTCTCATTCTGAGATCTGGTTTTGCCAACCATAAATTCTGAAGTTAGATTTCAAGTATCCATTCTTCAAAGTTTCAGAACTATAGGGCTTAAGAAAAGAATTTTTAGCCAAAGAAAATTATTTTCCTTTTACTATCAATCCAGAGAGACCTCTTCTCAGGTTCTAGAATTGGTTCCCTGAATTACCTTTCTTTTCCCTTTCATAATTTCTAATAAGCTATTTTCGGAAACTTCGGTGTGGCAGAGAACTGTCTGGCTAGTGGCTGGTGGGCCCAGGCCTAGAACTGGATGAACTGTATGTAAGCCATGAGATTGGCTCTTGGAAATGGGGCTGGAAAGTTCAATCTCTGAACTGACTTACACAGACTCGCTGAAACCTGACCTTTTCTTTCTTGCCGTCGTGAGGCCCATAGCTGTGTTGTCTCTAGCTTGGCTCAGAAGAATTGGGCCATCTGTAGCTAAGTTTTTTTCTTCAGAAAAGGGTATGTGTGTTTCTGTGTCAGGACAGATTGATCCAGGACAGGCTATGTACTATGTAACAAACTGGCTTCACTGTTTACATAGCAGCCTAGATTACCTTTTAACTAATGAGATTCTCTCCTTGTTTTTCCCTCTTGGAAAGTAAAGAAGGCTGAATTTTAGTACAAATGAAAGCCTACAAAGATATGCATGTAAAGAAATTTGGTAGATCTGTTGCCCTTTCAAATCTTAGCATCTTCATAGCCCTGTGACTTAGTGGCAATCAGTTCCTAGAAAACAGATATGGTGAAGAGTTTGGAAGTCATCAGGCTTCAAGAGAACTCTGAAGACTTGACAGGATGTTGCTTTAACATAATTGTTTTAGTTTACTATCCACCCCTGCTCCAGTTGTTTCATTATTATTTTATATGTGAGTATTAGATATTCAGCTGCTAAGTTGAAACTCCATTAGGTGGGTAGTCTCACTACCAATTTCATTCTGAATATCCATAGTAGGTTTCATAATATGTGGCAGGGATTAGCCTCTAGGACTGAAGAAAATGCACTGGGTGCATTATTGCATGTGGGATGAAGTATCTACTATACCCCTGAAGTGAAAGATGAGTTATGTGGTTTGAACATCGTTTGGATGGATTCCTATCTATCTATCTATCTATCTATCTATCTATCTATCTATCTATCTATCTATCTATCTGTCTGTCTGTCTGTCTGTCTGTCTGTCTGTCTGTCTATCTATCTATCTATCTATCTATCTATCTATCTATCTATCTATCTATCTATCTATCTCTATCTTATCTTACCTATCTATCTACCTACCTACCTACATATGTATACATATATATTCTATATTCGTTTAAAGAGGTCATTACTTATTTAAGACTGGACTGTTACATTCTGTGGCCACAGTGAACCAGCTATTTTATAGCTTTTTATGTTTCCTGATCATAAGGTACATTGAGAGCATGGATTTCAGGGCACAAACAATTACTGGTAAAATGGCTGAAGTGGAAATGAATTGTAATAGTTGGACAGCGGTTTATATTTTACTAGTGAATCTTGATGAATAAGTGAAATCCAAAAAAATACTTTGAAAGCTTTTTTTTTTTAGTTTTTTTTAATTCATACCAATTAGCCTTTTTGCCCCAGTACCCATGTCAAATGGCTCTTCTCCATCTGTCTTTAGGCTGCCTTGGTAATGGACAGTGGGTAGGGTAGATAAGAGAAAGTTGAAGAGCTTTTTTCACCCATAAGCTGGATAATTAGTTCCTGAACAATTAAGACTTATCAATAACTTCTTCCCTATGTGAATTCCTTATTCAGATAAATGCCATGGGGGTCTGTCATTATACATATTTTGGTCAATTGGATTCTGTCTTTGGCTCTATGACTTATTCTTTTATTGATTTATCTACAAATATACAGACCTGTGGTGGTTCACCTCTATCCCAGAAGCTCTCATGGAACTTTCTTATTTGTCCATTGCTAAAAGATGGTTATTTTGTGCTTGATTTACTTTTAGAATATATTTCTTGAATAATTAATTTTTCCCAGAAACTTGATGTTTCTTAAGGCACGTGGAAAAGTCATAGGAATTACCTCACACCTCCTCAGGACCCCCTGCCCTTAGGACACCTCCCTCCCTCTGGAGAGGATGGAAGATGGGCTTCTGGGTGTTCTATCCATTTCCTCTATTATTTAAGGAGGGCACTCAGGGAATTTTCCTCATCATTCCCCACCTGGCTGCTTTCCTGGACTTCATAATGTCCAGAAACTTATTAGCAAGATGAAATTAACCCAGCAACTTTCACTTCCTCAGATATTTCCCATCCCAGCTGCATAATTTCATTGTGCTGAGCTATTCCTTACCTTCTGCTTCATCTTCTGTTAGAATGTGAGCTCCTTGAGGGCAGGAACAGTCTTAAGTCTTTCTTTGTATCCCAAGAGCTTAGCACAAAGCCTGGCGCATAACAAATGTGCTTAACAAACACTTATTAACTCTGTGAAATATGCTTTTTAATCATATCAAGGCATTTGATGATTACTGTAATTATACTTTCTTAAACTTCATTAGTTTTCTTTTTCAGTTAAGTAGTGTCTTATGGCTATTGAAAAACAAAAGGATTTATACTTTTGTGTGTCTAAAGAAATTTTGTGGATGATAGTTAAAACTAAGCTACTGACAAGGTTATGGAAAAGTTTTATATCATCAGCTGCCCAGGAATATTCACCATTCTTCACTGGGAAAAAATATTGATTATATTTAAAAGTACACAACTGCTGACCAGCTAGGCTCTCTTCTGTGTTCTAAAGGAATTCACCAAATCAGTGAACCATTCCTTCTGGATGTGCCTGAGAAATCTGGGTTCTTCCCTGTCTGTTTTCATTTCTCTAAATTCTTTTACTCAGTTGACTGGGCTTCCATTCAGACATCCTAAAAGTCTAGCCTAGGCACTCTTCACCTTATGTGATTACCATTCACAATTTCTTAATTTCCCTCTAGTGCCGGTCCTCAGAAACATTTCCTCCAGATACTGACCTCAGAGATCACATAATTTCTTGAGTTTTCAGATACTTTAAAAACATGTCTAATGGGGGCAGCTGGGTAGCTCAGTGGATTGAGAGCCAGGCCTAGAGACGGGAGGTCCTGGGTTCAAATCTGGCCTCAGACACTTTCCAGCTGTGTGACCCTGGGCAAGTCCCTTAACCCCCATTGCCTAGCTTTTACCACTCTTCTGCCTTGGAACCAATACACAATATTGATTCTAAGATGGAAGGTAAGGGTTTAAAAAAAAAATCATGTCGAGTTCAACCTATAGCAGAACAGGAATCCTTTCTACAAAACCTCTAGAGATGTAGTCTTCTGTTTGAAAATCTATGGGGGCAAGCAGTCCAAACTTTAGTAAGTAGCCTATTTCATTTTTAGACTGCTCTTATCAGGAAGTTTCCCCTTATTTTGAGGTGATAATCTGCTTCTATGCAACTTCGACTTATTGCTTATAATTCTTCCTCCTAGGACCAAAAAGAATGTTATATATGCAACAACCATTTAAATATAGTATTTGCTGATAGCTATCCTGGCCCCTCTTAAAGTATCTCTAGGTAAATATCCCTAGTTCCATTAATCTCTGTATAGTCTAGTTCTTAGACTTCTCAAATTCTTGGTTACTCGCTTGTGAAGGCATTGTAGTTTGCCAATGCCTCATTTAAAACAGTGGATGGAACTGAATACTAAAATTCCCAGTGGGATCACCTTAGAGAACATACACTAATTCCCCTGCCTCCCTTTTTTTAACGCATATCTTCTTAGAATCAAAACTTTGTATTCGGTCTCTGGCAGAAGAATGGTAAGGGCTAGGCAATGAGGGTTAAATGACTTGCCCAGGGTCACACAGCCGAGTAAGTATCTGTGGTCAGATTTGGATCTAGGACCAAGTCTTATTTCCAGGTCTGGTTCTCTAAACAGTGAGCCACCTAGCTGCTCCCTCCCCATAGCTTTTAAAATCAGACAATTAAAGATTGGCTACATCTTTAGTGTCAAGATCAAATTTTGTAGTTTTTCAAGAGTGAGGTTAAGGAGGTAGTGTCCAGTCATCTTCCTTTCATCCTTCCCCAAACCAAGCATTTCTGTGTAAGGAGACAACCTAACTGGTTTCCCAAGAACTAAGGGTGAAGAGTGAGAACATCCTTTTGAAATGTAAATATAAATGTTTAGAGGAGGAGGGTTGTCATACCTTAATTACCAAGCCGATTTTCAGTTAAATCTAGTCCAGAGATGTTTTAACATGGGGCCTTCTGGCCACAAGTTCCAGCAAAGCAAAACTCTTGAATGCAGCAGAACTGGATTAAACTATAATTGGTAATGTTTTACAAAATAAATATACAATTATCACATATGTTAATTTGTGATTGTCAAAGTCAATATGAACCTGCAGTAAATTATCTTAGTTTGGTACCACCAATCTAGTCCAATCAGTTGCTGAATAGGAATTTCCTAATATCCCTGAAAAGTGATGGTCATCCAGCTAACCTCTATTGGAAGACCCCACCAGGTAATGGGAGACCCTAGCAGGGGTGGCCCATTCTTTTTCTGGAAAATTCTCATTGCTGGGAGGTCTTTCCTTTAGATTTAGATAAAATTCTTCTTTGTATTTTCTACTCATTCACTGCTTCTAGCTCTGTGTTGTCCTTCCTCTACTGTCTTCTCAAAGTTCAATATCCCGAGTTCCTATAATCATCATATGAAACAGGTTTGGCTTCCTCACTATGCTAATCACTCTTCTCCAGTAGTAGGTAAGAGTAGAATAGATTCCAAAAGATTCTAGGAGGAAATTTGAGTGGGATGGGGCTCCCAAAATAAAATTTTATACAATTCATAATTTTACCTAAGCCACTTAAGCCAAAAATCTTGACTACTTTAGACTCCTTAAATATAGGATAAAGTTAAACTCCCGGAGGACAAGATCTTAAATTCTTTGTATTCCATCAGTGAAGAATATAGTAGTATGGATGGGGAGTGGTTTCTGCACAGTAGTACCGTAATTGTAAAACTGTTACCAAAGTCACATGTACCTACCTTGTATGGGGCTTCAGTATAAATGTGGGTATAAATAAATAAATTCAGTTTAAATAGGTTTCTAGCCTAGGACCAAGCTACAGGTTGGATGAGAATGGGATGCTTTGGCTTATGGAACTGGTCATTTCTGAGTGATGGGTTATCATTGTTCCTGTTCTTAATTCAGCTGTGGTTTTAACAAACTACCTCACTGCAGTTGATCCTGAACCTCAAGGGGGCCAAGCATAGAAGAGGAAACAATCATTCAGAGGAATTTATAGAAATAAAAAGTGCTTACTCTATTGCATTATGAGCATTGGGTGGAATGATATTTTTTTCTTTTTTAAGTGGTAAATTTTCTGTGACTGGTAATAACTATAAATTAAAATTTTTTTGACTTCAAATTCCCAATATTGATTATGGTTTTTATTGTGCTGTTGTCAGTAAAGAATATATTTAATTTTCTTCACTTGTTTCTGTAAAGGTGTCATGTGTAGTTGAGAAATATTTCCTTTCTATTCCTATTCATCAGTCACCACAGGCCTATCACATTTGATTTTTCTAGTTCTTTTCAGGTCCTTCTTGTTTATCTTTTTGTCAGACATGTCTAGGGTGGAAAGGGACACACTGAAGTCCTCAACTATTACAGTTTTTTGTCTACTTCACCTTATAATCCAGTTATTCTTTCCTTCAAGTAGTTGAGCTATTTTTGTGCATATATATCAGTATTAACATTATTTATGATGCTTTCAAGCATAATGTAATTTCCCTGCTTATCTCTTTTGCTTTTTATTTTTAGTGCCTTTTTACTGCTGCCCTGTGTAATGATCATGACGGCTATTTCTAATTTTTTGAGTTCACTTAAGGCATAATAAATTCTGCTCCATCCTTTCATGGTACTAGCTTTTTACACAAGATCCAGTATCATATCTTCACACCTGAATGTCTCATTTCAGCTTTTGTTTTGGGAATAAGATTTTTCAATTATACCCACAGGATCCCTCTTAACCCTGTTCCCCTCCCCTTAGCCTTGCTTTCATGTGGTAATGAGTGGCTTTGTCCATCTTTAAGAAATCTCCACTGGATTAGTAGTAGGTAAGCCTCCTAAAATCCAAGATGAGTCACAAAAGTGTTAAGAATGAGCTGCTATTGCTGCATCTAGGTCTTTCAATAGCTGCTGTAGCTTTTGCATGGTGGGATGGATATTTTCTTCCAGCCATTCCTCTATTGCATCTGGGTAGAAAATTCTCTCAAGTGCTGCTTGCAGCTCCTGGATGACAGCATTCCACCTGGCTAGGAGACTGAAGGGGAATGGAAAAGGTTGACCATGAAGCTGACATGTGAGTCCTTATTAAAAAAAACAAAAGCATACAGAAGATAGTCTTTTAAAGGGAAATCAAGAAAAAGTGAAGAGCACTTTTGAGTTATTAGTGTCTAGTATAGTGAAATAAAAGCAAATGAATTCATCTAAAGAGGCTTATCTTGTTTATAAGCTTAAATTTTGGCTCAAAAATTTTTTTTTGGCTCAAAACCACTTTTAGCATCAGGGATTCAAAGACTAATTATTTCAAGAAAATTGACAAACCAGCTGCATTGGCCCTGTCAAGGAAGTTGGCACCACTACCTTATGGCATCTGGCTGGATGTACTGGATCATAACAGGGTGAATCGTCTTCCTTTTGCGGTGGTAAGGGCTGAACCAGCCTGTCACATACCTGTAAATGCATTGGGATTGTACTGAACAGTAAACAATTACATGCAACTCTGTAGTATTTCTTATTTTCCAATGGTTTTTCCCAGGGCATTTACTTTATAAGGCCTATGACAAGATTGAACAATTTGGCCAAGGTTGCTTCATGCATTTATGTTTTGTTTCCCAACTAGACTGGGGACAGGGAAGGAGAGAAACATATTTCTTTGGAATTATTCCACATTCAATTCTTGCTTATTAATAACTGACCTATTCCTTTCTAGCAGTTCATCCACAGAGAGCCTCAGGTGAAAGCTGACCTGAGTGACCAGGGCGAAGACATCACTGCCAGGGAAGGTCCCAGAGCTTTCACTAGTCAAAGAGAAAGTCTTCATCAATTTCAGAACTAGCAAGACTTTTATGAGATAATAGAAAGTAGGAATGAGATTATTAGGAATTGGTGGTTTTACCTCATAAAACTGTTGATTTCCAAATTTGATATCCCTAAGTACTTTTCTACTATTTTTTTAACATTTTCAGTGTAACCTCCTGAAAGAAAAATATTTTTTTTTTTAGTAAAGAGAAGAGAAAGAAAAAGGTGAGGAGAAGGCTCTTATACAAGGGTATACAGAGAAAGCTCCTGTTTTGGGGGAACTTATTCCTATTTAATGGCCTGATTGGGAAAGCTGTGTACCCCTTGCTCAGGATTGGAGATGTGAAAGATGGCTCTGGGAGAGTATTTTGGGTAACTCTAATATGTAATTCTCCAAGACTGTGTTTTACCCTTTAAGAAACCTATCTTGGTATTTCAAGTCCCTTTCTCAAGAGCTATTTCCTATAAGGGAGATTTGTTTTAACTTCTTGGACTACAACCTCCCCAAAGGATGAACTTAAGGTCACAGGCTTACTGACAAGATCCAGTCTGGTGACATGCATTGAGCATGGTGACTAAATTCAACTAGTATAAGGTTTAGTGAGATTTTTCTTTCTCTTTTAAAGGCAGCACAGTTGCTTAGCACTTAAGAAACTGTCCCACAATCTTATTCCAAACTCAGGTGGACTTTCTGATTTAGAGTAATTCTTTTCGGGAGATTTCAGGGAAGTGGGGTGCTATATTTTTCTTGTGTGAAAAGGGAGGGAAGTACTCCAGAATGGCAAAGTGACTGCGCATACCACTGATCCTCTGTATTCTGGGAGGAATAAAACATACTAAAAATGGATTCTAGCAAAATGCTATGGAACATGGGAGAATTAGTGAAAAGAGGAAAGTTATATACTGTACCATATTTGAGTGCCTGCAGACAGACTGCTAGGGATGGGATTCCCACAGGAAGCAGTTCACAGAGAACAGAAAAATGGTCATACCTAGAGTTCATAAAAGGAAGAAACATTTATTTTTAATACAGAAAGGGAATTACATGAATGAATCTTTACCCTTCTGCCCAGGACAGCCTCATTCTGCCTACACTTAACTAAGTACCCAGGTTGGGATCTGTAATCAGTAACTTTAGTGGTATTCCCACATTAACATCTCAGACTTTCTCGTCTTTTTGATTTTTCTGCTTTGCTCACCCATTGTAATCCCTAGTCTGGGGTTATTTGCACCCCCTCACCCAATTCATCTCTATCTTGTTCTGAGACTTCAGATTGTTATTGGAGAAAGTCAATGAGCCCATTAGACACATTCATGTCTCCTTCAGCTGGGGTCTTTATTTGACAATCAAACCCGTAACTCCTGCCATCTTAATCTTTTTCTCAAAATATTTCTTTATTATTCACTCTTCCTTTCCTTCCCTCCTCTCAGATAAGTGTGGTCTTTCTTTCCAAATTTAACTATTCCATTGATCCTCTTCTTAGAATAGCTGCTCTGTTAATTATTCTGTGTGCTATCTTTACATTCTGCATCTTCATTAGCTTCCCATGTACTAACCAATATCTTCAGATTTCCTCTATCTTGAGATAAAAAATGATTTTACAGTGCTCCAATCCTGTCATTTTTCTTTCCCAATCAAAATCTTGAAAGGATTGATTTTTGCTGCCTGCTCCATTTTCTCAATGTTTCTCAGTCCCCTGCAATCTAGTTTCCATGGCTTCTTTCTACTCAAAACTGCTTGTGGATTTCTAAGCTTTTTCCTTAACCTCTTTAAGACATGGGCACTGCTGACTTCTGTAAGAGTGAAAATTATAAGACTGGCTGTAAATTAATAATTTTATTCACCAAAAGTAATAGGGGAAATAGAAAAAAAATAGGAGAGATATAAAAGATACTTTCCTTATTACTCCATTTAGCTTGCTATTCTGTGGCCACCATTAGGGCTCCCTAGCCATGCTTACAAGAAAGTCCATAGCAACAAACACATAAGAGAAGAGACTGAAATCCCCTCTTGCCTCAGTTTATCAAACCTCTCTACCCACCAACTCTCACATGTCATGACTCCGGAGCCAACTATGGTTTTTTATTTTGATTGGACTGCCCAATGGGGCAGTGCAGGGGACATCACCTAGTCCCCAGTCTCATGATCTCTTGACTCTATTGCTGAATTTTTCCTTCTATCCTTGTGACTCAATTCACCCATTTATTTCCTTGCACAATCTCTGCTTCCAGAGATTCACTCAGGCTTCACGTTCTCTCAGGCTCATACCAGTAGTTGTACTTGGAAGGAGGAAGGGTAAATTTCCTTCCCACACTTCTTTTCTGTCTGAGACAATTCACTCTCTTGGTTCTTTTACTTTTGTTACTTTTTTTGGGGGGGTGGAGGTCTTCCTTTCTTTCTTGAAGCTCAGTTGTGCAAAATCAAGATTTATTTGCTACTTTTCCCTCTGTATTTTGTCTTTCAGAGAGTTTATCCCTTTCTACTGCTTTAGCTGTCATTTCTATAAGCATCTACATCTCCAGCCTTGATCTCTATTCTGATTTCCAGCCCCATATATCCAATGATCTGCCAGTTGTTTGTACTAGGAAGAGCATAGTCTTATCCCCAGCATACTAAAATGTCACCTGAAATTTATTGTGTCTCCTCACTAAGATCAGATACCATTCCATATTTCTGTTTCTATATGTGATACTATGATTCTTCAAGTTATCTAAGTCTTAAAATGTTGCACTCACTAGATGTGGCTCCTTTCTGATGACAAAGACTTCCCTGGCCATCTTTTCCAGTACTGGCTATCCTCTTGACTCATTTCCTTTCAGATCTCTCCTCAGTCTCCTTTGCTGGATCTTCCTCCAGGATATGCTTATTAGCCATGGATATCCTAAAGAACTCTATCCTGGCTCTCTTCCTCTATATTAGTAATGGCGAAACTTTTAGAGGGATAGATGATGTCTTCAAGCACATATGAGAAGAGGAGGAAAGCATCTTGGCTCTGAGTCTCTCTGGCTTTCTAATAACAAATTGTGGCAAACTCTGTGCTGGGATGATGGTGGGCATGCCCATAGAGACTCTGAGTGCCTCTTCTGGCATGTGTGTCCTACTTTCACCACTATACCTCTATACTATAGGAGGGCACCAGCACTTCCCAGTACCTTCAGGGAAGCAACCTAGGTGTCAAACTCAACTCCTCTATCTCTAAGCCACCATGTGTAATTTGTTTCCAAGACCTTTGCAATGTTTCTTTCATAAGAAAACAAATCTAAGGTCAAATCCAGCCTTAGACACTTATCAGCTGTGTGACCCTGGGCAAGTCACTTAATCTCTTTCTACCTTCAGTTTCTGTAACTTATTATAAGGAGATAATAATACTTTTCTCAAGGAGTGAATTTGATCAAATGAGATATTTGTAAAGAGCACTTAGCACAGTTCCTATGAATATAGGTACTATATAAATGCTTATTCCCTTCCTTCTCCTGATAATGTCACTACTGTGGTACAGACCCATATCTTTCCAAATCTTGACTACTGCAATAATGTGCTGGCTGGCCTCTTTGTCACAAGTCTCTCCTTACTATAGTCTATCCTCCATTTAGCTACCAAAGTGAGGCCCAATACTCCCATGTTGAGTAAATTCCAGTGGTTCCCTATAATTTCCAGGATTTAATGTAAAATCCTGTTTGGTGTTCAAAGTCTCTCATAACTCCACCCTAAGTATCCCCCCACACCCCATGTCTCTAGCCTTTTTTTTTTTAACCCTTACTTTTTGTCTTAGAATCAATAGTATGTACTGGTTCTAAGGCAGAAGAGCAATAAGAGCTAGGTAACTGGAGTTAAGTGACTTGCCCAGGGTTACACAACTAGGAAGTATCAGAGGTCAGATATAAACCATGGTCCTCCCTACTCCAGGCCTGGCTCCCTCCCCACTGAGCCATTTACCTATCCCTTATTTCTAGTCTTGTTACAACTTAAATATCAGATGCAGTGATGTGGATGCAGCACTGGACTCGGAGTCAAGAAAACCTGAGTTCAAATATGATCTAAGACACTGGCTATATGACCCTGGACAAGTCATTTTAATCTCTGTACTAATGTCCTCAATTGTAAGAATGCAGATAATAAAAAAATCTACTTCACAGGGTTGTTGTGAGGATCAAATGAGATAATATTTTAGAAAGTGCTTTTAGAAATCATCTGGCATATAGACACTATATAAATGATTATTCCTCTCCTCCTCTCTCCTTCCCCTTCCCCTTCCCCCTAAGCCCCACAATGCTCTCTGATACAGTGACACTGGTCTCCTTGCTGTTCCTTGAATAAGACACTCCATCTCTTGGCTTTGAACATTTTGCTCCATGCTTGGAATGCTCTTTCTCTTATCACTTCTTCCTTCTGACTTCCTTCAATTCCCAGGTAAAATCTCAAATATGAATGACTTTTCTGTTGATTATTTCCTATTTTTCTTTTATGTAGCTTCTTCATATGTAGTTGTGTGTATAGTTATTTGCATATTGTCTTCCCCTATTAGACTGTGAACTCCTTAAAAGCAGGGACTGAATTTTGCCTTCATTTGCATCCTGAATGCTCTTAGCACATATGCCTGGCACATAGGCCCTTAATAAATGTTTACTGACTCAAAGCCATCTTTGACTCCTCTTCCATCTTTCACATGGTTACCAATTTCTTTACATTTTCCCTTGTGTTTCATTTCTTTTCCATTCCCATATGCAATTACTATAGTTCGGATCCTTAATGGACCTTGGACTATTGCTATTGTCTCTGAACCAGTTTTTCTGCCTCTTTCTTTACTTTTTATGATTTAAATTGAACACTATTATGAGATTCCTAAATTGCTACTCTTTATTTGGTCAAAATACTTTAAAAGCCTTCAATTGCTCTCCACTGACTACAGAAATAAGGTACAACTCTTCAGTCTGGCATTCAATATGGTCCCAACCTGTATTTCCAATTTTGATTTCTATTACATGAAACATTCACTCTGGCCAGACTCATCTCAACCTTGACCCTTGAGTGTGTGTATGTATGTGTGTGTATATATATATATATATATTCTTTACCTCCATACTGTCATATTGTTCTATCACATCATTTCCATTGACCTCAGTCCTCCTACCTATCCTTCAATTCAAGATTATCTTTTTTAAGGAGTCTTCCCCAACATAATCTCTCTCTCTCTTCCTACTCCCTCCCCCCTTTTACCAAACTCCTATAGCATCTACTGTCTGTACCACTATGCCACACTTGGTGTTAAAACTACCTTGAATTATTACTTGTTTTCAAGTATAATAATAATAATAATAATGATACCTAATATTCATGTAGGTTATCATAAGTCTGCAAAGTGCTTTATATGTTATCTCACAGAATCCAAAAAACAATCCTGAAATGTAGGTATTATTCTTATACCCATTTTACAGATGAGGAAAATGGGGCTGAGAGAGGTCAAGTGGCTATCCTAGGACCATGAAGCTAGCAAGTGTCTGAGGTTGAATTTATACTCAAGTCTTCCTGACTCCAAGTC